>NC_142010.1:91721238-92338024 GCF_049901735.1 Notechis scutatus | reverse complement strand
CAAGCCTTCCTAGGACTCATTAACTTTTATAACATCTTCTTGCCCCAAAAGGTGACTGTAGCTGAGCCCCTACATAGACTACTCGACAAGAAGGCTTCCTGGGTCTGGGGACACCGGGAAGAACGAGCCTTCCAGCAAGTAAAAGATCTCTTAACCTCAGATGCTGTATTAATGCAGTATAACGAGACTTTGCCTTTAACGGTCACCTGCGATGCTTCACCGTTTGGGGTAGGACCCATCTTAAGTCAAGTCCTACCAAACGGAAATGAAGCACCTGTTGCCTTCTTTTCACGAACTTTATCAAAGACTGAAAGAAACTACAGCCAACTCGATAAAGAGGCTCTTGCTATTGTATCCGCCATTAAACGTTTTCATGAATATGTATATGGCAGACCGTTTACCATAATAACCGATCACAAGCCATTGCTTGGTATTTTAGCGGGAGACAAACCAACTCCCCACATATTATCACCAAGAATGACCCGTTGGTCAGAGTTTCTAGCCGCATACGATTATCAACTACAACACCGCCCGGGGAAAGCCATTCCCCACGCTGATGCCTTAAGTCGTTCTCCGCTACCGGAAGCCATAGATGATCCGGCTCCAACTTTAACTGCACTCCAAATCGAAACTCTCCCTGCGCCACCCTTGACTGCGCAAGACATCGCCGCGGAAACAAAAAAGGATCCTGTATTCACTCGAGTCCTCAGCTGGGTGGAACGAGGTTGGCCTGACACCGAACCCAACGACACCTTCACACCGTTCAAACACTGACAGACAGAACTGTTTTCCCAGAAGGGCTGCATCTTGTGGGGAGACAGAGTCGTCATTCCCAAAAAATTACAACATACAGTTCTAAAACTGTTGCACGATGGTCATCCAGGCATCGTGCGAATGAAGGCATTGGCAAGAAGTTACGCGTGGTGGCCAGGTATCGATAAACAGATAGAAGCCTGGGTGGCCACATGCAACAAGTGCCAGGAAATCCACGCTGCCCCACCGAAGGCACCTCCAACTGAATGGGACGCACCTCGTGGTCCCTGGTCCCGCATCCACATTGACTTTGCGGGACCCACCAAGGGACACACTTTTCTCATAACTGTGGATGCCTATTCCAACTGGCTCGAAGTCCACAAAATGAAGAGCACCACCACAGACGCCGTCATTAAAAAATTAAATAGACTATTCGCTACGCACGGATTACCTGACGTTTTAGTCTCGGATAACGGTCCCCAATTCACTGCCCTAGCATTTGAACAGTACCTAGCCGACCGGGGCATCCGCCATGCCTTAACTTCGCCGGCTCACCCTGCGGCCAATGGCAGGGCTGAGCGCATGGTCCAATTCATAAAAAAGACCTTGCACAAGATGGAGCATGGAGACATTGACGACAAAAAAACCAGAATGCTTCTCCTCCAACACATCACCCCACACAGCATCACTAACAGAACCCCGGCCGAACTTCTGATGGGCCGGAAACTTCGCTCACACATCGATCGCCTGCACCCAACCTACACGCCAGAAAAACCTTCCGGTTCCAGCAGCAAGTGTCGTGAGTTCAAGGTAGGTGACTTAGTCTTTGCGAAAAACTTCTCGGGTGATCCATTGTGGGTCCCCGCTACTATAACTCAAATTACGGGTCCCAGATCTTACCGCCTACAAACTAGCAATGGGAAATTATGGAAGCACCATATAGACCAACTTCGTTCCCGATTGGCACCTAACCCTATTTCAACCCCTGAATCTCAAACTGGGGGGGGGAGGGAAATCGAGGGGGCCGAAATAGAATTAGCAGACGACCCACTAACTGACGCCCAGCAGTCTGCACAACCAACCATGGGATACTCACCTTCCGGAGGAGGACCGAGCCGGGTGATTGCTTCACCACAAAGCAGCCCGGCCATAGAAGCAAGTCCAGGGAACCCGGATGACAACAGAGAGGACAGCCCTGAGTCCCCGAGCGAAACAGTGGAACCGTTTTCGCCACCCGGTTCTACTAACAGCCCAGAGGAGTCCGCGCCAGAGCAGAGACCGGTGGAACAGCGAAAATCGAATAGACAGGTGAAACAGCCTGCCTACTTAGGAGAATACGTCACCCCACCCCTAAGACGGAACCTAGGGGGAAGGGGTGTTACGAACTAAGCAAACTCATTTGACAATAACTATGCTAGCTTGCTTCAGCAGCAGGCTTGTAATCCTGCACTTCGGATTGGCCCGCGGATAAGCAAATCGTGATTGGCCGATTCTGGCTGATCTGATTGGCTGACAACGGGCCGTCTCTGATTGGACGCTTTTAGATCGGTTAGTTCAATTTCATTGGTTGTTGTGACAGCAGCCAGCTCTATAAAAGAGCTGCTGCTGCCCTAATTGTTGCTCTGTTCTGAAGTCACTATTAAAGAGTTGAATTGAGTCACTATCAATGCCTCGTCTCTGTTATTGCGCCCACTCCTCCAAACTTAACATGACCTTGGCAGGAACACTCACTAAAGAAGATTGCTGATCTTTATTGTCAAAGTTGCATGCTGATCTTTTAGCTTCATGTTTAGAGAAAGAAGAACCGTTGCTGTTATTTCAACAAATTGCTTCTTGTACTCTAAATGTGTATTATAAACTTCTTTCCACAATAAGCTAGTCCATTGTGCCACATTCCAGTTAAATCATTAATAGTTAACCACATTCCTTTTAACTCAGGTTGCCCTTAAAATGGAATGAACAAAAATGGATTCCTAAAGCAAATAGCATATGCCCTTTTTGGCCTTCTTCCCAAATTAGCAGGGATATGAATTGAACAAGCTCTGTTTTTCTGAAATGTAAATAACAAAGCAAAAGGGTGAATACTGATCTCTCCTTATTTATTTATTTTGCAGATTGTTTGCAGCCAATATCAACAAAACAAAAAAGGCCAGTATGCTTATCCTGATATCTATGATCCAGTGTGTGGAACTGATGGCAAGACCTATTCTAACAAATGTGAATTATGTTCCAAAATCTTGTGAGTGCTTCCATCTTTCCTGTATTTAAGCACAACAGCACACTAGTTAAAGGTCAAAAAATGCCATTAGTCTCAAGGATAAGGTAAAAGAGCCAAGCATCTAGCAAATTTAATCTACAATCTAATGCAGAAGTTCATGCTGAATTATATTTTAAGAGCCATCTGTAGCTCACAACTCAAAATAGAGTTTGTGTACTCCTCTGTTTACCTACGTTATTTAACTAAACAATGTTTGAGTTATGTGAAGATTGATCCTTGGCCTTATAAAGCCAATGAGTATGTCTCTTCCCATTTGGTGACGGATAGCAAAAATGGGGAAACACTTGAATTGATGGGAGACTAACAATAAATTACATGTGGAAATACAACTAAATAAGCTAAACTAACTAAAAGTAGACAATTAGAATTCTTTTATTAAGTGGTGACCAGTAACAAAGGAGAAACTTCTTGAATTTAAAAGCATTCCTAGAATATGCACTGGCAAGGTTTAAAATGTCTGCCTTACTTTGAAACTGAACATTTGCCACATTTGCTATTTCCTTCATTTATTAAGTTCAGATCTTCATTTTTTTAGAAGTGGATCCAAGCTAGACATGGTATATGAAGGAAAATGTGTAAGTATTACTATTATGTAATTTAAAATTGAATTCTATATCTCATTCTGATGTGAAACATATGTCTTTTTACACAATTTTTAAAAAAATGTTTAGACTGTGCTTCAGCTGCCAAAATTGCTTTTATGTATGTAAATACACACACACACATAATCTTTAAAGAAAGCATTAGCAATTTTCTTTTTCAGTTTATTACCAAGGCCTGAATACAATAATATCTCAAGGTTACTGTATTATCAGCAAGTATTTGATCTTTGATGTCACTCATGCCTGATCATCCCCTGCTTGGATTATTGTAACACATTCTACATGGGTACCCTTGAAAAGTATTTGGAAGCTACAATTGGTCCAAAATGCAGCAGGACAGGCTTCTAGGATGGCATACATAACTCCTCTGTTACATGAACTACACTAGCTGCTGATCTGCTTCTGAGTGCAATTCAAAGTTATTACCTTTAAAGCCCTTGGTTATTACCTTTGAAGTCATTTATGACATGGGTTCAAGAGATCTGTGGAACTGTATTTTCCTAATATGATTGACTTATCCTACTTTTGGCTGTGGGATCCAGAAGTTGGTTTATTTATTTATTTTAGCTCTTGCTCTTTGGAACATCTTGCCACAAAAGGGAGGATCTATCCTCTCTCCTTTAGCCCATAAAGACCTTAAAAACTGGCTACAATGGCTGACATGAGGTCTGTTGGCTGGATATGGTTGGTACACTAACAGAGAAGGCATCTGACCTCTCCCCTCCATAGCCTTATTTTTTTAGTTTGTTTTTATTTTTGTAATTTTAATCCATTTTTATATTTATAATTATTGAATGTTTGTTTTATTTGGATGTTAAGACCCTCAGGTTTTCTTGGAACATGAGATTGACAGCAAATACATTTGATAAATAAACAAGCATACATATAAATAAAATCATGGGATGAGAAGTGGCTCAGTATGTAGGAACTAGAAAGGCAGATCTGGACAGCTGTCTTCTGCAGTGTTCAAAATAAGCAATACCAAAGAGCATTTGTTAAAACTGTCTGGAACATCTTTGTAGGTTGACTGCAGTAAATATCCACAACCACAAAAGGGCACGGCTGCAGACTGCCCAAAAGATCGTCAGCCAGTGTGTGGCACTGATGGGAAGACCTATTCCCACCTGTGCATCTTGTGTGCTACAATCCGGTAAGCTCAGTGTAAAACAAAATTCTAATGACAATGAGTGTTGTACATATAAGTAGCTTGCTTTTCCAAATGCATGGTCCCATTATGTTGTATTTATCTCTCCTTCCCTATTCTGAGCATAGTTCTTCATCTGTGTAAAGTTCAGGATCAGTTGCAGCATGCTTGGCCAGGCAATGGCTGTGTCCAATTTTGAGAGGAAAAGTAGTCTGAACTCTGAACGACATTAGTGTGCCAAGCATAGTCTTCTTTTTCATTTCCCTCCATGCCTGCTGCATAATTATACAGCATTAGGAGAAATTAAGAAATGGTTGAATCCAGCCATCAGCAACAAAAGCAACAATTTTAATTGACCCTTTCATTCTACCATTGCTATCTTGTCTGTCCATTGCCACTCTTCTTTTCTTTATATAGTGAGTGGTAGCGAGCAAATCCCTTTCCTTCTCTTCCTTCTTCTCTGCTTGTATAGCAGCAGTTATCGTGGTATATACAAATAACTGCTATGGCTGGCAGTCACATTTGGCTGCAGCTCTATTGACTAGTGGCATAGGTTTCACCTTTGAGAGCAGATATCCACATAGGGCAGTGGAACAGTTGGTGGTCCAAGACTTAGGATCTCAGACTTCAACTTGCTGCTTACTTTTGGATTGGGGGAACATACAGAACTGGATAGTTAGTACCAGTGGTGGGATTCAAAATTGTTTACTACTGGTTCTGTGGGCATAGCTTGGTGGGCGTGGTGTGGCTTGTTGGGCGTGGCTTGTTGGGCATGGCTTGGTGGGCGTGGCAGGGGAAGGTTACTGCAAAATCCCCATTCCCTCCCCACCCCACTAACCTGCTTTCCACCTCCGTTCTCCTGTGCAGGGCAATAAAGGAAGATCCAGCCAATCAGCTGAGACTTAGGAGGCAGAGAATAGATGGGGGTGGGGCCAGTCAGAGGCGGTATTTGCCAGTTCTCCGAACTACTCAAAATTTCTGCTACTGGTTCTCCAGAACTGGTCAGAACTTGCTGAATACCACCTCTGGTTAATACTCCATTTTTGTATAGCATAGGCACCATTGAGTTATTATACATATTGTCTCCTATTCAAATGAGAGCATTTGGGAAATTTCTGGATTGTGGAACACAGATCTAGCCCCAAAGGTCCAGTTCTGATGATACAAATAGATCTAGTTCCCAGTCCTGCTAAAATTTCCATGAAGGCAAAATAGCAGAGGGAGACACTTTGCCAAAAAAAAAGGCCACTCAAATCTGGCATTGATCCTCTCTAGAAAGCTTTTTTAAATTTTAAGTAGCTGTATTTTTCATCATGAATATGTGATTAATGTGATTTACTCTCTTAAAATTCTCTGTCCTCAGCCTATTAAGATAAAGTGGAAATGGTGTATAACTATTCAAAAGTCCTAGAATTATCACTCTATCTACCCAGTGAATATGGTATCAAATACCAGCAATGCCACATTCAAATGGAAACAATATTTCCAATATGGTCAGATTCTGAAGAACAGTTTACAAGCTTGCCTAAGTTCATCAAACCAAGTTACAGTTTCTCAAATCAAGATTTAGTGAATTAATCATGATGAAGTGGATTTACACAGCACATTAACCCAAATAACACATTATGATGTAGAACGCTAAATGAATGAGGCATATCACACATTCGCTCAGGCATGGTTTACTAAAGTGACAGAGATTTTTGCATTAAAAAATACATTTAAGTTTATATGCTATAATAGCTGGTTTCAAAATCACATTAAAATAAAATACAGTATGGCTTAAGGCAATAGGCAAACTCTGTAAGGAACCTGATCACCAGTTCACTGTTATATCTATCATTTATATCAGTTCACTTTATTTTTATGTATATAGCATTTTCTTTATGGAATTCCCTCCCAAAATCTATCTGTTAAGCAATCAACCCAACCAGTATTTTACCATTAGATAATAAAATTGTTAACTAGAAGTTTCCTTCCTTCCTTCCTTCCTTCCTTCCTTCCTTCCTTCCTTCCTTCCTTCCTTCCTTACCTTCCTTCCTTCCTTCCTTCCTTCCTTCCTTTCCTTCCTTCCTTCTTTCCCTTCCTCCCTCCCTCCCTCCCTCTTATTGTATCTTATTGTTAGTTTTTAATTAAGATGCCATTATTTTATGCTATGCTTTGGGGACCAAAGGGTGAACAAAAAATATTTTTAGTCTTCAAGCACTTTCTATATATCATCTCAGCAATATAAACCCTGTAAGGGGTAAATTCGCTGATACAGTTTTAGGTTTTAGTCATTCACACAAATTACTACTCTGCTGTTACAGGACAACTGGGAACAAAATTGGCATACGTCATGAAGAACAATGCTCCAAAAAAGTATATCCAGTTTGTCGTATTGCATGAATCTCCAGTGAATCTGCCTAGGATAGGAAATTAAGCATTGTTTGGCAGAATACCAACTTCGGTCACACATTTAAAAATGTATGCCATGAGTTTCTAATTCTTTAGTATTAATCTGAGAAACAGCTAGTTAGGTATAATGGTTAAGGTACCAAGCTAAAAACCAGAAAACAGGAGAACCAGAAACTTTAGACATGAAGCCAGCTAGGTAACTTTGAGCCAGTCACTCTCTTTTAGCCTTAGGAAGAAGACTATGTCACTCCCTCTCTGAAATCTTGCCAAGAGAGCTATTGAGTAGTTCAGGAAGTTGTGAAGAGTAAGATTGATTCAGAGGCATGCATAAATAAATATGGTTAAAGAATGTTCAAGAAGTCATGTTAGTAGGAAAAATAAGGGGTGGGGATAAAAATTTATGGGGCACAGAGCATATTTACCTAAAACAACCATATCTCTATTTCTATCTAGATGTTATTACTTCCAAGTATCCAATGAAAAAAGCATAAATACAAATGCATTTTTAATTGAAAAAATGGTTTTTTGGTAATGCGGATTTCTAATAGTATTCTCTTTTCTTTTTCCCTCCTTGTATTTAGGGATAGAAGACCAAGTGCTAAGTTGAATTGATGTTTAAAGAATGAAAAAGGCTTTGGAAACAACTCTTGATCCAGTGTCTATCTAATTAGCAATAAAAAGCTATTGACTTGCAAATTCAAATATATCCACATCTACGTTTAGTAACTCTTATTTCTCTGAATAAAAAATTAAAGCTAAGTGATAAACTGAGGTTTTAGATTGATACAATTAACATAACTGTGTGCAGCAGGAAGGTTAGCCACAAAATATGGGTCTCTACATAAATTTTATCCTAGTGTGTGATGCAAATATGGGTGGGAGAAGCTTGCATTGTGATGTCACACATTTAGTCATTTTGGCTTCATCAAGGTTAGGAACAAATGAGAAAAAATGCACGTATCATTCAAATTGCCCATGTCATATATTGGTAGCTTACAAGTTTCTTTTTGGCAGTTGACTTTATGTCAAATATGTATTACACAGAGAGCCTTAATAATACTACCTATATCTTGCATTTGTAACCTTCCCAGGTTTTCCTACATATTCCATGACACATAAACAAGCACCAGAAGGGAATAGATGAAAGGAAAATAAATCGATAGTCTTTAAACTTCATGCTTAGATGCTTGATCACTCAGGATTCAGGATTCTTCCATGGCACTATCTGGAGCCAACATTACCAAAATAGTATTTTTGTTGACTTATATTAATTACTAGGAGCAAATTGGAACAAGGGAAAAAACGTCAAAAGAATATTGTTTTTCTCGTATCAAAAACTAATATTGGTGTCAGAAACACTTCAGGTTGTAACATTCTACAGTATGGAAGCAAATTGGCCTATTTAAGTTTAGGCAACAGGGCTATGCATATGAAGAACGGAAATGTGTTATCAGTGGACAAGCTAACTATACTCTTATGGTCTGGATAGATTCACATGAATATAAATTGTCTATTATACTTGGTCTCACGTTGATCAAGGCTTTTGGTTTAAATTCACCATCTTGAGGAAAATATACATTTTACTAATAATCCTGAATTCTGGACATTGACCAGTGTTCCTAACTTCCACTTCAGCTCATAAACAATAGCTGAATAATTTCACAAGTACAGGTAGTCCTTGACTTACAATAGTTCATTTAGTGACTGTTCAAAGTTACAACAGCACTGAAAAAAATGACTTTTGACTGTTTCTCACACTTACAACCGTTGCAGAATCCCTATGGTCATGTAATCAAAATTTGAAGGCTTGGCAATTGACTCATGGTTGCAGTATCCAAGGGTCATGTGATCACCTTTTGTGACCTTCTGACACATTCACTTAGTAACCGTGTTACTAACTTAATTGACTTACAGTGATTCACTTAACAAGAAAGGTCATAAAAGGGGGCAAAATTCTCTTAACGTCTCACTTAGCAACAGAAATTTTGAGCTCAATTGTGATTGTAAGCTGAGGACTATCTATACATACAATAATGGGGTGAAATGTTATATATAAACTATATATATAAATATGGCTGTGTGTGTGCATCTATGTGGGTGGGTAGGTGTTCCAGCATAACTCTAGAACGCCTTGAGCAATTTCAACCAAACTTTGTACACAGATTACTTACTTTCTGGAAACAAATACTGTGGTGGTAAGACACCCCTAACACCCCTTGGGGTGTGTGTTCTGTTAAGGTACAGCCTGTTGTGCCTTCAAATGACTTCTACCGTACTACCTTAAAATGGATTCTACTGTACAGCACTGCGCAGTTGCCATGGTAACAGCTTCACAGTACTCCACAAAAGTGGGGGGGATGTCTCTCTGGTAACAGAGAAAATCCAACATTAGAAATTATGTTTGTTGTGGTCTCCGAAATCAGGGATTTTCCTATCTAATATAGGATTAGGATAAATACCCGGCCAATACCAGGTTATCGGCTATACTGAGGGTCTCCAACCTTGGCAACTTTAAGACTTGTAGACTTCAACTCCCTGAATTTGCTGGCTGAGGAATTCTGGGAGTTGAAGTCCACAAGTCTTAAAGTTGCTAAGGTTGGAGACCCCTGGGCTATATACCATTAAAGAACATCAAGAAAAGTCAACTAGCTATCAATATCCCTTCTACAAGGGAATTCATACCATTGCCTATTGAAATCCTGAGAAAAAGCTAGGTCCTCACGGTCTTCCAAGGATTTGCAGGGTTGCATCTGCTCTAATTTCCAGGCATTCACTGTTCAGAGAAAGTGTAGCAATACCTTGAAAAAGAAATCACTCCCAGAACAAACCTTACCTTCCAGCTCTTCTTGAGTGGGGCAATCCACTTGAAATAGCTGTCAGATATTCAGATGTTGTCAGACCCAGAGGTATATTAGGTTTTAAATGACAACTGGCACCTTGAATTGTACCCAAAAGCTTACTAATAACTCTTGCAGAGTAATTCCTGCAATAGAAGTGTCATTTAGATAAACCAGGTTGTGCTCCTAACTACTGAGGTTGGTCTCTTTGTACCAGTTGTAGCTTTCAGTGTTCTTCAGGGACAACCCAATATAAAGTGCATTGCAGTGAGTTCTAGTGAGATGTCAGCAAGCCATATCTAACTGTAGTTGAGCAGGGCTGCCCAACCCAGAACCAGATTGCCTTCTGAGACAGAAATAGCCTACACATAGCTTTGTGAATTATAGGGCAAAGAAGCAATGGCTGATGCACGAGTGCTGAAATTTAGAGACATTTCTATTAGCTGTCTTGGGCAAAAAGCTTTTAAGAGCAGCAATGAAGAGAAATATGATGTTCACTATTGGAGTAAGCAACTCTGCTTTTACCTCAGAATTACTCCTGAATATATCTGAATAAAACTATTTGTTTAAAAAAATAGATGAAAGGCAGAATAGGCAAGGGATACAATCCATTTTTAAATAATGTCATTTTATTAAGTTTTTATTACAATTAAGAAATCAGTGGAATACGTGAAAATATTTTTTTCTGCATTTTTCATTAGCTTATAAGATAACTTTTACTGTCATTTTTTTTCCTGTGAACACACTGTCACACATTAAAAATAAAATTCTGATGCTTGCTCTCAAAAGAAAATAAGCCAAAATGTTAAAAATCCACCTAAGCGAACAGCACTATCCAGGATGGAATGCTTTCACCAAGTTTCAGTTGCAATGACAGAGCAGTTTCTCACTTACTGGTTTGTTATTAACTCTAGCTTATGAAGTGTTTCCATTGACCAGTATTTGATGCATCAGTATATTCTTGAGCTTAGGAACTTTTTAACCACATGCAATCACACCAGATGTACCTCACTCCATAGCAGTGGTAGCTAAAGCTCAGATTTATTACTAAGATAAAAGAATTTATAAGATTCTGGATAGATCAATCCATCTTCTAATGCTGTAATAACTATTCCTTTCACCTTGAACTTTTGTCCATTTACTGTGGACACAAAAGCTTCCATTTTTATGCAATCCTAAGCATTTGGCAAAGATCACTTTTAAGGGAAATTGGGATACTTTTATTTTTAATTACCAACTTTCCAAATAAATTGATTTTTGCACACAGTGGTGCCAATAATTAGAGCTGGGACCACTTTCTGACAAGGAGGTAGCTGCCATGTTAGGGTCCAGGGATTGCAAATCAAGGCCTCTTTTGGCAAAGCGTCTTCTGTATTGTCTTCTCTAAATGTAATTGCATTCCTAGCCCACCACCGTCACTGTGGCCACTACCGCGTGGGAGGAATTACTGGTCTTTAAACTTGGCTTCTCTCTTCTCCACAAAGGCATTCATCCCCTCTTTCCGGTCCTCCGTGGCAAAAGTGGCGTGGAAGAGCCTCTTTTCCAGGCGGTTGCCCTCGGCTAAGGTGAGCTCGAAGGCGGCGTTGACCGCTTCTTTGGCCATGGCGACCACCAGCTTGGAGTGGCGGGCGATCTTCTCCCCGCAGCCGATGGCTTCGTCCAGCAGTGTTTCCACCGGGCAGACTTTACTGACGAGGCCGGCCAGCTTGGCTTCCTGGGCCGAGATCCGTTCCCCGGTCAGGACCATCTCCATGGCCAGAGACTTGCCCACCGCTCGGGTCAGCCTCTGCGTCCCGCCGGCGCCGGGGATGGTACCCAGCAGGATCTCCGGCTGCCCGAACTGCGCCTTCTCGCCCGCGTAGATGATGTCACACATCATGGCCAGCTCGCAGCCGCCGCCCAGCGCATAGCCATTGACGGCGGCGATGACCGGCTTTCGGACGCTGGCCAGGCGGTTCCAGTGGGCGAGGAAGTTGCCGCCGTAGCACTCCTGGAAAGTCCGGTGCTGCATCTCCTTGATGTCGGCGCCAGCGGCGAAGGCTTTCTCGCTGCCCGTCAGCACGATGGCACCCACGCCCGGGTCCTGCTCCAGCGCGTCCAGCGCTTCGCCCAGCTCTTTCATCAGACCGTCGCAAAGCGCGTTCAGGACCTTCGGCCGGTTCAGCTGGATCACCGCCACCCTCTGCCCGGCCCCCTTCTTCTCCACCAGCAGGTGCTGGAAATGCGCCGTTGCCGCCGCGCCCAGATAGCGTCGGGGAGGCCGAGCGGCCACAGCCGAAGACAGGCGGCGAAGGAGCAGCGTGGTGGCCATGCTGGCTAAGGCAGCAGGACGCAGGGATTCCAGTCCAAAGAGGTCCTCGGAAGTACTTCTGGTTCCCGAATGACGCCGTCCTCCATATGCGGGGAGAGTTTCACAGGGCATCGCCCACTTGCTCTTTGATTGGATGCTCTCATGAAAATACCGTTGTTGTTGTTGGATAAAAGGCGTTATACTAAACCCATTGTTCATTTGAGAAGGAAGGAAGGAAGGAGCAAAATGCATAAACGTCTATATCCAATTTCTCACTGCGCGATTTTTTAAAACGTTCTGACAATTGTTTCCAGGGTTTAAAAATCAAGCATTTAAACTAGAACCCCCGGGGACGAGGTTGAAAGGCTCAAGAGTTTAAAAAAAAAAAAGTTACATTAACTTCGTTTGATGCAATGCCAACAGTTTCAAGTAAAAGCGAAAACGATTTAAGATGCAAAGAGCTGCAATATCTATGAGGGGAACAAAAAAGACTGGAGTAATGTTTTAAGGCTAGGTTAATCACCAAATTTATGGATTTGTCAATGCTTGTGGGGGGGAGAACTGCTCAATTTTCTAACCAGGTTGAAATTAGTGTGGTGAGAGGACCAGGTTTAAAGAGCAAAGGCAGAAAGGGAATGAAAGAAGCGACGGCTTTTATAAATCTCTTTCCCTCCGGACCTAAATCTGGTCTCTAGCGTGCCGGAAGTGAGGGTTGCGGAGCCACTCGTCCGTCTTTCTCTCTCTCTCTTGAGGAGGAGGGACAGAGTTTGCGGAAGTGATGAGGGATGGACAGGAAGCGGAAGTGTTGTGAGGCATTGGGTGGGGGGTGGAAGCGTCTCTTGAGCTGCTCGGATTAGAGTCTCAATGAGGAAAGGTAGGCGGCCAGGGGAAGAGATTCGGAGTTGGTCGCTGGTGGTGCTCTGTGGGTGGGTGGGGTGGGGGGCGGGCAGTTGACGGTTGGGCAGTCAGGGCTGTTTCTGCTATGGCTTTCGAGGGGGAGTGTCTTACGGCAGACCGTTTGGGGGGTGGGGGGGTTCAGCGCTGATCTCTGACCTCCGCCCTTCTCGGACAGACTGGTGAGACAACTCAGATTGCAACAGAGGGGAGCAGCCCCTCCGGGGATGGGCACGACGCTCTTGAATGACCAGCCTTCTCTCTCTCTCTCTCTCCCCCCCCCGTGTCTTGTTGGCCTGAGCACCCGCGGCCTACTTATTAGCGGACTGAGAAGGAATGCTCGGCAGTTATTTGGGGGCCCAGGAAGGGCGAAGGGTTGGTGATGGAGCTTCAAGAGGGCAGGAGGGAAGAGAAAGGGACCCTCGCCTCTTGTGGAGGAACAAGGGAGACACTTAACCCCCTCCCCCCACTGACTTGTTTAGGCTTACACAGCTGGGGTTGAACGGTTGGACTTGGTCTTGCTGTTGACTTTCAGACTTGACAAGCAACTCTTGTGTTTTCCTCATTCCTGTTGTCTTAAAAAAACAAACAAACCCGAGATGGAGGTCAGCTTTATTATGGTTTCCATTGTAGCCTCCGACATACCAAATGAGTCTTATTTTTATTTCTTCCAGTGAAGCTTAGTAGAATATTGGAGCTCTTCAAAGCCTTGGGATGGTCTTGGGGCACCCACAATAGGGGAATTACAATAGTAGCACATGGTTGATGCCACTTTACAGAATTTGTAATGATTTTTTTCCATTTAGTACGATAAAAGGATTCTCACAGAACAAGTATTCATAATTACATGTTACCAAAATACAGTTACTGGCTTCACATAAACTGGATTATGTATAAAAAAAATCTGTGGTATATTCTGTAGTATAATTGCTAATTCCTTTGAATAATGCATTTATTTACTCCATTGACTCTTTGTGATTCAAACACAGATGCAAAATCTTGCATACTGATGAACTTGTTATTCAGTATTTGATTTTTAAATTATAGGCTACATGTTATAGGAATTGTACAGGGTACAGTTGTGGGAAGGTTGTAAATAGGGAGGCTGGTGGGAAATAATGTACAGAAAATCCAATTTCTAACATTTTTTACAAAAAGTGGCCACTCGTTTCTAAATTAATTTATGGATGTTGATTTAACTATCGTTTGCTAAATTCAGTGAGATTTATTTCTAAAACAGCAGGAGAGTTGGTTTATAACTTTCTTATAAGAACAAATGTCTTTTGAAATTTGCTATCTAGTTTTAATCCTTTATTATTTATGTTAGCAACTCTCTCTGAATTTGAGATAAGCCCCATTGGAATCAGTTGTGATTACGACTGAATATGAATGCATGACATTATTTGTTAAGAACTCAAGGGGAGTCATGCAGGACTAGGCTAACCAAAAATATTTTCCTTGGCTTTCTATAAATGGAACACTAATTGTAATTGTTCATTATCACTAGTGATGATTTTTCACAAGAGATCTGACTTGAGTTTCATTTACAAACTGGTTTCTCCTAATCAGAAAGTGTCTTCCATCTTTATATCCAAATGGAAGATAGTGGAGAGTATAACACATCTTTTCAGAAGGCTGCTCTTAGTTTCTGTGTTGTGTTTTTTAAGCTTTGTGCAGATACAAGTTTTACATAGACTTTTTGCTAATTTAAGTTGCCATTAGAATTGTTCACCTATTTTAAGTTTCTCTTTCAGTTTCACTGTTCTTAGAAGTGCAGTACCCTACAATCGTCAAATACAATCAAAATGGGGCCTAGACGAAAAAACATGAAAGTGTATTCCACAAACCGGGAAAGTCCTGTATGCATCAAAGCTGCTGAGCTGAAAGACTACATGAACCAGCTTTCACATGAAGTGCTTTGCCATATCTTTAGGTAAGAAAAGATTTTGTTTTTGTTTTAATATCTCCTATCATTCACTTTAATGGTCAGTGATTACAAGCATCTGCCTAATGTTGACATTTAACTGCTTCCTTTTAGAGGTTTGGGTAACGTTATGTCAATACATCAAGTATTACTTTGTGAATGCTTTTGTGTTGCAGGAAAAAAACTATAATCATCCCCACATTGCCTAGTGCCACTTGTATAGGATATTATTACTCTTCAGGAGCAAGTAACCATACTCATCATATCCAAAGGCCCTCTGAAAGAGCCAGGTCTTAAGTGCTTTCCAAAATTAGGGCCTGCCCTTATCTTTGGGGTTGTGCTATTCGAGACAAGGGGGCTGAGGGGGGCTTTTGAATTGTTTTAAAAGTTTCATTTAAAAAGAAGATTCAGATTAACACTCTGGATGCAGTAATGATTTATCATTGCTGAATATCATTGGCCTATGAAATAAAAAAATTGTACTATAGAGAGGGGTTTTTTACTCTCTACTTTGGATGACTATAAGATACAGGACTCATCAAATATCCTCTTTGGTAACTAACATCATTGTTTTACCAAATGGTAATTTTGTAGTCCTGCTGCCATGATTGGATGGCAAGTACACATGTGATGTCTTTGTTTTTTTAATATTTTAGGATGTGATTCAAAGAAACAATTGTTACTTGATGACTGAAAAGAATAAGTAAATCACATGACCTGTTTTACTACAGTTCTCTTTTCATTTATTGTTGAATTTATTTCTTGCTGTAGTTGTTAATAGATGTTCTTTAGTATACAAATTGTTCTTTACTACAATAGTAAAGGAAAGAAGCCATCTAAGAATTAATCCCATTTTATTCCTTCCTGAAGGTATCTTCCCCTGCAGGATATCATGTGCATGGAATGCCTCTCCCGGAAATTAAAGGAAGCTGTCATCTTGTACCTAAGAGTGGTAAAAGTTGTGGATCTCTGCGCAGGTCGCTGGTGGGAGTACATGCCCACTGGTAAGTGGTGCTGTAAACTTGATAACTTTGATTATTTTGCATTAAAAAAACCAGAATTTCCACAAATGTTATGTGTTCATGGGAAAGCTTCCCAGAATAGCAACAGCACTTAGACACATATACCACTTCACAGTGCTTTACAGCCCTCTCTAAGCGGTTTACAGAGTCAGCATATTGCCCCCAACAATTTGGGTCCTCATTTTACCTACCTTGGAAGGATGGAAGGATGGGTCAATCTTGAGTCTGGTGGCATATAAAGAGATGGCAGAAGCTCTTAAAAATATGTATTTTAAGAGAAAGCAACTTTTGATTAGGCAGTCAGCTAGGCAGGAGTAATGGAATAGGGATCTTCTGAAATGAAACTTTAATCTTTAAATTTAATCTTTATCCAGAATCACTGGGGATTTATTCTTGATAGCTATGGAAACTGTCTGAAATTGCCTAATGTTTTGCAGGTATTCTAAAAGGTCAGCAAAACTTAGGACAAGTTACAGATTCAGAAAGGGCAAATTTAGTGCTTCCCTTTAAAGTAGGGAATAAGGAAGCCTTGTAGAACAATGAGCCAAATGTCTTTTCCTCATTTTGAAGGAAAATTTAAAATTGGGAATATATGAATAATATACTCAGGTGGAAATTAAACCTCATCTCTCTCTCTCACACACACACAAAATCTAAGATGTGTGATAAAAAAACTAGTGATTCATTATAACAGATCTGTAATACCACTTACCAAATTATACTTTGGGAAATTAAATATTTTTTGATTAAATATATATTTAACACTTTCCATTAGTAAACTATTTCAATTATGTTTATCTTTTTGCATATAGTTGTTTTTCCTCAATCTTTCTGTACTGTTGTCTTCAAATTCTAAAATTACAAAAGAATATGCCAAAATGGAAATGTATATACAATAAAATAAAGACAGTTACTTGTCTGTGTGCATCTACGTAACCTATTTTTAATTTTTTTAAAAAAATTGCAATACGGATTGTTTGTCTAGGATTCACAGATTCCAGCTTCCTAACCTTGCTGAAGAAAATGCCAGACATTGAGCAGTTATATGGCCTTCATCCCAGGCATCTTGACAGACGTAGGGTTCGGGGTTATGAAGCCTTCAGCATTCCTGGGGTACTAGAAGCTTTGCAGGCTTGCCCAAATCTCTTGGTATGTGTTCAAAACATGAATACATAATTTCATTTGACAGCTGTCATTCTGGATAAGAATTAAAGGGACAAATTTAGAAGATGTTGGAGACAATTTTGAAGGACAGATGGGTTTGTATTTTATGGATCAAATTTATGACTGAAACTGGATTTCATTATCACATCAGAAACAACTGTAATTAAAAACTCACATGGAGTTTTCTCTTTCAATTAAATCTAGAAGTTGGTCCTTAAAACCCAGTCTGTTACTATAAGAAGTCCACAATCTATGAATGAAACATAGCATAGAAAGAACAGTGTACTACATAAAATCACATGATATATACACTATGTTTGTTTTGTATATAGTTGCAGAATGAGGAAAAATAATTTGGCAATGGAGTTGCAAAAATGGGAAAGTTTAATGTTGTAACTAGCTATGATGTATCAACATGTGGTTTATCAAAATAGTCCTGGAGGATATAGTTTTATATAACAGTCTGAAGAGTGTTTATGGATACTTAAGTGATAATTTTATTGGTTGCTATGCTATGGGTTCTTAGAAAGGCAGGCTATAAATTTTAGCAAGGAGCTTTAGATTTGCTATTTTTAATGCATATATGATATGCAACTAATGTACAACTAATAATTATTGGTGAAGTTGGTTTAATGAATTATTATGAATTATGGCTTACAGAATTATTCGTAAGTTGGCAATAATTTTCAGGTAATATAAATAAATATTATTTTTGCTACGCTTGACTGTTTATTCTGGATTTTTTTCCATACTACGTAGGGTGTTGAGACTTCCCATCTGGAACTAGTAGAAGCCATTTGGACATACATGCCCCAGGTTCACATCCTAGGGAAGTTTCGTAATCGTAATGGTGCCTTCCCAATTCCACCTGAAAATAAATTGAAAATACCAATAGGAGCTAAAATTCAGACTTTGCACTTAGTAGGTAAGAATTATGTATTTTTGATATTAAGCTTAAGCATTTTGAAAAACTATGAAATCAGAACATATTGTGAATTAGATTTGCTATTTTTCTCAATAGTAGGATGGTTACTATTCATATTAGATGAAACAAATAGATTATTTCAACATTGTAAAGTAGATGCTCACTATCAACATTGTATTACTGGATTAATACAACGTACAATAGCTCATTTAACAACAGTTCAAAGTTATTATGACCTCAGAAAAAGTCACTTATAGCTAATCCTTGAAGTTATGACTGTCACATCACCCTCACGGTGATATGATCACAGCTCAGATACTTAGCAACAAGCTCACATTTATGATGGTTTCAGCACCTTGTAGTCACGTGATTGCAATTTGCAACCTTCTCAGCCTGCTTCCAACAAGCCAAGTAAATTGGGAAGTCTAATTCACTTAACCATGTGATTTGCTTAATGACCATGATAAAAATGGTCATAAAATTGGATCTGGTAATATGATGCCTTACTTAGTGACTGAAGTTCTATTACCAGTTGTCATAAGTTGAGAACTACCTGTTTCTGACAAACCAAAGCATTTATTCTTGCAGTGTTTCTCTGTAAAATGTCTGGTTTTGACCACAGCTTGCTGCTCTGTGTATTTTTTTAGGAGTTAATGTCCCTGACATTCCTTGTATTCCAATGCTGAGGCATCTATACCTGAAGTGGGTGAGGCTTACCAAGCCACAACCTTTTAAGGATTTCCTTTGCATCAGCTTACGCACTTTTGTCATGAGAAATTGTGCAGGTAAAGGCAGGCTTGCTGTTTCAAACGTTATCTGGATTAAAATGTGTTATGGTACAATTTTCTAAACATTCCAAGCATTTTAAAGAAGTAGATTATTCTCCAAATAGTAGTAATGTAATGTCAATGTCAGTCTATGCTCCAAATCTGATTAATACTGATTCAGTTGTTAGAATTGCTGTTCCTTGTTCACAGTTTGAAAATTGAAGCAATTTTTGTCTGATAAGTTGTGTCAGCTGCCTTCTCCTGTATGACACAAGATTTGGTTATGTCATTTGGAGGTAAACAGGGAAATTTTATCCCATATATCCAGGAATAACCTACCAAGACTTTGCAGAATTACAAGAATGTAAAAATGTATGCAAAATATCTTTGTATCTATATGGCCTGCAGGCCGGATGCATCACGTGATGGCCCTGCCCCTGCCCAGTTTAGCAAAGGGGGAAAAAGTTCCGATACATCACTTGACACAGCCATGACGATATGAGTTTGACACCCCTGATCTATGCATTTTCTGCATTTATATGAGAAGTAACAGTTTTGTCACATGAATAGAAATGCTTGAAATATTATTAAAATAGAAAGTATATGCTAACATTTCTATGCTTTTACTTAGCTACCTCTGGATCTGAATTACATTTTTTCTTTCTTCGGTAGGACCCACAAACTCATTGAAGTATGTTCCCCTGGTCACTGGCTTAGCTTCTGCTCGAAACTTGGAACATCTAGAATTGGTTCGAGTTCCTTTTCTTGGAGGTCTTATTCAGCATGTTGTAGAAGACAGCTGGAGATCTGGTATGTAAATTCTTTGGAATTAAAAATATATATTTTTCCCATTATTTCTTCATCTTCTCTTTCATAGAAATGAGTATTGGTAAAATGTTCAAAGATATGGGTTACTTTTAATATAAAAAAGATACTAGGTGCATTTGAACATACAGAATTCTTATGTTTGAAATTTAAGGAGTTAATTCTTCCCTTTGGGCTGCTTAAGGGATAAAATGTTCTCTTGGTGAACATGTGTTTTTGAGAGGTTCAAATTTGGTTACAGTTAACTGTTGAAATAACAATAAAGCAACATCTTTATGTTGTTGGAGAATAGTGCAGCTGTGGGGACTCAGATCATGGGAGAGCAGTAGAAATAAGTCCCTACCCCCAAAGGGTTAAATATATTAGAAAAGAAGATTCAGACTAGTATGCAGAGATTGCAGTGAATGATATGTGCTGGGATTGTTTGACATACTCAGGGGAAAAGGTATGTATTTGTCAATATTTAACTGTTGGATTAATTTTTTCAGGAATAATTCCAAGTGCTTCATATATTCCAAAGCCACATATTTTCCAATAGTGATTCTTATCTGTTAAGTAATAGTAGTCATACACAACGCTGAAATAGAAATAAAAAAGTTTGTGTTTTCAATTTAGCTTCCAACATTATATGATTACTGCTCCTGAAACACAATGGAAATTATTACTTTTTTTGTTTATTTTTTGGATTTTCAGGGGGCTTCAGAAATTTGCACACTATAGTTTTAGGAGCTTGCAAGAATGCTTTGGAAGTTGATCTTGGCTACCTCATCATAACTGCTGCACGAAGGTAATTGTCAACAGTCTTATGAATCTATTTGTTGGTAAATTACCATTATCTAATCTCAGTTAGTCACTGGGACCATCTTAATCTTCCGAGATTTTAGACTCCTGCTAGAGCCCATCTCATAGAACATCTTTACCAGAATGTGTGCTTTGGGCTATTCTATGCATAGTTTTTGTGTGGTGCTGATAAGGATGTGTGGCTTTTTAGTTGTTGATTGGGGTGTTGATGACTGGCTATTAAGTCTTGGCTGTTGTTTCCTTGTGCTGCCAGGTCCTTGGCTCTTAAGTACCTGATAAGCTGGTGGTAAATTAGAACTCCAGTTGATTAGGGCCTGTTCCCAGGCTTCAGTCATTATCATAATTACTATTCTGTTTACCATTTACCAATACATACAGTTTTGTTTATGCTTTCTTAAAAGCAGTGTATTGCTTTTTTGCCATGGCTTGTCTGTTTACTTAATTCATGTGATAAATATCATAATAGATGTTACCAAGAAATAATATTGATGTAATAAAAGTGTTCTGTTGTTGATTTGCTTTGAAAACAAGGGTTGTAATATCAATGGACTCACATTAACATTTACTTCCTTCTTTGGTTTTCATTTTTTTCAGGTTGCATGAAGTACGAATTCAGCCTTCCCTAACCAAAGATGGAGTATTCTCTGCACTAAAAATGGCAGAATTGGAATTTCCCCAGTTTGAAACCCTACATCTTGGATACGTTGATGAGTTTTTGTTACAGTGTATGAAACCCTTCACTCTTTCTGTTGGTTATCTATCAGCAGCTAGGGTAGATCTGGATTTTATTATTTGCCTAAAAGGCGTACAAATGTTAAGATATGTTCTTGTGTAATCTAGAGACAACCCTAAAGTCTTGGTTGTTCATCAAACTTGCTTGGGACTTAGAGAAGGAATCTTGATTATAATAGTATGTACTACAGTACATGGCTTGGACAGCATTTCATTTCTTGAGATTAGCTCCGGAAAACTCTCTTTACATTATTGGGAATTTCTCTTTTAGAAATTAAACCTTGGTCTGATGAGACCATAGAATGAGATAATGTGCATAGATCTTATTGCAAAATATATTGGAAGTTCTCATTTCCTGAAGAATCATGTGCAAAGGAAATAACCGAAGTATATACTGGTCTTTTTAGCAATAACATATGGTAAAGCAGGCTTGCACAAATTGCACAGTTCCAAGGACCAGATTGATATCTTAAAAATAATTATGGGTCACAAAGGAATAGCTAAGGGGCCAGTTAGCTCTTTGGCAGCTAACAGCACAATGACAAGAGCAAAGCTGGCAGTGTCCATGAAACCTAGAGGTACTAATGTGCCTTTTGAGGTGGACATTGATGTGAAAACTAGCTGGCAGCTATAGATCCTTCTTATGGGCAGTAACATTTGGTGGCAGTCAGCTGGTTATTTTTTAAAAATGTGTGGCTTGCAAGCTATACATTATGCAAGACTGGTAGAGTTTTACACTTAGCTTTATTCCTTTGTGTAGGAGAAATAAGGAAATTTGCTAAAGTTTTTTTCACATAAACTTCGTATCTGTAGCTTATAATGGAATATTGGTGTTTCATCTTACTGATTTTGTATATCTCAATTTTGCAGCCCATTATTTTGTCATATTTTTAACATTAATAGAATAATTATGCCAGACTTGATTGTTGGTGATGTATTTTAAAACAGAAATAAAGTAGGGGCTGGTTAAAATTTAACCTTAGCATAGTTTGCTAAGTTAGCTCTTACAGATCAGTTTGTGATTATTAGAAAGCATGCTTTTGTTTTGCTATTCTTGTTTTCTAAGATCAAGAGGTGAGTTAATGTAGCTGTGGCCAGTATTCAGACTGCATCGCTGTATAAAGTCATGGGGGGAAAAAGGTTCTTTTTTTTCTTTGTCTGTATCTAGGTAAAATGATCAATGCAGATCTAGTGAAATATGGATTAGCTGATGTGGTTGAAAATCCAGGCATTATCACAGACATAGGAATGAAAGCAGTAAATGAAGTCTTCTCTTCTATTAAATACCTTGTCATATATAACTGCCCTCATTTACATAATCCAAGTAGCTGGATCACAGGTATTGTATTCACTAACATCTGGTAAAGTCCCTCAATAAATTGCACATATCCTCTCCTTAAATAAATGGATTATTTTAAGGAATTATTTTTGTTGTATATACGTCAACTTCGATGTCTGTATGTTTTCATCATGTCAGCCTATATGATTGATCTAAGAAAGCCATTTCATTTTAATTCATATGGTGGTACCGGAACATTAACATTGTTATTCAATACATTTTATTCTTTTTTTTGTAAAATGTAAAGTGGCTTATAATACAATATGATAAATTAGTCAAAAATTAAAACCATAAAATCACAACAATTAGGGGAAGAGCAAATGAACCATAGTGGTTGTAATGAATACTCATGTAATGATTATTTGTATGAGGACTAGAGCATTATCATTTTATATTGGATATATATTGTAAAATACATAACCAAATATTTAAAAAAAAAATGCTAGAGGTATTTCCAAACAGAGTCTTCATGATGGTTCCATAGATTTTTTTTTAAAGTCTACATTAAATTATCTTCAGCTGTCTGTAGCCCTATTGTAATCATAAGAAAGGGATCTTCCATACAGTGTAAAGAGCAAGTAAGGATAGGTGGAAGTATTGAAAGTGGCAGCTCCTCAAATAGCTTGATCATAGATTATTTAGGGGATTATAAACTAATAATTTATTGAATATAGCTTGGTATTTAATTGTATTCATTGCACATGTAAACCAAGAGGAGTGTTATTGAGTACTCCAGTTCCTAAATACTAGTTGTAGTTTCCAAACCACTTGACTAGCCTCATATAAAATGTATTTTAATAAAGTATGTTGAATTATTTTATGAAAAGCTATATAAACTTGCCGGCATCGTAAACCCCTGGTTACAAATGTAAAAGGGTGTTGAATGCATTCATTGAACATTAAATGGATACCCACTCATGATTCAATGAGTAATACCTACTCAGTTCATGAACAGAGGAAACTTTTATTCATGAAAGCTGTGCTAATGGAATTTTACCTGTAGAGTTTAAACTCATTGTGATCAGCCACAAAAGTATATATATTTTTCAATGTTCCTGCTCTAGGCTTATGAAATAATTACTATTAGTTTCCAAGATGCTTGATTTGTTATTTTTCTGTATTTCACCTGTACAAGGAATGTATTTTAAGGGAATGTAACAAGAAATGTAACAAAGGGAATGTATTTTAAGTTTGAGAGGGGTGGAGTTTGTTTTAGTTTAATAGTATTTATTATTCTGTGTAACTAGCCATCTGTGAAAATGGGGGCTTTCAGCAAAATGTATTCATTAGAATAACTGGGAATCCACTTTTGGAATGATAGCTGTGAAAAAGAAATCCAAATTGATATGGTCAAAGAGGAATAATTATTTATTCAAACTTGGAAAGTGTATTTAGGAAAATATATTGTGATAAGCCCATTTGTTTTTTCCATAGATCATTCAAGATGGACTCGGCTTTTTGATCTCACCCTGGTGAGATGCCATGCAATAAAACTAGACTCTTTTAGTCAGTTTATTGAATTACTACCAAGCCTGGAGTTTATCTCTCTGGACCAGATGTTTCGGGAACCGCCCAAGGTGAGCATAAAAAAATAACGATAAGTTTTGAAGTGTGCACCAAAACCCACTATATTAAGCTTCTACTGAGCGCTTTGAAATTGATAACATTTTATTTGATTAATGGATGGAATTAAAATCCTATGCAGGCAATCACCTGCTCACACAAAGGGTAAGCCTGAGCTAAAAACATGAGCCTTCCATAAGCTTCATCATAATTTTCTGTGTTTTCCTGTGTCCTGTTTTTTGGTAGTTTTTCATGCAATAGAAGTGTGATAATTTGAAAGAAAATGTTCAAAGCAGCAAGAATGGCCGGAATCTGGGAACAGGACTTGTGTGCACTCCATATCTCAAGTCAGATTAATTCTGCATAATGATAAGACATAAGTGTTGAAAACTAGTTCAGTATTGCAAGTTACAATAGAAGTATCAAGCAAGAGGCTGATTATAAAAATACAGGTAATCCTCGAGATACAACAGATCATTTAATGACTGTTCAAAGTTACAGCAACACCCCCCCAAAAAAAAAAAGCTATTTCCAACTCTGTTTCAAAGTTAAGAATTCTACAGAATGAAGAATAACTGGGTGGTTTCTGTACAATATTTAATTTTGTGGAGGTGCCATAACACACCCATCTATCAATTCCCCCTCCCCACCACAAATATCTTGCACTGCCAGGTCCCCCAAGGCATTGGACCCACCAGATTCCAAACGGTCCTCTTCAAGGGCTCTCAGAATCCCTCACTTATCTTTTGAAGATCTGCAAAACTCAGACTGGGAAGGCGTGGGCTACTGGACAAAGTAGCTTCATTGTCACCAAAGCCAGGTCAGGTTATAATACTCAGGTTTTTCTATCCAGCATGAGGAGGAAACATTTATGCTTTGCAGAGTAGCTCAGTAAAAAAGCTTCTTTTTTGCGAAGTAACTCGGCAAAGAAGCTTCAAAGAAGCTGCTTTGTCACTTTTCTTAATACTTAATATTAAAAAGTATTATTTACCCTCATATTAAACCAATAATATAACAGATAAAAGAGCAGTGTTTATACAGCCTATCATCAAGAAGGGCTTACTGCCATTTCAGAAATATTCAGTATTCTCTGGAGAAGAGCATTGAAGTATCTAGAAACAGTCACTTTGTGTTCAAATGTCAGTTTTCTGTAATCTTGTGATCTTTGATTAATACTATCCTGGCAACTTTTGTGAGTTGCCAGTCAGTAAACCTTTAATGTATTTCAGGGTTGTGCTCGTGTAGGTCTGAGTGCAGGTACGGGAATTGGAGTTTCCTCTGCTTTGGTGAGCAACCAGAACTCCAACAATGAAAACGACAACAATAATAATCACCAGAACAATAATGCCAATATTCACCATAATAATCACCAGCAAGCAAATGATCAAAATGAAGAAAATGAATTGCGACAGGAGGAACAGATGGAGGAGCAGCAGAATGCAGCAGATGGTAAGTTTTATTAATAATTTTTAACATTTTTTTAATAATGTGGTTGGGTGTCTATATATGGCATATAGGCCACCAATAAGGAGAAAAGTATTGTCCTCCCCTTCCCGGGAAGTTTCACATCTTACTTTTTCTTGTCTTTTAATTCTTATCACTAAATTAATTCTTTATGCTCAGCTTTTTTTTCTCAGCCATGCCCAATTTTCAGCAACTGTCTGACAAAATCCCTACAGTTTTCTTGGCAAGGTTTTTCAGAAATGGTTTGCCATTGCCTTCTTCCTAGGTCAAGAAAAAGTGACCAGCCAAAGATCACCCAGCTGCTTAATTCTTAAGCAGGACTAGAACTCACGTCTCCCAGTTTCTAGCCTGATGCCTTAACCACTGCACCAAACTGGCTTTCATGCTATACTTACAAACTTGTACAATGTATCTATGTTCATCCTTGCGTCTGTTGTGTATGTAAATCCCAAAGTGTCCTATAAACAATTTATTTCCCTTTTGCTATACAAGTGTGCTCATTAAGCTATAATAAGCCACCATTTACATAACAGGCATTTAGTTGGCATCTGTTACTATCAGCTGCCATTCTGAACTGCTACTGAAGTGTTAACTTTGCAGAATCTTTCAATATTTGTGTGTGCTGTGCAATGTGCTCCTTCAAGGCAGTGTTAATCTGCCAAGTTTTCTTGGCAGGATTTTCACCAGTGATTTGCCATTACCTTTTTTTTTTATGAGAAAGTGACTGGCCCGAGGTCACCATTGATCACAGTTTCCTGATTTATAGTGCTTTAACCACTGTACCAAACTTAACAATCCTTTTCATAATATTATATTTATAAAGTGATTGAAGATAGGAACAAAAAGAAAAATAGGGGGGAAGCTTTTTCCAGACTTGATGGAGTTCCTGTTTTGAACTAATATGCTAAAGAGTGCCAATGAACAGACAGAAACCAATTCAAAGAAACTACAACAAAGATGGAAAGAGTATATTGCAATTCTGTACATTAGCGTTATCAATATCCAGAATACCTTAGAATATTTTCTTTACTTTTTAGTAAAGAAATATTTTTAGAAATTTTTAGTATTACCGGTTATTACCAGGTTGATAATAGGCATGGGGTTAATTACAACTACAGGTTCACTGATGGAATATTTGAAAGGCCTCACTTCATTCTGGAGGAGGTCTATTTGGGTAATTACTGAAGCTTGATACTGAATTTGATGTTAACATAATCAATCACACAGAATAACTATTAACCTTCCCTACTGCTTCTCTTAAACAATGAAGAACATAACAATTTAATCTATCACACATAATGTTCTAAAATTATCCTTTTTCATGTTGCATCAATGTTTGTTCTTATTTTTGACAAGTATGATTTTTACCATTGAAATAATACCATTTAATACAAACTTCTTATTTTTGCTTAGTAGGTAATATAACTTAATATTGTCTTTAGATTACTGTAGAATTATAGGATTTTTTTTTTATTGTAAGCATTCTTATCTTTTAGTTTGAAAGCTACATTTTCTCTCTCAGATTATGTTGTACAGCACAACATGGAAAGCCTCCATCAAAATTTTAAAATGCCCCATTAGTTATTTTTTGAAGTTTTTCCAGACTTAAAGTGATGCTGTTCCACTTAGAACATTTTTATGTTTTTATCTGGATCATTCTTACTTGTTTTTACAGCACTGAATGAAATAGAGGAGGTTGCACAGGAAGATGGGGTGGCTTTGGTGGAGAGCCACAGTGAAGCAATTGCAACTAATCAAGCACTTCTTCCCATGGAAATAGATGAAGAACAAGCAGGTAATTTTTTATGGCAACTTCCTTCTCTTACTTACTTGTTTTACTGGCTGAATCCAAATCAGTTGATTGCTGTTAAGGTTCACCAAGATAGTATTATTATTAGGATACATGGTACAGTTTAAAGTGGCATAGTTTGAAGTTAAACATCTAATATTGACATTAGTTGATTTCAAATACTAAATCAATTTTCTGTACAGTAATTGTTTCATTACTTTGGAAATAGACCATTGATTGATTGAATTGATTAACGGCCATCAAGTCAGTTTCGACTTCTAACAACTACATAGATTTTCCTACATTGCTTATGTGGAGGTTGAGATTCATTGCTAAAACATAAGTTTATATATTTATATTGTATTGCATTATGCATATATATAATAAGTTAATAGTTCTAGCACAATATGAACTTTGGATTTCAAGCTTGCACTGCTGCCTGGTATACCACATTAACCTGGTTCTGACTGCCAAAACACTTTACTTGCTACTTTGCTATTCAGTTGAGATATTGTTATGTATCCCGTTCCTTCAGGATTGGTGTTGTGCAGAGATACCTTAGAAATTTGGTTTCTAAGGTAGAAAACATTACTTACAACCAACAAGAAGGCTTTTAGTAACCGCTGGTTATCATTGCAATATCTTATAGCTTTCATTTTTCTCTCTCTTTTGCTATATTTATGCAACAGAATACATTTTCATCATTTTACAAATATATATCTGGATTAATCTATTTGCATTGTATGGTACTAATTGATTGTGGCAGGAAGGAACTAGTAAAAGATTTGGAGAACACCAAAAAACAAAACCTAATTTGCCTAATCGTATGAAGGACTCAGACTAGAGAAAAATTGGAGTCATATATTCAATGTGACCTCTCACTAGTTTCCATGTGGGAGTTCTGAAGGATTACTACCCTTGTATATGCAGCTCTGAATATTATCAGAGCCTGAAGAAAGCAAGGAACCCATTCACACCAATAGTTGTGTTTACATTCATGTGGACATGCGCGTAGCTCCCTTCAGACCTCCCACCTGAATGGTTGGAAGCATGGTGAATCTGCTTTTCTTTAAGACTTCAGTATGTTCAAGTGAATGTCTAAAGGAAGTTTGTGAAGCATTCCAGCTTGATACAAAACAGAGTACATACTTGTTTTTATTCCCATCTGTGGTGTTTGAAGGGAACTTGAAGAAGAAAAAAAACAGATATATGGATTGTGGAAATTCCTCTGGGTAGGTATTCCAAACCATGCTACAAATCCCAGCTAGTTTAGATACATGTTTGAATCAAGGTGAGACATGCTCATTCAAGGTGAGTCATGATTTAAGGAACATGAATAATTGATTGTTGATGTTCTCATCTTTTTCAGGACCTAGTGGTCTTCAACCTAGTGTAAACCTAGCACCTATTACAGTCCATGATTCAGACAGTGAAGACGAAGATGAAAACATGGCAAGCTCAAGATCCTGTATCACAAACAGCATTGCACAAAGTTACTCAGATGGAGAGGAAAGAGTTAGAGATCCAGTGGAAATCCAGGAACCCTTAGGTGAGAGTTTTAATTTCCTAGGGTATGTAGAAAAATGGTTTCTGTGTTACAAAATGGGTCTACGTAGCGCTTCAAAAAATTTTGAAAAGAGAAATTTTGAAATAAAACATTTGAAAACCCAAATGTACCAGCAGAGAATACATAGCACCCGGCTCAACAATAACTAAGAAGGATCTCAGAATCCTACCGTAGTAGACAGTCACTTAAATATGAACCACCAATGTGTTGTAGTTGCCAAAGAAAGCCAGTGCAGTCCTATCTGCATCAACAGAGGGATAAAATCATGTGAACTGTCAACACTGCTTTATACTGCACTGGTAAGACCACGCTTGGAATATCGCATTTGGTCACCACGATACGGAAAAGATGTTGAGATTCTAGAAGTAATACAGAGAAGAACAACAAAGATGATTAGAGGAGGCTAAAACATACAGTGAACGGTTGTGGGAACTGGGTATGTCCAGTCTGATGAAGAGCAGGATTAGAGGAGACATGATAGCAGTCTTCCAATATCTGAGGTTTTGTGGTTTTTATCTAATTGTGCATTGCCAAAGTCACTTTTGATAAGAAGGGCAGTTACATATCTTTGATTAATAAATAGTAAATATTATAGCTTTTCAAATACTATTTTAATAGGATGTTCACACTTTTTCTAGAAGCAGGGTATACATACAGCTTTGATTGCCTTAACAGTAGCATTGTTCAATAAAGATTCAGAATTAATATTGGAGTACAGTCTATGCACTACTGAAACTCTTCTATTTGATTAGTTGTAAGCATTAATTGGGCATTATAGGGCGCCAATTTTTAAATCATCATACTTCAAATAAGCTGATTTAAAAATGTCCAAAATTTTGAATTGTGGCTGCTATAGTGTTGCTGTGTAGCTATACTGCTGTTGTCACATGATCATCTTTCCAACACTTCCTGCCAATTTGTACAAAGAAAACTAATAGCCAAGTGACAGGAAGTTGGGAATTGCTTTTGGTTTTTGCCTGGAAATTGTTTTCTGTTTTTTTTTGCCTTCTTGAGGCCATTCTCTTTCTCTGGTTAGGTAAGGAAATGTCTCTGAAATGATGATCCAGCAGGTTATAGATTGTCTAGTTTGTTTTAAAAAGAGTTTAGAATTACATCCAATCATGGATTTTGAGTTTAACTATAGCTTGGAATTTTAAATAAATAAGGCAGGATATCCGTCGCCGGGCCACCACTCGAAGCCCCCCTGGAGGCCGGGCCCCCGGCCGGCGGCCCCGCCTCCCCAACCGCCTGCTTTAGAGAGGCCCCGCCCGCGGCCTCAATTCCTCCCTTTTTTGTGCACCGAGCGACTGCTCCCCCCAAAAAAAAAAAAAAAAAAAAAAAAAAAAAAAAAAAAACTAGTGTTTTACTTCCACCCCCACCTTTGCCCCCCCACTGTATTAAAAAGTGTCAAAGGGGGCTTGCTTCCACTGTGGCTTTTCCTGCGCATCGTTTTTCCCTTGGCTTTGTGGTGCCCAGGAGGGCCCCGCTGGAGGCGGGGCTTTCCTGCCAGTACTGAGGCCGAGTCCCCCGAGGCCAAAGCCGCACATGCTCCTTCCCAGCCGCGTTCCACACGCTTCTAGCTTCTCTTCTTATTTTCTTATTTTCTTATTGCCGCTCCGCCAAGAAGAGAAAAAACGCAACTTCCGCCTCCGCCGCCCCCCCCCCACAGCGTTCAAGCATCCTTTCCAGAGTATGGGGAGACGAGCGGCGAAACCAGAGAACCCAAAGAGGACGCTTCTTCCCTTCCGAGCCGACCCCCAGCAGGGGCGCTTCCACCCACCCTCCCCCCCCCCCCACTGGCCCAACCCCACGGGGGGGGGCGCCTGGAGCCTGCCTGCGCGCGGCGGGGGGGGGGGGGGCCGCGGGGAGGCTCCGCCCGCCGTTTTGCAAGTGACCAACGTACAGGCAATAACGCCTTTTCCAGACCCCCACTGCCGTAAATCAAAGTTTAAGGGATTAAATCATACTGTAAGTTCTCTTAAATTTTTACATAGGAAGACACTGATTTAATGTGATTTAATGTGGCCATTTTCTCTCTCCTCTTGGGTTTTAACGAGGTGAAGGGAATGTGCATGTTTCAGAATTTATAGGGTTTATATGCAATAATCTGAACTAAGCCATTTGGTTTTACTGCAATTTGTAAAATTGTCATGGTCAAATTTGTTTCAGAATTATAATCTGACAGATACACGATTCTTTGCAGAATTCTATTGTATTAATATCAAGTATATTTGTTTTCTTCACTTTTTTTTGAAATAACACATACAGTACACTTAGCATTTTTGTTGTATAAACTGTAATAGTTTTTGAAAAGGATGGTGAAATAGGTAATCTTAGTTGTTTCAAACCCTGACTATTAATATTTACTAAATTTCCAAATCCCTTAACATTTAAACTTTACATGGGTTTTTGGGGAGGCATAATGACTGTTAATACTTTACTAATTTCAGGAAGTTTTTAGGGTTTCATTACCCAAACTAGATAACATCACTAGCACAGATATCTACAAGAAAGCATCTGGAAGAAAACAACCAAGCTCTGAGAGCATCAAAGATTCCTCATTTCAACCTTGAGCTATTTACAATTACAACCTTGAGCTATTTACAATTACAACTTTACTTTTCTCACCTCTAACTGAAATTTAGTGTTTCCAACAGAATAATTTATGGCCTTTAAATTCCAAAGGCCATTTGTTAATTGAAATAAACCTCACTATCTAAAATTATGATATTTTTTTAAAAATGTTTTGATAACTATGGCAGTCCCAATTGAAATAGTTACATGAGGACTCATGCTTCTCCTACCTTGACAAACTGCTTGTCCTTCAGCTCTCCCCACCTGTCCATCTCTACCCTTTTGAACCACCCTCACTCTACCACCTACCTCTTCTGGCCTCTGCTATCCCCCGTTGACCTTTGGTATCTAATTCCTATTACTACATAGCTTTTTATCCTGAGTTTTCTACTCTAGTCAGACTAAGACTTATATTTATGTGTACTGTGTCCTGCAATTGTCTGTTTTGCAGTCTTTGCATTACTTTATATTGCTCTTCTGCTTTTCCAATATTTCAGCAGTGAGTGGTAAAGGCAAAGCTCCACTGCGGAAAAGAGGTAGTGCCAGTCGGGTGAAACTTTTTCTTTCTGAGGAGAGCAGCTGTGAAAAGGGTTGTCAAGTCACCAGTGAGCAGATTAAAGCAGATATGAAAGCAGCCAGTGATGTGACCACAGAAAAAAATAAAAACAAAGATTGTAACCCAAGCTATGGTGGGGACACTGGACCTCCAGAAAGCTCATCCTCTGCTGCTTCTCAAAGCCTGGAAGATGTCAGGAAAGCAGATAGCTCCACTGAGTCCCTTTCTATAGCTGCAGAGGATTCTGAGAAGTGTCTCTGTAGGAATGAAGATTCCAGGGAACGGGATGATGAAGATAATTCTTTATGCTCCAGGTGTTCCTGCTATGTGCCTCAGAGCCAGCAAAAGAGAACTAATGGTGTTTCTGATGATGAATGTCCATCTACCAGTGGAGCCTGTGGTACAAATGGGCCACCTGTGGGAGGAGCAGAACTTTCTCTGAGAACATTAGCAAACTGTGATTCCTCGGGGGAAGCCAGCAATGAGAGGATGGATGAGGGTGTCTGTGGGACTGCTAATGAGGAGGGCAGTACTTTACAGCAAGCAAGGTTTGAAATGGAATACAATGAAGATTATCCTCGTAGACCTTTAACAAGAGCTAGAAGTAGACTTTCCCATGTGCCTTTGGTGTCTCAGCCAGGTAAGATTACATTATGTAAATTACTGTCTTGTATAAATTGTCTTGCTTTGTCACCCTAGCTCCAAAGGAGTGTAGAATACAAAAGTTATATATTATTATATTAGCAGTAATGCGTTCTTAAAATTATTATCCCAATTGTTGTATTAACAGATCTGCATATGAATAGAAATGGAAGAACGAAAGCTGCTATGGAATGACATTTTTGAGTTGAGTTCATATAGGAATCCTATTATGGTATTGCATTGTAGTTCTATACTTGTTTTCATCAGTATAGTTCTTTCAATGATATTCTCTAACCACTTTAATATGATTCCCACAGAACCTGTACTCTAATTCTCTAAGAATTCTAGCAATGTTGAACACCTTCCCAATAAGGTGAATCGAGAAATACTGTCAGCATACGAAAGAGATATAGTTAACTATGTTCTATAGTCAGTTCTTCAATTTAAAATATATATATTCAGGGAAATAAATACCCAAGGGTAATTCTTGCATGTTTCATCTTTCTTACATGATTATACTATATTTTAATTATAATGACAGTTGGAATTCTAAATGTCTCTATCATTGTTTATGTGGAACTCAAATGATTTCTACCACAGTGATTGTCATTCTCACACCGTTGCTTTATTGCAATTACACAGGCAGTAAAATAACATGTATGTTTCAGCTATACAGATCCAAAATATGAACTAAACTAAACAAAAGGAAATGTAAATCCTAATTCTGAATTCTGAGGAGAATTTCCTCTCCTCAGATATGTGTTTCTTTCACTGTCAAGCTGTTCGCAAAAAGCCACATTGTTTTTTTATATTTGTATGTATATACATAAATACTCATATGCACATATACATAGCTTTTCATCAGCATTTCCAGGGCATTTTTTGAATCATATCTGTGATGCTACATCTGGGCTTGTAGAATTTACTTTTATTTTTAAAGTGACATAATGAACAGTTAAATCTCTTGGGAAGTGCTACATCCAACACTATGGCAGGTATTATCATTTTATTATGAAGTAAATATTGGTTAATTATTAGTTATTCTGTATTCTTTCTGTAATCAGAGGTTTAATATGGCAGTTTCATATTCTCTCATCCATGAACAGATTTAAATATTTAATCCTGAAAAGTCTGCATTACCTATCTTACACCTAGAAGCATATTTTATTTAACTGTACAGTACACATCTAATCCCATTTGTGCAAGTCATATTTAGAAAATACTATGCAGAACTTTTCCTGCTTTTCTCAACAGACTAAATGAAGCTTAGTAAAACTTCAGCCTATTATTTGTGTCATTTTAACACCTTTTATGGTTTTCTAACACTTTCAGTGATGGACAAACTTTAAAATAATTATATCCCATGTTTAGGAATGCTGGAATTGCAGTTCAGTAACATTTAGAGAGTCATGTCCTTATCCTTGCTGTACTTATATTATGCAAAGCTAGAAAATTAATAGTTTCTATTAAGGCAGAATCACAGTTGTTGATATCACCTTATCAGACCTTGGTTAATCTTGAAAGATTTAAGCAGAGTCAGGTCTGCTTAGTCTCTCCTTCAAGTATTGTTAAGCTTGTCAGGGATTTCGGGATAGATTGAAATGTTTAAAAAAGCATTCCAAAAGAACTAATTCTTAATATTTTGTCACATTCACTAGTATTGCCCACCATTCTGAAATTGATTTTGGAATCTTAATTCTGTCTAGAAGTTTCTAAAGAAATCTTCAAGATATATCATTATTGTCAGTATTTTAAAACTGTCACAACTGTAACCAATCATGTATTTATTTTATTTGCCTTCTCAGAAGCAGCCAAACCAAAATCTCGACATTCAGTGAAAAGAAAACGGACAGCTGACAAGTCCACAAGCACCAGTGATCCTGTGATTGAGGATGACCACATCCAGGTGAGTACTTTGGGTCAGAATTATGGACAATCAATCATATTAAAGATGATTGAAACTTGTGTTTTCTAAATATATTTTCTTGCTAAGTGGTTTCCACTTAGTGTACACTAAAGTTTCCACTAAAGTGTACAATTTACACTTTAGTCTCAGCCAGAGTAGCCAGTGTTTTCCAGTTAAGAACATTGCAGATGCCAGGAGCGAAGGAGAAAATTTTTCTAAGAAAAGAGAATTTCAGATATAGATCCCCATTTTCAGTGCTGCCCACAATTTCTCACCTAACATTAGGTTTTCTGGTGATTAATAATTTGTCTGGTTAATTGGTTTGGCGTGATTCATGTAGCAGTTTTTAACTCTTAAAAATAAATTCTCTAGGTTTTGACACTAAAATCAAAAAACCTTGTTGGAATCACCTTGACCAACTGCGGCATAACAGACCTGGTGTTGAAAGACTGCCCTAAAATGATGTTCATTCATGGTATGTACACTTTGTTGAAGTGTGATAAATGTTCTTGAAAATCTGATGGCATTGATGGAGTATTTTTAATAAGCGGAACCATAAATGTCTTTTAAACTTCTATAAACATGCTATATTGGAGGAAATCAGATCAGTAATAAAATATAGAATCATGGAGTTACAAGTGATGGTTTAGGTCAGTCTCCTCAGTACAGGAGCCCAGGTTAATCCAGTTGCTTGAGTACATTCCATGAAAGGGTATCTACTGCTTCTCTGGTTATCTGATTACACCATATGGACTAAATGCATTTAAAATATCACTCATTATCTCTATTCCTAATTAAATACATAAAGAGGCTCATGGCATGTAAATACTTAAAACATTCATACCTTTGTGTTGCCCTCGATGATTCTTCTAGGTTGATGATTCCAAGTGCCTTTTCAAAACAACAACATGCAAATTAAGCCAATTGTCCATGCTAAACTGTTCATAAAAATGACATCGACAATCTGGGATATTAAATGACTAATTTTTTATGTGTACTTGTTTACTTCGTTGCTTTTCCCTTTTAGCCACCAGGTGTCGTGTTCTTAAGCACTTAAAAGTAGAGAATGCACCCATTGTCAATCGTTTTGATTATGCTCAGTGTAAGAAATTAAATATGGATCAGGTCCTAGATCAGATACTCCGGATGCCTCCAGAGAGAAACCGGATTATTTATCTTCGTCCAATGCAACAGGTAGGTGGCTAGCTTTCACTTTCATGTATATATATACTCCGCTATTTTTTCTTTATAGCATAAGACTACTAGCATAAACTGACTTTAATGGCATATTTTAATTGAAATTTTATTCATCTTGATGTTTGTTGAAATTTTATTCATCTTGATGTTTGTATATCAGTACTTCCCAAACCTGGGTAAATTTCCCAAAATGGGTGCATGTCTTTTAAATAGATGTTGTTTCTCACTTCTATAAACATGCTTTATTGGAGGAAATCAGATCAGTAATAAAATATAGAATCATAGGGTCTATGATTTTTTTTGGGGGAGGAGATTAATGACACATAAATCTATTGCTCATCACAACAGGGACATTTAAATTATGTCATGTTTAGTAAAATAGATTCAAAATTCTTCAAAAGTATTCTTATTATGGTGACAATTAATGAAATTATTTGTCTGCAGAAATGTATTTTGCTATTCTTACAAGCATGTTCCCCGTTTTACAGGTAGACACGCTGACTCTTGAGCAAAAAATATTTAGTGGTCCTTATCCATATCATATCTGCGTCATTCATGAATTCAGTAATCCTCCAAATGTTCGCAATAAAGTCCGGATTCGCAGCTGGATGGACACAATAGCAAATATCAATCAGTAAGTCAGCTAACCAAGTGATCTTTATTGCCAAAAGTTTGTGTTTCTGTTTGTGAGCACATGCATTCTTCAAAATGGTCTTGTGATTCAATTGAATGGGTCAGAAGACTTCCAGCTTCAGGATGATGGTATTGATTTTTTTCAAATAAAACAGTTTGGTTCTGATCTGGCTCAGGTAGAAGAAGCCTGAAATAGTAATGGCAGTCTTTAAAGTCAGAACAGAAAGATTCTGTTCTTTTGGAGTTTTACAAAGAATAGTAGTAGTGGTATTATTGTTGTTGTTGTTGTTATAATAATATACAAAAATGACAGTGTACACAGCAAACAAGATAACTGCGTTGGGTTTCGTATCACAAATCAGTAGTCGAACACTTCCCAGGCGTTTAGGACTGCATGATGTATTGGCAGATTATGCGAGCGGATCCCAGTAAGGTGGCCTTCTGCAGCTGACCAATGGTGATTTTGTCAGCGCCAATTGTTTTTAAGTGCTTGCCTAGGTCTTTAGGCACAGCATCCAGTGTGCTGAGTACCACTGGAGCCACCTGCACTGGTTTATGCCAGAGTCTCTGCAGTTTGATTTTCAAGTCCTGATATCTGGTGATTTTTTCAAGTTGTTTCTCGTTGATTCTGCTGTCACCAGGTATGGCAATGTCAACGATCCACACTTTTTTCTTCTCCATAATTGTGATATCCGAGATATTGTGTTCCAAAACTTTGTCAGTCTGTATTCGGAAGTCCCACAGTAGTTTTGCATGCTCATTTTCAACCACTTTTTCAGGCTTATGATCCCACCAGTTCTTTGCTACAGGCAGATGGTAGTTGTGACACAAGTTCCAGTGGACCATCTGAGCGACTTTGTTGTTTGTAGTCAGTTTGAGCTATTGTCTTGCAACAGCTCAGTATGTGATCGATGGTTTCATCCGCTTCTTTATTATTATTATTGTTATTATTATTATTATTATTATTATTATTATTATTATTATTATTATTATTATTATTATTATTATTATTATTAATTATGCTTCCCAACTTGCAATGACTCTAAGCACCTTACAACAAGCAAAGAAATTACAATCAAATTAATAAAGCATAAAAGTTAAGTATAAAACATGCCATGCATGATGAAATTAGGGATCTCACACTTCCTTGCCAAAGTCCTGGGTGAAGAGCCAGTAGATACATACATTCATGCATACATGTACTGTATCGTTTGTGTGTGTTTTTGAATGAATAGATACCTATATTAATAATTCTTTCAGCTTATATTTTATACATGGAGTAAGGTTAAATCACACTCTAGCATAGCTGTACTTATTTTATTGCCTGTAAGAGTAGTCCACAAATTGATTCCCTTATGTGTTCTGCAATTACCTTGAACATTTACTGAAGTAATGATGGGTCTAAATTTAATGAATAGATAAAATGTATGGGAGTTTAAAACCAACAACTGACAACCAATGAGAGAGGCTGGGAATCATAAGAGAAGCATCTAAAGAATGTCAGTTTGGGAAAGTCCTATTTGTAATTTCAACATCTTAGGTTGTTTTTGATAAATATCTCACTTATTTTCATATGCTTTCTTCATTTGGTCCTTCAGAGAGCTTATTAAATATGAATTCTTTCCTGAAGCCACACGAACAGAAGACGATCTAAAAAAATATACAAGATATCCCTGGGGCAGAGATATTTACACTCTAGAAGGTAAGTATTACAGAGACCTTGAAAGCAGTTATAAAAATTTCTTAAGAAAAGATTCAAATTATAACCTATATGTTAGACAACAACAAAAATAGCTCATTCCAGCTTTAGAATTGTTTTTTAAAAATTATCATTTACATTTAAAATTTAAATTATATTTATATCTAAATATAAATTATATTTTAAAAAGTAATTTATTTTTCATGATGAAAATGTGAAATGTCTGCAGGAAGAAAAATTTCAGTTGACATACAGATAATATGCGTTTGGTATTGCAAATATTTTGATTTCCTTAGTTCAGTATAGTTCAGCATGGTAAAATGACTGCAAAGGAGAGGAGCAATTTCCTTCCAGTGGCAGACTTCTCTGTGTTAACAGTGACGTGTGGCACAAGAATACATAATGTAAAGAAAGTATATGTAAGCCATGTTTCATCTATAAATACACAAAAGAGGTGTAACTAGTATGTCTCCTCATCCTATTGTGTATATCTTGCAAATAACCAAGTATATGTGTTATTTTATGAATGCTGTTCATCAAAAGTCTAAGACAGTTGTAGGCAAGACAAGTTTATTTCAATTGAAAAAAGAAATCCAGAGACCTATTTTCTGGCTGTTCTACTGTAGGTGTTGTAGATGGAGCTCCCTATTCAATGATAACTGATTTTCCATGGTTGAGATCCCTGAGGACAGCTGATCCTAATGGGTATGCAAGATATGATTTTGAAGATGATGAAAAGAGTAAGTAAACCTTTGAGTACCCTGTCTTTACCAGGGAACCTGAAGTATTTATACAGTAACATAGTTTCATTTTAAACAAAAGTGTAATATGTTTACAGTGTTACAGGGAATGTCTTTACGTATGTGTTTCTTATTGTTGTATTTATGCAATTGTTTTAAATATTTCCATAGCAGTAACACAGAGTTTGAAGTGTTCACCTAGGCTATGGAGTCCCTCTATTTCAAAATCTAGATCAAAGCATCCATATCCACAGTAGATGATTGTCTAAACTTGGCTTGAGCACAGCCTGTGAAAGGTTCTCATCTGGTAAATGGATCCATAGTGAATTGCACTTAGGATGTTTTGCCTGCAGGAACTGCCTTTCTGTAATTTATATCCATTATCCTATAATCTGACTTCTGGAATGTTAGAGGATATTTGCCCTTCATTATGAATCAGGCAAGCTCATTTGTGAAGGAATTGATAGGACATGTGTCCATATTGTAGAATACCATCCTTGCTAGCTGTTCACTAGCTGGCTTTAAAGCACCAGTTAAAGCAAATTTTGAAATAGCTTTTCCAGTCTGCTTATAGTTATATGTCTTGCCCTGCTTGGCTGTTGGGGTATAAGTTGACCTTCCTAAAGAAGTCAAATCTGGCTGCAGCAATCTATGGCTTTAGAATTAGATGAATTTGGATAATTTATATAGGAGTTTCTGTGGCTGGTGCAATATGAAGTCGAGAATATGAGGATTGTTAGTTTTGGATAAAGAACACATATTTGTTTTTGAATTCTGCATAATATCCTAGTTTTTTTAACTTGATAAATCAGTTACAATATTTCTAAGTTTTTTTCCTGTAGCAATATGTCAATTATGGATATATTTTTTCTCATTGTTAATTGAGAAAGGAGTTTAGAGTACTAAAATGTAGGAAGGCATTCTAGAGTTTAGACTGTATTTGTATTTTTTCAAATTCTATAGAGGTATATATAAAAATATTTTACATAGCATATTGGTTTCAAGTGGCATTGAAGCTTAACAGGAAAGGAAAAGGTCTAATCAAGCTGGACTTTAAAAGAACATATATATATATATATATATATATATATATATATATATATATATATATATATATATATATATATATATATATATATATATATACGGTATATCATAATTGCATCAGCTGCTGCTTCAAATCATAATGTTATTAATTTTTCAGTGGGAAGCTATTTTCATGTGGCAGATTGTTAAATGTGAATGTTGATGCCTGATGTAACATTTATTATGGATTTGCTTTAAATTGTCATTCCAGTGACAATTGCACTTGTTTCCTTTCTCTTTTTCTTTGCATCTAAAATTAGCTACTATTTATGCTCCCCGGAGAAAAGGACAACTGTCAGCAGATATCTGCATGGAAACGATAGGTGAAGAGATCTCTGAACTCCGCCAGATGAAGAAAGGGGTATTCCAGAGGGTAGTTGCTATCTTCATCCATTACTGTGATGTTAATGGAGAGCCAGTAGAGGACGATTACATCTGAATGCATCCAACTGCAAGCTGTCTCAGGTCTTCCTGTGTTTTGACTGGTATTGCCAGCACAGAAACTAGATGGATTTCACCCACTGCTGTAGTGCACTGAGAAATCTTTGAATTTGTGTGGTTCACAATCACCCCAACATCTATTGGACGCTGTGTAGTAAATGTATCAGGAGAAGTTGCAGTGAATGCCGAGGACCCTACATAAAAAAAATCCTCATGAAGTTGACTATATTTCATATGTTTATTATGAGGTTTAATTCAAATTTTATTTTAATGAAGGCAATTAATTACGGCAAGGCAAAAAAAAAAAAGAATTTCTTAGCTCATTTAATTCATAGCAGTATTTTTGTTGGTTTGCCAGAAGCAAAACCCTACGTATGCTGTGTTCAGGAGCCACAGGAATCTTTTTTTATCTGTGCCTTCTTTCTTCTCCCCCCCTCCTCCCCTTACACATCTGAGAGTCCATTCTGAGTAAATCTGTTGAAGAGCCTTTGAGTCTTGTGCATTTTTCAAGGGGAAGTGAAATTGGAAGACCTTAAACCAGTGACAAATGGCAGAAGTGGAAAGAGCAGCCATGCAAGTGATTTACAGAAAACTACGGTATCCTAGAAACCAAACTGAAACCAGCCTGAGTGTTCAAATGAAAGCACAAATGGGCTAGAAAGGTTCAAGGCAAATAAGCAATAAACTAATAAATGAATTTCCTCTCTTTCAGTTTTCTCTTTCAGTACATATTACTTTCATGAAAGATGCAAGTCCTTTAAAAAAAAATTACTCCACTAGTTTTCGATGTGTGGCTGCTCATGTTACTTTTGCCTAAATTCTGCGATGCTACTTTTTACATCTATTTGATTGGATTTACCCAAAACATGTTTCATGAGTCCATTTGGGATCATAATTATTTTCAACATCTTCTGACAGGGACCGAAAAGTCTGAAAAAAATAATATATTGTGTAATAACTTGTATGCTTATAACTAGTATCATAGAAGTGAGCTAAACCAAATAATATTGCCAATAGTTATTGTCCTGTCAGGATACTTAATTCATCTGAAGTTTATAGTAATTTACTATATCGTAAGTAGATTAACATTTTGTTGATTTTGTTCCTATTATGTTAATGGATGCAACGTTTATTTCTATTATAAGAACAGTCAAAAAGAAGAATTGCATTTCAGTTCCATTGTTTATTTGCTATGTTGTGAACAGGGTGTTGTGAACTCTGAAAATGATAACATATTCCTTCTCTGGATGGCTTGAGATAGTTAAAATAGTTGCATAATTAGGTATTTCAAAAACAAGATTACTAGTTCTCTTGGGTAATATATTGACACTGAAAGTCACATAATCAAGGTTCAAATAAAACACCCATTGCTTAATAGCAGTTAGATATGAATAGGTTTCCTGCTCAGCAAGTGGAAATGTATGGTGATTGGTGTCCAATCGTGTTTTTCTATTATGTATGTCTCTAGAGAGCTTGTCTCTAGAGAGCTTATCTCTCTGCTTTTTCATGCTGGTCTGAAGCAATAATTATACTTTTTGCATTCATTAGTGCCACTGAGAAGAGGGGTGTGAAAGACAAGAATAAAAAGCATAGTCAAGGATTTATGTTCTATTATTAGTACAAAACTAAGCCCGGTGATGAAGTTGGCTCCATTTTATTTGTATTTTTTTAATTGTATAAACAATAGGAATTTGTATAGTTCTCTGAGTTGTGTTGATGTGAGTGTCAGTGTTTGCACAAGAGCATATACATGTACTGATGTCATCTGAATCCCTTCTATTTTGCTTTTTATAAGAGCAATTAAAAGCATTGAAGTTTAACTTTTCAATGGTAACCTTTGAAAGACTGAAGTAACCATTGCAAACTATAAAATGATTGGTATTTCCTTTGCAAGCCTCTTGGATCTAAGTTCATGGTTGATATACACTGCTCAAAAAATAAAAGGAACACAAAAATAAGACATCCTAGATCTGAATGAATGAAATATTCTTATTAAATACTTTGTTCATTACATAGTTGAATGTGCTGACAACAAAATCACACAAAAATTATCAATGGAAATCAAATTGAGCAACCCATGGAGGTCTGGATTTGGAGTTACACTCAAAATTAAAGTGGAAAAAAACACTGCAGGCTGATCCATCTTTCATGTAATGTCCTTAAAACAAGTCAAAATGAGGCTCAGTAGTGTGTGTGGCCTCCACCTGCCTGTATGACCTCCCTACAACGCCAGGGCATTCTCCTGATGAGGTGGTGGATGGTCTCCTGAGGGATCTCCTCCCACACCTGGACTAAAGCATCCCTCAACTCCTGGACTGTCTGTGGTACAACGTGGCCTTGGTGGATGGAGCGAGACATGATGTCCCATATGTGCTCAGTTGGATTCAGGTCTGGGGAACGGGTGGGCCAGTCCATAGCATCAATGCCTTCATCTTGCAAGAACTGCTGACACACTCCAGCCATGTGAGGTCTAGCATTGTCTTGCATTAGGAGGAACCCAGGGCCAATCGCACCAGCATATGGTCGCACAAGGGGTCTGAGGATCTCATCTCGGTACCTAATGGCAGTCAGCTACCTCTGGTGAGCACATGGAGGGCTGTGCGGCCCCCTAAAGAAATGCCACCCCACACCATTACTGACCCACTGCCAAACCAGTCATGCTGGAGGATGTTGCAGGCAGCAGAACATTCTCCACGGCATCTCCAGACCTGTCACGTCTGTCACGTGCTCAGTGTGAACCTGCTTTCATCTCTGAAGAGCACAAGGCGCCAGTGGCGAATTTGCCAATCTTGGTGTTCTCTGGCAAATGCCAAACGTCCTGCACGGTGTTGGGCTGTAAGCACAACCCCCACCTGTGGACACCCTCAGGGAGTCTGTTTCTGACCATTTGAGCAGCCACATGCACATTTGTGGCCCGTTGGAGGTCATTTTGCAGGGCTCTGACTGCTCCTCCTGTCCCTCCTTGCACAAAGGTGGAGGTTATTGCCCTCCTACAGCCTCCTCGATGTCTCCTGATGTACTGGCCTGTCTCCTGGTAGCGCCTCCATGCTCTGGACACTACGCTGACAGACACAGCAAACCTTGCCACAGCTCACATTGATGTGCCATCCTGGATGAGCTGCACTGCCTGAGCAACTTGTGTGGGTTGTAGACTCCGTCTCATGCTACCACTAGAGTGAAAGCACTGCCAGCATTCAAAAGTGACCAAACCATCAGCCAGAAAGCATAGGAACTGAGAAGTGGTCTGTGGTCACTACCTGCAGAACCACTCCTTTATTGGGGATATCTTGCTAACTGCCTATGCTTTCCACCTGTTGTCTATTCCATTTGCACAACAGCATGTGAAATTGATTGTCAATCAGTGTTGCTCCCTAAGTGGACAGTTTGATTTCACAGAAGTGTGATTGACTTGGAGTTACATTGTGTTGTTTAAGTGTTCCCTTTATTTTTTTTAGCAGTGTATTTACATTCTATTATTCCATTAACAAGTGTTCATCCGTTGTGTTAATACATTGGCTTTAGTAATAGAACGGAGGAAATGTCCCCAAGCCCAGCCAACCACAGATGTTTTAATAATCGTATTTATTTTTGAAAAAGGTAATTGTCTTTTACTCTGGTGTTTTGCTTATCAGAACTCCTCAACCTTTAAATGTTCAGATGTTCCTCGAAAGTTCTAATGCTACACTTGTTAACTGATTATTTCTTCTTCCTCCTCCTCATCTGCATTTGTTTGAAATATAAATAAGACCAGAAGTGGAGTAAGCAAATAGAGAAACATTTCAGGCTATAAGTAACTTCTGGACACCCAATAAAAATGTAGAATATTTTAAAAGAACATGTAAAATTTCTTATAACCACTTAATGAAATGAATTGTCTAGTTGCAATTTAAGATACCAATTTGTACCACTAAATTGCACTACATATGGGTGATAAAGTTGTCTCTGCAATTCCAATACAAAGGATACCTCATGCTTGCTCTTCATGTCAAATATAATGTCAACCAAGGAAGGTAAGGCTGTTTGAAAAGTAGTTGTGTCTTTTTTCCCCTTAAGCCAGCTTTTATATTGTCAAATGTCCCAACTTAATTTGAAAAAGATGGGGACATTTCTAATGGTAACTGATGTAGCACAATTTTATTTTAAATGCTCAAATGTTTACCAAGAAAGAGAACTATAAAAGTATACAGAATCAGGTAATGTGGCATTCAGAGTGCCAAATGTTTAAAAATTCCCTCAAGATTTTCAGGAACAGATGCGTTAAACTTTTTTAGTTTAGTACCAAAGCTGAAAGTCTTTGTAAGTTGACAGTTGTTCCTTGATGATTCTATACACAATCTCTCCCAGTTAAAATGTTGCTTTGCCAACTCTCAGGCAAGGAACCTGAAGGAACAGATGGAGCAGATATAATATTAGAAAGCAAATATTAGTATAATTCCAAGTAGCTACCTGTTAGAAGAAGCTTGTTAGTGCAAATCACTCCAAATCTTATCATCCATTTAAATAGTTGATAAAGCAGTCACAGAAGATAGTAGCCTAGAAAAACTTGGAGAATAACCAACAACATGAACTTTGCAAATGAATTAGGACAAAAGATTAAAAAAAATTAAAAATAAAACTAGCTAATGGCTCATTTTCAGTTCATCAGTAAAGTAGAGGAACCTTTTGAAGTAATAAGATCAATAGATCCTGATTTCCTGGAATACAGTTGGATGTACTGTAAAAGCAATGATCTTTGGATTTTGAGATTATTAATTTTGATATTGTTAAACTTTTTGAAAATGGTTTGTATGCCTCAACAATTACAAGAAAAACAAATGATAGCTGAGAAACATGAAGGATCATGTATGGGATCAGACATCGCTGTGTTTTGATTCTGCTGTTATTGCTGGTGATCTTAGTATTGACACTTTGTCCGAATGCTGAAACTCTTTACATTTGCTTCAACGGTGATCACTCTTCACTTGATGCTTTCATATTTCTTCCATTTTATTGATCCAAGAAAATGAATGGGAGGATTAAATATGATCATTCATAAACAGGTCTAGAAGAGAATCTAAGGGCTATTTAATTACAAAAATAAAAATTAATACGGCCTAAACGTAGAGAAAGAAGAAGCTGAAAAGGAAAGAACAATAGGTAAAAGAAAAATATATAAAGATGTGACTTCCAACCTTCACAAGTATAAACAAATTTAATAACTCCTCACCCTCTATAAGATTAAACAGATCTCCCTTCACCCCATTCCCATCTTTCATCTATAAGTAAGTTCATAAAGCATCCACTTTTCAATCCTGGAAACAGCCATAAAGGATTAGCAGAACATTTGGGGGGCTGGGGGGGGGGAGGCGGATTATTTTAACCTTGATCACATAAACCAACCTTATATTTCTACCTTTAATTTCTAACAGTTTTAATTTTTCATTCAATTGAATACTATTGTAGGGTTTTGTTTCAATTCTTTATCCCACTGTACAGATTTCTTCAAGGCTCCTTTAACAAGCTTTGGCTTTTTATATATATTTTTAATTAAAAGTTTCAGAGCATAAAAACTCCCGCCAACTAATAAGAAGAAAAAAAAGGAAGAAAGAAAAAGAGGCAAAAGTGCAAAAAGAAACAAAAGCTTCTAATTACCTTTGCAACAGATATAAGTACAGTTACAATGGTATCCCTTACTATGATTATTTTAAAAAGTTCACTCTTTTCTATTACCCAGATTTTTGTTCTAATCATTAAAAATACAATTCACAAATGCAATTTGTTCCATTTGATGCAAAAGGTCTATAAAGAGCTTCAATCAATCATAAGTGTATATATTGTTTTTTCTTTAATCAAAGAAGTTAATTTAGCCATCCACACAAGTTACATCATCTTCACCAAAACCCCAAAGCCCCTTTTGTAGGTCTAATTAGAAAACATTTCCTAGGCCATTGTCATGGTTTATCATTGTTATTTTTCCTTTAATTTGCTCAATCAGTTTCTTGTATGTATCCAGCAAAGCATCTTTTTTGAAATCATTTTCCAGCCTTGCCTTTTGTGGTTCCACATTCTGGAACCATATCTATCTTGCCAGATAAAAATTTGTTCCATAGCCATCATTCATCAACATATTTTAAACATGATCATAGAAGAAGATCTTGAAGAGACATATAAACATTGAGCTAAATGTAGTGCCAACACTGTTGCTTTCATTCTGTTTCAAATACAATAATCTTGTAAACCTTGGTGAAAAAGAAAAGGTAAAAAGCCTAATTGGTCAATACACAGAACTAGCCCAAATAGTCAAGGAAACAACTTGGCTGCATTCTGTAGTTGGATAGCTCAATATTTTCAAAAAACAATTATTGCATGCAAAGGTTTAGGGAAATCTAGCCAAATTATATGCTTCAGAAAATTCTTCAGTGAACAAAAGCTGACAAAATTACAAAGGTACAAAGTTACTTTTGATGTCTAGTTTTTTTTAATACCTCTGAATTTTTTTTAAAAAAAAATAATTGTGGCAATTATAGATGACACCCTTTCAATTAGTGCTTTATAGCACTTTCTTTGGCTGAAATAGCGGTTTCAAGATGTTTTCTGTGGCCTGCTAAGAGTCTTTTTATTCTAGGTTTTGCAGTTTTCCACTCTTTCTTAAAAACTTTTTTCTCATTTCTCATGCTTGAGATCTACCCACTACTCAAGACCTGGGACTGTGAAAAATCAATAAATGTTTCATGACACAGAGCTAAGAAAAAATCTTCAAGCCTTTTCCTATTGGGGGATTATTGTCATAGGAAATTAGAATCTTACTGTGTTTTGTTTGAAAATTTTTCTTTTTTCTTTTTTTTATTATCTTCCTGATTACATGTAATGTAAAATTGACAACTGGTCTTTGATCATAAATAAAATGTGTGAATATGTGTGTACATACCTTTGTACCATTTTCCCATATCACACTTTGCAAAGATTAGCAGCTTGAATTTTTTCTAATGGAGGGGATACAATTTCTAAGTGTGAATAATGATTTTCAACCAAAGATGAGGCTAATTTGCCAGTTGGGAAGATCTGGGAGAAGCAGTCGTATTTACATATAGGTATTCCCTAATTTACAACCACAATTGGGCTCAGAATTTGAGTTGTAAATCCAGCATGTGATATGACACAATTTTACAATTATGTTTACAATGGGCATAAATAAATTGTGGTATTAAGCAAATCCAGCATATAAAAAACAGTGTTTTACAGGCCATAAAGTATCCTTTCTGAGGCCATCATAACTTTGAATGTTGTTAACTAGTCATTAAGCAAGGACTGCCTGTAGTCATAATGCAGTAGTCCTCAACTTACAACCACAATTGATGTTGCCCAAAATGTATGTTGCTAAGTTAGAAATTCATTAAGTGAGTTTGGCTTCATTTTATGACTTTTCTTGCCACATTTGTTAAGTGAATCCCTGCAGTTGTTAAATTGGTTGTTAACCCAATTGTTAAGTGGTTTCCCCAATGACTTTTTTCAGTGATCTTGCAACTTCGAATGATCACTGAGTGAAGTGCTGTAAGTCAAGGACTAATTGTAGTTTCCCAAACCTGAAACTAAGCTATAACAAAAGCATCAATACAGTTTGTTCATATCATAATAATATATGCTAGACTTGTTTTCTTTACTAGAGTAGCTAATAGAATTCTTATGTCCCTGCAACTCTTATAATTTGGGAACAGGGAAATCTGATGCTAAAAACGGAGTAGCAAAGCGACTATTAAAGGTATGCGTGAGCTAATTTTGAGAGGAATTTTTATGATTTTTAACTTCTTTATATCTTCTATGTTTTCACAAATTATGTTCCAGATGCTTCTTACTCTTCAAGATTTGCGTATGTATGGCTGTATAAAAACTACCCTTTCTACATCTGTGTAATCTCTATTGGAGGTAGAGTTGGGGTGACTGGATAGAGCTGAGTGTTTACTGACCGGATGCCCTCCTTGATGCCTACATGGAGTTTGCAGCAGATTTTTTTTTCTTTGTGCCCTAAGAGAGAAACATCTGCCTTTATCTAAGATTGAGCTCTCAACCCTCTGAGTGGGAGGTGAGCATCTTCACCACTAGACCACCATGACACTCTCTTGTGCATGTACAGCTGTATGATTCCCTGAAACTGTTTGCAGATTGGTGATGCAATTTCTAATGTTAATCCAAAGTGCCTCTTGTACAGGCATCTTTCAGAATTTTTAATTGCATGTAAAAGCAATAAAGTAAAGAATTAAGCCAACCAAGGCCAGTGCAAGTTTGCAACCGGATAATAAGCAGGCAATGTCCCCCAAAGAAACAAACAAACCATGACTTCTGACCAGGAATCTTAATTTGGTATCCACGGAAGACAATTTCCCTGTGGGCATCTTGATTCTGGTTCAAGTAGTTTGAATTTAAGCTTATTAATAAAATAGTAATTACAACAACATGCCACATTGATGAGGTTGCTTTGAAACCACTCTTGATAAACTACCGTGTTTCTCCAACAATATGGCCTCCACCAATAGGAAGGCCCAGCATGATTTCTAGGCATGAGGTGAAATTAAGCCCCACCCCCAAAATTTAGGCCTATTTAATCCATGCGTTTCCCTGCCATTTCTCACATTGTTCGTTAGAACTACACGAGGTGAAGAGAAATGGGGGGAAAGGGTGGGGTGGGGAGAAAACTTGCCTTTAGGAGTGCTCTGCAGGTAGCCTAGGCTAGAATACCCCAATCTACCAATAGAACATCAGCCGATAGAAGCTCCCAGAAGGCAGAGTCCCCAGCCACTTCGGGGAGAGGCATGGCTGCCCATGTCCCCTCGCCATTAGGCAGTATCTTTCGGGCGATGGAAGCTCCCCAAGGGCAGTCACCAGCCACTTCGATCGGCCAGTAGAAATGGCCTCGGGGTGAGCACACATGCACACTCCCCTTGCTGAGAGGCCATTTCTATCAGCCAATGAAAGCTCCCCGAAGGCAGAGTCCCCAGCCACTTCAGGGCGAGGCATGGCTGCCCGTGTCCCCTCGCCATTAGGCAGTGTCTTTCGGGCAATGGAAGCTCCCCAAGGGCAGTCACCAGCCACTTCAATCGGCCGGTAGAAGCAGCCTCGCGGTGAGGGGAGTATATGTGTGCGCTCGCCCCAAGGCCGCTTCTACCGGCTGATTGAAGTGGCTGGTGACTGCCCTTGGGGAGCTTCCATCGCCCGAAAGACACTGCCTAATGGCGAGGGGACACGGGAAGCCACGCCTCGCCCCGAAGCAGCTGGGGACTCTGCCTTTGGGGAGCTTTCATCGGCCAATAGAAATGGCCTCGCGGCGGAGGGGAGTGTGCATGTGCGCTCGCCCCGAGGCCGCTTCTACCGGCTGATCGAAGTGGCTGGTGATTGCCCTTGGGGAGCTTCCATCACCCGAAAGACACTGCCTAATGGCGAGGGGACACGGGCAGCCATGCCTTGCTCCAAAGTGGCTGGGGACTCTGCCTTTGCGGAGCTTTCGTCGGCCGATAGAAATGGCCTTGTGGAGAGGTACGTGTGTATGGGCCGCTCTAGGTGGGGGAGGAAATTAAGTCACCCCCGAAAAGACAGCCTAGCCGTTTTTTCGGGGGTCAAAAAAAAATAAGGCGCAGCCTTATTTTGTGAGAAACACAGTATATTGATTTAAACTGTCAGATATTAAGAGCTGGTAATTGATACATTTGTCATCCATTGTAAAATGGATGACTGAGTTCTATTTCTTGGTAAAGGACAGGGTATAAAATCAACATTAAAATAGAAAACTTAGTGTATTATGTATTAGGTATTACCTGAGGATACTTTCCTGAGGATATGTTTGTAAATATTTTTTGTTAATTATATTTTCATCTTTATAGCTTTTTATTTTTGCTGTAAGAACAGAGATGTTAGCAGATATATGGTTATATTTTTAATAAATATAACCAATAGACTGTTCTTCCCCTGCCTGTCAATTCACAATCTGCTCTGGATTTATTTCTTTCCCTCTTGTCCTTTACTTGTTCCTAAACCTGCAATTCTACTCTTAGTTTTCTCCGTGTAAATACTATTCAAATTAGTTGGCGTAATAATCAATTGTCAATGTTATATATGTGTTAAGTCTATGAAAGTCAAATATTGGAGATTTTCCTCAGAATAAATCTTCAGTACTAGACATAGCTACTTTGTGGTTAAGTAAGTCAAATTACTTATACGGTATACATTGAATCATAATTGGAAGGGGCTGCTTTGGTCCTAATTCAGGGCAAGAATCCAGATTAACTCCTAAATTACATCATTGTCTAGTTTCTGCTTGATCTGTTTCAAAGCCTTTTCTAACATTTAATCTGAATCTGCTTTTTATTTTTTCTGTAAGAACAGAGATGTTAGCAGCTATATGGTTATATTTTTATTATTCCAGTTCCTATTATGTAAGATGATGAAAGACAGATCTTAATCATGCCTTCTGTATGACATCTGCAAATATTTAAAGTACTATTATATTCCCTGTTCAGTCTTCCCAAGGCTTGAATGATTTCTGGCACCTGATTATCCTTCTTACCATTCTATAAATCTTTCAATTTTGCCTGAACTCCTCTTAAAGAGTAGATCCAGAGAAGGACATAGTATTTGTGGTGGAATCTGACCAATACAGAATAAAGTGGGACAGTTAAATTCCATGATATAAAATCAATATTTTTCCTATTTTTAGCTATGTGACACTGCTGATTCATACTCATATTTACACCCATAAGATTTTGCTAAAACAATTTGATTATTTAATAATACATTATAATAATCTTTCATATATGTTTGTTCCCCATTCTATATCTGTGCGTGTGATCTTTTCCCTAAATGAAGAAATTTGCATTTCTTTCTATTAAAGCTGATATATTCAGATAATTTTTAACATAACCAAATAATTATGGTTATTTAACACAGGATATAAGCTAGCCCACCAAATTTATTGATCACGACTTTTCCTAAATATCTAGTCAAGCTCTAATCATATCAAATTAAATTTGCCTTCTATTAAACATGGCCTTTTACCATGGCTTGCCTTGAAAACAATTGATAAAATTGTCTAGGTTACACCTTATCGAGCATGAGAAAACGACTGATTCAACCTGGAGTCTTCTCCATCCCAATATTAACCATTTGAGATGGGCTGCTAAAGGCCACCTAGCAGGCTATTGATGTTACAGGTCCAACCTAGATTTATTTTAGACATTCTTGTGTTCAGAATATTCCACATCTTATGGATGCTTTTTTCCATTCTAAGTAATGAACTCTATAAATCATTCCAATATTTTTGAAATATTATCAATCACATAAGTTTAATATTAAAGTGATTAAGATCCTCAGTGTGTGCTTTAGATACTTTGTTCTTTGCTTTTCACATATTAAATTCCCCCATCAGAGATTTATGGAATCGTGCCTAGAAACAATTCAACCACTAGATGTAGCTGTTTTACAGTTCTAAAAGGTCTAAAAATAAAGTAAGTTACCTGCGCAATACTCTTGCTCATCTGTATATCACCCCCCCTTTTTTGCTTGTATAATATAAAAGCCACAATATTTGTTGAGGTATTTTTTTATCGCCTATCTGCTAACAGTGACTACTAAGGTGTTACTTATTTAAGTGATGCATATTAGGTTCTATAAATTGCTCACCGGCAATTTTGGTAACTTATAAAAATAAAAAATATTGTTGGAGTTTACACTCTATTCATTTAGTAATTGTCTATCATTGGAGCCAACTTTGTAAAATATTAGAGTGAAAACTTGTGTGAATAGATCATTTAGGGTGAATACAGAAGTATATCATCATGGAAATTTATGCTATTTGTATAATGGCACCATTATACAGTTGATGCAAATTACATCATTTCCTTCTATTACTGTCATTTACATAATAAAGATTAAAATGACACAATGCCATAAAATTAAGGTAAATTATCATACATTTCAATACCTCATGTGGACTTTTTCCTGTTCAGTGACTTCAGTGACAAGGGATGTCCAGATGGAAATTTGCTTCATTGAAGCCAACGACCATTAAATGGAGTTCGGTTAAATCAAGGTTTCATTGTACTGCCAATCAGACAATTATGTGGTGGGTGCGTGGATATGTGTTTCTAAAAATATTTAATTTATATGGTATATCCTCTGTCATGGTCGGCTCTTTTAAGCTTGCTTATAAGAAATGTTTCCCAAAATGTTTAGATATTTTGTGATATATTACCTCAACGATATCCTCAGATTATTCTATTCCCTGTAATCCATTTAGCAGATATCAATTCCTTTTCTTCCTGAACCCTCTCACTGGCATACTTTAAAGAATTAGTAATCGGAGTGGGAAGATAATGAAAAGGCTCTGTTCAGGGAAATCAATTCCTTCAGCAAGCCGCACTCAACTCAGAAATACTCTTCCCTCTAGACATCTCTGTGGAGAAAATTGTCAGGTTATCAGTGTTTTTCCTGAGATATTAATAGTACCCCTCTCTTGAAATTTCAGTAAGCATATGACTAAAAGGATACAGGCTCCCAGAAAATTCAGTCTTGCAAGGCAGTTCTTCCTCAATTGAGGCCCCTCAAAACGAGGCCTGAATTAGGGAGGAATTGAAGAACAGGCTATGCTGATAAGAAGTGAGTAGACCCAGCAGAATCTAAGAGAAGGGATCATAAAAAGAGAAGACCTGATGAAGGAAGTGCAGTTGAGACTTCAAAAGATATAACGAATAATAAGAGTAAGAAAAATTATTGAAGGGTTTGAAATTGTATATAATGAAAAGATAGAAATATTTTATGTATGTTTTCTATAATATGTTCAATATTCAAGGAAAGAATATAATACTTGACCTCTTAAATCTCTCAACAGGAACAGGTTTACTAAAGATTTACCCAGGAAAAGATATTGTAGATATTATGTTTTTTGGAGTATACTGTAAAAGAAATGCTTCCCCAAGGTATGGCACAACATAAAACTGATTCCTTCTTTTGGAAGTCCTAATGGTTGAGCCAACCTCTGAGAGGAAAATTATTATTCTATAATCATTGGTGTATAATGATATCTATAAATAAGCTTTCTAGATATCTCCATAGCTGTTAATATATCATTTCTCATGACATTCTCTGGGCTATCTGGCAGGGCTGGACCTTATGGACACTGGCTTTCCTGTTCTAATATGTCCAGAAGGTAGTGCTAGGGGATTATTGGTCAAACACATAGGCTGTTGACCTAATCTATCCCACAATTATATTTTGTCCCCATGCTACCCAGGTGATCAAACGATCAAGTTTTATAGTGTGATTATGCTGTCCACTTTGGCTACTGCTTTCCATCCAATTCCAATAAAGTCATCAATAATCTTGATGCCTCCTAATCTTTATAATGAGGGAAGCTTAAATGAAATCCAGACAAGTCAATGATACTAGTAGTAAAGACAAAATTGAGCTTGAGGATTGATGTGAAGCAGCTTGCGCTGGATAGATTGCACTCCACTGGAAAGAGAAGGTTCCAAAGTTGGAGGGCTCTTTAACCCTGAGCTGTCACTGGATTATACAAATGGTTCCTGGTGTCAAGGAGCTTCTGCACCACTGTGGTTAGTGCACTAATTTTAACCCTTACTACCGGAATTTGCTACCGGTTTGGACAAGATGGCAGCCATGTTGGAAATTTCTATAGTTGCCATTATAAAGAGAAAATACTAATCTATACCATGGAAAGTGAAAGGAGAACAGCTACCTAAAAATAAAACCCAGATTTCAGTTATCATGAAAAACTAAGCAAATCTCCATTTCCCTTTAAAACATGGTTTTAGATGCAATCAATTTATTACTTGCTGTGAAAAAGGTTTAAATTTATAAAGTTGCAAGATACTATTATTGTTTTATATGCTGTGTAACTAAAACTATGATTATTGAAAGTAAATGGTACATTTATTTCTATTTTATTCTGAACCCCAAAGAAATAATTTGCTTTATTTATAGGAAGGATTCTATATCAAATCATTTATCATTGTAAAGCTTTCAGCACAATATCCTTTGAAAACTCCTGATCTATGGATCTTCATTGCTTTACTGTTTCATACGGAGGCTTACAAACCTAGAAAGAGTAAACAGGATATCTAAAAGTGCAGATTATCTGTCTCTCTTCCATCTTTTTCATTTTTTTAAAGCAGAAAGGCAGGCCGCTGAGAAGGTGGCTTCTTATTTCAACAATATGGATCTTCTGCCTTCTTTCACAACACTGGAGGGCAGGAATTGTACTGTTCTTATCTCAAAGGTCCAGAAGTTAGCGAGGGATTGATTTTAGATGAATCCCATCCACAGAAACTAATTATTTAAGCCTCAAGCAGGGGTTCTGCTATGGCCTTTCTTTGAAGATCTCTGAAAAGATGAAATACAAGTAAATGGATAAATGTAAACAAATATTTCCCTTATTTGTCCAAACTTCTCTCTCTCCCAACTTTTCCAAAGATAGTGAAAATTATAAACTAAGTTTCTTTTTTTGCTTGAAAGACATTCACCACTTTCCATCTAGTGGTAGAGAATGGTTTTGAAATGATCGTGTCTCTCATGTCAAGTGAGAAGGTTTAATATTTATTACGAAGCCTAGAAAATATTTAAAAAGTATTATGCTGTACTTACAGTCTGTAAATGATTCTAGGACAACGATAATCAGCTTGGAGTACAACTAAAAATTGTTTGGCAATTTGACTGGTTTTCAAAATGTAATGAATTTTTTTTCCACAGTAATATGAAATAAAGGATTCTCTCTTTTTGTCTCTCATGTGAGTGGAAGCACAATTTTGAAAATGTTTTCCCTTCATACAATTATACCTGTAAAAAAAATTCTACCACACTTTGCTTACAAATTAATAGGGACATCAGGAGTTAGATGAATAATTTTATAAGGCTGGATTTCTATTTATGTCTGATCTAGTGTTTGCTGTGAACAAAAATGACTCATGTAGCTCTACTTTTCAGACCAAGAATACTAAAGACACAAAGTGGATAGAATTGATAGCAATAATAACAACTTCACATACTATTTCCTAATATTAATGATACTTCATGCATGTTATATGAAGAGAATAATTCAGTTTGGGTACAGGCATAACTTAAAGATGGTGTTTTACACACAGGAGCAATTCCTGAAATTTTCAATTCAAGAGAAGACCTGTCATTAATTAAGACCTTAGAAAATGCTACCTCAAAGTAGCCATAGGCAATGAAATAATACTGTCACCAAGAGCTGGTGTTATGTTAAAGGGTAAGGTCAGGATTATTTCTAATTCTCTCATAGATATGAAGCTATCTGGCAAGTTGAAAAATATCTGTCTACCAACTTGCCTGGGACCAGTATGGTAGATTGTGGTCAAGAATCCTCAATGAACAGGGGTTCATCTTGCACTAGTTCGTTTCAAATGGATCATTATCATGATCTTTGGATACATATTTTGAAAAAGTTCTTTTTTTTAATTACACAGTCTATAGACTTTGATTTATATTAAACTGAAAAGCTATTCTCTAAAACCTTGGATATACTAAGATTGTCCACAGTGATGTTTTATCGTGAGTGAAACATTTCTCAAGCAGTTCAAGCAGCTACATCCAGTGGGAGACACATACAGTTGCTTCAAAGAGTGCCCAGTGTACATTGTCTCTACATGCACGAACATTTCACTGGTGATTCTACAGGAAACACATTTCATGCTTACAGTCAGGATCAGCATATGCAGGTAAATGTTTCAAATGATGCAGCTGCTTTAAAACTGTGGGGAATGAGTTTGTATGAGATCAAAGCAGGTTGGATCTGCTTTGAAAACGACCAACTTTGAACAGCCTGATATATATCAGTTCCAAAGGACATCCCAATTCCAGGTGTACTTCCAGGTAACTTGATTTAAAGTACAGGTATACCTATGTTATAACAGAGACAGTATCTGAAGCAGCAGGAAAGAATAGTTTTTCAGAGATATGAGGTCCATTTCATAAACTGTTTCTTCAGGGCAATTGATTCTTTCAAAAATTGTCTCTTCAAGAGGCTTGAGTATCTTTATTTATTTCCAAACTTTTAATAAAACAAAACAATCAATTGCCTACAGAACAATTCTAGCTTCAACAATAATTAATTGTATATAAATTCCTAAGTAAACTCCTAAATATTTCCACCTTCCTTTCTAATAAAAGTAGTCTATTATTCTTCCAAAATGGTGTTCTTATATAGATGAGACACTTCAATCCTAGGAGCCAAAGGCTGAATCTAAGTACCTACCAATATTATGATTCTGGGTTATTGATATTGCACCAATCACAAAGCTGATGGACAGAATCATGCAAGAGTTGGGAAAGGCTACAACATGAAGGCAAATAAATATCTGCTTTGTGCCAGGTGTTCTTCTAAATTGTTTTTTTTACAAGGCAAAACTGGATTACAATGAGAACAAAGGTTTCCTACACTGAAGCAATGTTATTGCATGTGTGTGTGTGTGTGTGTGTGTGCTCCAGATAAAGTAGAGGATAAGCAATCACTACACATACATATGAATGTATGTGCAACAATCTAGATATATTAAGACAACACTGTTATAGGTAAGGCGATTTAGCAAATATGCTGCATTATGCAATGGACAGACTAAGGGGACTATAAAATTCTATTTCAGGAATTTGTGTTAAAGTGTGAACATAGAGAAAGAGCAGTGGCTCAGTTAATCAATAAAAAAAGCATAAATTAAAATTGTTGATCTATGGATGTCTAGTTATTACAATGCAATTCAGAAATAAAGTCATTTCATTAAAGGTCATTTAATATTTATCAGATTATAGAAAAGAAAAGCCATTAATAGTGATCAAAAGCATTTGTCAGATGTTGGATTCCTTTCCCAATACTGATTTTCACAGTGCTGAAATCTGTGTGAGATCTACACTGAATTCCCTGCCTGACCAGGTGGGAAGGGCCAATGTAATGGGCGGGTGGGGTGTACATGGTTATGGAAGGTATTCTCGTTATGAGAAGGGCAACCCTGCATTTGACTGGGCAAGACAGTCTTGCTCTGAACATTCCTGTGCTGTTTTGTTCTTGGAGAATTTGAGACTTTAGGTAGATATGATATGCTTAGATGTGTGCACTTTGTTCATGCTGTTGTACACCTTTGATACAGCTTATAGCACATTTTGCTGCAAAACCATTTTAAGTATTGGTTTTTGATCTGTTTACTGAAGTTTTTTTAGTACTTCAGGTGTAAAAGGAAAATTTGTTTTGCTGACCAAGTGTATGTTGGTGACCCATGAGTTCTCTTTTATTCTGTGCACTTCTGAATGTTGTTTAGTTTTACGGTGCAAACCCAGCAAGGATTTTAATTCTCTTTACTTTTCTTCTTGTTCTTATAATTCTTTGGTTTGATTTTTGGCAGTCAGCCGGGGGGGGGGGGGCACTTTCACAGTAACCTTTTGAACATTGTTATATAGAGAAAGCCAAGAATCACCAAGGCAAGCTCTACATTTGGTGGACTACTGACCAACATGTGGGACCACCATGAAATAAGCCTTGCTACAAAGCTCAAAGTCTACCGAGCAGTAGTGCTAACTATCCTGATGTATGCCAGTGAGACTTGGACTGTATACAGGAGGAATGCTTGGGAATGGAGGGGAAAAGATTAAGACCTAAGAGAGACATGTGTATAATGAATATATGTGGTAGTAGCGTAGTAGTCCATTAAAAAGCCTATAAGCTCTCCCATGGAGAGCAAAAAGGAACAGAACAGCAGCTGGTTTTCCCCCAGTTTCTTGATTGCTGGAAATAGAGTGGGATACAAGTATACATGATGCATGATTTAACCAACCCACTGGCCTATCCTAACTCAAATCTACATTAAACTCATAAATATTGCATTTGGTACCCTCTACATAGTTTGCTCTCTAATTCTCCAGGTTGAAACCTGGTTTAAAGCTTTCCTTTAAGACAGGGGTCTCCAAACTTGGCAACTTTAAGATTTGTGCACTTCAACTCCCAAATTCCTCAGCTAGTCATGCTGGTTGGGCAATTCTGGGAATTGAAGTCCACAAGTCTTAAAATTGCCAAGTTTGGACACTTCTGCTTTAAGAGATACATTGTTGATATTAGCATAGCTCAGAAAACTAAGCACAGTTGGACCTGGGAAGTTTTAAAACGATCCCTCTAAAAACAGTAATAGGAAACCACTGACTTACTGTTGCCAAGAAAACCACCCAGCTAGAAAGACTTTTAATTTTCGCTGTCCTTTAAAAGTGAAATCAAGGCTTTTTTCTTTTTCTTTTTTCTTTTGTAGGACAGAAGTGTTCACCCGTGGAAATTTATATGGGGACCTGCAGAGCAGATTATATATCGGTATATTCCTGTTCAATTGTGGGATATATCTTGCACAATTGGAAGGAACCAACACAACAAAACAAGTCTCTTGCACACTTACCTTGGACTAAATCTCACTGATGTTAGTGAGATTCTAAGCAGATGTGAAATGGGATTACATTGTCAACTACTGAAATTAAAGTCAGTTGCACTCATAACACAGAGGTCTCCAAACTTGGCAACTTTAAGACTTGTAAACTTCAACTCCCAGAATGGGAGTTTCTGGGAGTTGAAATCCACAAGTCTTAAAGTTGCCAAGTTTGGGGACCCCTGGACTAACAGAAGGCCAGCATAAATAACTTGAAATTCCCCTTGCAACCAGATTACCTGCCAAGACCAGACCAATAACACAGTTTTTGAATTGCATTTGCTCTGTCCCTTTAAAAAGGTACCTTCTTCTTTTTACTCTGAGTAATTGACACAGAACCACAGAATAATAAAATAGGAAGCACAAATAAAAACTAACAAGGTGTTAGCTTGTACACTTAGAAGCCTTTAATGGGCAAATAGTTATTTATTTTAAAAATAATAATAAATAATGCAGAATTATCTCCTGTATATTAAAAAATGTCTGTACATAATTACACAATGTAACAAAGTACCTATCCACTTTCTTGAACACAGTTTTCACCTTTGGGTTAGATTTTCAGTCAAGGACAGGACAAATAAGAACAATGCAATGGTTCAGACCCAATTTCCAAAAGGATTTCAGTATTTGTGCAAGTACAGCAGCTGATAGATATGCAGGATCATGCAGCTGTTTTCAATAACGTCAGACAGGTGCTACGTTTGTGCTCCTGTGTCGCCCAACCACCTTTTGGGAATCAGTGCTGAAATGTTGCACAGCCCTACTACAGATTTATACTTGATCTGTTTCTTTCCAAGAACATGAAAATCAACCTTCCAGCATCCCTTGATTTCTTCAGCCATGCCTGTCAATATAACATGAAAAAAAAGGAAAAATTTAATATAGAGAGTAACATCTGCATGCAGGACACAGCAGAAAGAACTGTTGACAGTGACATTCTTCTTTCCTCCTTTGAAACAGACAGTCATGTTGAGAAATAGCTCTGCAAAGTGCAAGAAGAGAAAAACAGCAGTAAAGGGATGAGGCATCTGAAAGCTTAAGATTCCCAGCAACCAGCATCTAATGTCCTCCTGCAGGTCAAGCAAAGGAGCTATAGGTTGATCTGTTAATCCAGAGGGGCAACACTGCAGCCTCACTGTTCCAGGCAGGGGATGTGGCACCACATCAAGTGTCTAAGGGTGCCGGTGGGCTTCTCCTTAGCTCTTTAAAGTCTCTGCTGCTGATCTTCACCCTGAGCTCACACAACATATTGATCCATAAAACACAGTTTACAAACCTTAATGGCTGGGTTTACACCCTAAATCACGGGTCCACAAGTCACATTACTATGTAGAATGTTGTGGGAGCTCAGTCAATTAACCTTCTACTCAGAACCTGCAGACTAAACTTTTCCTTGCTATCATGCCCTTCATTAGTCACTGTTCCTATTGCCATTATTATTTCAGCAAGTTGCTGAAGCTTATGTCATTTGTGCCTGGAAATGGCTTCCTCCTGATTTATCTTATGGCCCTGATTCAGGATCATAGTAAATCCTGATCAACTCAGACACTTGAGTTGCTTTTATGTTCCTTGTTCACCATCCCAGAATGAATGTCCCAGTTTGTGACAAATTGGGGTGAGAAATAAATGACACGTCAATTGTTTTTCCAATATATTATCTAACTACAGAGGTGATTTGAATGTGCCTAAGTAAACATGCCATAAGATGCCAATTAGTTGGCTTGTTATAGGTGAACTATTTGTTTCCTCAATTGTTTAAGTCCCCAAACAACTTTTTCTTCAAATCAGTAAGATCAGGGGTTGAAAATCCTAGTGAGAATGTCAGGAGATTAAAGCTAATGGGCTCTGACTGGTGAAAAATGACTCTTGTCAACTGACTACTTTTCTTACAGTAGATCATTTTGACGGGTATTGCATCAATTTCACCTTCAAGAATGTGATTTGTGTTCTTTGGCATGTACAAACAGCCTAGGAAAAACAACACACAACAATGCTTCCTTTTTGTTGCTGCATCACCGGCAAAGCTCATTATTAAAAATAATTGAGAAACAACCTCTCAGTTTTTGGTAAAGCAGAAATATAATTGCATTTTAGCACTTTCAGGTCAAACTTCAAGGTCTGGGAAAAGACGTATATTGTTAGCACATAAGAAAAAGATGTGTGAATGACACATCACTTAGAACAAACACAAAGACAATCAAGCATGTTGCTTATCGTTTGTTCATCACATGCAAAGCATTATGACTTCCAAGCATCAATCAGAAGCAACAGTAACTCTGTACCACTCCATGTCGCTCTAGGTTATTGTTCAGCACACTTGAGCTGTTGGTGCCAATGTCAAGCCAATACAAGACAGCATTATGGTAATGTAGACAATATCAATCTGGCATTTAAGTTCCTGATGCATGAATCTCTTGTGTCTTTCAGCATAGACCACTTGTTAGAAGCAGGACTCTTGGGATTCTGGATCATTGTGGATTAGAAGCTTGTCAGGTTCCAGGTGATGACCATTGTACAAGACTGTGTACCTATAAAAAGGGGGGAAATGACATTAGAAACCAATGGAAGAAATGCCTTGAGTGTCCCTGTATGAAGTTCTAGGCTTCATTTTCTTCATGAAGATCCTCTATGCTTCACTTTCCAAGAACCTGAAAATCCAAATTTAAAATTAAATAAGCAGCTGCTCTTCTATCATGCAGCCCTTGGAATATGTTTTTATTGAGACTAGGAGCTGAAATATCAAGAACATTAAAAATACAGCGATATTGTTGTTTAATTTCCTTCTTTACTAATGTAACTAAATATACAGCTCGGGATTTCTTTAACACAACTTTGTAGCACTAGTCGGCATTTTCTTGTGCTATTTCCCCCCAGAAGAAATGAGCTTGAATTGGCTTTCCTTTTTCTGAGAACTGCAGCTTATCACACATAGGAGGACCTAATACATAATAATCAGTGACGTTAGAATTGAAAGTTTCCCCCTCCCCTATAGGCTATGGATGAAAATGGACAGCTTTATTATTAAGGAAAGCAAATTTAAGATGAAATATTCACTGATCATTTAAGAGTTCCTCACTGTTATCTCAGATGCCCCTTTTTCTTCTGCACTTTCCACAGCATATAAAGATACCAAGGTCCACAGTATTTTCCATGGTATATCAAGAAAGTAACCCTCTCTGAGTCAGAAATATTTTGTGATAACTACCTATGAATACAATAGTTGACAAACAAAAACACTTGATTTGATCTGTAAGTGATGCTGATTTTTCTTCTTCTACTATTCAGAGAATTTATGTGATAGGGAAGGACATCAGGTACTTAATATTCAAAAATGAAATACTTCAATTTGGAAAAGTATATAAGGGCATTCTAGGACTTTGAGAAAGCAGGAAGAGGTTTTCAAAAATAGCACATGGACTTTTCACCTTATTTTTAGATAGATCAGTCCATCTATTAGGAAGATTGGGAAAAAGAAGATCAAACAGCTCACAGAAAACTTCCATTTATGTATTCACTAATAAATGAAGACTTGGGTAAATTTAATTTCCAAGATGATCTAACCTAACCATTTCCCCTTGGCATTACACCTATTAATGACATTAGGCATGAACTTAGTTTGTTTGGCCATAGGTACCATTCTGGAAACAATGTTTCCAGAAATACACAAGTTTCAGAAAAGAAATCTCAATTGGCCATTCTCCCAGCTACACTTAAATCTCAGGTGAAGCACATGTACTCATGCTCCTAAGCGCATGGTGACACCCAGCCCACATAGGCAGATATTCTGTTCAGTTTCTTACACTTGAAGTTGTGTGGACTTCGATTCCCAGAATTCCCTCGCCAGCCACTCTGGTCACCCAGAGGATTCTGGGTGGAGTTGAAGTTCACACATCTTCAAGTGGACCAGGTTGACAAACATTGATTTACAGCAGGGGTGTCAAACTCACATCATCATAGCAATGTCACGTGACGTATCAGGACTTTCCTCCCCCCTTTGCTAAACTGGATGTGAGCATGGCCAGCACGTGATGCATCCAGCCCATGGGCCACGAGTTTTTGACAGCCCTGCTATACAGTATATAGACAGATAAATTCTTTCACTTCAGCTTATCTAATCCTACCCAAGTTATTTTTTTTTCCTGAGAGTTATGCATTCTTTAAAAGTGAAGTGCATATGAATTCCGTTTGAATCAACTTAATTCCTTGTGACTTCGTGGACATGTGGTCTGTCTTCTACTGGGACCTCCATGATTACTTGACATTTTCTTATTCAAGTATGAAATGCACCTGATTTCCCTTTTTCCAAATTAGTCAAGATCAGTTAGAAGCTGCCACCTGCTGAGCCTATAGCTTCTTGTAATTCTTACTTCAAAGAATGTCTCTGCAGTCTCCATGAGCCTCCCTGTTAAAACGTCTTTAATATATGGTGAAAAAAACAACAAGCAAGTTAGAAAAGAAGTAAACAATAAGCCATTGAAAGTAAAAAGCAAATGTGATAAAATCTTTATTTTCCTTATTTAGTCACAGGACACTTCCAGCAAGCAGCATGTATTAGAAGGTCTTATGAGGCTAAATATAATGCTAAACATCAACCTTTCTCCCTAAGAATTTCCTCTCAGAAGAAACATACAGTTTTAGACTAAAATGCTGCCTCAACGCAAGTTTGCTACTAACATCAAGAGGTTCACAGCCACAGTTCCACAGCCAACGGGAGTCTATTTTCCATTAGATGAAATTTTCACAGTGCCCTCTGGCTTCTAACCTGACTCCACTGTCAGTTTAACCATTTCCTAGCAAATCAGTTTCCATCAATTGCAATTGGCTTCCAACCTGCTGATATTTGGGCGTGATTTATTGAGGACTGATCTTCACTCTCCTTCCTACATTATTTCAGGAATATTTTATTTTATTTATTTTGTTTTATTTATTTTGATTTGTCAATCGCGTAAAAGATAATAGGTATAAGTATATACATAGTTATGAATACATGAAATGGGTACATATAAGAAAATAAAAGAAACAATAGGACAGGGACGGTAGGCACGTTGGTGCGCTTATGCACACCCCCTACAGACCTCTTAGGAAAGGGGTGAGGTTGATAGTAGACAGTCTAAGGTAAAAGTTTTTGGGGTTTGGGGAAGAAACCACAGATATATTATGGGTCACAGCCATGCCAAACGCTGCTTAAATGCAGCTGTGGCACCACAATGTCATTTGTGCATCTGCTCTTTTTTTGTTCTAGCCAGCTTTGCTTTTATGTTGCCATGGCAATGGCGCCACTGCGTTTGGAGGCACATATTTATATCACATACAATCACTCTTTTTCCATTCCTATACAGTCGACTCTCCAAATAATTTTTCACTGGACACAAAACAAATGATAGACCCAAGGTTTGTAGGAACAGAGCTGCTAGCACTTCTTGTATTTTAGTGAGATAAATAGTTGTTTCTGTCCATTTTTTTCTTTTTAACCTATTAGGCAGATTTTACTGGGCCTTCTAAAAAGCATAACACAAAGGTGAGCAAAAGAATTTACATTTCTAGAAGCCTAATCAGTAGCCTAGAAGTCTTCTTTTTACATATAATAAGCAAAGGTCCATAAAACATTGTGCTTATGGCCAGATCTCCCTACTGGAAATTAAATTGGAGAAAGACATTTGGCTTTCCTCGCCCCGCCTGAAGCCCCTTTGAAGCAAGTGGCGGCATAGCCAGAATTTTGGTTCTCAGGCTTGCCCTTAGTTCATCTCCATCTCATTTTTTTCAGCAGCAGAGCCTGTGATATGGTGTAGTGTTGAAATTCCTGACAGGTTTGTAACAGCCGTAATAATTCTGGGAACTTCAGGTTGCAAAGCTCTTCTGGAGCTGGTTGGCCAACTTTTCCTACTTTTATTTTCATCTAGGAAAAAGGATTATAAGGTCTACACCACAACAATGACTCCCATGCTGCTGGAGATTTCAGTGCTGTTCTATTTTTTTTTTTTTTTTGAAGCCCAACTTCCTACTCATCCCAGTCTATAGCATTAGTCCTAATCCTAATACAGGTAGTCCTCAATTTATGCCCACTTTCTGTTCCTAAGTGATACAGTTAATTTTATGACCTTCTTTGTCAAAGTTGTTAAGTGAATCATTGCAGTTGTTAACAACATGATTGGTAAGTGAATCTGGCTTCCCCATTGACTTTGTTTGTCACAAGATCACTAAAAGTGATTCATGAATCCAGGACACTGCAACAATCATAAATAGTCAGTGCCAAGTGTCTAAATTTTGATCATGTGACCATGGGAATTCTGCAAATGGTTGTAAGCATGAAAAATGGTTATAAGTCCTTTTTTTCAGTGCCACTATAACTTCGAACAGTCATTAAATGAATTGTTGTAAGTCAAAGACTACCTATACATCCCTAGCTCCCAAATGGACTTATAATACTATTACTTTTATCAGCCCTGATTTAACTAAGGTTGTCATAGATTATGGAGGGGAGGTGTCATATATTTTGAGAAGAGGTAAAGCATTATTCCTATGTCATGTTTTTTTGCAACAGTGTTCATCATTTTTGGGAAGCAGGAAGCATCTGAGCTCAACTCTGGATTCCTCTCATACTTTATTAAGAATCCTAATTTTTATTGTAAAAAATAGGGCACCATTCAGGTTGTAGACATCCCTAACTTTTCATTGTATAAATTCAGTGCAACTACTAACTACTCTAATTTTGGTTAATAAATGAAAAGCAGCATCTGATTATTCCAAGATAACCAATAGAAAGCTTACTAAACAAAAGACAACTCAGTACCGCTCAATTCAATCCCACTTCTCTCCCCTCCCCCAATCTAGATGGCATCCAATACATCCCAGATATTTAAAAAATGCCAGTGGTTTTCATCCAACTTTTAGAAATAAGATAGATGTCAATAAACCTTTATTAAAGTTCAGTTTCCATCTGGCTTAGGGATAGAAATGGCTTTAGAATCATTGTGGAAAACAGTTAACACTGAGAAAGGGAGAGTAAGATTAATTTTTAATTATATGCATGATGCATACGCATTCAACTAAAACAACATTAATACTAAAACAAGCCTATCCATTGTGCTATTAAATAACGCTTCACTATGGATCATTGTTCTGCAGAATATCTGTCTCTCTGTGCCATTTTACTTCAATAAAAAACAGAGCATACATAATTCTCCATTTAATAGATCAGGGTTGTATTGGGAACCCTGACTTAGTTAATTCAGTAGATGTCTTGCCTTGAAATAAATCTTCCTCCATCTGCTCAGCTCTTTAATTACAACACAAACAAGATAATTCACAATCACATCATAAAGACATAAAGTACAAAGATTAAGATGACTCTGTTAGTTATTGCAGACTGTGAAGCATCTGTTCTCATTCTTAGAGCACAGGTGGAAATCCTCTGTGTGTGTGTGTGTGTGTGTGTATTCTGTATGTATATCTTCTTAGGTCAAGAGGAATTACTATCAGTCAGTCTCTAAGTATGGTATAGATAAGTGTAGTTAATTACAACACAATTGAAGCTACACTATAAACAAATAGCTATGTCAAATCTCCTTATCAAAAAGAACAATTAATTTTGTGGCACCTTAATTATGACTTTTACTTCCCCACTTTGTTTTGCCACCTCCAAATATTGCTGTTCCATGTTGTAATTCTCTATTATTCCTATTTTAAAAATAAGATGTATTGTATTTCGGTAATATTTTTAACATATCTGGAATACAGGTAAGCCTGCCATTATGGTCATAAATCATGACAGTTGTCATCATGTGACCAGACCTGATTTTATTACCTTTTTTGCAGTGGTTGTTAAGCAAACACCATGGTCATTAAGCAAACACATTATTCATTATGGGCCTTTTTGCTGAAAGTGAATGGCAGTTTTTGGCAAAAACATATTGCAGTCATATGACTGTGAGACACAGCAAATGGTTATAAATGTGGTCCAATTATTGAACTTCACAATCTTTTCCATCATTACTGAATATTCATCCTCCCAGTGTCTTTTTGTATGTCTGTCTTCTTTGTTTGAAATCTAGTATTTAGCTTGCCCAGCAGAGCTTGGCCAGTTGAAGGAAGATGAGATTTTCTCCCCTCTCCCATTGTTGCCATTTGTATTTCAGTCAAGAGAATTAAGAAGAAAAACTCTGCCAAGCAAGAAGGATGTATGTGGAAAAAGAAAAATCAGTTAAACAGTAAGGATATAACTTATTTGCCTTGCTTGGAGATTTACCTATAATACAGGCACATCTTCTGGTTGGAGATTTGACAAGGTAAACATGAAGATTTCAAAATCAGTCATGACTTCTAAATAGTCCATGTAATTCTATTGGCCAAAATAAGGAAGCAATATACTGTTGCATTTTTTACTGCATTCCTTTTTCAAAATACCTTCCAGTTTTAGTAGTAGCACAATTAACAACTGAGATGCGACAATTAACCTACAATCCTAATCAAGTATGGCAAGGTATTGATCTTAAAAATATTTTTAGTTCCTGGTTTCCAAAACTACCAGGATTACAAGCTATAGTAGCTCTCATAGGTATGATTGCTGCAGGATGCGTTATTCTTCCATGTGTATTACCAATTTTTATTCGCACTATCTCCAATAGTCTATCCTTGTTAGCTGAAAAGCGCGCCATTGCACAGGTTAATGCCCTCTGGGAAAAGGAACCTCTGTACAAAGTCATACCCTCAGAAGACCCTGATGCATGCGCCGCACGAGTTTTTGCATGGGCAGTGACGAAGATCCAGAAGAAATTTCTCTCTATAAAACTAAAACAGAGGAGATGCAGTAATAAATTAGTTTCTACAGCTTCGGTACAGGCTAGGCCTCACATAGGTTGAAAGCGCGTACCAGGAACAGAGAACATCAATCAACAAACACGTCATCATGGGCAAATAACTGGAATGTAAGCACTGATTTGCTATTTAGTACCTTTTAAACTGACCATGTAACTGTGATTGGATGTTACTATGTGTGCACTAATATTCCTACTCATGTAACTTAATGATTGGATAGACTTCACTGCTTGTGACGTATCACTGTGTGTTTTTAATAAAGAGCTTCCCCGAGCTTAAGAGAGGGGCAGCTCACCCAAGATAGAACCTGCGTTGGTGTCTTTCTTGATGCATTCGACCACCCAGTGAGAAGCCTTCCTAATGCGGAGAAAAGCCGCAGTTTTAGCCAACAGTCTTGGGATTTCCTGCCTGTCTTCCATCTAAGTATCAACCAAGACTATCTCTTTTATTTCCCAGTAATTTTATTTAGAATTGTAAATAAAGAGAATGAAAGCCAAAACAAACTACAAAAATTCAAGAAGAAAGAAAAAAAGAGAAAGGAAGGAAGGAAGGAGGGAGGGAGGGAGGGAGGGAGGAAAGAAGGAAGAAAGGAGAAAGAAAGGTGTAAAAGGTGATTGAGAAGGTTTCTGGATGAAGTGGATTATCTAGACCCTTACCAGTCAGGATTTAGGCCTGGATATGGGACAGAAATGACATTGATCATGCTTTTTGATGACCTCTGGTGGGAGCGGGATGCAGGTAGTGTATCCATCTTGCTCTACTTGACCTCTTGGCAGCTTTCAATACCATTGACCATGGTATTTTTCTGGACCGTAGAGATGGTAGTAGACTTTAGAAGAAACCCTCCCATACAACCACCTCTTACAATAATAGACAACACAGTATCAACAGTAGAGACCTTCAAATTTCTAGGTTCTATTATATCACATGACCTAAAATGGACACCTAAACAAAAACATCATCAAAAAAGCACAACAAAGAATGTTCTTTCTGCACCAACTCAGAAAGCTCAAACTGGACATAAACTGTTTCAACTCCTTCCCTCAAAATGACGTTATAGAGCACTGCACACTGAACAACTAGACACAAGAACAGTTTTTTCCCCAACGCCATCACTCTGCTAAACAAATAATTTCCTCAACACTGCACAACTATTTACAAAGTCTGCACTACTATTACTATTAACCTTCTCATCACTCCTTATCACCCATCCCCTCCCACTTGTGACTGTATGACTGTAACTTTGTCACTTGTATCCTTAAGATCTACATTGACTGTTTCCTAGTATGGTTTGATTGCTTATTGTACCCTATGACTATTATTAAATGTTGTACCTTATGATTCTTGACTCTTGACTAATGTATCTTTTCTTTTATGTATACTAAAAGCATTTGCATCAAGACAAATTCCTTGTGTGCCCAATCACACTTGGCCAATATTCTATTCTGTTCTATTCTATTCTATTCTATTCTATTCTATTCTATTCTATTCTATTCTATTCTATTCTCATAATTCATCTCTTAGACAAGGAAAAAAAGTTCAAATACTATGTCAATCAATCTTTATCAGTAAAAGTTCTGTAAAAGCAACCAAATGTAACTATTTTCTTCTTTTAACCCTAGTTGAACAAGTCAATCTCATTAATCTTCCCTGATGTTTAAAGTTATTCCTTAACCCCCTTCAAAAAAAAATTCCCAGAAGTAGCTTGCTGCTCATCTGTGTCTGAAAGAGAAAATCCTTCAGAACATTAACATTCTTTTGTATTAATTAGTAAAATGTATTTGTCATTTCTAAAAGAGTTCTTCCAAATTTTAGCAGAGCTCTTTTGTATATCCAGAAGAAGAAGAAAATATCCAAATCAGTTTCCTGGTTTAATATCTATTCATATCCTTTTTTGGAATGAGTCACCCATCAGATCTATTTGTATTACATTTTAATCTGCCTACCAATTAATTTTATAGGCATCCATTGCAGCTCTTCGTGTTTTACACTTCATTAATACATGCCCTATCAATTTTATCAAGCATTTGACCCATTCTGTCCAAACACTTAGCTAAAAAATATTCAAAATTTTGCCTTGAGTATTTCTGATCCATTTTCTTTTTCCTTTGGCTCTAGTGTTAAGCCTTTAAGTTTTCCTTATTTAAAAGAAAAAGAAAAAAAAAAGCAAACTCCACTTTCCCATGAGAAAATAGCTTCTAAATAATGCAAAACTATCATTCCAAATCCCTCTGGTCCTTTAATCAATTGTTAACTTTCCAAAATCCATATAGTGTACTTAGTACCCTTTTGCTGCATAGTCCCAAAATGATATATTTAAAACTTTTAAATTCAAATTTATACCATCATTTTTAAGGTGGTAGAACTTAGGAGATGACGACAATAAAACATCATCAGTCCAATGGATTTTAATCTCTCTGGTATGCAAAAATAATTTTAAAAAAGATTAATATATATGGCTTGGTATAGCTTAATGGTCATAAAGGCTGCTTTGCAAGTGTGACCTGGATGACATCCTGACTCTTAGCTACTCCACTCATTAGTTGACCATAAAGATAGCAGTTTTTGTAATCTATTCATGAGGAGCAGCTGTACAGAGTCATATGAATGTCTTCATCTCTTTCTCCTTTACTCAGGAGAGATCATGCTGATCCAGCATCCAGTGACAATTCACTTCTCAAAACCTGTCTTCCTAGCCAGCAAAAGCCAGCAAAGCATCAGCTCACCATGGCACTTACAAGAACATGACCCAACTCTTGAGATCACCTAAGGCTCGTTAGATGCTCTACCTATTATAATGTCAGTCATAAGGGAAATCAAATTTCTTTAATAAATCTAGTTGAAACATCCCCAAGATTAAGGGGTACAGTTTACTCCTTTGAACAGCTGGAAGGCCACAGGCAAAAACACAGGAATGTTAGCGGATTCACAGGAAAAAAAGAAACCATTTTTTCAGCTTCATTCATTCATTCATTCATTCATTCATTCATTCATTCATCATTCATCATTCTTTTAAGGATTGGATAAAAAAGTCTTTTGGAAGGCAAATTATTCCCATTTCTAATTTAAAAATCCATTAGGTATCCAACCTCATGCCCCAAAATGCCTGAATTTCAACAACATAATTTTGGGCAATCTGGATGAATTTGTGTGGATCTGAATGTAGAAATAGAGATAGTGTGTCTCCTAGTAATTTTTTACTCCCATTTCTACTTGTAAAGAAAAAAAAAATCTCCCATCCAAAATTTGAAGTTAACTGCTGAATTCTATACATCACCCACATGTTACTGACATCAGAATTAAGGTCACTGATTAGGTAAAGAATTTCCAAGTAAAGATATCCAACTAACTCTATAAAACCTCTGAAAGCATCTACTCCCACTTAAAAAAGTGTTTTTGACATTTTAATAATTGTCTACATTTTGATTTTCTTAAAACCGTGAATGTGTTTGAGTTTAAAAATACATTCATTTGTTTAAGGAAGTCCAGTGACGAGGAAGGGACGATTTATCATTGTCTGACAGTGAGTGAAGGTAATGAAAACATTCACAGCACTTATCTATAGACTGAGTCAAGATTTCCATTTCTTAATGGGCTCCACATTATTCTTCTCCATTCCCTATTTGGATAAGAAATGTTTCATATCTTGATGTTGACTCTAAAGCTTACTGTACTTACATTTAGACATGAATTTTATTCCCCATAATCTAATAAATATTCATTTTATATTTTCAGAATTATTCATGTTAACAGAGAATCATTCATGTTAACAGAGAATCATTCATGTTTGAAACCGAGCATTCATTGATCTTGTAAAATTAAACTTCGCCCATAAGTGTTTGCTTTGACATGACAACATTGAAGAAAGTAAAAGTGTAAGTTTATATTTTCATTTTACACCACACACACACAGACACACACACACACACACACACTTTCCCAAGCTTTTTTGGACCAGAGAATGCTGAAACTATATTTCTCTACTATTCCTAGTAAATCTTTGAGTTATATAGCCTTGGTGTATATAGCAAAGAAGTCTAAGAACAATATCTAAAAATTATGTTAGCCACAATTTAATCCCAAAGAAACATGTGACTACATAAATTTGGTAAATATTGTAAATAAAGTGAACCATATTTTTTCAATACTTCTGAAATATTGAAGATGTTAACTCATATTTTTAGCCTCTGCTATGAAGTGGAATATTTTCTTCTAGACTGTACTGGAACTGCTTCCAGCAGATACACAGTATGGAAATATGAGTCCAGTTATAATGCAATGCCAACAATTTGCCATGCAGTTCAATTGATAGCGTGATAGACACAACATGATCTTTGACAGGCTGGGAATATTTTCAGCTTAAAAGTAGCAGTGTTATGAAAATATAAGTTTGGAAGGATTCTGGCTGTTAATTGGCTTAAAAACAAAATAAGCAATGTATATACAATAATTACTCAATGAAGCAGAGCACAAGTCTGAAAAAATATTTGTTCCCCAAACTATTTTTTTTTAATGGAAATCTATTTCCTAACTTTAAAACAGATTCCACAATTTCCTGGTTATTCTAACAAATGTTTATATCAAGAAACAAATGTAGTTATTTTCCTTTTCTCCAGCATTTCAAACATTTCAGTTGCTAAATGAGGATAACTCATATAATAAAAATATTCCATCAGAAGAGATCTCGCATCTAGCCATACTTGTTCATGTATTTTGTTTGTGAGAAATGAGCTTTTAAAGTCAGCTCCATTCTTTGAATCTTGCCCTCATAAGCTTGGTTCAAACATAATACATGTCAATTGCCATATCCTACTCTGATGATTAGAAATACAGTGAGTTTGTACACTGTTCTATCTAGTTGAATATCAATTTTTCTCCCTGTTGATAAGGAACATATTTGAGGAGAAATTTGGATCTGCAAACCTGTCTTTTATCTCAAGCCACCTTCTGATATCAGATGCACTGCAATTGCAGCTAGCTGGGCAGGCAAAGCTTACTATTAGGCAGAACGATGCAATGGAAAATGGAAAATGTGGCAAGATAGTAGCTAAACCATATGCCTAAACTGCCATATAATGTGAGGTTATATATTACAGGTAGTCCTTATTTACTAACCACAATTGAGATCGAGAATTGGGTCATTAAGTGAAGTGGTCACTACATGAAAGAGCTTTATGTCCCTTAGCCTACTTTGCGGGGACATATTGGCTTAATGCACAAGAGAGAACATTTTTCCTGTGCTAATGTGGAATAAATTATCTATTACCTATCAAATTGGTATTTGTAAAAAGAATAGCAAAAGCCATTCTTGGACTCAGGCAGCAAAGTGTCTTGACTTAGTACCTTTGTTAAGTTTAAAACAAAATGGTAGAAAGGATTAAAAATGAGATTTTAGAAGCAATGGACAAGTCATAAACATTCTTAATGGCCACATCATACAAATACATGCACAAGGCTGTATTTCCACCAGAAATTCTAGCTTTCCTCATACAGAACTTTTCCACATTCATTATTTCAGCTGAAACATGACTTTGCGAGAAGGGAAAGACATAGCTTTGCATATGACATAAAATGCTAGGCTACCAATAAGCAGAAATGTATGTGCATCAGTGAAGCATAGTAGTTTATTTATGCTGGCTATTGGCTGCCAACATGGAAAATCCTCAAATTGGGTCTGTCAGATGGAGCAGGGAGAAGTATTGTGGACCACAGGATTAAGAACCTGATGCCCTTTTAAATTTCATATACAATAATTCATATCGTAGCTTGACAGATAATTAACAAAATTAAATCCAATTCTTTCTTAATACTAAAATAAGTCAACATTAACAAAATGAAATGTAATTAATTAAAAAAATGCATATGCAAATCCTATAAATCCTATAAACAAATCCTATAAACACGAATTTCAAATCCGTTAGTGGTAGGAATAGAATGTTATCAGAGCAGTAATGTTATGAAGAAAGCTATTTTCATAGTGTATTATAGATCTCAGTTTCTTCATCATCTAATGAAGTCATTAAATACTGCTTTTCAGGAGGTCAGAGATTACCTAACAGTTCATCTTGCCGCACTATATCAAAGAAGCATATCATATTTTAGAAATGAGACAATCCTCACAGAGTTTTTAAATTGTTGCAGCAATATGAAATGGATTAGGTATCAAAATTCACTTGTTTTGCCAAAGCCAAAGATGGGTTTGAAATTTGCTGCATAATACAATTGTTATCCTGGCTACATCACACAGCTTTTTAAAAGGGTTTTCATTTCTTTTTTTAGAATTTCTCTTACAGAGCCCACAGCCTCCTGCAGAGAATGAATCATAACTGGAAAAAAAAATCCTCTTTGGAAAAAGCAACATGACCAAGCTCTGATGACTGTATTTCTAATTGCTGTTATTTGAAGCTTATACATTTTTCCTCTGAAGTAAGCAAGCAAAGGTCTCCAATTGTTTTAGACAAAACCCTCTGAAAAGTATAGCCATTTTAGTCAATAATCTAGACTGCCTGAACAATTAACACAATTTTGTGAGTTTCCATATTTTAATGGTGCATACATTTTTGAGTGTCAACATATCAAATATATATACCTACACACATGCATGATAATGTGCTAAATAGAAATGTCTCAAAGGTGCTTTTTTCAGGAGGTAACAGGACGTTTTTGTTTTTTCTTTTGAAGATGGTTTGCTTGTCATCCAAGATGCTTCTTCATCTCTGATTGGATGGTGGCGAATGGAAGGATTTATATTCCTTGCAGACAGCTGGTCATTTGCATTATTTCAGAGAGTCAGTAAAGCCACTTGGGGGTTTATCTGTGTCCTCAGAGTCCCCTGAGTAGTGCAAATGGGGGTGGAGCCTTCTTGGCTGCAGGATGTTTTCTGCCCTGTGTCCCTTCACTGTTGAAGACAGACACAGGCTGTTGGGGATGAGTCTGTGTTGTCTGCATCTCAAATTGAAGTGCAAAGTATACCCTTAAAAGTACAAGGAAGTCCAGTTGCCTCTTTAAAAAAGCATCTTTGGGACTGTGAATCTCCACAGACTTTTTGCTAAATAAAAAGTGCAGGCAACACATTAAACGGCCACCATAACAAAACCTGCTTATGTACTACACTTGGGTTTTCAAAATGAGAAGGGAATAATCTTGCAGGGATTTTTTTTAGTTTTAGATTTTTGAGCAGCAGATACAAGTACTTACAACAGTTCATTTAGTGACTGTTCAAAATTACAATGGCACTGAAAAAAATGAATGACCGTTTTTCACAGCTACACTCTTTGAAGCATCCTCATGATCATGTGATCAAAATCCAGCAGCTTGGCAACTGGTTCATACTTACAACAGTTGCTGTGTCCCAGGCTCATGCGATCATCTTTCGCAATTTTCTGACAAGTAAAATCAATGGGGAGGCCAACAACTGGGTTACAAACTTCACATAACAACTGTGGCAAGAAAGGTTGTAAAATGGAGCAAAGCTCAGTTAACAAATGTCTCACCTAACAACAGAAATTTTGGGTTCAAAATTTATTTAAACTTATTATTCTACTTATTATTCTGCTTATTTTTCTACATACTCATTAGGACGATATACTGACTGGAGTAAAGATAAATATTTGAGGTAGATTATGGTCATAAGTCAGGAGGAGAGTTCTGGAATTAATATGGGATAAATTGGATCAGCAGATGGTTGTCTTGAATGCTGAGAAAGCTTTTTAGATGATGCTCAACATTTTGGAATGCAGATGAAGTTACATTTGGTTTTGGTTTTTCTTTTGGTTATCATAAACTGTCTTATTTTTCTACATGTCCATTAGGATGATAAACTGACTGGAGTAAAGATAAATATTTGAGGTAGATTTTGTTTGCAGTTCTGGTCACTGACTGCAATAAATAATATTCATTCTTTCGTTGAGGTAGCTCATCTCAGGGTTAGTTCACATTTCTTAGAATGGGTATAATACAGCTTGTGTAGTTTTGTAAATAGAAACAAATACAACTTTCTCAATGGATGTTAATGACACAGAAAGGAACTCAGCTGTTACCATTTTTCCTACATCTGGCCAGGAATTCTAGTCATTATTGCATTTAAGTTTTCCTAGGTTTTGTTGTGTCGTATATTAATTTTTACTAATATAAGAGTGCCTTTAAGTTATAGATCTCAAACAATTTAGACTAATAAAAATCTCTTTTTACTGAATGCGTTATGAATTTACCCTTTTTTTTAAAGGCCCGTTTCCATAGTTGCATTCCAAATCAACGTATTCCACAAGTGCCTCACTTGAAAAGAGACACAATGCTAATTCTCTGCCCCTTACTATTAGCAGAGAATGATGTATGCATCTGACAGTGTTTCCTACAGAATAACTATTAAGTGTTTATTTCAACAACTCTTTGTGTTCTGAGCATGAGGCTACTGAACGTGGATAGCTATAGAAGTTGGGACATCTGCAACAAAGGGGGAGTCAAACAGTGTCAAAGGGATGGGTGTGAACAGGTGATCAGAACCCTGTCTTTTTGGTAAATGCATGGGATACCTATTCAAAAAGGGTGGGGCTTTAGTTTCTCAATTCTGCTTTCCATTTTAATGCTACAAATCCTTTATCAAAGTTTTTAAGGTCATGTTCCCCAACTATTTCTCCCGAATTCATGGATTTTGTTTAAGCAGCAGGAAGAGACTCTAGCTGCAGTCCTGCAAGCCTTTGCACAACTTTATCTGGGACACTAGTTGCAGTCATTTTTGAGGTAGCAGGTCTCCCTGAAAGTTACTCATGCACCCTACCACCACCCCAAGCTTAGATATATGCAATATGCTATACTTGAAAGAGGATCTAGAACAGGGCTGCCAAACTCCCAGCCCATGGGCCACACCACGCCCCGTTTAGCGAAGGAGGGAAAAGTCCTGATACGTCATGCGACATTGCTGTGTACAATAATGAAATTTATAAGAAGCTGACAAGAAGGCTTTATAGATATGCCAAAGTTATTATTATTCCAGTGTCCTTACTAATAAATAATTTGTTCCTGACTTCTGTTATTTCATGACAGTGCATTTCATTTAACTGTTTTGCTAAAATCAATATGAACTGAACTTTTCCAACTATACATACAAGACTTATTGGAATATGTGAACACTCAGTAAATATGTACGACATTTAAACTAATATTTTGGTTCCTGCTGATCAAATAGAAATCTTTCCTTCTTTCCTTTCCTTTCCTTTCCTTTCCTTTCCTTTCCTTTCCTTTCCTTTCCTGTTATGTCCTGTCCTGTCCTTTCCTTCTTTCTTTCCTCTCCCTCCCTCCCTCCCTCCCTTCCTTCCTATTATCACTTTAGATAGTGTAATATATAAAACAAAAACACCTATACACATGATTAATGTATGTACCTCTGAGGGAAAAGAGAAATCTATAATATAAGGGCTGCCACACCAAGAAGATCTCAAGAAGTGATGGACTTTCCTTCACTGAAAGGGATGGGGTGGGGGTTTAAACACATGATGGGTAGTTATTTGTTGGAGATACTGTAGTTGTGGCTTTCTATCCTGGTCAGAAGCTTGGAGTAGATAATCTCAAAAGTTCATTCCAAAGCTTATGTTCTATAATACTTTTTTTTTTTAAAAAGTATTCTTAAATTAGTTTACTGGACCAAATTCTGATCCATTATAATTTTCTTTGGACATAGAGCACAGAGTCTAGAGTGGACGATTTTACTGAGCAAGGTCTGACTTCTGCTGACAAACGTTGGTTACAAATATACAGAACTATAAATAACTGTATATTTCCATCACACACACACCCCACACAAATTTACAATTGAGGGTGTCCATATCTAGATAATCTTTACATTAAGAAATTCTAGAATAGTACTACATAGTTATCAACCTGTTTTCTTACTGCTAAGAGCTAAAAGCCTTCAATGTTATGTGCACGCTGTCCATGCTAGAACCTTAAACCCATTCCCACATTCAAGGCTTTTGTAACATCTTCAAATGTACTTACTTCAAATTCCCAATGAACCACTTCAAATTCCATGTTTGACAGAATGGGCTTCACTATTTTCTCATAATAAGCTATTCCTTTAAATTCAAAGGTATTTTCTATTTCTAGAAAACAAGCCAAAAAAAAAAAAAAAAAAAAACACAACTAATTTATGTTGAGATCACCACCAAAATAATTTTGGTTACCCTGCTATGTCTATCATGGGAGCTATTAGCATCTTAATTTGATTTGTGCCATGATTAAATTCCAGCTTCCAAAATTTACATGAGCAATTGAAACTTTATTATCACCAAGGATGTCTTAGTGTTCTGCTGCCAAATGGTTTGGAGTTACATACTTGTACTTATTTCTATATCCCTAGAGTGTCTTTTTTTCTGAGTCAGAATGTTAACTTTATGAGACAATTTAGCAATTGCATATAATTATAAAATCTAGCTTGCACCACCGGACTGAGTTCCCATAATAGCAAGAAAGATTTGAAAGGACTTGATTGCATACTTCTCACCTGAGGCCCTTGAAGGATCTTCCAAACCCTTATTTAAAATAAATGTACATAGTCTTGTCTGAGATAAATATACTCAAAAAATCTGGTCCTTCTTGGCTCCAATAATTGAAAACAGGCAGACTCTTTTTTGTGGCCTCTGAAACCACATTCATCCACAGTTGCTGAAAAGAGTTAACAAGGATTCCTGATTGCTGAGCACAGAAACATTTAGGATTCTACTGGTTGCCCTAAAATAGGATGAATATTATTTGATAAAAAAGAAAGAAAAGGAGGGCAAAATATCCAAACTCCTCTTAAAACAAAGACCTCTCACATCTTGGTCTTTCCCATTTGGTATCATTCTATACACTAGTATACCTATTAGGCAGTCCAATACAACAATAGAAGTAAAGGCTGACCACCAAACAAATAAAACTAACTGTGATGGCTTAGGACTGAATATCTTAAATTTTTCATAATTACAGAACACTAAGCCCTATTCCTTTTTAAAGAGGAATACCTATGATGCCCCCCACCTCTCTCTCTCTTAAAAAGGAATGGGATATTGAAATCAATAGAAGTAGACTTTGACTTATGACCATAATAGGGACCAGAATTTCTGATACTAAGCAAGGCAGTTGTTAAGTGAGTCAGGCCTGGTTTTATGACTTTTTTTGCCACAGTTGTTAAGAGAATCATTGCAGTTATACAAATCACACACTTGTGAAGCAAATCCAATTGACTTTGCTTATTGGAAGCTGGCTGGGAAGACAAATAGTGATCATACTCTAACTGTCATAAGTACATGTCAGTTGCCAAGCACCCAAATTTTGTTCACATGATCATAGGGACAGCAAGGACTACAAGGACTGGTCATAAATCACTTTTTTCAATACTTCAAATGGTCACTAAACAAATTGTTGTATGTTTGTTGTATGTTTTTAAATTCTCTTACTTGATTTGTAAATTATGAGCTTGCATATAGCATCTTTTATTGAAGCCTGGAAGAAGATGGTGTAATATTTTCGCTATTTCAAAACTGGATTTTGATTGTGTTCAGTGCTGAAAAGAAGAAACTCTCACAAAGATTGTGCAGCCAGTATGATCTTCAGTGATGTTTTGCTTAACAGTTCCTTCTTCTAATGATTATTTTTTTCCTCAGATCATTTAAATGTCATATGAGAGGAAATAAATGCCCATCAATATGGTATTTATTTATTGGGTAAATGGTTTGAATGAATCCTAACTACTTTTATCTTGGATCTTGGGATCAACTTATAGAATACTTTCATGTTATTGAAAAGCACTGGCTGTCTGTAGGACATAATTTAAGAAACTCTACCTTAGGGTGGGTAATTTTAATGTTAATTAAAACATTACTATGCAACTAAAACTAATTTTAATGCCTGAAAGAAATCATGAAGAGGCACTTTACAGAAGTTCAAAGGAGAGCAGAAAAGTCATTACATAAACTGTGAATTAAAATGGGGGTGATTTTCTATGTAAGTATATTGGCGTATCCATTCCTTCCTGGCTAATCCATCTGTTTTCTGCCTCTGGTTTTATGTTGTCAGCTTCTTAGAGGAATACATTGCTGTGGATATGTATACACTTGTATGTGCATGAAAAAAGTGGGGATTGCAACATTTTGAATAATAGCCTAAACACTCTGACTTTTGAAGTGACCTCACACCTCCTCTTTCATATAGCTGCTCTGCTTGGATAGAGGAAGATAATATGCTCCTCTTGTTCTCCGACTCAGTCACAAAAGAGGTTGCAAGATCTTTTCTATCACCATCCTAATCCATTCCAAGTTGCAAGAAATGATCTAGGTAGACCAACAAGAAAAAGGGTTCTTATGGAAAACATTATACCCTAAGTTGTACAGGTAGTCCTCGCCTTACAACCACAATTGAGCCCAAAAGGTTATGTTTCTAAGTGAGACATTAAGTAAATTTTGTCCCATTTTTTACAGCCTTGCTCACCACAGTTGTTAATTGAATCTCTGCAGTTGTTAAGTTAGTGACATGGTTGTTAAGTGTGGGTGGCTTTCCCATTGACTTTGCTTGTCAGAAGGTTGCAAAAGCTGATCACATCACCCTGGGACACTGCAAACCATCATAAATATGATATAGTTGCCAAGTGCCTGAATTTTTTATCAGGTGACTGGGGGATGCTACAACAGTTGTAAGTGTGAAAAATGGCCACAAGTCACTTTTTTCAGTGCTGTTGTAACTTTGAACAGTCAGTAAATGTACTGTTGTAAGTCGAGGACTACCTATAAATCTGGTGTCTTAATATTTAAAATGTTTTACATTTCCTGCATCCCTGTTTGTTTGGTTTTTTGTTTGTATTTTAGTTCTTTTCTGGAATTCTGAACACCAACTAAAATAAATTATGGCAAAACAGTTATTCAAAATAATATATTTATTATGGAAGGAAAAAAGACAAATTAAAATGAAATAAATGTGTATAGCAAAATTAGTTATCAAACTGTCCTTTGTTCTATAAGGATAAAATATATACTTTAAGTTTCCAAGTGATAAAATATAATGACATTGTTCCAGAGTGACACTGTAATTGACACTTTAAATACTAGAACAATATCAGTATTATCATTCACAATATTTGTTTCCCCTCCAGTTTATTCTAAAGCAAGCAGAAAACAGCGAGACAGAATCACTTAAAATCAGAAGGTAGTCGATTTTCTGCATCCTAATTCGTAGCCCAAATGGCCATTTTTTAGGCTTATCAGGTATCTACTTATCAGATATCCTGTAAGTAACATGGTTTGTTTACAACATAATGTGTGTGTTTACTTATATAGGGAATAAGTGCATAAAAGTAAAATTTCAGTTTATTGGATCTAACTGAAGTTGATTTGGGGTACAGTGGGTAAAATTTATCCTTTAGTCGTCCTATTAGCACAGTGACATCACTGTAGAAATTATATACCGTATTTATCGGCGTATAACACGCACAGGCGTATAACACGCATCTTCATTTTAAGAGGGAAATTTCAGGAAAAAAAATTAAATTTCTAAATAAAAACTTTGAAGCAAAATAAGGGTAGCTCAGAACTTTTTTTTTATTAATATTATTACCACTTATAAGGTAAATCAGTGGTCCCCAACCTTTTTTGTACCAGGGACCGGTTTCAAGCAGAAAATTTTTGCAAGGACCGGGGGAGAGAAGAGAAGGAGGCTTCGCTCTCTCGCTGCTCCACCATCACCCCCACTCCCACCCCGCGCGCGCGCTTCAATCCACAGTGTCCCATTCTGCCTGCCTGCCTGCCTGCCTTAGTTTCTGGTTGTTTGGGAGCAGCTTCGGCTGAGAATAATAACTATTCGCCTCTTTACTCAGCCGAAGCTGTTCCGATTCAACCATTAACGAAGGCAGGCAGACAGGCAGAACGGAGCACTGCGGGCGGGCGGGCGGGCGGACGGGGTGGGGGTGGGGAGAAACGGGCGCTTCAGGGAAGCTGCGGCGACAGGAAAAGCCCCCGCTTCTTTGAAGCAGTTTCTTCCTGTGCTGGTGGAGGAGCGAGAGAGCGACTGAGAGAGCTGACCCAGAGAGAAGGACAGGCTTCGGTTGCTTCCTCCCTCCCCTTCTTTCATTTGTGTCCTTGATCCCCGATCCCAGCAGCATTCACCGAAGGCTTCTTAACATTATATCGGCGTATAACACGCATACATCATTTGCCCCCTATTTTCAGGGGGGAAAAAGTGCGTGTTATATGCCGATAAATACGGTACTCTTTAATTGAGTGGGTATAATGGACACTCCCTGTTGATGCATTAAGCAAGGTTTCACCTTATATGGAATAAGCTTGTATGTGCAACACAAAGTATTAACTTCTATCACCATCCTTATTTCCAAGAGTAACTTTTGGCTGCATAAGTATTGCATATGTTTTCTTAGAAAATAAAAATTATGGGTGTCTATAGGCCTACAGTGATTCCCACTTCCCAAGAAACAGGAGGAGTGCCAGAAACAACATGAGTCATTGTCAAAGATTACCAAAATTTGCTAAGATTATGCCTTCTGCAATTCATAGTTCCCAGTAAGCGTATATTTATCATATGCAATAAAACCTCCAAACATTTCACTGCTTATATTGGCCATAATAGGAGTAAAATATGCTTTTCAAATGACTACAGTAAATCTTTTATCAATTAATCAGTCTATTATAAAGTCCAGTATACTTACTCATGATGTGCACTTAGGCGTAAGATTGTAATATATCCCTTTGCTGTCTATGTATTAAGCCCTGGGTTGTTTAATAAGATTCACATTTACTGAGTGAATCTATGGTTGGCTGGTTTGCATCACGTGCCAAGCCAATATCAAATAACCGTTAGCATGGAGCAAACCTTTTTTCCAATTTTAAGTGTCACAAGAATATATTAGAATGAACCAAGTATGGATAAATCCACACAACTCATCACAGCCAACCTGTTGTGGCCAACTCACTATGGCTAACTCGCCATAGCTATCTCGCCACAGGACAACTTGCTGTGGGACAAGAGTTACACTAATATCAAAGAAATGGTGGAATAGAATCATTAAAGAAAGGATGCAAAAGGAAGGACACAGTGAAAGGTGAATGAGCAAAATTAAAATATTTTTTTATTATTTGAAATAATTAAATTGGATTGTTAAATTGTCCTGCAGCAACTTAGCCATAGTGAGTTATCTCATGGTGAGTTGTCCCATTCCAATTCACATAACCATATATAAACATCAGTACAAGGCTTTTCCTTCAATTTGAGGCAGAGTTTCTGTTTGGCAGAATAATATGCTCAGGAAAGCTTATACAACAATCTAAAAACAATGTTTTGGAGTTAGCGCTCAGTAACATTACATTTAACATGGTAGAATCTTTGATACTGTGAAAGGCATTCCAACTTGCCTACACTTAATACTTCCTGTTTTACAAAGCAAAAATGCTTGCCAAGTTTCAGCAATCAAGGCTCTTAGAATAAATATCTCTTAGGCACAACATTTACTGCCAACAAAGCATTTTCTGGGAAGTTGATCATTAAACAGAGCAGTTAAAGACTTAAAACCAGTTAGTACATTACAACAGTTTCTCGTAGAAAATTATCTTTCATGCCCACTAAAGTACCACTTGTGTTAAAGTGTTTTCTTTAACAGAGAAAGTCTGGATGGATCTAAGGAGATAGCAGTTGGAAGCTTAGAATCATAATACCAACATCTTTACTTTGTAGGAACTCGCTCTAGAATGGATATTGTAACATTTGGAGAATGATTCTTGTCTTTAAAGCAGCTGATAAAAGAAGAACAAAAATTCACTGTCTTATATGATAAGAGAGCACTTCCTTACATCAAAGTGGCCTGTATAAAATCAATGCTTAAAGCTCAAGAAGACATAGTCCATAGTCTGATTTCATGCAGAGTGACAAGGAGCGAATGTTAGAAATCATCCACTGTGTCCACCTTTCTTTCCCTATCCAAAGTTACAACAACCAACTTTCTCTTTTAAGATTAAGATTAAAAAATGCTATAAGAGAAGGGAAGCAACCGGTTTCTTATCACCAATGTTGTTAAGAAACAGGGAGAAACATCATTTGAGATAAAACCAACTCTTTATGGGAAAAAAATTAGCCAGATAATTTTTTTTGCTTGAGATAATTAGCATAATCCTCACACTTTTTTTAAAATATAAACTTCAATTTTTCTGAAGATCTTGGAGGATGCGGGTTGGGGGCTTGAGCACAGAGACAAGGAAGTTTTAAATATGTCTCTAGTTAAAAGAATTGTATTTGTGGTCTTCCATTTCTTTCAGTGGAAGAAAAATAGAACATTATGATGGATTTTACCCCTTGCCTAATATGTCTAAGCTTTGATGCCAGTCAATAACCAAAATAAAGAGATTTGACTGGTCTAAGCTCCACAGACTCCCTGCTGTCTCTGAACAAGAAAAACAGTAGTAGTCACCAAAACATATTACAATACAGGATGCTATTATGTTAGCTCAAGCAAGATTTGATTTGCTGGATATTTGGGAAGTCCCACATATTAATATCTTTCTGCCCAAATCTTTTCTTTTAGCTAACCTTCAATATGACAGCTACTTACCATACTACAATAATGTCATGTTTACAAAGAAGAGGGGCCCCTGAAGGCAGGACAAGAAGCAATGGATGAAAACTAATCAAGGAGAGACGCAACCTACAACTAAACAACTTGCCCCCAGAAGTTCTGGGTGCTCCAATGCTGGAAATTTTTAAGAAGAGATTGAACAACAAGTTGTTTAAAATAGTATAGGGTTTCCTGCCTGAACAGGGAGTTGGATTAGAAGACCTCCAATGGTCCCTTCCAACTCTGTTATTCTATACATCCCTTTTAATGGGAAATAAAATCACCATCAATGTGGAACAATTCTTTTTCATCATCTGGAAATTTTGAAATAATCTTGCATCAGTATATTCTGTGGGCAAATACCCAAGAATTTGGCAATCCTTTGGCAGCTGAGATTAATATTATGATTATAAGGTACAGTTTTATTGCTACTGTAAGAAAGGGAATTTAATTATAACAAATTATTTTTGTTTCAGTATTACATATTTAATGTGCATATATTTTCTATAAACCCTGCTGAATTTGTAGCATATAAAGTAAAACACATTCACACATAAATTAGTCTTCTTACCATTGAATAATTCTGCTCTTAATTGTTTTAGAACTGAAGTACAACATGAATTTTCTCTTCTAATTTAATTTTCTCCAATACCAGATTCTAGCATCCATCATTCACTAGTAGATTTCCTACTAAGAAGCTTGATAAATTGTATATTTTGAATTTCAGAAAGTCTGCTCAATAAATTAATTTGTATAATTTTTGAAATTTTAATCTTTCAGTAATAATGTGTACTACTGCACAAACTGTTCCAGCATGTATTTGCATGAATCCTTTTGCCATAGGCAAATTTTAAAGCTAATGTACCCGAGAGCCAATGTTCAGACTTCTGCTTTGTTCATTCTCATTCTTTGTTATAAATCAGTTTCCCTAATTAGTTCTGATTAAGTATTTCACAAAATCTCTTTATCTCGGTCATTTTTTCATTTTATTGTAGTAACACTTTATTCTATCTTTAGGCATTACACTTTACACAATATTTTAATTCACCCAGTAACAAAGAGGTTATTTGGTTCTCAGTATATAGAAAGAAACAAGGTAAGAGCTAATTTGTTCATCTTTTCAGTCTTAAATAACTGGCTTTTATATTTCCATAGTTACTTTTCTTCATAGAGAAGATGCTTCATAGATGTAGGTAGATGACAAAGAGACTGCATAAATCTTACAGATTGCATTTATGTTGCAAGCATTTAATGACGCACATTTGAGAACTTGAAATTATTTTGGTATTTGTTTGGTATCATATTGTTTATCAATCCAAATGCACGAACCAATTTTCTTTCTGCAGAAAACCAACATGCTTCTCTTATAGAACAAAAAAAGGAAGACCAAAATGATTAACACATATGTATAAATCCAGGACTGATGACCAGTTAATACACATTACTGAAGATAACTGAACTTGTCTTCTACATAATCTCATACACCCTAGATATAAGGCAAAACATTTTCCAGGCTTCTTATCAGTTTGACTGTATATATGGAAACAAAGGCATTCTGTAGTTTGATTCATCTATCACTGCTTAAGGAAGTGGTTATCTGTCTCCTTAAGAAGTCATTGTTGGATTCATTTTCAACCTTCTCTTAGAAGGAAGCTCTCTAAGAAGGTAGCTGTACTGCAATTCCAGAGGAATCTAGAAGCGTATTATGTCTATCTCTTTAACATGTGTTTCAGTACTGAGGTAGTACTGAATGTTAATAATCTATGCCGGGACAAGGAAGGAGGCTTGTCTCTGGCTTTTCTTATTTTTTTAGCAGCTTATGTTGCCATTAATGATGGTGTCCTTCTGGGCTGAAGTAATTGGGAGTTGGAGATAAGGTGTTGTGCTGGGTCTCCTTGTTCCTTATGCTCAATTCTCTCCCCATTCCTATTTAACTGCTAGATCGGGGTGTCAAACTTATGGCCCATGGGCCAAATGCATCATGTGTTGGCTACACCCACCCCCATTTTAGCAAAGGGGAAAGAAGTTGTGATACGTCACATGATGACGTGTCATTGTGAGTTTGACACCCCTGTTCTAGATGAAGCTGCTGGATAAGATCATTCTCAAATGCTGTGGTGTCAATAGTTATGAGTGCACCTTAATACCCTCCTGCTAACACATGAGCTGTGCAGCTTGCCAGTGGCATCCAGGTGCCCATTCCTGATGATTGGCTGTCTACTGAAGTTTTAGGTGTAATCAATTCATCACAAATACTGTATCTATGAATATTTTCATCTTGACAATTAAAATAGTTTAGCTCTACTATCCTTTCAAAAGCTTCAGTGTACTTGGCAGAAAGTTATCGATCAGAGTACTCAGCAGAAAGTTACAGACCTGATCAGTATAAAATCTGTCAGAAAGAGACAATTAGAGAAAAGCTTTTAAGTATTGCTCAGTTTCAGAATTGGATTTCCTTTTTTAACAGCAGCAGTTACCACTGATCAATATTAAATCAGAAACCTGAACATTGTTTCAAGGTAATGCTCAGGTTTAATAGAACAAGTCAGTACTCTAATGATCAGATAGATTGTTTTTTGATTGCACGAGGACAGATTATTTAAACAGAGATCACAGAAGAACAAATATATAAAAACGAAGTAGAAGATAAACAACTCTTAATAAAACATAAGTCAAAACATTATTTTTAAAAATGATAATGCATTCTTTCCATTTATTTGATTTATTTTCCCAGCTGCTAGTTAGAAACTAAATATTTACACCATTCTTTGAATATTAAGCACTGGCAATTATTGATATATCTGTTTATTACTTAAGCAATACCATCTGTTTCCAATTGGCCTTTTAATTGGATTCTTTTCGTAAAACCTATATTCCAAATATCTGAATTTCAGTGTAATCTGTTATACATAAAGAACCATTCTTTCTTGAACTTACTTAAGCTTGCATTATGAATATATACTGACAGCTTTGCCCTTGTTCCATTTGCTCCAATTTTGGTCTTCCAATCTTGTTTTATTGGCAAAGTTTCCCCCTTTTCAATGTATGTATCATGTTTTGAAGGCAAAAATGTTAGTGTTAGAAATGTTGTCCAAGCATTAGAGGCAAAGGAAGGGGTTATAAAACAAATAATAGGGGAAAAACTTGATAGCCATTTGCCAACCTCATTTGTTATTACAATTCTTACTTGCTCAACAAAACAATACATAAAAACTAGGATATTTAGTCCCAAAAAGAATACTTGAGAAAATCACTGACTAAAGAAGAGATGTTTACTACATGTTTATTTCTTTGATGCATAATATGGTAAGAAGAAAAGTTTAGATCAGTAAGGGCTGTATCTACATTAGAAAATACTGAGTAAAATCCGTATTCTTCCACTATGCAAAGGATTTTCTCCATTGCATTACAGGTATAAATGAATGTGATTGCCTCTGCATACAGCAGTCCACTAGGTTATGCTTAAGCTGCTTATTGAATTTATGAATTAACATGTTATTGTTTTTTTTAATTCCCTGCTGTTATTTACAAATAACTCAAGGCGATGAACACACACAGTACACATAGTACTCTTTCCTATTTTCCCCACAACAATTCTGTGTAAGCTGAGAGTATGTAACTGGCTCAAAGTCATGCAGCTGGTTTTCATGGGTAAGGCAGGACTTGAACTCATGGTCTTCCGCTTTCTAACCTGATGCCTTAACTGTTAGACTAAAGTGGTCCTCTTGTGTTCTTTCACTTTACCATTTTATTTCATAGAACGAAAAGAGCCAGTAGATTTACTAACGGTGATCAGATCTTTTTCAAGCCCTGAAGCCTCATTTGAAAATTTCTATCCTACTTTGTCAATGTTAAGTTAATATAGTTCCTTTAGCTTCTCAATTTCTACTTTAGAGGCATATTAAAACTTTGAACAACTTCGGGCTTTCTCAAATTACACTCCTTGAAATTACATTTCCCAATCTAAAACATTGGAATTTTATTTTGAAATATACTGTATGTCATGATAGTGCTTACATTTTTCTTTCAATGTAATGAATGTTTCTATTTGTTGAAAAAAAATATTTGTTCTGTCTTGTCTCTGTATTCAGAAGAGCTCTTTACTTTTCAATGTTTTTTTTTCCTGTGTTTGCAGCACAGATTATGGGTATTGTTATTCCCTAGGATAAACAGACAGAAGAATAGATTTGGCCCATTGCTTTATTGAAAAGAATTATCTCACACATTTGCACACACATACAAAAAATGAGATAGATTACCCCTTGGACAATGTCATTCCTACAAACCATCTCCTGCTATTTTCTTCTTGTGGCTGTTCCATCCATGGATCAGAACATATGTATGTGTCTGATAAACTCACTGTAACAGCATTGCAGTTCATTTAAACAAATGAAAAAAATCCTTGGAGTATTTCCTCTGAAGTTTAATGGAGTATTCAGTCCCACTTTAGGATTCCACATTATTTAGGAAGATAATCCAGTTGACCCAAGACCCTTGTACATTTAAATGCTGTTTTTTCAGTACATACGGCAGTACCATTCAAAGAGCTATGACAATGATACTGTTTATAGCTCTGAAAATGGTGCTGCCATCTGCACCACGATTCACCAGGAAGACAGAGCTCAAGCAGATGGAGAATCCTTTAGTCTACTGCTCTAGCATGTTAAATGTTTAGCTACTGATATAAACACACTAGCCTCTCCTTAACCAGACTGGAGATAAAACAAAAACAAACAAGTTGTGAGGATTGCAGGAACTGACATATTTCCAACTCTGTGAGAAAGTTGATCGTCCAAATTTCAGCGAATGGAGAAATTTCCATTCTGACTGTCACATTGCAGAACCACAAAGCCAAATAATTTCTTATCTATTTCCACTGGTATTCGTCTGTGTGAGGCTTCTGATGGAGAAACAGTTCTTTTCAAGTGCACTTCAGTGAAAAAGATATATTGACTTGTCTACCTCTTGGGAGGCATGCTTCACTTCTTTATCATTTCAATGCTTCGGTAAATACAATTATTTTTTTTGCATAAGAATGTGTGATTCTATCCTGCTCACACTTTTCCACATTTCTCAACAAAAATCATTAGGAGTTTATTTTTATTCATTTATGATAAGAGCATACAAGATACTAAATAGACAAACTCAGAAAAGCCATCAGAAAAGACAAAATACCCTCCCACCACCCCTGCCTTTGTCCCTGAACACCAGAACCAGAATCTCATTCGGTCAGTTGACTTTAATCCATATTTAGCCAGGAGGCAAGGAGACAGGAATATGCAGTTGTATTTGGAGGTATCTGATGAGAATTGGTTGGTACATTCAGTAACCTGGTTTGGGATAAACAGTCAGAAGTGCTGTGAAAATAGGAAAGTCTTTTATTTAAGTATCTTCCTGAATGGTGTATGATGCTGAAATCTCTTTGGAAATCTCAACTTTTGTCTGGAACTAGAAGCATATATTAACTTGCCATTGAACCTTGGTTGCTGGTAAGGCTTCCAATTTAAATTTTGATTGGGGTAAAACTATGGCCTTAATCTAAGAAGTTGCCTTTTTTTCTGCTAACCAACAACTTTGAACAATTTGCTATCAGAATCTAACTTCAGAAACAAGGGTGCAAGGGTAAATATTAGAACTGTTTACAGGCCACAAAGTTCATCTTTGTAGTATTCAGAAAATGTCCCAGTTCATGATCACGACTTATTTGAAAATTTTTAAATTCAACTTTTATCAGAATCTGTATTTTCCATTCTATCTATAGACATCAATACTAGATGTATGTCAGATCCTAGTCCAGACATCAAGATCAATATTTATATTTGCTTAGTCCTAATGGACAGAATCTTGCTGAACTAAAACTATAACTTTCTAACTTACTAGATATATCCTGAAAGATTCTAGGGTATAGTTACACTGAACTTCCCCCTGCCAGCATATGACTGAGCAGTTTCTTGATATAGGTCTTCTTTTTTTTATAAAAAAAGTTTTTTATTTTTAACAACAAACATAAACACAAAATGTAATATACAAAACAACAAATAAAACCTTCTTTCAATTGTACAGTGTGTCGGTTGGTACATATGTCTTGTGCACGATATCTATAGTCTTTTCCTCTTAAATTTACATTCATATTGCATTAACTTTTCATATCATGTTATATTGCTACTATACCATCATTAGACTTTAATTTCAATGATATGGGTCTCCTTCTGAGAAGCTCTTCTGTGGCCAAAATTTGCCCCCTCTGCTCCTGCAGGTGCACATTCCATCACAATAGACAACCATACCAAGATAAAGAAGCTCAAAGAGAGTTCTGGGCTATACTTAAGAATATGAAATAGTATTGTTTCTGACTTGTTTACTAAATTTTTACTGAGATCAAAGCTTAGTTTAGCATGTAACATTGTAACATCCACAGCACACTTGATTCAAATTTTATCAACATGTTTAGAATGGTACATTACAAGTAGAAAATAACTATTATAAAGCAACAGCTTCTAAGGAGTGTTCAAGAGCACACTTTGTAAAAGGAAGTTTAAGAAATTATCACTGCTGGGAAAAAAAAGGTAGCCAATAAGTTGTGCAGTTAGTCAAGTAAATGTTCTTTTAAAAAAACCTGCTATGGTTGCCAAAAGTACTAATGGTTAAACCAAAATCAAGAAACAAATTGAATTATTGCATTTCTGATGTTAAAAATATCATAGTTTTCTTAACTTTCAAGTTCAATCACCTCCTAAAAGCTAGTTGTTATTTAGATTCAGTTATTTCTTTTAGCCTAGAATGAGCTGGAAGGGACCTTGGAGGTCTTCTAGTCCAGCTCCCTGCTCAAGCAGGAGAACCTATACCATTTTAGATAAGATAATTAATTTGTTAATCTTTATCTATGAACTAATTCAGAATAGCATGAAATTGTAGATAAAAAAGTACTATGTAGTCTAACTTGTAAGATTATTCATGACATCCATTATGATTCTCTCAGATTCTGGTTATATGTATTTGACATAGTGCTCTGCTCATATAGTTGGAATTACGAAGTACAAACATCTTGAATTCCCTCATTGTAGCAAGTGTTTTACATTGAGTACTAGTCTCAGATTATGCATAAGCCTTATTGTAGCCTTCTACTGTCTGAAGCATTAAAGATGCAATGGAAAAAGAAGGGATAGAATTCCATGACTGCATGACCAATCCCATGCCTACTAGAGACCAACAGGATTGTCCTTACAGCGATTCTATTGAGTGGGGAAAGTGGAAATTATTCTAACAAAAATCTCAGTGTGTTTATAAGGCATTTTTTCTTCACCTCAATTTAATTCAAAACTCAAATTGCTTTAAAAGGCAGAGTGTAAATTGAAGAAATACATAATAATGTTTTGATATAGACCTCAGGTCAACAAGACAGACTTCTTAAGTATACCTGTGCATTCTGATTTTCACCAATTTAATTCTCATTACCTAAAAGTCCCAAGGAGTATTTATTGCAATTATTTATAAACTACCTACTCTAAGCAGTTTGCATTCAATAAAACATCAATTGACTCAATATGATGTCAATAATGTATGTATGATTCAGGATAGTAAATCCTCAACTTTTGGGAGTGGCAACTCCAAGAAGGCAAAATTAGTTTCTGGCTTCCTGACACCCTTGGTTTTTCCCAGTCCCAGAAATTCAAAGGAAGTGCTGTTGGTCCCTCAAAGATAATCCAGTATCTTGTTCTGAATGTCTTAGGTTTCTGAGATCAGCTGACTGTTACATTATTATATGTGCTCCCAGGTTCAGCTAATGGTCACTTACTCACAGTCCTGGAAAATAGCCACACAGAATATTTATGGAGATTCTCAATCATCCAAGTCATGGTTGTCTCAAAGGTGCTTTCCATATACAGTACATACTCTTTCTCACATGCACACACTTATCCACACTCACTCACATTCTTCTCAACATGCAAGCAAGCAATAGCCAGAGGGATGGAAGCTGTCAAGTTTGTATTCTAAGATAACTCCAAAAGTTGGCAGATTTCAGGACCTCTTTTATTCTCCAAAGTCCTTGCATTGCTATTTTTAAGTCTGGTTGCTGTTGATGGGACTTGGGGATAGGTTTTCCATGTGCTCATGCCCAATTTCTTTTCTCTGATTATGGTGACATGTTTCCTTTGTTTTCTTAACAATTTGTTCCTTCTTAACTACTTCCCCTAAGGGATCTTGTTTTGGCTTTTGTCCACCATACTTATGTGTTTGCTACATCTTTAGATATGGCAGCTTCAGTCCAATTTCACAACATCATTTCTTTTGATTGCACCATCACTGACCAGGGACTGAGATGATAGAAGTAAATATCAAACAGCACAACTTGATGCTGAATGAGTGGATTTTCATTCATGCGACATAATTTTCCTGTATCTCCTACTCCTGAGACCCAACATTCTCAAACTATCCAGAAAAGATTTATGATATGCAGTAAGAGAAGAATTAAATTGTCTCATAAATATAAACTGTGCTTCAGGAGGAAATTATGGATGGAGAGCCATATAGTTCAGTAACAGATAACCTGCTAAATGTTTCTTAATAAATGCTTAAGATTCCTATTACATGTTTCCAATAAATTCTGCTGATGCATTCAACTGTTGGAATATCAACAAAATACCACATACAACTAAACACTGTAATATGCATAGAAAGCTTCTGCTTTATAAATTAAAACTTAAACTTATTCTCTCCATATTTCTTTTTCCACTAATAAAGTTTTCACAAGGATTCTGTGAAAATAATGTATTAAAACATTCTACATGTTTATCAGCCTTGAATGAGCTTGATGATCCCTCACTTATGTACTTGGCAATTTCCCACAATCACGGCTCCCTTTACCCCTCCCTATCCATGTTTTCTTTGCAGACTGTCAGCATTAATCATTTGATCATAATTAGTACTGCTAATTCCCTATTAAGATGAATCACTCTGTTCTTAAATTGCCTTAGCAACATGAATGTATTTCTGCTGGAGTCTAATCAACACACTGCCTTTGAAGTTTAAAAAAATATGATCTGGTATTCTTAACATTAAGAGTTTGTTAATGGAAATCATAGAATGTGTTTTTGATTCAAATCCATCATCCCATAAAGATGTTTTAACATGGAAACAACAATATGGTGAACAGACCACCAACATCTGTTCAGATAAGCATATGGAATTTATTCTAGTTCTCTAGATTTCTTTTTAATGTGAATAAACATGATCCCTAGTTGAAATGGGATTCTGCCTACAAAATAGGAAATAGATAGAAGTCCTCCAAGAATTTCCCTGGAAATAGTAGAAAAGAGATTAATTTGGCCAACATTTTTGTAATGAAATCATGCATGGTCAAGACAAAAAACACTCCAAGGGCACACCACAAAGTGCAATTTCTCAAGGTCTTACTGTCCTAGATACAATTCAAGATTAACATATCTAAGTTATTAACTTAGTCAAGCATCACTCTGCAAAATTAACTCCTCTATCTCTAGAGTTAAAGAGAGAAATGTTTCTGGATTTACAACAGGTAAGAGCTACATTGTTCTTAAATACATAATCCTTGGTACCAATCCTGGTGTCAAAATTGCTGACTAGTATGACCAGAACTTTGTTCTATTAAAGATTTTTCCTACATGTTTACCATTTTTTATTTCCTTTGTTTTTGTACTGGTTGAAGAAAATAAATATTAATAACTATAGTATGTCAAGATCTGATTTGGAGACTTATTGCATAGTAATGAATTTCAATTCCACCATCAATGAAAACCAAATATATATACTGTTCCACTTAGCCACCTTCCTTCCTATATCTAGTAGGTTTCAGAGATGAATAGTATAATTGTCAAGTTCTCTGTCCTCCACAGCCTGTGTCTTTTCTAAAGCAATAATGTTACACTTAGGAATCTAATCCATGAAAGATCTAACCCTGCATTTAGAAATACTCTCTTTCTAGTACTCAATACTCTAGGAAAAAATACTCAATTCCTAAAAATGTCAATTAACAGGCACTTTTAGGTAATGCTTTGAGGAGGACTCTTTAGATATAATTTCCAGACTTGGCACTATCTGTTTCACCATTACTGCAATCTCCTGAAACTCCGGAGCTGTACTTAAAAGACCGCCCCACAGGGCTTAGTTCATGTTTTCCCCTGATTATGGCTACAATTCTCATCAATAAGGAGCTCTTACGTGTCTTTTGAGACCATTTTTCTTTTATCTGTATATTCTGCAGTCTACTTTTGCATATGGCATTCTCCTCCCATCAAAATATCTTTTTACTACTGCTTCTATGGGGATGAGCATACTTTTGCTCCTCTCATTGCTGATATGCTTTAGTATAGAAATAGAATAAATAGAAAAGGGTTCTGATTGACTCATAAAAAAGGAAAAAAGTGATCGGTTGCTTGATTACTTTGCATTTCCTTTATCTTTCTAAGTATCACACAAAAGTTCATCTACTCACAGGTTCTTTTTTTTTTTTGAATCACAACTAATCATATTTAGTAAATACAAAAGCAATGGAAACCTGAACAGTTGGTTGGCTTCTCTGTTTTACATTTTGTATTTCCTTTCAATTGATGGGTAACATTATTTTACAAGAATAAGGAAATCCCCCCTAGCAAAAAGAAAAGTAATTGTAAATTATAAATGCCTTCAATTATTTCAGAAACTAATGCTTTACAATATTATCTTATAATCATCTACTTTTTCTAGGCCCTATATCTACACTAGATTTTTTAAAATTTCATTGAATCTTCATATCATTCTATTCTATATGTCTAGAGTTTTGCCAAACTTCATTTTTTTCTTAAAATTTATGCATCCCTATGCTATAGAGCAGTGATGGCTAACCTTTTCAGCACCAAGTGCCATAAGTGCATGCAAACCCCCAAAATGCAATGTGTGTGCATCCCCCACACATGTGCCCCACTCCCGTGCATGCGCGGCAGAGAGCTGAAGACCAGCTGGCCACTGGGAGGTGCGCGTGCATGCATGGCAGAGCTGAGATGAGGCGACAGCTCGCATACCTGCAGACAGGGCTCTGCGTCCTACCTCTGGTGCACATGCCATAGATTTGCCATCACAGCTATAGAGCAAACTGCTTTCAGCAGCTCAATCTGTCTTTATTTATTTATGTATTTATTTCAATTTCCATTTTCTATTTCTGTTCTTCACCTTTTCTGTTTGTTTGCTTCTGCCTTGGTTTGACTCTTCTCTTCTGCAGCTGCTACAGACAAGGGAAATGGCTAGAAGAACGTTCCCCTCAAAAACAAAAACAAAAAAACCCCATACCCATTGCCTCAGCTTTTGCCTGCTTTCTTGCTGCCTCTTTCTTGCTGCCTTTAGTTTCATTCTTTGCTTTTCATCTTGGGATTTCGCTCTGCCTAGACCAGGGGTGGGCAAACTTTTTGGCTCGGGGCCTCATTGACTTTTAAAATTTGACAGACGGGCGCCACCTGGTGTCGAAATGCCTGTCATTACAAGTCAAAATCAAATGAATGCAATCATTCAATCATTCACATCAAACCTTAATTCTGTCTTCGGCGTCTTGGGCGGGCGGATTAAAAGGCCAGCGGGCCGGATGTGGCCAGCGGGCCGTGGTTGCCCACCCTCTGCCTAGACCATCATGCTGAGCTCCCAGGCAGAGATCTTGTCTCTCCTCTTCTTCCCCCTGTTTGATTGGCAATTGTGTTAGCCTGACACTGAAGGAGAGCTAAGAAAGGAAAGAAGGCACACTGATGCTTCTAATCTATTCGGGCAGTTTTTCCTTCTAAATCTCTGCTTTTTTGTAATGAGTACATACTGTAACTTGCCTGGGTTCATCAATCTTTGCTGAAATTCTAGATTGGAGAAACTTCCTAACAGTGAAAACAATTAACCAGTGGAACAGCCTTCAAAAGTTGTGGTGCTTCCGGTGGGGGAGCCAAGGCGAGGTGGGCAGAAAAAGAACAGTCTCCATTCTTGGAGCCTGATTGATCCATGTTTGGGACCCTTAGGGGATGCGGTAAGCCTGGAGAGCTAAGTGGATTAGAGGAGAAGCCCAGGGGGCAGCTAGGGAAAGGCGATTGCCCACTGCAATGAAGGGAAACCCCTACAACCCAACGTGGAAATGTCTGTCATTGCAAGATGGCAGATCCGAGGCCATGACGAACCATAGATGAAGAAGCAAAAAATTATTTAACAGAACAGAGATCGTAAAGTCCCTTCCAGCTCCATTCTGCATACAGTGAACATTCCAGCAAAGATTGACCAGATAGATTAGAAGCATCAGTGCATCTTCCTTCCCTCCCTTCTTAGCCTTCTTTTAAAGGGTTCTTATAAAATAGATAATTTTGTCTCTACTAAAATATTTTATCTAAATCACTGGTGGTGATATTGATAGATTAAGTGCCATCAAGTTAGTGTCAATTCAATTTTTTTTACTACCAGTTCTGTGGGTGTGGCTTGGTGGGCGTGGCAGGGGAAGGATACTGTAAAATCTATAGTAAGAGGTGGGATTTGCCAGTTCTCTGAACTACTAAAAATTTCTGCTACTGGTTCTCCAGAACTTGTCAGAACCTGCTGAATACCACTTCTGGTGTCAACTCAGTGACCAATAAAATATTTCTTCAAGATTTTATTTTGTTTTATTTCTACAGCCACCTATCTCAACAAATGATCTTGAGCAGCCATACAAATCAAATTAAGTCAAATCAAATCAATTAATAATTTGATTCCTATAGCTGTCCATCTCAATATGTGACTCTGGGCAGGTACATAAATCAAATCAATAAATAAAAACATTGAAAATGATCTATTCTCACCCTGACCTTTTTGGTCTCTTAATGGTGCATTTGTTTTTATCAAATCCATCCATCTTGCTGCTGGTTGTCCTCTCATTTCTATTTCCTTACACTCTCCTGAGCATTATGGATTTCTCAAGGGTACTAGGTTTTTGCATAGTGAGCCTAAACTATGGTAGTTTGCGCTGGTCATTTGTGCCTTGACTGGTAACTCTGGATTTATTTGTTTTATGCTCCATTTGTTTTTTTCTATGACTCATCATGGTATTGTCAAGAATCCTTTCCAAGATAAAATTTAAAAAGTTCCAATACATTTTCTATCCTGCTTTTCAAAGTCTAACTTTTGCATGCATGGAACATCATATAGAAAACTACAATTTCATTCTTTGCAGGTCTAGAAATGTCACAACATTTGAAAAAAAATTCTAAGGTCTTCAGTAATATCCCATGAGGAGCTAATCCATGGCATATTTCTTGACTGTTAATTCCTTTAAGGCAGAAGCTAACCACTACTTCTATGTCTTCATTTCCAAAACTAAGACTGGTGGCTGTACCTGATGTCATTAAATGGGTTTTCTTTATAGTTCTTCTGCAACGAAAGTGAATCAGATGGTGATTGTTGTATATTTTAGGTATGGTACTTGCTGAATTTATTTGTTTATAGCCCATCGTTATCATTCTAAATATTTGAAACAGATAACAGATAATCAGAGTTGGAAGGGACCTTGTAGGTCATCTAGTCCAACTCCCCACCCAAGCAGGAGACCCTATACAATTTCTGACAAATGGCAGTCCAATCTCTTCTTGAAAGTCTTAAGTGATGGCGCTCCCACAACTTCCGAGGGCAAGCTGTTCCATTGGTTGATTGTTCTCGCTGACAGGAAGTTTCTCCTTGTTTCCAGGTTAAATCTCTCCTTGTTCAGTTTCATTCCATTATTCTTGTCTGGCCTACAGGCGCTTTAGAAAATAGCTTGACCCCTTCCTCCCTGTGGCAGCCCCTCAAATATTGGAAGACCGCTATCATGTCTCCCCTGGTCCTTCTCTTTACTAGACTAGCCAAGCCCAGTTCCTGCAACCGTTCATTGTATGTTTTAGCCTCCAGTCCCCTAATCATCCTGGTTGCTCTTCTCTGTACTTTTTCTAGAGTCTCAACATCTTTTTTATAATGTGATGACCAAAACTGGATGCAGTACTCTAGGTGTGGTCTTACTAAGGCTTTATAGAGTGGTATTAGTACTTCCCTTGATCTTGATTGTATCCCTCTGTTAATAAAACTTAGGATTGCATTAGCTTTTTTGGCTGCTGCTGGCTCATATTTAGCTGGTTGTCCACTAGGACTCCAAGATCCCTCTCACAGTTACTGCTATTGAACCTGGTTTCACCCAGTCTATATGTGTACTTTTGGTTTTTCTTGCCTAAGTGTAGGATTTTACTTTTCTCTATATTGAATTTCATTTTATTAGATACGGCCCAGTGTTCTAGTCTGTCAAGATCCCCCTGGATCTTGAGCCTATCTTCTTGGGTGTTAGCTACTCCTGCCAGCTTAGTATCATCTGCAAATTTGGTAAGTTCCCCTTCTATTCCCTCATCTAAGATGTTAATGAAGATATTGAAGAGTACTGGGCCTAAGACGGAACCCCACTGCTTACTTCCCTCCATGTAGACTTAGACCTATTAAGGACTACTCACTGAGTATGGTTTGCCAGCCAGTTGCAAGTCCATCTGGTGGTGGTGCTATCTATTCCACTTTTTTCTAGCTTACTAAGAAGTAGGTTGTGGTCTACTTTGTCAAATGCTTTGCTGAAAACTAAATATATTATGTCCACAGTATTTTACTTTAGTAGTTCATGTAACTCACAATTTTCTTTGCTGGGATCGATTTTCAATTGTTTTAATGCTTCAGGTCAATTTGGAGAACCAAGTCTGCCCCATGTTTCTTTTTCTCTTACATATTATTCAGCTGTTGAGATCTATATATTAGTAGTCCTAACTCCATTTTATCAGAGAGTGGTATGTATGAGGAATAGAACAGAACATTAAGAAATTCAAAATGAAAAGAAGTGAAAGTATCTTCCATCTCATAAAAGATAAAATGAAACAGGCATATGTTTTTGCTAAGAACTGATCTGACATTATACCTTGAATCAATCTAATGACAACACTCTGACCATTTGATAACAGATACACAGAAAGAAAAAATGGTTCTAAATTTTATTGTTTTATTCTTTTAGCCTATTTTCCATTATAAAAGTCCCAAAGTGTACAATAAATTCTATCCTCTCTAATAAATCCATGCTTAATTAACTGCTGTGTGAAGATGTACTTTATTCCACAATCTTCCATTTAATGGCTCCATGTTCCAGTTTTTGGAGTAATAAAAAACATTTCTAAAGAAATCATGACTTTTTAATCAAATTTTTCACCGCTTGTTTTAGCTTCTCTCTCTCAGCAATCGTCTCTCTTTTCAGCTTGTTTCTCTTAATTCAGTGTCATTCATTTCAAATGCACAAAAATTAGGGTAGAAGTGGGGGAGATGAGACTTCTCTTTTTAAAATATTTCTACCATCCCATATTTTTATTTTGTAATCATTATGATATCAAGATATTCCTAGACATCAAACATGATATCCAAAATACTCAGTGGAGACTATTTCCATAATAGGAAACACTATATATGGACAATATCATTTAATTAACTGCCTTCCATTATCCATATTAGCAATAAAGTTGTCATTTTTCAGATATCTCTTTTTTAATTTAAGGGCTCTTGTTGTATAAGTTATGTTTCAGATATTTTCTCAAGTGTAAAAACCATATAAAACAGGTTTCAATAAAAATGGTGGACAACTTGGGAGGCAGGTAATTGGATGGGATTTATATTACAAATAGCACTTAGTTGCATCTCTGCAGAAAATTCCTACTTTCCTTGTGTGACATTCCAGGACAGGTAAATAAACAAACAAATAAATCCATCAATCTATCCAGAGAGATAATCAACTTTACACTCTCTGCTTTGTTGTATCCCCAATAAAATTCATTATCTTTATTCTACTGAAAAGACAGCTGGACAAACAAAATTATAAAAATATATATAAAAAAACACTCCTTCCTTCCTTCCTTCCTTCCTTCCTTCCTTCCTTCCTTCCTTCCTTCCTTCCTTCCTTCCTTTTCTTTTCTTCCGATATGATAAAACTGTTTATCACATCAGAAGAAAGATTGGTGCGTCAGAATAGCTTATTCTTATTGCTCTACTTACTCAGGGCCAGAAGTATCAATAAAAGCAATTGTCACTTGTTTTGTCCTTTGGATTTGTTAGAAATTGACACATCTTATAATTTGCAATAAATTCTACATAATTTCCTGTCTTGCTTTGTCAAGGAGAGCCACAGAAAGACCAGAATAAATACTGGCATGGTGGGACAAATGACAAAACACATTTACTGAAGGAACAGCATTTTATTTCCCAGGGGCCAAGCAGGCTGTCATTGAAGCCACAAGCAGGCTATGCAGGCAAAAATATCTTCTCATTTATGTCCCCCAGCAACCTATTTTTCAGCCGGGATGTCCTATAAAGTCACCAAGATCGGTAGCCATTATTAAAATTAAGTTCCATGAATCTAATGTCTTTTTAAAGCCAACCACTTTGGTGATGTATATTGCAAGATTTTCTTTCCAGGTGAATTGCTTTAATTTCTTCATTATTTGGACTGATTTTTCCAGCTCAACAAACTACATTTTGATATACAGACCTGCATAGTACATCAGTAGAAAAGCATTACATATCAGTAGTTTCCATTTTTCTTCTTTGCCTTCCCATGGCAGAATTTCCCTTTTTTCACAGCGGATGAACTTTTGATGGATGCTTTCATTGAATTATCCAAGACCATGATCCCTAAGACCTTTTTCCTGGCTAATCACTGTTAACTCAGGCACTTATTCTTATATTTAGCTGTCATTATACAAAATTACACTGAGGTTCATCAGTTATTTTGATGCCACTTTCCTAGTCTGATACTCCAGTTGCTGCTATTATATTTCCCTAGTATTCTTTTAGGATCACCTAGAAATATTTGGTTTCATGAAGTTGCTCTAGATATGGCTCATTTATCTTTTGCTTCAGTGAGACAGACACTCCCTATCTCATTTTCCATAAACTTCCTGGTGAAATTGTAAGAGAAACACAGAGAAGCAGAAGACCTATAAGCCAATTCTCCAGGGTCTTTTCTAACTAAATGCCAGTTGTGATGCATGAAAGGATGAAAAAGCTACGGAAGTTTATTAAAAATGATAAGTACACAAACATGCACAAACATGTATGTGTAATCCTATGTAATAAAATAAAAGACTTACAGAATATATTCAGGGTTAGACAGGAACTGGTCTATTGCAGAACAGCAGGAGGAACTTGGAGATAGTGGAACAGCCACTTTTAGTGCAGGAAGGAGGGACAGACAGACACAGTGGGACGAGGGAGGAAAGGAAAGAAAAACACAAAACATGGTTAATGAGAGATATAGCCACAAATTATCAGATAATTAAACTCCTAGCAAAGTTTGTGAAAATAACATGGAATAGCCAGAAGGATGCATCAACCAGCTCCTGGAAAAAAGTATAGATGGTAGTCCTTAATATTTTATCTTGTTTATTATTCTGACAGTGGTAACTAATTCAATAGGAGAAGTTCTTTTTTCAAGATGGTGAAAGAAAGAAGCACAAGCTTGCTTTTTCTGGTCATTTATTGAAGCCATGTTTCATTTTTGTTGACATTGTGGGGTTGTCTTTTACTTAAGAATCTTTTCCTATTAGCAATAGCAATAGCACTTAGAATTACATACTGCTTTACAGTGCTTCACAGCCTTCTTTAAGTGGTTTACAGAGTCCGTATATTGCCCCCAACAATCTGTTGTATCCTCATTTTACTGATCTCGGAAGGATGGAAGGCTGAGTCAACCATGAGCCAAGTGAGACTTGAACTTGGCCGGCAACCAGCAGAAGTTAGCCTGCACTGCACCACCACAGCTCATTAACTTGTTATATTATCTCATTATTCTGAATTGTGAATAAAATGTGTGTTCATTTACTGCTTCTTTTAACTGGGGCTATATTTAAGAGTGTAGATATTTGCACGTCTACTGGTCTACCTAGTTCAGGGGTTGACAAAAACAATTCTTTCCTCTGGATTACAATGAAGTGGGACTTTTGTAAACAAAGCATATGCACTACAGAGTTATATCCATTATTCAGATATTTACAGCAGATTAGTCCTTTTATTCACAAGTTTAGTGCCCAAACACAGAAATCTCCATAGAACAAAATGTGAACTTTCTCTTATTTCATCCCCGTATTTGATAAGGGCACATAGTATATACAAATACTGAACAAACTCACAGACTGCATCCCTTCCTTACATCCAACTCTTCCCACTAGACGTTCCAGACAGATTAACTCAAATTAACATAAAATCACTTCCTTTACAGATAAGCCTATTACCAAGATCCTTCTGAGAAAGCCAGATGAACATTCTTCTATACTGCCATAATGTCTTGGATCTCTGCCTTTAATGTGGCATGGTTTCCATATTGCTTTAATATTATTTTCAATTTATTATTTTACTCCTAGAGAAAGAATGAGACGAACTTAAAGGTAGTATCTTTAAGCGTCAGTTTAAGATTTGTTTTTTCAATTTAAAATAAACTTTGGGAAAGTAAGAAAGAAGTCTATCATTGACCTATTTGTTCTTTCCAAATAGTATCAGAGTTTACTACCTTCAATACACTAAAAAGAGAGATTTGTAATCATGCAGTATCTGCTATAGTGGCTGGTGGCCATAGAATTCCTTAATTATGAGTAATAAATGGCCCAATCTTTCTAATAGTATTATAACATCAATTCTTCAGAGTAGCAGAGATGCTTCCAAGTGGGAAAACCTGAAAAATGGTACCCTCTCTTTCTTTTCAATCCTGCAACTGGTGGCATAGAAAAAGGAATTTGCAAACAGGAAACCCACAACTTATTTAAGATTCTTTTTCACAATGAACCTATCAAGATGCACTGCTGTGAGCAAAGACATAATTTGCAATTTCCCCCATAGCCTAAGAGGTTTCCAAACAGCTATCAGACTGAATCAGAAGTATGAACATAGGCAAGAACTAAAATTAGAAGTAAATGTGTGTTCTCATTCCTTGTGCAATTTCATTGCTATATGTCAGATGGTGTTTATTTGGGACTAACCTGCTTATATACCAGTTTGCTTGCTTAAATGTTCATAATGAACATTTAAATAAGCCATTGATCACAAGAGGCACAAGAGACAGAAAGTGAGAATTAAGATAAAAGAAAGAGGACCCCAGATGGAACAACAGAAAATAAGCAGTGGAAGCAATCTTGGAGAGCATCTATTTCAATAGTGTAGTGCCAAATCCAAAGTATCCATAACAGATGGCCATTCAGACTTTAAATATTTCTATCATGGAGTCCCAAAGGTGTTTTTTCAAAAGGTAACTGGACTTCCTTTGTTTTTCCTTGTAGATGTTTTGCTTCTTATCCAAGAAGCTTCTTCGGTTCTGACCTTTTGAAAAAGCATCTTTGGAACAATCATGACCTGAATGTCTGAGAATCTCCATAGACATACTTTTATCACAGAGCCTAAAAACACAGCTCTGCACTATGTTACTCAATACCTGAGTAGCCAACACCACTATAGTAGTTATTGAGTAACTTTTAGCTTACCGAGTATTGTTCATCAAATGGTAATAACTGTTTTCTAGGCCACATTTTGTCATCTTTTCTATTAGTGTCTAATGGGAGATGTATCAAATGCTTTGCTGAAATAAAAATTCACAGTGCTTATTGTACCATGTCCTTATTGTCAACTAAACTAGTCACTAAGTTCAAAAGGGAGAGCAGATTGCTATATCATGATTTATTCTTTTAAACTGACAGTGAGAACAATCAACCAGTGGACCAGCTTGCCCTCGGAAGTTGTGGGAGCGCCATCAGTTGAGACTTTCAAGAAGAGATTGGACTGCCATTTGTCAGAAATGGTGTAGGGTCTCCCGCTTGGGCGGGGGGTTGGACTAGATGACCTACAAGGTCCCTTCCAACTCTGATTATCTGTATCTGTATCTAAACCTGTGCATGCTTCTTCAAGAAATGCATTCTTGACTAAATCCTCACAAACTGATTAATCAACTGTTCCACAGTTTTGCTTAGAATTGATATGATGATGATTTGTTTGGAAGTTATTTCTTTTCCATCTTTTTAAAGGTACAAACAACATTTGCCCTCTTCCAATCCTCTGGCACTAAGCTGATCATGTGATCCATGTGAATGACCTCCAAGATGACATCTGCAAACTTCTTCAAGCCTCTTCAATATAACCAGTCTGTCTTGGAAGATTCAGACTTATTCACAGTAGTCTGGTGCTCCATAACTATCTTTCTACTGACTTGCTAATCCTTCCTTGTATCAATTTTTCTGTTGTGATTCACCTTCCATCATAACTTATATTATTTTAATTGTTCAGAAATCCAGTATATAAGAGACAGTATTGTTTCATTAAAATAACACACAAAAGCAAACTAGCATGGATATAAAGTCATAATACTTTTGTAGTTTAATGATTAGGTCTACAGGATTAGAAACAGGATTCCCGAAACTGGGGAGCCAGCAGTGAACAATCCAGTGAAAACAGAGAATAGAAACTATAGACTTAATGACTTTTCACTTTCCAATCTAATTCTAACAAGGGGAAGTCTACAGAAATCAGCAGGCTCCTTATTGTGTGTAATTACTACTGTTGACACCATGGAAAAGTTTTGAATGTATTCAGTGGAATTTTGTTATAACCCCCTGCATGTTTTCACAGTTAATGGAAGATCTACAGATGGGCCAGACTGCAGGTATGTTGATGGCAGCTTTCAGATTTGTCCTCAACCCTACTATACTTTTAGCCTTCAAGCTGAATACCATTATTCAACAGAAGACAACAGGAACCTCAGGCATTTAGCCTGCTGAGCAAAAGCCAAAAATGTACACAGCCTGTTCCCCCACTACCCACCCCAAAATCCTAGTATTCCCATGCTCCAGTGGTGGGATTCAAATTTTTTTACTACCGGTTCTGTGGGCATGGCTTGGTGGACATGGCAGGGGAAGGATACTGTAAAATCTCCAGTCGGAGGAGGTATTTCCCCATTCTCCAAACTAGTCAAATTTTCCGCTACCAGTTCTCCAGAACTGATCAGAACCTGCTGAATACCACCTCTGCCCTGCTCCCTTGCTTCTCTGCAAGTTTGCTTCAACTAAATTAAATTTTCCACCTCAACACAAGAAAGTGGATAATAAAGTAGGAGAAAATTTGCATGTGACCTTAGTAGCTTTTGCTGCTATGTCGCCTTTGTAGATCTCATGAGATGTTGGAACTTGAATCTCACTTTCTTAAAACTCTATGTACATTATTTTATTTGAGTAGCTACAGTGAAGTTTTCATCAAATGTAATCACAACTTTCCCTTCTTTCACACATGAGTTTGGTCTCTAAGCAACCAAAAAAAAACCCCTCATCATCATATCAGACTGGCTAGCTAGCAACAACAACAAAAAGAATCCCACATAAATTCATTCTATTTACACAGTGTTCTCATTGGCTGCATGTACAAGCAATACTAAGAATAGTCATAGATATTGTTTTAACCTTCAAGAAAAAACAATGTGCATAAACATTTGGCCTGGGAATTAATATTACCAAACAATCTCTTAGATTACATTACAGGTGAAACTCGAAAAATTCGAATATCGTGCAAAAGTTCATTTCATTCAGTAATGCAACTTAAAAGGTGAACCTAATATACGAGATAGACTCATTACATGCAAAGCAAGATAGTTCAAGCCACGATATGTCATAATTGTGATGATTATGGCTTACAACTCATGAAAACCCCAAATCCACAATCTCAGAAAATTAGAATATTACATGCAATCAATAAAACAAGGATTGTACATAGAACAATATCAGACCTCTGAAAAGTATAAGCAGTTCTTCGTTTGAGCCCCTTATGCAGCAATTACTGGTTCAATGCGGCGTGGCATGGAAGCTATCAGCCTGTGGCATTCCTGAGGTGTTATGGAAGACCAGGATGCTTCAATAGCGGCCTTCAGCTCTTCTGCATTGTTCGGTCTCATGTCTCTCATCTTTCTCTTGGCAATGCCCATAAATTCTCTATGGGGTTCAGGTCAGGCAAGTTTGCTGGCCACTCAAGCACACTAATCCCACGGTCATTGAACCAGGTTTTGGTGCTTTTGGCAGTGTGGGCAGGTGCCAAGTCCTGCTGGAAAATGAAGTCAACATCCCCATAAAGCTCATCTGTGGAAGGAAGCATGAAGTGCTCCAAAATCTCCTGGTAGACAGCTGCGTTGACCCTGGACTTAATGAAGCACAGTGGACCAACACCAGCAGATGACATGGCTCCCCAAATCAACACAGACTGTGGAAATTACACATTGGACTTCAAGCATCTTGCAGTGCATGCCTCTCCATTCTTCCTCCAGACTCTAGGTCCTTGGTTTCCAAATGAGATGCAAAAGTTGCTCTCATCAGAAAAGAGGACTTTGGACCAGTGAACAACAGACCAGTTCTGTTTTCTTTAGCCCAGGTAAGACGCTTCTGATGTTTGTTGTTCAGGAGTGCCTTGACAAGAGGAATACAACATTTGAAGCCCATGTCCAGGATCCGTCTGTGTGTGGTGGCTCTTGATGCACTGACTCCAGCCTAAGGCCACTCCTTGTGAAAGTCCCCAACACTTTTGAATGGCCTTTTCCTGACAATCCTCTCCAGGCTGCGGTCATCCCTGCTGCTTGTGCTTTGATACAGCACTTTGGGAACATCCAACTTCATTTGCAATTATCTTTTGAGGCTTTCCCTCCTTATGGAGAGTGTCAATGATGGTTTTCTGCACAACTGTCAATTCAGCAGTCTTTCCCATGATTGTGATTCCTACTGAACCAGACTGAGAGACCATTTAAAGGCCCAGGAACCCTTTGCAGGTGTTATGGCTTAATTAGCTGATTAGAGTGGGACACTTTGAGCCTAGAATATTAAAACTTTTCACAATATTCTAATTTTCTGAGATTGTGGATTTGGGGTTTTCGTGAGCTGTAAGCCATAATCATCTCAATTATGACGCTTCACGGCTTGAACTATCTTGCTTTGCAAGTAATGAGTCTATCTTATATATTAGTTTCACCTTTTAAGTTGCATTACTGAAATAAATGAACTTTTGCACGATATTCTAATTTTTCGAGTTTCACCTGTATTTTGAATAAATTATTACTTATGGTTTGTCTGTCAAAGGGCTCTGCAAATGTGGATCAAATGAAAACCTTTATGTTTTGACTAATGAAAGAGAATGTATTCAAGAAGAAGGCAGGACATTCTCTAATGCAAAGAGGCTTTGAGATAGATAAAAGCAAGGTATGCATATATCAGTCCTAATCTGTGATATGGTACTCTTATGCTCAGATTAAAGATCATCTTTTCAATAAGTGATTTCTGGAAGTACCATTTTCTTGTGCTAGTGGATTGTTTAGGAGAGCTTTGAATTTTCCCAGCTCCTCTCCTCTCTTCCCTCTCCAGAATAACCGTGTTGGAAGGGACTTGGAGGTCTTCCAATCTAATCCCCTGCTAAAGCAGGGAATCCTATACAATTTCAGACAAATGATTGTCCACTCTTGTCTAAAAAACCTCCAATGTCATAGCAGTGCATCCATAACTGCTGGAGGCAACTCAGTCCACTGATTAATTGTCCTGTCAGGAAATTTCTTTCTACAGTTCTATGTTCATAGTTCTTCTATGTCTTACTGTTGCAAGTGAAATTAACTTAAATATCCTTGCTAGTTATGAAAATAATTTCTGGAAACAGGGTTTTTTGGAATTGTCAAAAACATCTCTATTTGTTTTCTCATATTCTTAGTGTCATGCTTTAAGCATTTCACACTTTATTTTATTTAATTGCAGACCTCCTGTATTATAGATAGGTCTGCTATATATTCTAGGTATAGAAATAAACCACTGTTTATTTCTTTAATTTCATTATTAAAATCAACTGTTGAACCACAGTTCAATTTGTAAAATACTTTTTAACTCTGAGATCTACTTGTAAAAATGAGATTAGCCTTCAATACACACTTTGCCTCAAACCAGTATGAATTTTCTCTGATAATCTTGTATTGCATTAATATTTTAACCAAAATATTAACAATTACTACTACTACTACTACTACTACTACTACTACTACTACTAATAATAATAATAATAATAATAATAATAATAATAATAATAATAATAATAATAATAATAATAATATGATCTATTGTTTCTTTTGACAAACTTCTGATGAAGAAAAACATGCATTGGCTGATTACATGCCAGACGGTCAAGAAGTAACATGGATACAAGTTAAAAGTTAGAATTTACTGAATATGCAGAAAACAAAACATGAATATCAAATAATGCAATAAAAACAAGAACAGAAAGTTAGCAAGAAAAAGCATTATATAGTCATTTTTTCCCCCAAAAGATAAAGGGGGAAAGTAGATAAAGATAAAACCTGGCAATGGCTTACAACTGGAACATTAACAAAGGAAACTGAAGATTTGATTTTGGCTGCTCAAGAACAAGCTATTTGATATCACCAGTCAAGGGTAGAACTGAAAAACTGTCAAATGATTCGAAGTTCAGATTGTGTCTAGAAGCAGAAAGACCAATAGATCATGTGCTTAACTCATGAAAGAAGTTTGCACAAACTAATTATAACAACAATATAACACAGTTGCCAAAATGATTCACTGGAACATCTGAAAAAATTATGATATGCCAGGAATGAAAAATTGTTAGGAACACAGAGTTGGAAAAGTAGTTGTAAATGAGCAGATTAAAACATTGTGGAATTTCTGAATACAATCGGATAAAGTCTTGACTTTAGCACAGCAAAAATAACTGTAGTTGAAAAGAAGAAAATACTGTTTTTATGTTTCTTTGAACAATCTGCACTTTGAATCATTTGATATTTTTTCACTTCTGGCCTTGATTGCCTTACGTTGAATAGCTTGCTCTTGAGCAATTAAAACCAAGCCCCCGGCTTCTTATTTTTTTACAATGCTTTACAACTGGAATATTAAAAGGCAATTGGAATTACCCTGAAAACTGACCTGCTGACATAGGGGCAATCAGTCTCTCTCATCACAACAAACTCACACGGTTGTTGCTGTGAAGAAAAGTGGGAGGAGCATGAGCTATATATGCCCCCTTTAGAAAGGTAAAATATAAAGCTGATAAATGAATGAACAAAATAAATTTCATCTGAACTTAATTCACAGGGTTTTTATGAGAACAAAATGAAAGATGTTATTGTCCCAATATCCTTGACCTCACTGTTCTTCATATTGACCACAGAAATAGTCTCATTCATTCTACATGCATGTTTGTCTGAGCCTATAAACTGACAAAGTGATTGCTCAGGGTGGTGAATATATTATAGCTGAGGTGAAGGAGGAGGCATGGAAGCAAATAGGACTTCATCTATATAATCTGTTTACTTTTCAGAAAAATAATCCCCCTCCTTGGGGGGGACAGTCTATTTGAAAGCACCATTTGTAACATCCTGGTAGAGTAGAATAAACATGGATGAGCTCTTGCTGTGAAACGGCAGGCCCATCTCTTTGTGAAAGCATCAGCTTTGTGAAAGGTATTGATACCTTAGTTATTGCTTTGGTCTTGTATGCTGTCAAAAGCATCCTGGCAATAGAAAAGACTCAGAAGTGGCTGCAAACTTAATAGAGGCACAGATTTTAAGAATGAGCCTTTGAATAAATTGCTACCACTATTCTGTGTAAGAAGGGAATGGGAAATTCCCTACAAAGATTTCTTCAGTTAAATTGGCTATTCATGAGTTTCCAGCATGATGTTAATTGGGATCCTAACTTTTTCTAAAATACTTGACTGTATTGAAGATCCACAGAGACAGAAAATGAAGTTTGTTACAGGCAGTTTTCCTCTGCACAACATGAAAGACAAGAAGACTGTTCCCACCACACTGAATCTGCATTGCTGTCACCAGAGTCCCACAATGTCAGATCAGAGCTAGAATTTGTTATTGACTCAATGCAAAATGGGCTTGCTGCTTAAAACCTTCTCTCTTCTTGCTGGGATCTGGTACCTTTTATGGCTTTAAGTATTGTACTTTATAATGCATTATTTCTCACTTAATTTTTCATTAGCTATAGTGCATTCCACATAATTAAAATCATTGTTGGATTCACAAATGTCCAAATGATAAAGTACAAACTTTCCATAACTTCTAATGAACATACAACCAGCAAATATAGTGGTGAGAACTTAAATGCTGAAGTTCTAAGCACTATATTTGCTGATTGTATATATAGTTTTAGGAGGGAAATCTCCCCACAGAGATATGTAAATAAGCTTAGAGTCTCTTTCTGGGCATACTGGAAGGATCTTATTAAATATACAATGCTTAAGCATGCAGAAAGGCAGTCCTGGACAGGTGAACAGAAATCACCAGTGTGGCTTTTGCAAAAGTAGCTCAGTCTGCTTTATAAGTTCTTTGAAGCGGTAGCAAATATGCATACAGGGATAAGCCAGTAGACCCTTTTTAAGTGCACTGTTACCATAACTTCTGGTCAATCCCCTACCAAAGATTCCTGAGCATTCCCAGAATATAAATATGCGTATTTATACACACATTCTTTATGAAATCATTATGTAATTATACACAATAGATAAACAAGACAGGTTCAAAATTAACCAGCTTCAACAATTCACAGCATTTTTCTTGTTATCCTGGGAGTAAAGCAAAGAGCAAAGGATTTGTACCAAATAACCATTTTTTTCCAGATGCATTTCTGATTTCATGCACTTCCCTACTAATCATAGCCCCTATGAAATATCTGTTCTGCTTCTATCAAATGTGACTAATCTACATTCAGAATATAGCTGGCCTGTTACTAGGATTCAATGTATTCTACTGCCATCAAAAGAACTGAAGCAGTAAAAAAGGATTTTTAAAGGTCATGTGATTATCAACGACTGCAATAATTGTTATTATATGGTATATACTTTTATAGACCTTAAATATTTATTTATTGCTCTGTTTTGCATTTTGTGATTGTAAATAACATTTGCAGGAAGAAAGACCTGGGAGATTTCTCTCAGTTCCAGTGGATTATGAACCATGAGGCAAATATCTGTGCTGGACTGTCTCACATTATATAGGCAGCCATCTTGGACAATGTTCTCTCATGTTGAACATTCTGGATCAAAATTATGCCAAACTTTCTGATCCAATATCAGTGAACTACATTCTGAAGTTTCTTCCTTATTCAAAAGAAATCTTGTATCAAAAATGTCTAAAGCTGTTTGAAAATAAATCTAAAGATAAATCCCTTGCTATGATAATACCAGATGCTGAGAAAAATATACCATTGTCATCTTTCCAATTAAGCAGCTTGGAGATAAGGACAGGTTGATTAGGATGTCTGTTCCACTCAAAAAAGAATTGCAGGAACAGATGGGAAGGGTGAACAGTTTTTTTTAATGTTCAACATGAACTAATATTGATTCTGCATATTATACAGGGAAATTCCCCTGTCTGCAACTAAACTCTTAGCTTCTCTGAAATCAAGTCTCAGCTTGCTATTGAGATTTAAGTTTCATCCCCAGATCCTCCTAATTTTAAACTTACACGGTACACCTTTTTTGCAAAAACTACTGTGATACTGAGATGGGCAAGCCCATAGATCAAGGGTCTTCAAACTTGGCAAGGTTAAGACTTGTCAGCTACGACTCCCAGAAGTCCTCAGCTAACATGACTGGAGGAAGAATTCTGAGAGCTGAAGTCCACAAGTCTTAAAGCTGTCAAGTTTGAAGAACACGTCATAGATAATTTTGACATCAGTTTAAGTTACTCAAATGAAAATAAAGCAAAGAGGTCACTGGGGTTGATACTATTATAGGCAATCTCTCACATATTAATACAGAATAATAGAGTGGGAGGGGGTCTTGTAGGTCATCTAGTCCAACTCCTACCCAAGCAACAGACCCTACACCATTTGTGACAGATGACAGTCAGGTATCTTGAAAGCTTCCAGTGATGAAGCTCCCACACCTTCTGAATCCCAGGACAATAGACAACATCTTGCAAGCCCCTGTACTAATGACAATCTTATTTCAACTTAACTAACACCCAATAAGGACCATATCTTTTACTGCCAAGCTTCAAAGAATCAAATGTAATGTTTGATGAGAAGGTAAGGTGATGGAAGCTTTTTAGGCTTTCAGCTTCTTAGCTAATGTGACACTTCAATTAGTAAGGTCTAAGGAGAAAAAGAACACAGAGGAGAGACCACAGCCTGTTCTATGGGATTCTTTATGAGTGACAGCAAAGCAGAAGAGAGTAGAAATTGCCAAATGTGAATCCAGCCAGTCCCCTGGGAATAAGCCTCACTGCCAGTGTTTTATCTGTGAAGGAGGCATTAATGGAACACCTGGAAATTTGCTACCAATGGGCTCCAGCAATCCATAAGGAAATTATACTCCTATTTCATGCTAATGCTCCCAAAGTGAAGAATTAATTCATTATGCAAGCTGGCTGGGCAAAGCATATTGAAATAGGAAACAACCATGCATATGAAATAGCAGAGAGATTTAATTTGCTGAAACACTATTTAAATTACTTTAAAAAAAGCATACTCAAATCAGAAATGCCATTGTAGAGGACATACAGTAAGGAAATTGTAGGCATTCAGTGCAGCCACAGCAGGACAGAAGCTGCCCCTTATTGTCAGAGATACCGAGCTCACGGATACGTCAAGGGAGAAGACAAACAAGGTTTTGCCTGTTTTTACATCCTGCCCCCCCTCTCTAATGGATTGTAGGTGTAACTGAATCACTGTAGTTGCAGACAGGTATGTATATGGACAAGAAACTGTGCCTGCTTAATCTTTCATCACATTCTGGAGGGACTGAAAAGCCCTGGAATGGATTTCTAGGTTGTGATCCAGTAACCCAGCCAGTAATTACTAGGGCTGCACATGTTTAAGAAATGTGTGGAAGAAGCCTGTGGGATCTTGCATGAATGCAAGCACCAGACAGACCACTTTGCTATTGGTTAAAGTAGCCCAATCATCCATATGAACCTGGGGGGGAAATGACGCTGGTGCTTTAAGGGATCCTTTCTTAAAGAGCTAGTGTCCTTTTTTAGTCTCACAGGAGAGTCTGCTATAAATTGGGCTGCTCTGATGAAGAAACAGCTAGTGCACATCAAGAAGGCCCAAGGACTTTTACCTAATCATTTTCAAAGAATGTGTTAGATTGTCATTCCAAAACTACACTGATTGTTAATGAATGTGTGTGTGTGTGTGTGTGTGTGTGTGTGTGTATGGTATTCAGCTTTGTTCGGGTATTTTCCCACGTCACTATACTTGTGCTTTTAAAGTTGTAGCAACGTTTCGGCAGAATCTCATCTGCCATCATCAGGCTTTTGTATAGTGTTCGTCTGTGAGTCAGACTTTCACAGCCGTTTTAGTTTTAAATTTGGGGCTAGCCTACTGCTAATGGAGATCTAGAAGATGAACAGACCTATGGAACAGCTGTCCTGCCCTACATAAGGGGTACTACAGATAAAATCAGTAAGATACTAAACAGGCATCACATCAAGACTGCCTTCAAAACAGACAGAAAAATAGCAGCCATCCTAAGAAACCCCAAAGATAAAATTGACCTGGAAAACCAAGGCATATATGAAGTCCCCTGTGCATCATGGCCTGCCTCATACATTGGACAGACCAATAGAAGAATAAGTACCCGCCTGAATGAACACAAAAATGCAGTAAAAAAGCTGGAACACACTTCCTCATTAGTCCAACACATGAAAGCAACAGGTAATAGCATAGACTTCAATGGCACCAAAACCCTAGCCACTATAGAAAACCCCAGCCACAGAACTATCAGAGAAGCCATAGAGATTGAAAAAAGACCTGAAAGCATGAATAGAAGAGATGATTCCACCAGACTGTCAATTATTTGGAAGCCTGTACTCACAAACAAAAAAATCTCCACACCACAAGCCAAGCAACACCTGGGCACAAACAGATCCCCCCTGATACCTCCAGCTCAAACACACCCCAACCAGGCACCCAGATGAAACCTGGCTTCCTAATAAATGATGGCCGTCCATTTACTCAGAGCCAAGCCACACTAAAAGCCTCCAATACAGGAAACACAATGTTGCCAGCCAATCAAGACAAAAAAAGCTACAGAACAGACAGAAGATATTAGAAACACCAATCAACCAGAACACAGCAAACTCCAAGACCAATAAACACAGACCAAGACTCTCAACCAATCAGGATGAAGAAAAAACCATTCTGGCACAGCAGTAGGCTAGCCCCAAATTTAAAACAGAAATGGCTGTAAAAGTCTGACTCACAGACGAACACTATACAGAAACCTGATTATGGCAGATGAGATTCTGCCGAAACGTTGCTACAACTTTAAAAGCACAACTATAATGACGTGGGAAAATACCCGAACAAACTGTTTTTATTACACCCAGTAATTTTATCATATCAAGTAGCTGTGTTTTATTTTTGAGAAGTTAGTTGTCTGAAACTAATATTTGTTTTCTCATTTTTCCATTCATTGTTGGTAAAATTCCTTGTTGTAAAATAATAATGAAGATGGGATACACACTAAAACACAAATGTTTTAAATTTTGAAATAAAGTAAGTTGAAAATTGATCGTCTCAGACTTTTGGTTCTTGCCTTTTGTTGGAAAACCACAGAAATATATGAAATATAGCAATTTACCAATCTGTGACTGTCCCTAGCATTTATATTTATTCATTAGTGTATTTATTTTGAAGATTTGTATGCCAATCTTTACATCCAAGGTTCTGCAGGTTTTCTTGTGTTCAGTTTATGATCCATTATAATAGTTTTGACAGGATTCTTTTTGAACTGGATATGAGTTTGGTTTTGCAAGGATAACAACTGACACAGAAAACAAGACAGCGGAGGTTCTTCTTCTTCTTCTTCTTCTTCTTCTTCTTCTTCTTCTTCTTCTTCTTCTTCTTCTTCTTCTTCTTCTTCTTCTTCTTCTTCTTCTTCTTCTCCTCCTCTCCTTCTCCTCCTCCTCCTCCTCCTCCTCTCCTCCTCCTCCTCTCTCCTTCTTCTCCTCCTCCTCCTCCTCCTCCTCCTCCTCCTTCTTCTTCTTCTTCTGCTTCTTCTTCTCCTCCTTCCTCCTCCTCCTCCTCCTCCTCCTCCTCCTCCTCCTCCTCCTCCTCCTCTTGCTATTTAGAGTGAAGCTATTTACACATACTCCTACGAAGCAAAACCAATTAAATCCTACATTCCAATCCATCTTGATGGGCCATGTCCCCCCTCTCCTCACATTTTACCTCCTGCTCTTCTCTTCAGCTTTGGCCCTGCTCATGGATCAGTGTTCCAGCAGTTAGTTAAAAAAATAAATTGGCTGCCTTAGTGCATCAATAGAAACCCAACTTTCAAGATGTTTTGATTATAAATATATTCATTTCCACAGTCAAATGAAACACAAAAAGAAGGGTTTATCTCAAATCTTCTAACAAAAGGTTTTATTTTCAATGTTATCACTTTCTTTCAGAGTAGATATTTACAAAAATACATTAATCTTACTTGTGCTGTTTCAGAGTCTAATTTTTGCTTCCTAGGCTTCCTTTGCTTTTCCGTATTGGTAAAAGATAAATATCTGGATTTAATTTAGTGCTGCTACAATAGACTTTCTCTATTCACATCATTTGGAGTTGTCCCCCCCCCCCCCTTATTTTTTCCTAGTGAGACTTCCAAACTAATTTATGGGAGTCCTCTTTACAGCACAGGGCAACTAGAGCTAACTCTTGTGATTAAAGTTTGGTTAATGATTATTCGCAGTTCAGGATCTGGGCCTCAAAGTTCATGTGGAATTGTCAGACAAAAATGATAGATTGTCCATTGGATACTATGGACAACACTGCAGGAATTAAAAGGAATGTAGATCACAGGTGCTGAAGAGAGTGTGTCTCTACACATCTTACATCCCTAACCCAGGTCTTCGTATAGACCAGGGACATATTTGTTCTGTTTAGATTAAATATTGCAGTAAGTAATACCATTACAAGATAGATAGATAGATAGATGATAGATAGATAGATAGATAGATGATAGATAGATAGATAGATAGATAGATAGATAGATAGATAGATAGATAGATAGATAGATAGATAGATAGATAGATAATGATTGAGAGCAGCATCAGAATTATGTATGTATACATATGTATATACATATGTGTATGTATTTATTTTGAGAGCAGGCATCAGATTTTGAGAGCAGGCATCAGAATTTCATTTTTAATGTGCGCCTGTGCACAGAAAAAGTGACACTAAAGGTTATCTTATCTTATCTATCGTATCTTATTACTTGTTTGGAATTGAAACAGCTTCTTTGATGTTGGATAATATATAGCAAAAGAACAAAAGAATGCAGTTATTACAGCAGTTTTTTTGCAATTGCATCATATATGAATGATTAGAAATTCAATTAAAATCAGTTAATATATCCTGTATTGCTAAATATCAATAATTACAATGATCAACTGAAAATATATGAAGAACTTTTAAGATATTAAGTCTAAGCGGAAAAAACTCTGGATTAAGAGAAATCCTTATAAAAATTAAGATAATCTATTTTTAAAGAAAGCAAAATAGTTTAGTGATAGAAATCAAGAGGAAAAAAATATTTCAAGATACATAGCTGAAATCCTAGTCAAAGTTTAAAAACTGTACTTTCTTGTGATTATTTTTTTGGGGGTTGATATGATTGCCATAGTGTCACTGTATGCAACAACTGGTTTAAAAGCAGCAACTGATTTAAAATGAAAATGCAAGTCACTAGGCTTGTAATGAGGCAACTTTACTTCAATCATAAGATGCTGAAATCTCACCAATTTTTCTGAGATACATCTGACTATCTCGCAGTAATTTCCCCTCCCTTGCCCGCAGACATTACTGTCTTCTTGGCACTGCAACCTTTCTTCATCTGATTGGTGGATTAAAACAATAGTATGAGGTACCTGGGCTACTGAACCGCCAGCAGTTTGATTCTGTTGCTGTTGCTGCTGCTTAGTGAACTGACGAGGTCTATGCCATCTACAGACCAAGCCGACATCCTGGCTCATTGGGTTGCTGTATTTCTGCTGCTTTCATATTGGTGCAAGTTAACTAACAGATTTGACAGAGCCTGAGAAATGCCTGGTTTTAAAAATGGGAAACCAAAGAGCTTGGAAGACTGGGTAATAAGAACATTTCTAAAAAATACTAGGTACGTCTATCAGGCAGAAAAACAGCAGGCAATGTGAGAGAGACAAGGGAGCTAAGGGAGCCAGAGATTTTCTCTACCTGCCTTTGGTGTCCCAGTGTTTGCTTTTCCATACCCATTTATATTTCTCTGTTCTGAAGGCATCCTGAATTTTGTCTCAATCTTCAGCCATGAAGGAGGTTTTTTTTTTTACAAGAACTGCTGGCTGTTTACCCAGAAATGACACACAGAACATACACTTACAAGAACACAATCTATACTACCAATGTATTTCTGAATTCTGTATTAGTCTGCCATCAAACTACAGGCACTTTTCCACCAAATAAAGAAAACGGTAAGTTTAATCTCATTTCAGATGAGAAAACTTTCCAAAGAAGTACTAGATCACTTGTCATAAGCAGAAAAACTGGGGGTGGGGTTTATCTATTTCTGCTTTATATGATTTCAGCAGCTAAGCTGGTATAAAAGGCATCCCTGAACCATCTGCATTTACAGTGTACAATACCTCCACACTGAACACTAGCAATCGAGAATAATACCATCTTGAGTTACTAAAATATATTTTTATTTGGAAAGTTAATTATTCTCAATGTCTTCTTGCCTTTTAAAGTTGGGGCACTGGTTTGAATTTGCTAATAATATTCACAATGATTCTTACAAAAAAGGGTAAATTCAAATCCAGGTTTGCACCTTGTGTTTTAAAATATAAATTCCAATCCTACTATTTACTGTAGTGCTCATTATTTGTGGATGAGCATGAACTTTTCTTGTCTTGCAGACTGATAATATGCAAAATCCAGCAAAATGCCAAAAATTACTGAGCTGCACCAAACCAATGCTGATGAATCCCCTTTTAAACAAATTTTAAAAAACTATAATATCTGCAAGGACGCTCATTAAAGGAAACCTATATTTTTGTTAACTATCATGGCATTTCAGTAAAATTTTCAAAGTAGAAGCTAATAAAAGTTGATGTTTTAATAAGTTGGTCTTTTTATAAATAAACTTACCGTATTTGCCGGCGTATAAGACGACTGGGCGTATAAGACGACCCCCAACATTTCCACTCAAAATATAGAGTTTGTTATATACTCGCCGTATAAGACTACCCCTCTTCCACACACCTTCCACTTTTGCACTTTTTTTTTTTTTTGACGACTTTTCTGCTTTGGACAATTTTGAAATGAGCTAATCCAATTTTGAACCAAGAATATGCCAATAGCTATGGAGTTTAGAAATGAGTTTTAAAAATATTTTTCATTGCTTACCATTAAGCGTAAAATATGTTGTAAATAAAATGAGAACACAGGAAACGTTCTCTTCTCAATACAGCTGATCTCTCTCTCTCTCTCTCTCTCTCTCTCACACACACACACACACACACACACACACACACACACACACCAAAAACCCGGACACTGAAAAGGCTGCCAAGGAACAGTATATTCAATGCCTTCTCTTTAATCAAGAAACAAGGAATTCCTTAGAATCTTTTTTTCCCCAAGTGGCCCTCTTTAAAAAAAATATATGGAGGTAACACTTTCATTCAAAAAGTCTTCCAGTATCTGGAGTCGCTCAGACATATTGAAGTGAGGCAGGAGAGTAAGTGAAATTTGAAATGATCCAGCTACAGTTTTCTTCCCTCCCGCCCGAAGGCCATTATCTCCACGTCAAACGAACGAGGGGAGGCAAAGAAGCCAAACACGCTAAAAGGATCTCTTTATTTTCCTACACAAGGTCACACCTACTTTTCCGCATTCAAAGGACAACCTCTCCTCACCACCACACACACACACACACACACACCCCAATACCCGCCAACAATGTTCTGGGCATTAATCACCATTGCTACATTAACCTGGTAAATTTATACCCTGCCTCCCCAGTGTTGCTTTGACGGCAGGATTTCACACAGCGGGGCGCCGCTCGCTCTCTTCTCCGCTCTCCCACCGTTCGCACATGTTGAAGCACCGTAAAACCTGATAACCCACCCGGGGCTCCCCATCCTTAACCTACAGCCGCCCGCATGCAAAACCTGCGTGCAAAAAGAAAAAAAGAAAAAGAAAAGTACGCCGCACGTGAGGATCTTCGAATCCTCTCCTCCCCACACCGCTAAGGAAGGAAGAGGGGGAAAGGTTGCGCAGCGCGTGGCGAGTGACACCCGCCACACACACACACACACACACACACACACACACACACCGCTCCCCCAGCCTCCCTCCCGGCTGCAACTCAAGCTCAAGTGGAGTCGGAGTCCTCCCGGCGTATAAGACGACCCCCACTTGGAGGCATGTTTTTCAGGGCAAAAAGTCGTCTTATACGCCGGCAAACACGGTAGATACTATGGTAATTATATAAAAAGCCATGGTCATACTCCTTTATATATTTTTGGCATTGCCAAAAAGGCATTAAAAGTTGTAAATCTAATCTTCTCCTCTGGAAATATTGAATTGCTAACTAGAGCATACAAAACTTTTTTTGCTAGACCAATACTCAAATACAGCTCATCAGTCTGGAACCCACACTGTATATCGGACATTAATACAATTGAGCAAGTCCAGAAGTATTTCACTAGAAGAGTACTAACTCCTCCGCTCCCAACAGAATACCCTATATCACCAGGCTTGAGATTTTGGGCTTGGACAACCTTGAACTATGCCGCCTATGGTTAGACTTAAGTGTAGCACACAAAATTATCTGCTACAATGTCCTACCAGTCAATGACTACTTCAGCTTCAACCACAACAATACAACAGCATACAACAGATATAAACTCAATGTAAACCGCTTCAAACTCGATTGCAGAAAGTACGACTTCAGCAAGAGTGGTCAATGCCTGGAATGCACTAACTGACTCTGTTGTTACATCCTCTTACCCCCACTCCTTTAACCTCAAACTATCCACTATTGACCTCACCCCATTCCTAAGAGGTCTGTAAGGGGCATGCATAAGTGCACCATCGTGCCTACCATCCCTGTCCTACTGACCCCATTTATTTGTACCTATTTCCTGTATTCTTACTCATGTTTATACTTATACCTATTATCTTGTAAGTGATTGACAAATCAAATAAATAAATAAAATAAATAAAAACATTTATTTAAAGCCGGACTTATAAAATACGTTCTATATTATTTTAGGTTGCTACTTAGCTAGTACTCTAGATGTCACTTACATCATCTTCCCTACTTCACCTCTTTTCTTAAAAGTTTTGTGTTTCACCTTAAGGACAACGTAGGAACCTTCAACTACACACAGGTTTAAAAGAAGTGCACAAGAATACTTTGCCCAGGTGCAAACAGGCACTACTGCTCCACTACCATTACTTAGCCCATTTTGATGAAAAGAGGGCATTGTAATCTCTCTGGACTTTGCAATTGAGGGTTCTACCATGTTAGTTTCAGTAGGATAGGTGTTTTTTTTCCAAACAGATAATTTTTGCTATATATTTGGTGTTGCAATGTTTCATTTTTCTGAAGAAAGATCCAGTTACTATTACAACTTCCGTTAAGGGTTCTCAGTATATGAAACTAGTACAGACTGTACACACACACCCAGCTATGTTTTCACTGACAGAGGGCTGCAGGAGGCCATCATGGCTGAAAACAGAGCCTGGGAGGGCTGCCATTTTCACTGGCAGAGGAACCACAGGATGGTCCTTTGCTGTTTCCAGGGCGACCTGGCCAGTCAGATCTAGATACCCCGTTAAGATGAGATATATCATAGTAGTGCCTTCCATCATATAGTATAGATTCCATCATGTAGTTTTGAGTATATCACATCAATGCACAAGCCTTTTAAATCCATTGCTAGAGTATTCTAAATGTCTGCTATTGCAACACAGATTTTCTATATCTGTAGATTTATCTGAAAAGATTCATTTAAGTCAGACATGGGAGAAAATTAATTTATTTCAATAAAGAGCACTAGTTGCAAATCTAACTGAAATGGCTATAGGGGAATTTAGTAATTTTCAAATTCTTTTTTAAGTCAATAAAACTCCTGATTATCATTTTCCAGTTAAAAGCTTTTTACAAAAAGAGATTAAAGAAAAACAGGCCTAAAGAAATAATGTGCAGTGACATTTTCATAAAATGTTGCAAAAAATATATATATCTTGTAATATAAGTATCACAATTACCTGGATACCATTGTTCTGATAACGTAATACCTATCAAAGTAAAATACACGAATATGATTAAACTCTTGAAACCTCAAACCTTTTCAACCTTTCAAAAAAAAAAAAAGCCCTTTAATAGGCTCAAATAATGAAAATTAACCAAATTTAACATTCAATGTATGACCCTATTCCTTACAAATATAGAAGTTCCATTATCTTAAGTGAAATCAAGAATTATCATTAAATATGACCAAATTGGCTGGGTCTTATTCTATTTTTGTTGTATTTTTGGCTGATATAATTGGAGTATTAATATGACTCTGAATCAATATTGTAAGAAGACATTATCTTCTTCTAGACAATATACCTAGCAGCTGGAAATTATCAAATGATCAAGAATTGTGAATTTTTCAGGGTTATGTTTAGGGTTCCGGTAATACCCATAATTTATTTATAACACAAGAAGAATAATCTTGCATTTGATCTGCAGCAATCAATCAGTGATACATATGTTTTTCTCAACCCTAGAATTAGTTGTGGGGGGGGATTGTTGTTTTTTTTAGAAGAGAAGACTTATCAATTACCAATCCATTTGTTTTTAAATCTGTCAGAATTAAATGCTTTCTGATCCAGGGTTTATTTGTGCAGGAGAATAAAAGAAAAAGAATACTGCATTCAATGGCGTATTCCACAGTCAGCTACAGGGCAATATCTAAGTTGAATTTGTTCACTTTCTATCAAACAGCTGTTCTTTACACCTACCATAAACTAGGAAAACAGCTGCCCCAAAGCTGGCGTGCCAGGAGAAAGATAAGAAAGCTAGCCTACTACAGATAACCTCATTTGAAAAATTCAGACACCATTCTAAATAGCTATAAACACATATGGACATTATGATTAATAGCCAGAGGCTAGGCAGATTGGACAGCCAAAAAAAAATGAACAATAAAAGAATTGTCTTTTAAACACTGTCCAGATCAAGGAGTACAAAAGCTATCTTTAGCTGACCTAGGAACTGGCAAAAATGGTCTTCTCCAATAGAGCTTTTTCTCCTAAACGTTTAAGAGCAATTTGCCTGAAAATATAATGAATGGCTTTATTCCATCTGTAGACAGTTTCCTTTCCAGATCTCTGTTTAATGTCTAAGGGAAAAAATATAAACCAAAAAGACTAAAGAGAAGAAACATAGAAACAAGTAGCATATTTCTATTGAAATAAAACCCTTAATTTTTTTTAATTCAACAGAGGACAATGTGATATATTTTACAGCTAATTTTGCATTATTCACTTGTATGCCAGTCCTAAGCCTGGATAAATGGGGAGGGTTGAGGCAAAAGCCTTGTAAAAATCTTGCCAAGAAAATTTTATTGAAGGCCTCTCAAATGAATCGGATCTGATACTCAATGGTAGAACTGCCAGGCTGAGGGTACCCAACAAGCTATTGGAAAAGAACAAAGATCTGCAATTAGTAGTCAAGGCACTAATGATGGGATCCCAGCTGTTAACACAGCCATTGGTGAAAGCAAGGATCTGTGCTATACAAAGACATATTGGATAGCAATGTGGAATATCTGTGGAATGAGCCAGAGTAAATTGGATATCATCAAACAGGAGATGGTCAGACTGAAAATAGACCTCTTTAGCATCAGTTAGCTAGACTGAATAGACAACAGCTATTTCCAATCTGAAGAATTCACTATCTATTACTCAGAACATGACATCTGGAAAATGAATGCAATGTCATCATTTTTATTTATTTATTTATTTTGATTTGTCAATCGCTTACAAGATAATAGGTATAAGTATATACATAGTTATGAATACATGAAATGGGTACATATAAGAAAAATAAAGAAACAATAGGACAGGAACGGTAGACACTTTGGTGCGCTTATGCACACCCCCTACAGACCTCTTAGGAAAGGGGTGAGGTCAATAGTAGAAAGTCTAAGGTTAAAGATTTTGGGGTTTGGGGAAGAAACCACAGAGTCAGGTAGAGTATTCCAGACATTGACCACTCTGTTGCTGAAGTTGTATTTCGTGCAATCAAGTTTGGTGCGGTTAACCTTGAGTTTGTATCTATTGTGTGCTCTTGTGTTGTTATGGTTGAAGCTGAAGTATTCATTGACAGGTAAGTCATTGCAATGTATGATTTTATATATCATACTTAGATCAGACCGAAGATGGAGTAATTCACGGTTTTCTAGGTCTAGAATTTCAAGTCTGGTGGCATAAGATATTCTACAACGAGTAGAGGAGTGGAGAACTCTTCTTGTGAAATATTTCTGGACTTTCTCAACTGTGCTAATATCAGATACGTAATGTAGGTTCCAGACTGATGAGGTGTATTCGAGTATTAGTCTAGCAAATGTTTTGTATGCTCTAGTTAGTAGTGTGATATTACCAGAGAGAAAGCTACGTAGGATTAGGTTAACAACTCTTAATGCCTTTTTGGCTATGTAGTTACAGTGGGCTCTAGCACTTAGATCATTAGAGATGAGTATTCCAAGGTCCTTTACAGAGCTTGGATCATCAACAAAGTCTTGACTATTTAGCTTGTATTTTATTTTCTGATTTTTTTTGCCAATATGTAAGACAGAGCATTTATTTGTTGAGATTTGAAGTTGCCATTTGTTTGACCATTCTGATACATAGTCAAGATCTTTTTGAAGGGTAGCAGTATTGTCTGTGGTATTGAACAGCTTTACATCTTCAGCGAAAAGAACGCAGCTGCTCTTAATATGATCACAGAGGTCATTTATGTAGAGTATGAAGAGAGTTGGTCCTAGAACACTGCCTTGGGGGACACCAGTACTGACAGGTACAGAATTTGATAGGACGCTCCCAATTTTGACCATTTGTTGTCTGTTTGACATGAATGCTTCTATCCAGTTGTCCAGAGAAACCATAAGATTTTAGTTTTAGGAGTAGTTTGTCGTGTACCACTGAATCAAAGGCTTTACAGAAGGCTATGTAGATTGCGTCTATTGCTTTGCCCTGATCGAGTTGTGTAGTCCATATGTTTTTGCAGTGTAAGAGTTGCGGATTACAGGATAGTTTTTTCCTGAAACCAAATTGCTTATTGGAGAGTAGGCTGTTTGTCTCTAAGTGGAGGATAATGGATTGGTTAATAATTGATTCCATGACTTTACAGGTGACGCAGCATAAGGAGATTGGTCTGTAATTTTCAACTAGGCTGGGGTCTCCCTTTTTGACGATGGGGATGACCGTGGCTTGTGACCATAGGTTAGGCAAGGAGCTGGTCCTGAAAGATTTTTCAAAGATTATGCTTAGAGGTTCGGCTATGGCAGTGGATAGCTTTTTTAAGAAGTAGGCACATATTCCGTCCGGTCCAATAGATAGAGATGGTTTTAGATTGCATAGTGCTTTTTCAACATTGTCTTCTGTAAAATCGATATGTATTAGATCATTGTAGTTGTCTGTGGTTCGGCTAGGAAATGCTGGGCATGATCCATTGCTGTTTACAAATACTGAGCCGAAGAATGTGTTAAAGACGTTGGCTTTAATGGTGTCATCATTGCAGTCTCACTATATAGACATATATGGTGACATATATATTATAGACATATATGGTGTTGTTCTTGCAGTCTTTACCATTAGGTCCTATCAGGGGTGGGATGGACCTTGAGTCTTTTAGTTTGTTGTTTACAAAATTGTAAAAAGCGCAAGTGGAATTGGTGCGTAGAAGGTTTTCCTCTTGTTTAATGTGATAATTGGTGCATTCAGTATTTATCTGGTGGCATAAATTTTTGTATCGGCTTTTGAAATTGGCAACGTGACCAGATTTGTTTTTCCACCAGAGTGATCTCTTTTTGGATTGAAGTTCCCTTATTGTTATGGGTGATCTGTTTTTTTGTTTTGTTTTGGGAGTTGTTGTTGGTACATATACTTTGATGACTCTTTTGACTTCAAGTAAAAATATGTTGTAATGGTCTTCAACAGTATTGCATCCAGTGAATAGAGATTGCCATCAAGGGATGAGAGATCGTTGTCTATAAGATCATAGTTGTCTTTTTTGAAGTTATAATTGGGGATTACGTCATTGTGATGATTTTTGTGTGAGCGTATGTTGAGACAAAAGTCAATCATATTGTGGTCACTGCTGGAAAAGGGTTCTTTAGTTTGTATTCTGTAAATTAAATTCAAACTATTGCAGAAGATGAGATCGAGGCAGTTGTTTAATCTAGTGTTGTTGGTTACTAGTTGTTCCAGTCCCAGATTTGTAACAGCATTGTAGAAGGTTGCGTGTATGGGTTCAGTTGTACATTCATTTAGGGTCCAGTCAATATGAGGTAGATTGAAGTCACCAAGAAAGATAAAAGCGTGTGGGCAGGATGCTGCCCATGTTAGTAGTGTATTTAGCTTGTTTACATGTTCGATGTCATAATCAGGTGCTCTGTAACATAGTAAGAATCGAAATGTGATATTTAAAGATAGTTCACAGATGATGGTCTCAGGAAGGGCAAGCTCCTGGGTAACTTGGATATTTTTTAGATGTAAGGACTTTTTATAGAAGATAGCAACACCACCTCCTCTACAAATTTCACGATCTGATCGGTAAACATGATAGTCTATTACTGTGGTAATGGAGTCAGGGAGAGATGCATTGAGTCATATTTCACAGACAAATATGATGTCGAATTTAGCCATATTTAGTAAGAGGAGAAATTCAGGTATTTTATTCGCAAGGCTTCTTGCATTGAGTAGCTTGCATTTAAGGCCAGCAATAGTTGGAATTGAGGTAGTTAGGGGTGTGCCTGCTTAGTCTTGGGTGATGGTGGATTGGTTGAGGTAGGGTTGTAGTTGAAGGTTAAAGCTGAATTGCAGGTTGTGTGACTTACTTTTGATACAGTCAGCATGGTAGTCAATGTGCAGGTCCTTCTCTCCATTGTCTAGACGTTTTTTGAGTTCAGTGCCGAGTACACGGGAGCGGGCACATTGCTGTAAGGTTAGGTCAGGGCGACAACGGAGGTTCTTATGGTTGGTGTTGGTTTTGGCGAGTGAATTTATAGTATAAATGAATTTATGTTTGCTTGATTCAGTTTTGCAAATGACCTTGCAGAAGCGTGGGGCTACAGAGCCGCCTCTGTTTTTAGCTCTCGGCCAATGCAGTAAATGTCAAGTATTTCATCAGGGGAGATGGTTGATGCTTGATAATCACTGATGATGTTTTGGACAGTTGTGATGTCATCATTATCATTGATATCCTCTAGACCAAATAAGATGGCGTTTGGACGTTTCCGTTCATGCTCAACGGCTTCTCTGATGAGGATTGGGATATCATTATTTGTCTGGTTTATGTTTTTTTGTGGATTGGGTTTTGGATTGGGTTGTGGTTGTGGTTTGTAGCTATTGGATGTTCAGGCTTTTGCGTTATGTCTTTCTTTTCAAGGTTGGATAATCTTTCTTTTAAGGCGTCCAGGGATGCTACTATGGTGTCAAGGGATGTTATTCGTGTTTCTATGATATCAATTCTTTCCAACAGATCCAGTTTGGGTCTGCATGATTTGCAGAGATATGGAAACTCATTGGATGATTCTAGGTATTGAATCATTTGCTCGGGTAATCCCAAGCAGTCATGATGAGCGTATTGTTACATAGAGAACATTTGATGGAGTTTTCATTATCCTTTAGAGTTTTGTAGCATTTAAGGCATGTGCAGCAGTCTTGTGGTTCATTGGTGGGGATTACTTTCTCTTTAGATTGTGGTTCACATTGATTTTTTTTTGGGGGGGGGGGTTTTTAAAAAAATGAAAGAGTAAAAATAATAAAAAAAAAAATTTTGGTAAAAAAAAAAAACAAAAACCCCCCACACAAAAAATCAAAAAACCCCCTAAAAAAAAAATTCTCAAAAAAAAAAACCCCCCAAAAAAAAAAAAAAATACAAAAAAAAAAAAAAAAAAAAAACCAAAAAAAAACCAAAAAAAAAAATAAAAACAACCCAAACACCAACAAAAAAAAAAAAAAAAAAAAAAAAAATTCAAAGTGGTCACACTATTTGCACTAAACACTCTAATCACACTAATCAATTAAAACAATAAATCAGTTAAACCATTAATGAAATATTTTATAGAAATTGATTATCTAATCATTGATATAGGTGATAAGATAGAAAAGTTGTAAGTTTTGAGGTAATGAATTAATCAGTGTTTGATTAAAGTAATGAGGTAGTATTGAGAGTCTGCAAGGAAAGGGTTAATTGTTTTACTAGCAGCTGTGACTTACTGGGTGGAGGAATTTATTGCTCCAATGGCTGCTGCTATTATGCTGTAAACAATAGGCTGTGACAAGATGTTCAAAGCATGCTGGATTTTTGAAAGAGAGCACAACTCGCTGAATTAAAACACTTTAAATACAATCAATACGTCTCTGAATAAGATTGTTTTCCAATATTTTCCTAAAGTTCTTCAAGTTGAGTAGTAGTAAAAATACAGTCCAGAAATTTGGGTTAACCAATCCAATCTGTCCTTTACTTTTAAAGTTACTTCTAGTTGCAATATTTTTTTTTTAAACTAAATCTGACAGTCACTCCAGATCGTTAATCGCAGCTATTTTCCTCCTTTGAGTCCAAGGAAAATTCCACTGTAGAAATTGGAGTGATTCTTACCAAGACTAAGCATGCTGTTACAAGATCTTTCCTTTCTTTTTCACTTCTGTCTCAGCTGCCTTCCTGGCTTCGATTTAGCCATGCTGGCAGTTCTCTTTTTAGTTCAGATGGAGGGGTTTTCTTCGGGTCAGTCGAGGAGACTCGCCTCTCCTCGTGACCACCGAAGCATTCCTCTGCCGTCCAGGGTGACTATTGGCTCCTAAGAGCCTCAGGGCTTTCTCCTCCCTCCTTGTTTCTCCCTGCCAGCTGTCCAATGTGGCTCCGGGGAAACTGTGTGGGGAATATTAATGGAAACACGTTGTCTGCCGTGGAAGATACTTCTATCAGCTGTGTGAGGGATTTAAATGAAGGTACGTTGTTTGCACTCCGCTGGCTCCAAGTGATCCAGTTCAAGAGCTCCACCAGTGTGGTTAATAGGGCTCGATGGAAAGAGCTTCACTTCTCTGGGGAAGGAGAGGAGGGCTCCGGAGCAGGAGCTCCGCCAGCATTATTAGGGCTCCACGGCTTCAGAATCTAGCGTTTGAGGGCTTTGGGGGGGGGGCTCTGGTTTACTCACGGTTACTGGTGCAGGCGGCAGCTTTAAAAGTGATTTCTGGTACAGGTGGTGGCCTTATAGGGAGATAGTGCTCTAGGAGCGAGAGCCTCACCTTCCTAGTTGGGCGCCGCCATTTGCTCTGGTTGAGACAATTACCTCCCTAATTCATTGGAGCATAAGAAGGGAAAAGAGATGGAACATAATCAGACTTATGAGACTGGGTTATCACAGCCAATTTCAATAGCCTTCCTGTGGATTGATTGCTGGTCAGTTCGGCCTAGTGGCATTATAACAACTAGGTCCTGAATTAGACTAAATCCTCCCCAAGGTTAATTGTTACACCGTTACTACAGGAATAAAGTAGTACAGCCTCAACATTACATTTCAACTATTAGAGTCCACATTAACAGTCATATGAAGATGTAGAAAGAAAAAGAAACCAAAGCTTACCAAAGAAGGAGAGAAAACCCCATGGGAAATAACAATGTGAAAGAGAAACCAGTGAATAGGGCCATCTTTGCTAGATGTGTTCAAGCTGGATATATATATATATATATATATATATAATTTGTTTTCTTAAGTTTTCGCAGGTACTTACATGTATGGTGTTCGGCTTGGTTGGAGTTTTTCCACGCCATTGTAGTTCTTTTAAAGTTGTAGCAACGTTTCAGCAGAATCTCATCTGCCATCATCAGGCTTCTGTATTGTATTCTGTATTGTATTCTGTATTGACGGACACAATACAGAAGCCTGATGATGGCAGATGAGATTCTGCTGAAACGTGCTACAACTTTAAAAGAACTACAATGACGTGGGAAAATACTCCAACCAAGCCGAACAACACACACACACACACACACACACACACACACACACACACACACACACACACACACACACACACATATATATATATATATATATATATATATATATATATATATATATATATATATATATATATATATATATATATTAGGGGTGCTTTTGTTTCATTCTGATTCCTGTACCAAGTTCAGGGTTGGTTTCAATGATCTAAATTGCCCCTTTCAACTTCATGCAATTATTGAGTCTAGGAATGACAAGAATGGTTGAAACATTTGTGCCTTCTTACCAACTTGCATTCAGTCAGTAAATATTTTTCATGATTAGTAATGGAAAGAGCCTAAGATTGGAAACCAGTCTGATCCTCTATGGAGATAAAAGAACAATTTGGTTCTTGTTGGACCTTGTTGCTGCAAAATTTCTTAAGACTTAACTATCCTCTTGCTGTATCTTTGAAAGAGAGAATTGCTATGCTTTACTCCAGGAGTGCTGTGTTGCAATTGCTATGAACTGGAAATATGGGTTTCAAAATACATTAAAAACTTAGATATGAATCACCAATTCCAATGGATTTGGGACAATCAGAACCAAAACATTTTTTATGATGCCAGCTGCTGAGTGGAATTTTAAGAAGCTGCATTAGTTTGATGCTGATACTTCTTGCTTGGCCAAAGTATTTTGCCATTCATAACTGAAACTGCTGGTCAGTATGGCATTATTTGCTGCTAGAGAAAATACACTGGAAGACGGTATCTTCAGGAATTGCAGAAGGAACTTTCTACTTCTTAAAACCAAAGCGTAAAGATTTTTCTTGACATAAGTCCACATATGCATATCCCCACACAAAATATTTTAAATGGCAAAGGCAGGAGATAATATTTTGTTCGTTCTTCAGGGAAAAATATCATTTTCTACTGCAGAGTACATAGCAATATCATTGTGAGTGGGTAAATTAAGACAGCCCTACAAACCTATTCATGCAAAACATTACTCACTCCTGTCATTGGTTAGATAGTGTCCACACAGAATAACAGAGTTGGAAGAGACCTTGGAGGTCTGCTTGGTCAACCCTCTGCTTGACCAGGAGACCCTATCCTATTTCAGACAAATGGCTTTGCAATCTCTTCTTGAAAACTTCCAGCAATGGAGCACCCACATTATGGATTACTATTAGGAGCCATAAAGGCCAAGAATTTGAGGAGAGATATTCTGAAGAGCATCAGCTTTGGGAAAAGTTGATGAGAGGTGCTTCTTTGTGGTACATCAGAGTAACAGAGTTAGAAAGGATTTTGGAGGTCTTCTAGTCCAACCCTTCTCAAGTAGGAAACACTATATAAATGGCTATCTAGTATCTTCTTGAAAACCTCTAGCGTTGGAATACCCACAATTTCTGGAGACAAGCTGTGTCACTGACTAATTGGTCTCATTGTCAGGACATTTCTCCTTATTTCTAGGTTGCTTCTCTCCTGGATAACCTTCCATTTATTACTTCTTGTCCTGCCTTCAGGACTTCTTTGTGGACAATCCCTCAAATTACCGGAAGACTGCTATCATGTCACCCCTATTCCTTTTCATCAGATTAGACATACCCAATTCATGTAACCATTCTTCATATGTGCCTCCACTCTTCTAATAATTTTTGTTGCTCTTCTAACTTTTTTAAAAATCTGATCTTAAAGAAAATATATCCAACCCAAGAAAAGTTTGTTTGTTTGTTTGTTTTTAAAAAGGGGGGGGGGGAAGGTTTCCAAATATTTTCAAAACCTGTATCATATTGTATCCCCTCCTATCCTACCCTATCCTTAGAAAAATGGTTATCACAGTCTGCCATAAGTTCTTGATCAGTTGCAAGAACCATACCTTCCCACTGTTATTTCCCAGGGGAAGAAATAGATTAACAGAATAAAGCTTTTGGGCCTACTGGCTTTTGGGCAAGCTAAATCTCTTGATAATGTAACACTTTATGCCACGTAGCAAACATCAGCACTAAATGATGTCTGATCATTTGAAATAGCAAAAGTCTATTTCTTAAGAACGATATTGGCAGGCAGAGGCATCTCCACAGAAATTAGAACAATAAGAAATCTGAACAGGACTATGAAATATTGTAGATTCCAATACTGTACCTGTAATACAGAGATAATTGCTTGCCTATATATTACTACTCTCTTATTCTTGGATCAAGTTATGTTTCTTGGGCTTTTAATCATGATGCCGGAAGAGTGAAATAAAGTAGTGCATGCTATAGGGTTGGACAATACTTTGGATCTGATTGGGAAGAGATGCTTTGGAATGAATGGGAAAATCAACACAACTGTTGTCTTCAACACATTAAGGAAACAGTTCCTTTTCCTAGAATTATGCAGCTGCTGAAGGACCACTTGCATTGCAGCTGTGTGAACTTGGAAATTCATATTGCTGCTTAATGAGTTATAAACAGGTGCTTGGTTCACGGTCACATATATATTTAAAGTACGTCTTCATCATCAGAACAAAATCCCATCAAATTGACAGTCCTAAAATACAATAAACCCTGATGCATCTTTTACCAGTTCCTGTCCAGATTTAGGATTCAGAATGACAAACAGCTACATTATAAATATTAATTGTTAGTCATCGATGGACAGGGGATCATTTTTGCAATTTTTGTTGTTGTTGTGCCTTATCACAAGTATGGGTGGGAGAGTGAGATTGATTAATCTATACTGCTCACAGGAATATCTGTCCACATATTAGTCCTACATAAAACAGCAAGATCATACTGCTTTCCCTACTAATAATATATCCATCCAGTTAAAACTAGAGTTTTATTCTTAAGAATCCTAAAATGTTCCGATGGTTTCAACAATAGCTTTCTTATCTAAAGAGACTGTGCCTGTTATGACATATCCAAACATTTTGCCAAATTAGAAGTACTTTGAGTGAAAAGACTTTACTGCTCTAATATGGGAATGGTAGTGGAGGGAGGAAGCAGGAAGGAATTATTCGCAAACCTGATGCAATATTCAATACTATCCGAAAATATATTTTGAAGGCCAAGGGACTTTCAGCTTATTATGCAGGAGACAAAGCTAATACAAAGGAACTTAAAATCATAGCAGTCAAGAAAATTACAGCTGTGACTCACATAGCTTTTAAAAGATCATTTCAAAAACAATGGAGGCACCAGATTGACACTGAATGGTCTTTATTTCCCTCCCTAACTACTGTCTGTTCTTGCATTATATATGGAACATCATTTAATCACATTGTATTGTAACTAGTGTTTTGCCTCCCATAGGGAGCTAGACTTTGTATTGGCTGGATTAGACCATTTGCAATAGTGGAAAGTCTGTTTAAATTATCTAAGGCCTCTGAATGCTTAAATTAATCCAGCAATTTGTCAAAAGAAAATCCATCCAAATGCAAATGTAATTTATGATTACTTCCTCCAATCTGTTACCCTCTACAAGTGCTTCCTACAATCCCCCTTTCTTAGTCGACCTATGAAAGCCTCTTGAAAGTGGAAAATATCAACAATACAAAAAACCAGTTGGATTTCATAGAAGTTTGATTCATTAGAACACCCAGTTCTCTTTTTGCTTATAATGCTGCCCACTATGATCTCTCCTAGCCCAAACTCATGCACTTGATTTTTCCTACCCAAATAAAGGATTTTTGCATTTTTTTCCATGTTGAAATTCATCTTGTTAGCCCATTATTGTCACCCCATTATTTCACTTTATCAAGACCACCCTTGACTCCCAAGAATGTCCTTACCTGAGTTGCATTTACTTACCATGCACCCAAGATAATAGAAACAGGGCAAGGTAAACTACAGGTAGTCCTTGACTTACAATCACAATTGAGACCAACTTTTCCTGTTGTTAAGTGAGACATTTGTTAAGTGAGTTTTGTCAACTTTACAACCTTTCTTGCCTCTGTTGTTAAGTAGATCACTGCAGCTGGTAAGTTAACAACCCTGTTGTTAAGTGAAACTGGCTTCCCCATTGACTTGGCTTGTCCGAAGGTCACAAAAGAGGATCACATGACCTTGGGACCCAGCAATGGTCATAAATATGAACCAGTTGCCAAGCATCTGAATTTTGATTGCGTGATCATGGGGAAGCTGCATAAGTCGTAATTCTGAAAGATAGTCATAAATCTGCTGTAATTTTGAATAGTCACTAAGCAAACTATTTAAGATGAGGACTACCTGTATTACCATAATGTGTACAAATGGTATCCCTTCCCATATTTTAAGGGAGAATGCAGAAGTTACTTTGACTCACCACCACCCCTGAAGATCAAAATGACAAAATGCTTTCAAATATTGCTAGGTAGTACAATGGAAATGAAATGGAACCTTCTACTGGCATCTTATGTAGCTTCCTTTGGCAAGAATATCCTTATGGACAAAAACCACAGGGGCAACTTAAATATAAGCAGGCAAAGCCATAGCAGGTCTGGTTGTACCCTCTTTACTGTCTTTCTCTTACAGCCCTCAAAATGTACAACTTAATGCTGAAGTTTAAAGTATCTTGAAACAAAGAGCAAGAAAAAATCTCATTGGTTAAGACCAAAGATCAAACATAGAAGGTGGGTGTTCCTTACAAATTTGTAAGTAAGAAGAAACATGCAGCAGGAAAGACTTTAGATACATAGTTGCATATTTCCTTTTAATTAAAAATTTGTAATAAGAACTGGCTATTTTCAGATTTCTGAAGCAAAGAACCAGCTTTCTCTCTTACATGTGCGCTTACACACAAACACAAGAACGGCACCTTACTGATAAATATAAGAGTCATATAATACAAAATATACAATGCAAACTGTCCACAAAATAGCAACTTAAAGGCTCCCAAAATGCAACATCTGTACATAAATGCATCCCATGGTCCATTGGCCATGTTGACTAGGCTGCCTGGAGCTGTAGTTAAATAATAACTGGTGTACCACTTCTATCATTTTTTTTCTCAGTAAAGTATTTTCTATTCCATCCCTTAGAGATGCAATAATTCTGACAAGAATACAAATTTCTGAAGACAGTCTTTCAGTTACAACTCACCAATTCTATTCAATTGAACTTTTGCAGGTTACTTTTTAAACAATATCTTCAAAATGTATTTCATTAATCCTCGTTAATGATGGGCAAAGAAGTGATGTCTTTAAACATCCAACAGTCTTTTTCATCAAATCTCAGAGATATGTTTTGGCATGTTTATCAATGTCTTCTGCATTCATATTTCTTTATCAGTGGAACTTCATTTTTAATTCTATTTTTATTTGATTTCAGAAAGCAAAGACCCAGTGATCACTGGTTTTGAACATAGAAAGAGTTGAAACAATCCAATCAACCCTTATGTATGTTGGCCCTGGGAGATTATCCCAAGGAAACATGGCCTTTAACTGTCCTTCTGCTAACATGAATCTTTGTTGGCTTCTCTATTAGCAGGAAAGTTATGCAATAATTTTTGTCAAAGGCAGCACAGGACCAGCAATTTTGTGGAGAAAATTCTAGCTGTGCTAAGAATTTAAGGTTGGAGAGAGATAACTATTTCAAAACTTCTCCAGGTAGGATTTTAATTTGAATCATATATCTATTTTTTTGATTTCTTGGTTGAGACATCAGGCTAAAATCTAAAAAACGGAGTTCTTGTCTCAGGCATGAAAGGTAGTTGGGTGACTCTAGGCCAGCCACTTTATCTCAGGCCAACTGATCTCACAGGGTTGCTGTTGTGGGGAAAATAGGAGGAAGGAGGAGTGTCATGTATGTTCTCTGCCTTCAGTTATTTATAAAAATAATGAAGGTGGGATAAAAGTAAATAAAATAAAATAAATTGCATGAAAAATTAGCAGGCTTCTTTATATCCCCAAATTCTGATCTTGAACTTAGAGAGGTTTTCTTCAACTTTGAGGAGCACTTACGTAGCCATATGTCTAGATATTGCAGTTTGATGTAACCATTGGAATGTTGAATTCTACTAGATTATACTCATTATCTTTTATAATACTTTATAATTTAATAAAAATATTGACAAACAAATAAACTATACTCATTACATGCAACTCTTAGAATGGCATATTTTCTCAAAATCCAAAAATTCTACAAAATTCAGTTCAGTACACCATAAAGGTTTAAGGCCCAAATGTGAATCCTTTTAATTTATATCTGATGGTGCCCCCTTTTCAATTTATATATCTGTGCCTGACTGGAATAAAAGCTGTCATCATATTCATGCTTCATTAAATAAACTTGCTGCTTTAATGCTGGAAGGAACTGAAATCTAAACCTATCATTAGTATTTGTAAGTAGGAGAAATAAATCAAGATGTCAAGGCTCCCATTTCAATTCTACTTTGACTAGAATGCATTCAAGACTCTCGTTTGGCACAGTGCTGATTTTGGTTTAATAATGCACTACTTATAGCTGCTAAATACATAAAGCTTGCAAATAGGATCAAATGCATATTTTCTTTAATTCTACAAAAACATTTCCCAATCATAACTATTTTTTTTTCAGCTTTGAAAACAAACGTATAACATAATGGGGGTATACAACCAGTTCTGTATTCCCATATGAAACTCAAAATTGTAATTTGTGAAAGTCTGCCTATCTTGTGTTATTAGCACAGCTATGGGGAATCTACACAGCTAATGTTGGTTCGCTAGTGTTGGTTCGCTAGTGTTTTTTAACTAGTGTTGGTTAACTAGTGTTATTTCAAGTATTGATAATGGCTAGGGACAAATCTACACTGATTTTAGTAGAGTAGTCCATTTACAAATAACTCCTAGAAGAGATTTATTTATTATCTGTTATTGAAACAATTAACACAATCGGTTATAAAATGCTCATTTACAAGGATGCAAATTAGTTCCTACAATTTTTTTTACTATTCTTGTGGGACTGTTGTGAAGCATAAAAGCTATCCTAAAATTAATATTAGGGTGTACAAGCCTTTGGTTTCTAAAGGAAGGAAGGAGGGAGGGAGGGAGGGAGGGAGGAAAGGGAAGTGGTTATGGATACTCTTACATCTATGATTTCACAATGCTTTCAGCTGGAGACAATAGGCCTGACAATTGTTAGATCTAGACTAAACAAACTAAAGTAATTTATTTCAGAACTTGAATTTCAAAACTTTTTGAAAGCTTTCCTTGGGAGTTGCTTTTGCTGATCAGTAATGGAGCACATTATGCTACTATTTTTACCTGAAAGGAGAAAAAAAAACCCACTATTCTTAATTTAAAATTAAAGAGTTACTTTGGATAGTGAAATGGGTGACAATGTGCTGATTAAGATTAAGAAATAAAAAAATAAATAAAAATAAAATGAATATTCCACTATTTTAATTGAGGAAAAAAAGCTTATTTCTCTTCAAATAGTAGCTTGTACCAATGATTGACTTACTTCTGAACTCAGTTCAAATGGCTAATATTGTCCTTTAATTTACTTAAATCTTATGTAGCAATTTATCAAAGATTGACTTTGCTTTGAACATTTCTTTAACAACACACCAAAAGGACCTACTTGTAACATTAGTTATGCTAGTAGTTATGATAAAAAGTTTTGTTTGAAACTAGGGACACATCCTTCTGAATTCGAAGCTCCTCTTTGCTTTGAATTGGCCTCCAAGAAACAAAAAACCCATCAGGTTTAAAAAGATTTTCCTATTTTTATTGTTTGGATTGAAGCTTTGTGCTACCTATTTGGCCAGTGTCACATATTGATTCTAAATTCAGAATATTAATTCAGAATGAATGAAATACTTGACAATCTAAAACCATCTTCTGATATTAGCACAATTGAGAAAGTCCAGAAATATTTCACAAGAAGAGTTCTCCACTCCTCTACTCGTTGTAGAATACCTTATGCCACCAGACTTGGAAATTCTAGAACTAGAAAACCTTGAATTACGCCGTCTTCGGTCTGATTTAAGCATGGTATATAAAATCATACATTGCAATGTCCTACCTGTCAATGAATACTTCAGCTTCAGCCATAACAACACAAGAGCACACAATAGATACAAACTCAAAGTTAACCGCACCAAACTTGATTGCAGGAAATACGACTTCAGCAATAGAGTGGTCAATGTCTGGAATACTCTACCTGACTCTGTAGTTTCTTCCCCAAACCCCAAAAACTTTAACCTTAGACTGTCTACTATTGACCTCACCCCTTTCCTAAGAGGTCTGTAGGGGGCGTGCATAAGCGCACCAACGTGCCTACCGTCCCTGTCCTATTGTTTCAAATAAATAAATAGAATATCTTGAGAACATTTCAATCAACTTTTTTTTCTGCAGCATATTGGAGCTTTTTAGTTATTGTACCATGTCTCAGGCAAATCTCAAAGTGGCCACATTTTAGCATTATGGACAGTTTTACATATTGGCATACATATGCCAGCTGTTGTCACTTAACTCCTTCTGTAGTGAGAAAGCTATCTGAGACAGAAACTAAAAGTTTAACATTAAATGTACACTTATATTTCTAAAATATTACTCCTACACAAGGTAGGGAACATGTTATGTGGTTCTGGCTTCTAAAAGATGCATGAACTTGTTATTGACAACACCACAAGGACATCACTGGGGGGGGAAAGCTAGTTTCCTCTGGAATTATGATTTGTGGTTACATATTGTATAAATTCTGAAAGAAAGGCATTTTTTTCTGGCATCCTTGGAGTATGCTTGCAAATCTGCAGTTTTTACTGAATCAGTTTCAGAGTAATATACAAAGCAGTGTTCAGTAATCTCCTTAATTAATGTTCAGAATCAATGTAAATATTACATTACCTTTGAATCTGCCCAGTTCTTCTTCTTTTTTCTTATAAAAGTTTGTGTTTTTTGTAAATAAATGCATTTTCCACTACTGTGCTGCATCCATTTGCATTTGATTGCATTGATTTGACACTTTTATTTAGAAATAAATTTAATTTCTTTGAATCCATTTCAAAATATTTTGCTTTCGTATATTTGGATCCATTATTTCTAGCAACACAATCAAATTTATTAAATAGGGGTATGTCTACAAAAAAAAAAAAATACAAATCCTAACTGCAGCAGGATACAGAAATGTATGGGGAAATGCATATACAGATATAGATATAAATGTAGAGAATTAGTAAATATGTACAGAACATAAACATTAGGACAAGAGTTACAGAAAAGAAATGAAAAAAATATCCTTCAATGCTTGACTCAACATACCTTATATAACATCAAAATAGAGATTAACATCAAAGTCACCCTCAATTTGCCGATGAACCTCACTGTATGTGGTAACTACACCAAAAAAACCTCACTATTCTTTGTTCTCGATAACCCATGAGTTCAAGAATGTCAGGAAATATTCTTTTAACATAACACATTTTCATCCATAGGGAAAATAAATTGCAAAGATAGAATTTGTGCTTGTATTTATAAGGCAACATACATAGCATTCGTTCTTTCCATTTTTTAAAAATAACTAACGTGTGAGTTACTTGCTAAGCATCCAAATTTTGATCATGTGACCATAGGGATGCTACAATGGTTGTAAATGTGAAAAATGGTCATACACCACTTTTTTCAGTGCTGTTGTAACTTTGAACGGTCACTAAATAAACTGTTGCAAGTCAAAGACTACCTCTATTTCAAATGGGCTAACTTACAGAAGACATAATTTTGGCAAAGTTGTGGCTGCTTCAGTGCTGCCAGGCTGCCTCCTCTCCATAGTCGGCATGGTCATGTGATTGTCATTTCCAATGCTCCCTACCAACTTCCCAAGAGGAAAGTCAGTGAGGGAAAATTTGGTATTAGGAGGTGCAGCAAATATTCAACCCTTCAACAAAGAAATAAGAGTAGTTATGGATTGTTTCCAGGATCCCCAGAATCCTAACTCTCATTATATTATGATATTAATTTTATTTCCAGAAGTTCCAGTCTATAGATCCACTGAAGGTAGAATTTTGCTGTAAGAAATCTTTTTACATGACAGATTATAGTTAGGAAACTGGATTTCTTGGGAAGCTCTGGGTGGCTGGTGAATCAATGAAGCACACTTGTTGCTTTCTTCTACATCTGAGATGGTCATAGCTGGAGAGCCATACTTTTCCCATGATACACTGAGAAAGTTCCCCCCACCCCAGCTCTGAGTAATAACTTCAGAGAGCCACTAACTTGCAACACTCAACCATTCAAACTCAGGTACATAGATAGAGATATAAAGTAAGCCTCTCGGGGTAGGAGGAAGGCTCTCTGGTGCACCTCTTCCTAATACCATCAGTTGGATGAATTCAATGACACCTTTTTTCTTAAAAAATAAAATAAAAGCAGCTCACATAATGTAAGCTCACCTCTAAAGCGAGCCCAATAGACCACCAATCAAAATCAGGATGAGTCTCCATCCTTAATTCTCAGGTAAAGTTTTTAGTCACACAGGAAGCTAATAAAATAGCTTCTTCAACAGTTTAGAGAGCTGAGGAAACAAAGCCTAATTGCAATTTGATGAAGCAGGTCCATTTATGTGCAGTCGCATTCGATCGATCATTAAGAGTCTCCAGCTAGGAGAGGATGGCTAGAAGTGAGTTGGCATGATGATGGAGCAAGTTTTCATGGTTAAATAGAGTCTGGAAAACATCGAGGCATTAACATTTATTTAACATGAATCAGCAAAAGAAAAATAAACTACCTTCAAGCATTTATGCATTACCCATCATTACAAGTAAGTAAAAATTAAAGGTCATTAAGTCCACATGATCTTTACAAAAAGCAACAGGAATCTCAGACAAATGATGAATAGGATATATCTATACGGTTTCATAAATTAAATAAGAATTATGTGACTCAGAATGAAAAAAAGCTTTTTTTCAGGGATGAGCAATATTCCCTTTCTGTATAACAATTTACCATTATTCTGAGGCAGAAAAAAAAACTTCTTAGTAAGCTCTAAAATATTTAAAAAGGAAAGCAGCTTATTTATTAAAAATAATATTACAATTATTATTTAGATTATTTATATAACTGCCTTTTCAAAATGTCTTGGAGTAATAATTAAAAAATACTCCACCTTCCACACAAAGACCCAGTTTGGTCTAATGGTTAAAGCTCCAGGTTAGAAAGTGAGAGTCCATGAGTTCAAGTCCTGCTTTTGCTATGAAAGCCACCTGGTGACTTTGGTCCAGCCACTCTCTCTTTCTCTGCCCAAGACACCTCACAGGATTTTATGAAGAAAATAGGAAGGAATGTTAGATATGTCTGCCACCTTCAGTAATTTGTATAAATAATAAAGGTGGGATAAAAATAAAAAATAAAAAACCTCCTCAGGACAAGAAACAAAAGGTAATAGAAAGTACAGAACATACCCCTCTCATTTGAATATGAGATATGATTTGTCTTTTTTCATGTTTTTCATTCCATGCAAACTGCAAAAATATTACCAAGATACCAAACAGCTGTCTATCCCTGGACTAAGTAACACATATCACAACACATATCAGAGACTTCCACATTTTTAAGAAGGCCCTGCTTCTACCTTAAAGCATGAAACTCCTGAAGTCAATTTTGTAAAGATGAAACAACTTCCAGCCATAAGTAAGAGGAGCAAACAATAAATTCTGTCTGCCAGTAAGTAAAAGGCGTCTCCACCATGATCCATATTAGCTTGATTGTATATATGATCCTGGGCAGTATTAAATATCTTCATATATAGAGAAAAAGATGTGAGGACTAAAGGCCCCATCAACAGTCTGCTGCCATATGAATGTATCCACCAGTTGAGTTTTTCTGAGACTCTGCTTTACAGGTGCGTCCATGAGCTACACAGGACAAGAAATCAGTGCCATCTGATTTCCTACACCTTTCCATGTGCACATACATTGACATTTTTGGAAATTTGATGATGTGGTTTATAGTTCCAAAACAACTCATGAAATGTAACATTGGTTAAAAATAAGGCACAAATAATACATTACATAATAAAAATGTTTTTGCAAGTGTACAGGACAGAAAACTCTATGTAAAAATAGGTTTTAGAAGAATACACAAAGTTTCATGTAGCATTTGCCGAATTTGTAAATCAATGTGGAAACAAAATATCATTATATGGTTAGGAAAATAAAAAAACTGCACAAAAACAAAACTGAGAGATTTGCCCTAAAATACAATTTTATTTTACTTACTTAAAGGTATTAATGTAGTATTGACTTTTTCCTTCGTTTAGCTTTCAATCAAGAGTATTTTTTTTCAAACCTTTCAGAGATAATAACATTTTGCTGTTGTTTTAAAAAATATATGGCTTCCTTTAAAACCATATACCCCTTTTAAGAGCAACTGGATTTTGATGTTTGAGAGCAACTTTGTCAGGTGGTGAAATGTGGGATGGAAATAATTCAAATAATTAAGATTCAGGGTTATTCAACACATGTTCCTTATGTAATTGAAACTACTAGTATGATGTACAATTTTTCACATTTACTAAACATATCATTTGAGTATATCTATCTATCTATCTATCTATCTATCTATCTATCTATCTATCTATCTCTATTTCCCAAATGTTCCCACAAGGGGTTTATGCTACACCCAAATCAGGATACCTGCCATCCCATGCTACTGCTGAATGGATTAAGTTTCAGTTCAATTCTGCTGTAAAAAGAACCATTCTCAGCTGGAAATGCATAATTTTGTACAGTTTTCAGAAGGAAGGAGAAGTTTTGCTTCAGTCTTCCTGAACATCACTGCCCACCAGATCCTCTAAAGGAAAAGGTTGCCTTGACAGTTTTGCAAATCCACTTCATGTAACAGGCAAAGCAGCAAAGGTGAAATTTTTAAGATGCTGTCAGTTTCCTCCTTCTCTTAGGGAAGGGGCAGGCAATGCAAAAGAACAGGCTGCTTGTTGTTTTTTTCCCTGTTTTTTTTTTTATAGAATAACGTTAAAAGAATTTTGATTTTCAGCAGGTGAGATTTGTGATTTGATTTTCATCTCTTAAACTGCTTCAATCAGCAAGGTTTTTTTTAAAGAAACAATTTCTCAAAGACTATGGAATGAAAGTTGCAGCAGCAAGAAAGCGTCCATTATTGAGCTTTAATATATTTTTCTTTCAATAGCAAAATTGTCCATCCAACAGCACTATCAGCAAGAAAAATTAAAAACCTGATACTGTCTTAGGAAACTCTTCAAAATAATTGTCGTTATGTCCAAATATCTATCTGTTTTTCAGAAAACATTCCATCACAGAGATTAGATTATGCAGAGATGAAAAGCTTACTGGAATGAAGGAAATGTTTTATCTGCCTCTTAGCTGAGATCAGGAGGAGATATCTTGAAGATACTGCAACTGCCAGAGGTTTGCTATGCAAAAACCCAGGAATGTGTGTTTTGTACCTGCATATAAGTAGCCCATTGACATTCATTTCTTGCTTGGATGATGCAGAACCTTTTAAACTTTCAGCACGTTTAAGATACACTGCTCAAAAAAATAAAGGGAACACAAAAATAAGACATCCTAGATCTGAATGAATGAAATATTCTTATTAAATACATTGTTCATTACATAGTTGAATGTGCTGACAACAAAATCACACAAAAATTATCAATGGAAATCAAATTTAGCAACCCATGGAGGTCTGGATTTGGAGTTACACTCAAAATTAAAGTGGAAAAAAAACACTACAGGCTGATCCAACTTTGATGTAATGTCCTTAAAACAAATCAAAATGAGGCTCAGTAGTGTATGTGGCCTCCATGTGCCTGTATGACCTCCTTACAATGTTTAGGCATGCTCCTGATGAGGTGGCGGATGGTCTCCTGAGGAATCTCCTCCCACACCTGGACTAAAGCATCCCCCAACTCCTGGACAGTCTGGTGCAACGTGGCATTGGTGGATGGAGTAAGACATGATGTCCCAGATCTGCTCAATTGGATTCAGGTCTGGGGAACGGGCGGGCCAGTCCATGCCTTTGTCTTGTAGGAACTGCTGACACACTCCAGCCACATGAGGTCTAGCATTGTCTTGCATTAGGAGGAACCCAGGGCCAACCGCACCAGCATATGGTTAGACTACCTCTGGCGAGCACATGGAGGGCTGTGCGGCCCCCTAAAGAAATGCCACCCCACACCATTACTGACCCACTGCCAAACTGGTCATGCTGGAGGATGTTGCAGGCATCAGAACGTTCTCCATGGCATCTCCAGACCCTGTCACGTCTGTCACATGTGCTCAGTGTGAACCTGCTTTCATCTGTGAAGAGCACAGGGCGCCAGTGGCAAATTTGCCAATCTTGGTGTTCTCAGGCAAATGCCAAGCATCCTGCACAGTGTTGGGCTGTAAGCACAACCCCCCACCTGTGGATGTCGGGCCCTCATACCACCCTCATGGAGTCTGTTTCTGACCATCTGAGCAGCCACATGCACATTTGTGGCCCGCTGGAGGTCATTTTGCAGGGGTCTGGCAGTGTTCCTCCTGTCCCTCCTTGCACAAAGGTGGAGGTAGAGGTCCTGATGCTGGGTTGTTGCCCTCCTACGGCCTCCTCCATGTCTCCTGATGTACTGGCCTGTCTCCTGGTAGCGCCTCCATGCTCTGGACACTACTCTGACAGACACAGCAAACCTTCTTGCCACAGCTCGCATTGATGTGCCATCCTGGATGAGCTGCACTACCTGAGCCACTTGTGTGGGTTGTAAACTCTGTCTCATGCTACCACTAGAGTGAAAGCACCACCAACATTCAAAAGTGACCAAACCATCAGCCAGAAAGCATAGGAACCTAGAAGTGGTCTGTGGTCACCACCTGCAGAACCACTCCTTTATTGGGGATGTCTTGCTAACTGCCTATGCTTTCCACCTGTTGTCTATTCCATTTGCACAACAGCATGTGAAATTGATTGTCAATCAGTGTTGCTCCCTAAGTGGACAGTTTGATTTCACAGAAGTGTGATTGACTTAGAGTTACATTGTGTTGTTTAAGTGTTCCCTTTATTTTTTTGAGCAGTGTATATCTTTTGACCTATGCTTTTGACTGAACCATGTTCTTATACACAATATATATTTTTTTCACACAAGCACACCACTATCTTTGTACTTTTACCTTAACCTTTTTCATACAAAAATGAAATATTGCATCCTTAATCATTTTTCTGAAAATTTAAATTTTAGGATAGCCAATCCTATTTTAAACTCAAAGGTTTTTTTTAAAAAAAAGGAATGAAATTTTACTCTCCTGTAAATGTTTCACAAAACTTCTCTCCCTCCACCTGAAAACATATATACAAGCATTGACAAAATTACAAATTACCTATACCACTATTTGTCTAAAAAGTAAAAATCTTAGCTTTCCTTTATGAATTCATAGACTAAGTTAGAAAACATAGTTAGAAAAAATATTTTCTCAAACATGTATTTAAAAAAGAAGTATGTTATTTTTTAAGCTTCCATTGAAGTAGATAGTCTTGAACTTACCTCAGTACATGAGTTGATCCATTGATAGTAGTGGTAGAACACGGTACCGTTTGTTCCAAGATGGAAGGTCTTCGATATCGTTCATCACCACAACACAAGATGATGAGGAAGGCACGTCTGAAAGACTTGTTCAAGAATGCATAAAGGAAGGGATTCAGTCCTGAATTGATGTATCCCAGCCACAAGAAAGCGGTCCATATCTGTTCAGGAACTGCATAATGTATGAAAGGATCTATTATGTTTGTGATAAAGAAAGGTGCCCAGCACAAGCAGAAACATCCCATGATGATACAGAGGGTCTTTGCAGCTTTAGTCTCAGTCTTCATACGGTGTGTGCTATGCTGATCTGGGTGTTGGGGTCGCCCATCTGTTGGTGCCCCTGCACGCTGTAAGATTCGTATCTGATGAGCATGCTCCCTTGCTGTAATGTATATTCGATAATAAGCTAGAACCATTAGCAGAAATGGAATGTAGAAGGCTACGACTGAGCAGGTGATGGCATACGGCTTGTTTACCATGAATATGCAGTAAGTTGAGTTGGATGCATTGTTGAACTGCCTTTTCTCTACCTGAGGAGGTAAACAAAACAAAAAACAGAAACAGTACAGAAATATTAGAGGCTTACTGAAATATCCCAGAAAATAAAATGTTCTTTCTTAGCTTCATTTACCCATTATGTACAAATGATGTTAGCATCACATATATTTCTTCACCAACCTCTAATACAATTTTTTGTCTCACAATTAGCCCATTTTTTCTTTCATAATTATAATTTGTCTTATTCATATTTGTCCTATTTTTCCACTGTTGTTAACTCTCTTGAATATTTTTTCTATTTTCAACAACTTTTGAACTTTTGAATAATAATGATGAGAGTTTGAATACTGTCAATGTCAGGCAATAATTACAGAAAAACAAACTTTCAAAAAGGAAGTAAATGGAAAATAGGGAAGGGATTTATGAAGCAAATGTTTTATTTGAACAATGGATCTCTGAAATGTTCTGGGAAGCAGTCTAATTCTGTACATGTAGTCAATCATTCTGTATGCCTAATAGAGGAGAAGGGATATCCAGAATATATGTAAGAATTAATGTTTCTTCCATTCAATGTATGCTGTGTGACTTAGCACAGCACCGTTCACTTAACTGTTGTTTTCTTTTAAGTCTAATAGTAAAAATGGTTGTCTTTCATCCTGCTATAATATTTCTGAGACAAATTGAGAAAATAAATTATTAAGAGCAATTTTGTTTTCCTATCATAATCTTCTAGGAGTATGTGGCTGTAAAACCAGAAATCTCAAATATGGAAGATTCCAGAATGACGATTTCATTAATATTATGGAGAGAGGTAGACTTGATAACTGCCTCAAATATCTACCTTTTGTTCTCATTTTTGATGGTTAGTTATATTTATTTGTAGCTGTTTATAATCATGAAGAGTGACACTGCTATGCAAGCCTCTTCTCAAAAATTTTGTTACAATAACAGGAATTTTATTTCTATAAATGATGAAAGAGGAAAAAAAAAACCTGCAGAATAAAATATATTCCATCTTTTTGAGTTCCTGAAAAAATATGTGTATTTCTTATAGCTCTGTTTGCATAATCTTATATTTTTCTTTTCACTTTTAAAAAATCTAGGTTTTATAATGAGTTCTGGTACCTCTGAAAACCCCACATACATTTTTCCCCAAATCCTTGAAATTCATCACATCTCAGAGAGGCTTTCCAATGCAAACATTACCAAAGACTGTTTTTAGAGGCTCCTGGAACTGTGTAGTTACAAAACTAAAGAAACAGAACACACAGATCAAAGAGAACTGTTCAAAACTTTATGGTTTTTGGTGATTCCTCCCTCACAGAAAAACTGTTGGGCTACATGGGACAAAGGATAAGTAGAACCACAAATCCTTCCTCCATGTGCTTCCAGATGGTCAGTATCTCTAAATGATCTGAGCAGATTGGCAGACACTATCTAAAGATTTTGGCTGCCTGGGAATCCTTGAATCAGACCATTAGGTTTTACTTTTATCCTGTTTATTGCTACATTAAAATGTATTATTAAATGTAAAATAGTTTATTACATATTTTTAAAAGGAAGATAAATACTTATACAGCTAATATGAAATTAAAGAGAAAGCTAAAAGTAAAAGAAAGTAATAGAAAAATATCAAAGAAACAAAAAGTATACAAAGAAATAGCTTCTGGTCTTTTTTACAGCTAAAAGTAAAAGAAAGTAATAGAAAAATATCAAAGAAACAAAAAGTATACAAAGAAATAGCTTCTGGTCTTTTTTACAGCAGTTAAAAGTACAATTATAAATGTACCTCTTATTTTATCATTCAATCATAACTTTCTTCTTTCTATATTCTGTACTCTCTATCAATTTTCTGTTTTATGCAAAAGGTCCATATGAGAGCAATAAACATAAATATTGTATTTTCTTTTATCAAAGAAGTCAATTTAGCTATCTCAGAAAGTTCCATCATCTTCACTAACCATTCCTCCATAGTAGGTAGCACCAAATCTTTCCATCTTTATGCGTACAATAATGTTACTGCAGTTATCATATACAAAAACAAAGATCCAGGACTTTTTTTCCCCCCCAAAGGGCATACTATCAATACAGAAAGGTAGATAAGGGGAAAAATTGCCTATCCTTAAACTGAAAGGACTGTTCTTTAAGGACAGGATTGTCAAACTCAAGGCCCACAGACTGGATCTGACCCCTTGGGTGCTTAGATCTGGCCCACGGGGCCGCCTTGGAAACAGCAAAAGACCGGCCCATGGTGCATCTGCCAGTAAAAACGGAGCTCAGGAGGGCTGCATGCAACTCCATCTTCATTGGCAGAGGATTGCAGGAGGCCACTGCAGCCAAAAACAGAGCTCAGGAGCCCATTTTTGCTGGCAGAGCAGTTGGGCCACCACAGATGCCTCCCAACATGAGTGACTTTGAGCTGGCCACACCCACCATGCCCCCCCCACCCTCCAAGGTCAAACACAACCCTGATGCGGCCCTCATTGAAATTGAGTTTGACACCCCTGTTTAAGGAAACTCTCTTGCAGAAAACATACTCAGATCTACCTCTATTCAAATAGACATCTATCTTATATAACCAAGATCTCCTCCATTAGAATTAAGTACAAAACGGATACAACATGAACATATGAGCCACGGTGACACAATGGTTAGAATGCAGTATTGCAGGCTACTTCTGCTGTCTGCTTGCCCTGCTGCCTGCAATTTGGCAGATCGAATCTCATCAGGCTCAAGGTTGACTCAGCCTTCCATCCTTCTTAGCTGGGTAAAATGAGGACACAGATTGTTGGGGGCAATATGCTGTAAACCAGTGGTTCTTAACCTGGGCGAGATTGCCCCCCAGAGGGCAATTTCATTTTTCAGGGGGTCGATGGAACGAAAAGGGGTGACATGGGGGTGAAGGAATGGAAGGGGGCGATATGGGGGCGGTGGAGCGAGAAGTTTTGGGGATACTTTTGATACTTTTTTCGTACCGTGAACCACTGTATATCTGTCGTACAAAAACATCAAATCGCTTGCTATTAGTGGATTGAACTGTGTTTTAAAATGTTCCTCCAGCTAGCTTCAGTACAGAACACCGTACATATGTGAATACGCATCGCTCACTTTCATGCGTGTTGTGCAGCAGCCTCTATCACTCTACCCATTAAATTTGTCGCTCTGATATTTGTTGCTTTCCTTCTGTAAAAATTTTCTTTGTGTCTTTTTAACCCTTTTTACAGTGTGCATGAATATATATTTTTCTCGAATCTTAATTTAGTTTCAGAGTTTTCATCTTGAAATTCTTATTTTCTGCATTGTGGTTTGTTCTTATGCCCTTTTTATATTTCTTTTTGCATCTTAAAATTCACTTGTAATTAAATCATTAAATGTTACTGTTTTTTTCGGGCATTTCATTTTCTTGCACTTGAATTTTGTTTTCAGTGGTCATTGCATTTAAGTGTCTTGAATAAATAAGATAATAATGAAATACATGTATCACGAAGTTTGGGAGTAAAGTGATGGGTGGCATCAGAATTTTTCACACAATTGAGATATGAGAAAAAGACTGGAAATAAATTATTTGCATCAATATGTCCTGATGACAATTTTAAAGAAAACAAAAACGTGTTTGTATAAATTGAAGAATCATTTCCCTGTGTTGTGTTTGAGAGGTTATGTTGGGGGAGGGGGGGCGATGATAACTTCCTCAATGGCTCAAGGGAGCGATTCTTTCAAAAAGGTTAAGAACTACCGCTGTAAACTGCTTAGAGAGGGCTATAAAAGCACTGTGAAGTGGTATATAAGTCTAAGTGCTATTGCTAACCGCTATTGTTATATTCACTTCGGGAAATCCAGGCTTTCCTATTGTTCCACCTAAATCTTGGAGGGATGCTTGAGAAAGAAGTTATTTTACAGTTTATTATTATATGGTGCTTTTGACCTCAGAATTACAGGATACTACTCTATAACTTTTGTGACCAGAAATAATATCAGGGTTTATAACAACAGATTTAAAGGTAGTAAACTGTCTCTGAGGTCTTGAATTTTCCAGTCTTGTTTTAATTTTTTTAGTGTTAATCAAACATTTCGAAATTAATAAACACAGAGTACTGGCATGAACTAAATGTAATTTAACTTTACAGACATTTTCATTTCTTGGATTCAGGAAGCAAACTTTCCATTGTCATTTAAATCATTTTTGAAGGCTCTCCCTTCCCTCCAGAGATTAGTTTAGCTCAGAGGTTAGTTAACTCAAATCTTAGTAGGAAATACTTTAACTAAACTAATATCATCTATAGAACTATAGATCAGTGTTAACATTATTTGTCTTGTTTCAAAAATACTTTTTATTGTTCTTTTTTGCAATTTTCTTCTTAAAGGTAACATTGAGAACCTAGAGTAGTTTTTTATAAGTGATATTTTGTGGAATCCAAGAATTACACAAGAAGTCACTACAAGAAAACATCACAGAAAAATGAAGTTTGCTTAGTGCACATAGTTCACACAAGTCTAATGCACACAGTGATGAGAATTTTTACACACCATGACTTAGCTGCCAGCTTCCTGCTTTACATTGTGGTAGAGAGACTTGTGTAGGTTCAAAGCGAATTGTATTATGAAATTATAATATTGGTTGCCATTTTTATAGGACCCAAAAATTATTTCAAGGGTTCCTCCAAGGGAAAAAAAAAGGTTGAATGTGAAAGGCCTAGAATGGGAAATATATAGCAATAGCACTTAGACTTATATACTGCTTCATAGTGCTTTACAACCCTCTCTAAGGGGTTTACAAAGTCATCATTTTGCCCCCAACAATCTGAGTCCACATTTTACCGACCTCAGAAGGATGGAAGGCTGAGTCAACCTTGAGCCAGTCAGAATCGAGGGAATCTAACTCCTGGCAATGTGAGCAGAGTTAGCCTGCAATACCTCTGGTCCTGTTGATTGACTTAGATTGGATCCTGCAACATTATCCTGGGACATGTATATTTGCCTTCATTATGAAAATCAATAACCATGGTATATAATCATTCAAACCTAAGCAGGGCTGTAAGCAAAATAAAAGTATTCTGATTTTGACCTGGAATAGGTTTTACATCAGGCAACTGAGATCTACTCACCAATTCCATGATGCCAATGCTATTCCAGCCTTGCATTATAGGAAGAAAAGAAATAAACATTGGGATTACCCAGCAGCCACTCAGCAATAGAGCAATGCGTAGTGGAGTCATCTTATTCCTGTAAACCAATGGCTGGCAGCAGATGGCATAGTACCTGGAAAGGCATGAAGAGAAAGCTAGCATAAATAAAGAGCAAAAACAAGATCAATATGGCTTACACTCACAAAGGTGTTTTTTCAAATTTTGTTTTTCCTTGAAGATGTTTTGCTTCTCATCCAAGAAGCTTCTTCAGTTCTGGCTAATGAAGCTTCTTGGATGAGAAGAGAAACATCTTGAAGGAAATACAAAGTCTAGTGGCCTTTTTGAAAAAGCACCTTTGGGACTACCATTGTTTGTTTGTTTTATTCAGTTGTCAATTACTTACAAGATAATAGGTATAAGTAAAAACATAGTTATGAATACATGGATACATGGATACATGGATACATGGATACATGGATACATGGATACATGGATACATGGATACATGGATACATACATACATAATATATATATATATATATATATATATATATATATATATATATATATATATATATATATATGAAAAAGAAACAATAGGACAGGGACGGTAGGCACGTTGGTGCGCTTATGCACGCCCCCTACAGACCTCTTAGGAAAGGGGTGAGGTCAATAGTAGACAGTTTAAGGTTAAAGTTTTTGGGGTTTGGGGAAAAAACCACAGAGTCAGGTAGAGTATTCCAGACATTGACCACTCTGTTGCTGAAGTTGTATTTCCTGCAATCAAGTTTGGTGCGATTAACCTTGAGTTTATATCTATTGTTTGCTCTTGTGTTGTTATGGTTGAAGCTCAAGTATTCATTGACAGGTGGGACATTGCAATGTATGATTTTATATACTATGCTTAGATTGGACCGAAGGTGGCGTAGTTCTAGGTTTTCTAGGTCTAGAATTTCAAGTCTGGTGGCATAAGGTATTCTGCAACGAGTAGAGGAGTGGAGAACTCTTCTTGTGAAATATTTCTGGACTTTCTCAACTGTGTTAATATCAGATACGTAATGTAGGTTCCAGACTGATGAGCTGTATTCAAGTATTGGTCTAGCAAATGTTTTGTATGCTCTAGCTATTAGTGTAATATTACCAGAGAAAAAGCTACGTAGGATTAGGTTAACAACTCTTAACGCCTTTTTGACTATGTAGTTACAGTGGGCTCTAGCACTTAGGTCATTTGAGATGAGTACTCCAAGATCCTTGACAGAGTTTGGATCATCAACAAGGTCTTGACTATTCAACCTGTATTTTATTTTCTGATTTTTTTTGCCAATATGTAGGATAGAGCATTTATTTGTTGAGATTTGAAGTTGCCATTTGTTTGACCATTCTGATACATAGTCAAGGTCTTTTTGAAGAGTAGCAGTATTGTTTGTGGTGTTGAATAGCTTTACATCATCAGCAAAGAGAACGCAGTTGCTCTTGATATGATCACAGAGGTCATTTATGTAGAGTATGAAAAGAGTTGGTCCTAGAACACTGCCTTGGGGGACACCACTGTTGACAGGTACAGAATTTGATAGGACGCTCCCAATTTTGACCATTTGTTGTCTGTTTGACAGGAATGCTTCTATCCAGTTATGCAGGTGTCCAGAGATACCGTAAGGTTTTAGTTTTAGGAGTAGTTTGTTGTGTACCACTGAATCAAAGGCTTTACAGAAGTCTGTGTAGATTGCATCTATTGCTTTGTCCTGATCGAGTTGTGTAGTCCATATGTTTTTGCAGTGTAAGAGTTGCAGATTACATGATAGTTTTTTCCTAGAACCAAATTGTTTATTAGAGAGTAGGCTGTTTGTCTCTAAGTGGAGGATAATGGATTGGTTAATAATTGATTCCATGACTTTACAGGTGCAGCATAAAGAGATTGGTCAGTAATTTTCAACTAGGCTGTCTGAGAATCTCCACAGACACTGCTCACAGTCATATTGTACTTCCTTTAGAATGTTGCCCTATTTTATCCAAGGACATGAAAGGTCACATAGTCTTAAATTTAAAGCACACAAAACTTATAAAAGAGAAAATTTGCCACATGACTGAATCAAACATGATTTCCCTTACTCTCTCCATTTCCTTTCATGTACAGCATAGCTTTTAATTTTGCTCTTTGATATGGTCACAGTGATTTTACCAACAATAGAGAAATAAATGTCATTTTTATGCATTTTTGAATTTCCTTCCATATTTGACAGGGAAAAACGTTTTTAAGTGGATGAAAGTTACTGTAGCATTTTCTATTCAGAACAAAATCTTCATGAACCTTTTCATTCTTCTCAAAACCTCTCAAACTCAAATTGGTTTGTTATTGTTCTTTCAAAGAAGTACATTTACTTTAGTTTGGATGCTTTCAGAGAGAATCTGAAACAAACTATGAAAGGTTGTGTATGTCCAAGGCTGCAGGCTGGGTCTTTGCAAGATTAGTAACAAGAGTATTGGCCTCTTAGTGGAACTCCTACCCAAAGAATGAACAATTGGCTCTCCCTCTAGCTAAAGACATGATAAATCATTCTTCTGTTTTCTTTCAATGTTTAATTAGCAGTATCTGGCTTTTTAAACTGCTACTGATGGTTTTATATTCTTATTTTTCCCTGTGAAATGCTGCTCTGAACTGATGTGGCTTTATGCTGCTCTATTGATTCATACAAGCACAAGCAGCCTTGAAAGAATCTTTCTGCCCTGAAGTAAAACACAACAGGATCAAAATAAAGAAATTGGGAGAGATGGCAATCTGTGTCTGCCTTCTATTTATCTAAGCTCATTTTTATAGCCCTTAAGAGTTTTCCTTCTTCATTTTGTGGACTGTTATCCCTACCTTGTTTGTGTGTTGGTTTATCATTTAGCTAACAATAAGTTATCTAAAATACCTTGTACTATAAAAATCAAAATTTGATATTTGGGAGCTTAATGGAGCTTTCCTTCCTTCCTTCCTTCCTTCCTTCCTTCCTTCCTTCCTTCCTTCCTTCCTTCCTTCCTTCCTTCCTTCCTTCCTTCCTTCCCTTCCCTTCCCTTCCCTTCCCTTCCCTTCCCTTCCCTTCCCTTCCCTTCCTTTTCCAGTCTGAAAGGTTAGAGGACTAAATGCCCTTGGAAGTCTCAATAAGATCAAATTTGAGGAAAGAAAGAAAAATTCATATAATAGAAATGAATTTTAACTATTTCTGTTCTATAGATTTTTGTCTCTTTCAAGTCTGTGGGCTCTACCTCTTCTTATTTTCATCATGCAAACAACATTGAGACATGCCAGAAATGTGACGCAGCATCTAACTCACCTCCAGAGTGTGGCAGACACTCTGTGGTAGCATTAAAAATGTAAATATTTGGTGAATAGGGAGGCAACTGTCATTATTTGAACCACAGGAAAGCATTATTGAGGAACGTTCTAATAATTCTTGTCTCGGAAAGAGTTTTCCCCTCCTGCTGATGTTTATGCTAAATCAGCCGAAAGGTCTGCACAGGTGGTCATATACTGGCAAGAATGAAAAGCATTGCACCATTGTCAACATTCAGGATAGCTTAGCACTTAACTTATTGATAGAGCAAAGAGAAAGGCAGAAAAAAGTTGCTTTCCACACAGGGAGCCTACTCAAAGGTAAAGTCCTTACTGGAGATGAATGTTTAAAAGTGGTCTCTGCATATCATTAGAAGATATGATGAGATCATTAAAATTCCAAAAAAAATGTGTTAATTTATTTAACATGTGTCAGGGCTTGAGGCCCCACCATGAGGCCTGGAAATGCCTGCTGGCAGTTCCCTTGAGGCCCCCAGGGCTTTCACCTGCTTGACCTTTCATGAGAGAGTGGGGGGGAGAGGGAGAGGGGGAAAGGGAAGGAGGGGTGAGAGAGAGGGGGGAGGGAGAGGGAGAATGAATTACATACTACAAAGCAACACATGAGCTTCCAGCATCATTTCAACCAATGGTTCCCCAATGGACTTCATCAACTAGCAGCTTTCCAAGGAAATGGGATGTGTGCATGAAAGTATAGCATGGTTCTGGCATTACACCACAAGTTCTACCCGACACTACCTAAATATATTTTGTAATGGGTTACATCCCAGTTAGAAAGGAAATAAACTGTTTAACCAATTATATATGGTGTGAAGACAATTCTTTCTTAAGATTACAGCAACTGGAAAGGTACATAGAAATTCTTCAGGATCATCCACAAATTCTTTGAAAAAGGATACAAGCATTTGGCCAAACTCATAGTACAGTCATTTAGGTAAGACTTCTTGTAGCCATTTCCAAAAGAAGCCACATATCATATCCTAATATTTCTCCCATTAGGTGTTAATTTTCCCCACTGCCAGTAAATATAAGGACATCTTAAATGAAATGAGTGGGAGGAGATTAGAAATACTCTTTTTGATATTTCCAGTCATTTTTATTAGGATTTTTCTATCTTTATGTAAAAACATGTGTTTTAAATACAAAAATAAAAAATGGTAATCTGAAGCCCATTAGCAATGTTTTCACATTATTAATGAAAGAATGGAGGAGATGAATTATAAAAAATGTACTAATATATGGAGAGATTATGTTATCACATCATGAACAGAAGTTGTAAAAATTCTGAAGATAGTTCCAAAAGCCATTCTGAATATGCAATAAATGGTATTTTTTTTTGTTTTTTGACAAGATATGGAAGATAAGTGGATTTTATTACCATATCTGCCTATTATGACCATATTTGCCAGAAGTAGATGATGTAGCCATACAAATTGGGGCAGTAGATAACATACACAGATGTCTCTTCACACCCATACACTTTCATTCTCTCAAAGACATTTAGAATCCAAAGATCTGAATCTGATAGCGTAGGAGCATATTCAGCTGCACTTCCTAGGAGCATACTAAACTGGACTCTTTTGAGAGGACAGGAAAAGCATAGGAATCATAGCATTCAGTCAAAAAGGACTCCCTCACCTAAAGTGTCACATTAATCAAGTTATACATACTAAGACACTTCAAGAGAGACAGGATGGCCCACTTAATCCAACCATGACAAGCCTTCATCTAAAAAGAAATCTTATGTTTTTGTTATTTACAATTTTATGGGCCACAATCCTGTAGGCTTCTACAATTGTGATATGCTGCTCAGAAGAATGGAGCTGGTGACGAAACGCCTTTTAAGGACTGCTCTGGTTGAGGATGTCAGATCATTAATTCTTTCACATTTAAAGAGACCTCTACAGGATAGCACTTGATAACAGCTTTGAAACAATTTTGCATTGAATATTTACAAGTCTGTGGAGTACTTTTCCTTTTATGGCAAGACAGAAAGAAAACATGATTAGACGGACAGAGAAATGAGCAGGAAGTCCCCTGGCTCTGAATTCACTGAAACTAAAGTAGCAAAATGATATGGAAACCATTGGGTAATGTTGCTAGTTTAACCACAATGAGAAGACAATTCAGTCAGATTGTTCTGCTTCATAGATTTATGAATTTTTGGTCATCTACAGCTGACAGTGTCAGGTAAGGTTATGTTAACTAATAAAAGCAAAGGCTATTGCTATAAAAGTGTCATCTTGGAATTTCATATTTGTTTGGGTTCCAACTTTAATAGGTATATTTCTCCATAAATTTACACACATATATAAATCATAAATACAGCCTCAAGATATCCTCTACATGTTTGGTTAACTAGTAACAATGAAATTCTAGTAATATATTGAGTAGTGCAATTTTATTCAGACCGCATAGATTTCTTATCCTCACAATAAGAATCTAGGAAACACAGAACTTACTAACAGGAATTATTTTAATGCCAGCACTAAATTATACCTTGGTATTTTGCTGCAATTAACTTGTAACTGTAATTCCCAAGTTTTAAAAGCAATTCGTGACGTGGCTGTAAGATGTATAATTCATGGGGGGGGAAGGGGGATAATTCTATTGCCCCTATTAAGCTGTATTATATTTTCATATCTACTTTTCTATATACCGTATTTATCGGCGTATAACACGCACTTTTTCCCCCTGAAAATAGGGGGCAAATGATGTATGCGTGTTATACGCCGATATAATGTTAAGAAGCCAGCGGAGGCCGGGCGGTGCGAGCGGAGGGCAAGCGGAGGCCGGGCGGTGCGAGCGGAGGGCAAGCAGAGGCCGGGTGGTGCGAGCGGAGGCCGGGCGGTGCGAGCGGAGGCCGGGCGGTGCGAGCGGAGGCCGGGCGGTGCGAGCGGAGGGCAAGCGGAGGCCGGGCGGTGCGAGCGGAGGGCAAGCGGAGGCCGGGCGGTGCGAGCGGAGGCCGGGCGGTGCGAGCGGAGGCCAGGCGGTGCGAGCGGAGGGCAAGCGGAGGCCAGGCGGTGCGAGCGGAGGGCAAGTTCTGAGCTACCCTTATTTTGCTTCAAAGTTTTTATTTAGAAATTTAAATTTTTTTCCTGAAATTTCCCTCTTAAAATGAAGATGCGTGTTATACGCCTGTGCGTGTTATACGCCGATAAATACGGTACTACTAAAACACTCATTGCGTTTATCTGTTTGTATCTGCAAGTCGGCCGAAATAGCTATACTCCAACAATTTTTAAATCAAGATACCTAAAATCTGCTAACTTAAAGAACATATAAAAATCCAGGACTTGTTATTTATTCCTCTGTAATTTAAATTTCCATGATGTTTAGATCATGTTTAGTCACAAAGATGTGGCAGTTGAAATGTCCCTATAATTGTGGGATCATGATTGCATGATCAATGCTTCCAGCCAGCTTCTTACAAGCAAAATCAATGGGGAAGCTAGCAAGAAATCAGAAGTCACTCTGATTCCCACTGCATTTTTGCCAATTTGTGATTTTTCTGTTTATCTGCTTACAAATACCCACTTAATATCTGTTATCTTAATATATGTTCTGTTCTGTTCATGTGTCCCACTTCTAACCAAATGTAAATTACTAAGAAAAAACATTCCCATGTTTAGATTTCCTCTGAAGAATTCCACTAGAATTTTAATCATCTTGTTGAACTTCAGAATATGTTGGATATATACACTCTTCCTAGGCAGCAATCCCTTCTAACAAATATTTGAATATAAAGATTATGCAATTAAAAATGCACAGACTTGCGGGACTTCTGGTTTGAGCTTCTTCGGCGACAGACCGAAACCTTGTCTCTGCAAGGCTTTGATCCGTGCTCGCCACTGGAGCACCCGAGCCGGCTGGTTTTGGGGCTAAGCCACCCCATAGAGGTGGTGAAGAAGGGGGAGACTGCCTGCAGGGTTGAGGAGAGCCGCATCTCTCCTCCCTAGCTGGCCATTACTTCCTTTCCCGAAGGCGGTTGTAGCGGTGGTCAGAAATGGCCACCACAAAGAAGAACTCGACTGGAAAAGAATGTGCAGGAGGAAGATAAGAAGAGAAAGTTTTGGTTGACTGGGTCAAACAGCAAAAGCAACAAATAAGGTACCCTGGAATTGAAACTATTAAAAAAACCAATAACATTGTTCCCTAAGAAGATTTTTAAGCTGCAAAGGAGAGAGAAAAGGGGAAAGATTTGGTTTTTTTTCTCCTTTTCCTATACTGACAGCTAAGAAACTTAAGCAAGAAATTGGAAAAAAACACCACTTTGACATTAATAGGCATTTGATGCTGAAAATAAAAAGTCAAAGGGATAATAAAGATTTCTGGATAATCAAAAGCTTTTGAAAACAGGAAAGGAGAAAAAAAGAATAAAAGGCGGGATCTGGAAGGGAGGAGACTGTCTGGAATTAAAAAGAACTTCCAGCAAAATCTCAACAAGACTTCCAAAAGATACATTTTAACTGAAATATCGCAACAAAAACCCCAGGAAGAGAAAGTGGAAAAAGAAATAAGAAGAAATAACTTGGAACTATTTGAATTACTTGATGATTTCTGGATTTTTGGTTATTGTTTTGAATGACTAAAATCAATTGGGTGGTTGTTTAAAACTGTTTAAAATGGCTCCACTTTTAGAAGAACTGAAAATGGAACTTAAAAAGTACAAAGAAGATGCACAAGAAAGGAGAGGTTCTTTTGGCTTCGTATTTCAGTTTTTAGCAATGGAAATTTGGAATTATGAGAAACAACAAGAAATGCCTGCAGAACAAGAAGATTGCGACAAAGAAGAAGCCATCTTTAATGAACAAGTAATCTCAGGTGGGGAAAAAAAGGAAAGGGGGGAAAGAAAATGGAAAGTTTAAGATTGGGAAAAACAACTCCCCCCCCCAAAAAAAATAGAGTGAAAAATAAGTATAAAATCAGAAAGCAACAGAAGAGGGAAATGCAGAAGAGAGAATTAGAACTAGAGAGACAAGGGGGTAAAAAGGGGAGGGAGAAGATGAGAGGGAAGAAAGAAAGGAAAAGAAGTTATAAAGGACAGAAACAAACTATAGAGAAACAGGGCCTATTTAGAGATAATGGGTGAAAATTTAATGGAAAAAGGGATTCTGCAAAGGTACATAAGATAGTATTGTTATATTAGAAACAGAAATAATTTTAGAAAATATGAAACAATGTATAATTAAAATGTTTGATAAAATAGCTTTCCTAATTCAGTGGAATGCTTCTCAATAAATAAATGTAACAAAATGAATATTTAATGATTTACAAAACATATGTGAAGAGAAATAAGGGAAAAATTAATTATGGAGATTATATGTGTCTTTAAGGAAGTATGATATTTAATTGAAAAGAAGTGTTAAAGATGTTAAGATTTTAATGATTATTAATGATAGAACTGAATTGGAATGGAATGAGGGTTTATAATTACATATATTTATGATCTTTTTTTAAAAAAAGAATATAGTGTGTATTATAAGAATGTACCAAGCAGAATTCAATTGGAAGTTATGTATTATGTATTATATTGAAGGTCATAACCTTAAGGTATATATTGGAGTTTAAATAAGAGTTGAATGAATGTAATTAAAAGATATAAAGGTGTCATACTCCAATTAGTAACTACAGGAGAAAATTTGTTTAATGAGAAAAGATAATATGAAATTGAAACAGAACAGACAAAAGTATAAATACAATGATTTGAATTGAGATGAGATAATCAAAATAAATTGAGAAAATTAAAAGAGGGGAAAAACTATATAGAAAATGTAGAATAGTATAAGATATGGAATAGAACAGAAAAAGGAGCATGAAATTGAGTTTTGTGTCTGAATAAAGGAGTTCAACCCGGGACCATGCTATTTTCAAAAAAGATGTTTTAGTTGTATTTTGTATGTGTGAAAACCCAAATAAAACTTTATTTTAAAAAATGCATAGACTTGCAGTAGTTTGCATACATAAGCTTCTGCCTCTATCATTTATCCATGGAAGGGGAAATCATCTCCAAGTCATATATCAGGAATTTCTTTGAAAACTATTAACTATTATGGAGTATTAACACCAGTTGATTTAACCAAATGAATTGGGAAGCTATAGGGCTATAAAAGATTACACTCCATATACTTTGGGTTGTAGAATTCAAAGAAAAACACTGGGAACTGAGCTATGTTGGATCCTGAGAGTTATAGACTTTGGTGAAAAAATGTTAAAACTGGCTTTTGATAGATAAGATTGAAATAAACCAGATTGAAGAACATATGTGCATTTTAGAATAGTAATTTCTAGCCTGCTGTATCAAAAATATCCCACTCCTAAATATTGTGGTAATAATGTCCACAAATTAAATTAAGAACTAAGAATGAGCAGTAAACTGGCCAAGTTTGCTGATGCCATCAGAGACATCAGAGACATACAAAGCAAAACAAATTTGTGAAGGTCTCTAAAATCGATAAAAAATATAATAAAATGTGCAGCATAGTTAAAAACAGGAACTCACTTGAAAAACATTTCTAGCTTGACATATAAATAAATGTCATCTGAGCTGGTGATAATTGATTAGGAAACAGAATTTGACAACATAATGCATAATAACATTCTTGGCAAAGCAGGATCTAAACAAGTGTCCTAGAATAGCTGGCATGGTCATAGTTGAGAAAAGCATTATTTCTCCTGAAAAGCCTGCCTCAGGAAGGCATGTCTTTAGCAAAGAGAAGGTTTACAGTAGGCCAAGACAGAAAGCATTCTCCAGTAGGCTGGGCACATATTGTAAGTTTTGTGTGTAATGTAGAGCAGCTGGTTTCAGGTCTTTAGAAGGAGCTGGAAGATAATATATTAGGGCTGGTTAGCTAAAAGTAATGTAGGAGTGCTCCTTCTACAACGAGAAATCCAGTCAAATGGAATAAGTGCACACACCAAGCCTACCAGCTGCTGCCACACACACGCTTTGGTAGCCTATCTACCAAAGGTTACTTGGATGAGAAGCAAAACACCTTCAAAGAAAAATCAGAAAGTCCAGTTGCCTCCTGAAAAGCACCTTTGGGACAACTGTGACCTGGATGTCTGAGAATCTCCATAGACTTTTAGCTATGCACTTTGGGATAAGCACCCTTGAATGACGTGGGAGTTTCCAAGAAAAAAAATGCCGACCACATGAACCAGGAACACTTCTCAAGTGACCCTGAGCATACAGATTAACTTCCAAGTGCCTCATTGACTCCCTAAAAGGATGCAAATGACCAGCTGTCTGCAAGGAATATAAATCCTTCCATTTCCATCATTCTGTCAGAGCTGAAGAAGCTTCTTGGATGAGAAGCAAAATGTCTTCAAAAGAAAAAAACAGGAAGTCCAGTCGTCTCCTGAAAAAACACCTTTGGGACAACCATGACCTGGATGAGTGAGAATCTCCATAGACTTTTACCAAAGGTTACATTTCCCAGCTTGGAATTTAGAGATGGGAGAGTTTAAGGGTGGGTTGAATGAATGTGAGAAAATTCAGATATCTCCATGATGACTCTCAGGGCTATTCTCCTACTATAGCAAAACTTAAGGGTTCCAAAGAATTCATATTGGTGTTTTCTGTGATTGGCTGGAACATGTGATTAAATGTACATGGCGTAAAGATTATAAAATTTGATTCACTTCTCCCATCTTGTACAAGATTCGGTACTATGCTTATTGTTGGATTTGGCACAATGTATATAAAGTTCTTCTCTATTCAATACCTATAAGAATGTGGCTTTTAGTAGTGCTCATATATATATAAAGTATATTTTATTTTTTTATTTATTTATTTGATTTGCCAATTGTTTACAAGATAATAAGTATAAGTGTATACATAGTTGTGAATACATGAAGCAGCCATGTTAGTAATGTATTTAGCTTGTTTACATGTTCGATGTCATAATCAGGTGCTCTGTAACATAAGTAAGAATCGAAATGTGATATTTAAGGATAGTTCACAGATGATGGTCTCAGGAAAGCAAGCTCCTGGGTAACTTGGATATTTTTTAGATGTAAGGATTTTTATAGAAGATAGCAAGACCACCTCCTCACTTAATTTCACGATCTGATCGGTAAACATGATAGTCTTGGCTGTAGTCTTTGCTTTTGTAATCGGTTTTTTTCCAGGTCATTGAGGCTTGGAGCCTAGCTTGGGCGGGGGGCTTGTTTTGGCGAGCTTGTGGCGGGGGGTCTGGGGGGGGCTTTCCGACAAGTTACAGAGTCTGTTTTGGAATGAAAAAGAATCTAAATATGTGCATAAGCAGGTGACAAGACACTTAAAGATGAAGTATGGTTTTGGTGGTTGTGGATAAAACTTTCTGAGGATATGACCGTGTCACTGAAGTGCACAAAAGATTTCATTATCAAATCTTTAATTTTAATTTTATGCCTAAGTATTTAATATTTTATTTTGTATTATAGTATTTTATTTTGTATTATTGTATTATTCAAACAACATATTTATTATCTTCAGAAATTTATTTTTTATCTTCAGAAATTGATTAAGAGCTCAAATAAGTCTATGGGAGTGGACAGTTCTAATTTAAACCAATTTAAATAAATAATAAAGATAATAATAAGAGGCCTGGCCTATTCGAAAGAATATTTTCACAGCTGCAATTTAACTCATCTTATTCTAATCAATATTGTATTATCAAAATCTAATTAATTATGAGGGCTTTGCTTATCCCAAATTGCATTATTTAGATGTATTTCTTAGGCATTGAAGAAATTACTCCCAAACTCAGTTACTAATGTCTTGCTTGGTTGGATCTATTCATTTAGGGCTTAAAGAGACAAAATACATGCTTTAAGGAAGGAACAGAAATCAATAATTGTAACCGTGCATATCATGTATTGCCCAATGTGTCTAAATCATGACTGTATTTCTGTCATGTTAGTAAGTCTGAGCTAAGAAAATATAATTACTAACATATGTACATGCTTTGCAAGAGGGTATCACTAAAGTATTTTGGGAGGCTGCCAGTGACAATAGAATTAATTATTGTTCTCATATATTTAAAGACAGATTAGTAAAACACGGCTGAACCAAGTAGAACTGAAATGTTCCAAAAGTGATTTCCTGTCCCAATTACAAGGATTCATTTGTACCCTTCAGCATCAGCCCTGTTCCTTTCATTTCCTTTTTGCAGCAACTCTCCTTTGTTACAACTGAACAACTAAAATACCTTAGGAGGAGGAATGTAGTTCATATATAGCTGGGACTTGGAATTAATTATTTTTATCTGTTTTAATTCCAGCTGCTCAATTCCAGCTCTTGGTTTATTTTCATCTGTACAAAAATTCAGCAGGCTCCTCTAGAATGGAATCTATATTAGATATTATGTAAAGATGTTTATGAAAACAATTTGATTTTAAGAAGAATCTCAGTCTGTACTGAGACTGAGAATCTGTGTGCTATACACTGGAATACCCATAAACTTGAATGTTCCTTCCCCTATAACCATCAGTTGGATTTGTGCACTCAGGTAGACAGACTATCATGACATGGTATCTACAACAACTCTTACAAGTGGCTTAGAAGAACACCATGGTCAATGTCATGTAACACTTCTGGGAAGGATCTAAACAGGTATTTGAAGATCTCAGGTCTTGATCACAGATGGGTCACGGAGCTGCTAGAGGGATAAACAGTGACTACTCATAGACTGTACATATTTAATCATAAATCATAAAGGCAAAATAGATGCGGAAGAAATATATCTCAATATTGCATAGCTTCATGTCTACAGATACAATGTTTGTTTTTGATTGCTATACATTCAAAGAGATTTAATAGCAGAGGGGAACAATGTCTTTGCAAAAGGCTGTTGCAAAAGGCTGTTGAACTGTGCAATCATAAAATGTCAATCATATAAATAGAAGAGCATATTTATGTAGATCAGAGGAAAGGCCTTTTTTTCCCTTAATATTCTATTTTCCAGATACTAGATGTCAATTAAATCTTAAACTGATCTTTTAATACAAAAGGTTGAAACTATTAATGTTCTTTCATGAAATAATACACAATTCTTCTGTTAGACTTTTCCAGGACTGTGCTAGAGAATGGCTTCACATTCTTAAGCTAATGACAATCCTTTTCAAACATGAGGAATTGTTTCTGAGCTTAGTCATTATCTCCCTCACCTTTCCAAATTGCTAGATGTATTGTAGACATTTACGGGGATTAAATGAACAAGCAAGATGGGGTGGAAGGAAATCAAAAAAGACATTTATATTTTACAAAGAGGTCTTCTCCCAGATTGTGGAAGGTTCTATCTAAGTGCAATGCCATCATCTTTCCTATCACAAGCATGTGATACAGAATGGAAAATAGCTTGGAAAAAAATCTGTTTAAGGATGCCCCCAAACTCTTAGTCTGAAAGTTCAGCTCTAGCACGAGTCACAAACATCTTCCAGATTCTATTGTCTCAAAAAAATCCTTTTTCGCTTACTCTTTACTAATCAACAAGCTGATGAAACTAAGAAAGGCTACATTGCACATTACACAAAGGGATTTTCATGAAAGTATGATAGATGTTCCAAAAACAGAATAGACAGAGTCCGAAGAAAAAAGAAGAAGCAAACAACACTAGCTAGGGCATACAGGCAAAGAGCCGCAGGGCTTCTGATAAACAACTCCTAGGAAAGTCCATCTGACATCCATTTACATCCTGTTCTTCTCCATAATATTTTCTGAAATCTAGAGTGTTGCCAGTAGTGAATTGTGCTTTAGATGCTTCCATGAATCAGATTCCTCTAAGCACAAAGTGTTGGGCTTACCTGAAATGCATCTTCTAGTTGTACAGGAGGAGAATTCAAAGCGTGGCTGTCTCCTGCTTCCTTGCTTAAAGACGGAGTCAATCAAAGTTTAGTTCAGCCCCCTTTCTACTGCACATGCCCAGTTTTTGATGAAGGCTGATGATTGACTTGGAGAGTTCTTTGGTGCTCGTTCTTGACCGTTCTGAGCTTGGGACTAACTATCTAAGGGTGGGATTTGGATTCTCCTCCCATACAACTAGAAGATGCATTTCAGGTAAGCCCAATGCTCTTTTTCTCAGTTGTATGGGTCAGAGAATCGAAAGTGTGGGACATACCCAAGCTAATTGTCCTGAGGGTGGGCCAACTCCTTGTCCCGAGCCCCCATCTCCGTGTGAACTCTTTGTAGCACTCTTCTTCCAAAGGATGCTTCTGCTGATGCAAATGTATCCAGTTTATAATTTCTGATGAATGGAGATGGTGATGACCACGTTGCTGCCCTACAGATCTCTTCAATCGAGGCCTGTGTGTTCCATGCCGCTGATGTGGCTGCACTCCTGGTTGAATGTGCCATTATGTTACCTGGCAATTGCAATGATTGGTTTTCATAAGCTTTTGTGATACATGTCTTGATCCATCTGCCTATGGTAGACGGTGAAATCCTTTCTCCCAACGAACTCGGTCTAAATGAAACAAACAATGCTTCTGTTTTTCTAATGGGCCTTGTTCTCTTAATATAAATGCATATCGCTCTCCTAACATCCAAGGAGTGCCACTTCCTTTCTAGGCTATGGACCGGTTCTGGGAAGAAGTCTGGTAGTACTAACTCGTCTGCTCTATGGAAAGTAGAATTGATCTTTGGGATAAAGGTTGGGTCTAATCTTAATACTACCATATTCGGGTGAACTATACAGAGGTCCTCCCTCATGGATAATGCTGCCAACTCTGAAATTCTTCTGGCTGATATAATGGCTATTAGGAAGGCCACCTTAAGGGTGAGTGAAGGTAGTTCTACTGACCTCAGCGGTTCAAAGGGTTCAGTCATGAGAGCCCTTAGCACCCTTGTCAAGTCCCAAGTAGGGTACCTGTGTATCACAGGTGGCTTTAGACTGGTTGCTCCCCTGATGAATGTGCAGATTAGGGGGTGTCGTGAGAGGGACTCTGAGGTACCACAACCCAACACTGAAGCTACCGCTGCTACCTGCCCCCTTAAGGTGTTAGGGGTTAAACTCTTCTCCAGGCCTTCCTGGAGAAAATCCAGCACTTGAGTAACTAACACTGTGGTTGGATCTATTTGTTTCTTGGAACACCAGGTTCCAAATGCTCTCCAAGTAGCATCATAAATTCTGTAGCGCTCCTTTCCTGATACTTCGCTTTCATTGGTTTGCCTGTTGGAGCGCAGGAATTTCCATTCTTCTCCGCCTCTTTTTCCGCCCTTGGGAAGCATTTCTCAATGGCCCTTTGTCTCCTTAATGCCTCCCTCTCATTTGCCTTGGACACCCTGCTGAGAGGCCTTTCTGAAGCTCTCCCAGCCTCTCTGGGTTCCTTTGTGCTTTGTTCAAACTCTGTTCAAACTGCAGGCAGGGGATTCCTGCTCCTCCAGGCTTGCCTCTGTTTCAGAAAATTCGGCTATGGTCTTTCCCTTTGTCTTTCGCCGATAGAATATACTCAGACCAGCCTGAGCATGGACTCTAGCCTCCCTTTCTCCTGGGTAGGCTTATGTGGCTGTGATGGAAGCTTCTCAGCCTAAGACTGAGTTTGCCTACAATTAAATACCATGTGCACTAATCAAACAGGTGGCAAGAAAGTAGGGGCAGGCAGGCAAAACACAGGCTATGTAGACAGGAAACACAGTGTCAGACATAAAGATCTCAAGTGCCTATATACAAATGCACAAAGTCTGGGGAACAAGTAGGGTGAACTCGAACTACGAATACATGAAGGTAAATATGATATAGTTGGAATAACAGAAACTTGGTGGGATGAAACCCATGACTGGAATATACTGATAGAAGGATACAAACTATTAAAAAAACAAACAGACCCCATAAAAGAGGAGGTGGAGTTGCACTGTATGTAAAGGACGACTATATTGCTACAGAAATGCATAAAACCAAAGATGAAAACCTCCTAGAATGCATATGGGTCAATATAAAAGAAAAAAAGAATGACATGGCCATTGGCATATATTATAGGCCACCCAATCAAATAGATGTCCTTTTTGCCAGCCAACTAACAAACATATGCAGAAAACACACAACAATAGTAAATGGAGATTTAAATGATCCTGATATCAATTGGAAAACTAATTCTGCACCAAGTGAGAAATCAAATAAGTTCCTTACCAACCTAGCTGACAACTTTGTTGTCCAAAAGGTAGAGGGTGAAACTAGAGGGACAGCCATACTGGACTTAATTCTTACAAACAGAGAAGAAGTGATAGAGGGAGTTGAAACTGCAGGAACCTTGGGTGAGAGTGACCATGTCATACTAGAATTCAACATAACACAAACAGAAGCAACAGAACATAATGACACCAGAGTCTTGGATTTTAAAAGAGCTGATTTCAATAAACTCAGAGAGAACTAGGGAAAGATTCCATGGATGAAAATCCTAAAGGGGAAAACAACTCAAGAATCTTGGGAAACTCTAAAAAGTATGATCATAGAAGCCCAGACCAGCACAATGCCACAGAGAAAGAAAAACAAGAAATCCAAAAAGAAACCAACCTACACAAAGATCTCTTTGGCAAATTGAAAGAAAAAAAGGACAAGTACAAAAATTGGAAAGGAGGACATACAACTAAGGCAGAATATCAGCAAATAGCCAGAATCTGCAAAGACAAAATCAGGATAGCAAAGGCTCAGAACGAACAAAGACTTGCAACAAAAGTCAAAGATAATTAAAAAAAAGTTTCTTCCAACATATAAATAACAAGAAAAAAATCAAGGAAACAGTCAGTCCACTAAAGAGAGAAGATGGCAAGGAAGTAACAGGCAACAGAGAGAAAGCAGAACTGCTTAACTCATTCTTTGCCCCTGTCTTCACGCAAAAAGCTCAACCCACCAAAAACGTAACTGTAAAAGACAGACCAGAAATAAAAGTTAAAATAAGCAAAAAAAAAAAAAAATAGTAAGAGAACACCTGTCTGATCTTGATGAAAACAAATCACCGGGGCCTGATGGATTACATCCCAGAGTTTTAAAGGAGCTGGCAGAGGTCACCTCAGAACCACTGCACCATTTCTTTCAAAAATCCTGGAGCGCCGGGGAACTACCAGAGGACTGGAAAAGAGCTGATGTGGTTCCCATCTTCAAAAAAGGGGAAAAAAACAGACCCAGGAAACTATAGACCAATTAGCCTAACATCAATACCGGGGAAGATACTAAAAAAGATAATAAAAAAACAGATCTGCCAACATCTAGAAACAAGTAAAGTAATAACCAGCAGTCAGCATGGGTTTGTTAAAAACAGATCATGCCAAACCAATCTTATTTCATTCTTCAACACAGTGACTAAATTAGTACACCAGCAAAATACTGTGGACATAATATATTTAGATTTCAGCAAGGCATTCGACAAAGTAGACCACAACCTACTTCTTAGTAAGCTAGAAAAAAGTGGAATAGATAGCACCACCACTAGATGGATTCACAACTGGCTGGCAAACTGTACTCAACGAGTAGTCCTTAATGGGTCTAAGTCTACATGGAGGGAAGTAAGCAGTGGGCTGCCACAATGTTCCGTCTTAGGCCCAGTACTCTTCAATATCTTCATTAACGACTTAGATGAGGGAATAGAAGGGGAACTTACCAAATTTGCAGGAGTAAGCTGGCAGGAGTAGCTAACACCCAAGAAGATAGGCTCAAGATCCAGATGGATCTTGACAGACTAGAACACTGGGCCATATCTAATAAAATGAAATTCAATATAGAGAAAAGTAAAGTCCTACACTTAGGCAAGAAAAACCAAAAGTACACATATAGACTGGGTGAAACCAGGCTCAATAGCAGTAACTGTGAGAGGGATCTTGGAGTCCTAGTGGACAGCCAGCTAAATATGAGCCAGCAGTGTGCAGCAGCCGCCAAAAAAGCTAATGCAATCCTAAGTTTTATTAACAGAGGGATACAATCAAGATCAAGGGAAGTACTAATACCACTCTATAAAGCCTTAGTAAGACCACACCTAGAGTACTGCATCCAGTTTTGTTCACCACATTATAAAAAAGATGTTGAGACTCTAGAAAGAGTACAGAGAAGAGCAACCAGGATGATTAGGGGACTAGAGGCTAAAACATACAACGAACAGTTGCAGGAACTGGGCTTGGCTAGTCTAGTAAAGAGAAGGACCAGGGGAGACACTATAGCGGTCTTCCAATATTTGAGGGGCTGTCACAGGGAGGAAGGGGTCAAGCTATTTTCTAAAGCGCCTGTAGGCCAGACAAGGAATAATGGATGGAAACTGAACAAGGAGAGATTTAACCTGGAAACAAGGAGAAACTTTCTGACAGTGAGAACAATCAACCAATGGAACAGCCTGCCCTCGGAAGTTGTGGGAGCACCATCAGTTGAGACTGTCAAGAAGAGATTGGACTGCCATTTGTCAGAAATTGTATAGGGTCTCCTGTTTGGGTGGGGAGTTGGACTAGATGACCTACAAGGTCCCTTCCAACTCTGATTATCTGTATCTGTATCTGTAAAGAGAGCGCTGGAGTCTTGTGCGGCTTCTGGTTTGTTTAACAAAGGCTCTGGGAAAGCTGAATTAATTTGCCCTCCTTCTTTGCTAGCCGATCGAGAGCCCACCCGCTCTTACTGAGGCTGCTGCCGCTTTTTCTCTTAACACCAAACAGCTATGTGGGCTTTCCCATCTTGGGATGAGCCGGCTCTTTCGCTTACTCATAGTTTGCTAACTTTCACTCTTTCTCTTTTCTCTCTTTTTTTCTCGAAAAATCCAAAGCGTTGATCCTATATTTTCTATCTTTCTTTCTGAGCACTCTCTCCTCATGTCCTCTTTGCATGAAGACGGAGTCAAAAACTGGGCATGTGCAGTGGAAAGGGGGCTGGACTAAACTTTGACTCCATCTTTAAGCAAGGAAGCAGGAGACAACCCATACTTTGGATTCTCTCCAACTGAGAAAAAGTCTGTCCTCTCATCATTTATTGCTTGTCTTCTTTTTTCTGTGGACTTCATATAGGGTTTCAGGACTAAGCTTGAGTTTTGACTGATGTAGTTTCTGCCAAATAAATCTGGAAATGAAAGAACTGGGCCACATTTACATTAGTTCCTTTTCCAACAGAGCTGTCCTATAAAATATTTTCATCAGCATGTGATGGATATGACACTCCTAATATCATATTTATTATTAAAAAGTGTATGTTGCCCTTCAAACAGTTTTCCCAAGGTAGTTTACAGAAAATAGAAAGTGCTAAATAGAACAATGTACCCGCAATAAAAGCATAAAACCACAGGCAACTTGGTTAAAATTGTAATTATGGTATATTGTCCCAGTTTAATATATTGAAAGGTTTGGGGCATCCATGGCCAGTAAATTTTATTAGCACCAATCCACCTGGGCAGAAAGTACAAGAAAAGGCTGGGTGCAGAAATGTTGACCCATTACATCATCCCTTCATTTATTGTCCTATAAAATAGATTCCAGGAAGCCTAAAATCAGTCATTAGCTTTCTTCCACTGGCTGAGAACAAAAGGTTCTGCCTGTTAAAAAAAAACTCAGCAGGTCAGTTCTGGTCAATAGATGCATGAGAACCCAGATGGCCAGCACTGATGAAATGAAGCTCTCTCTAATTTAGGAGGCAAGTCATTAATCAGTTAATCACATAGCTTAAAAGTAATGACTCTAGCCCTGGTTCTTGTGAGGCAGTTATTCCACATAGACCATATTTAATATGTTTAATATGCAAAGAATCCTTCCGGTGTTTTCTGTCCTGAAATGTAATCATATATACACTGTATATGACTACCAGTATGTCAATAGAAAATAGTATTTGCTGAATTAATAAAGGTGTTATCAGATTAAACCAATATTCAAAGAAAATAGCTAGATAAGTGAGAAGAATGTGCTTATTTTATGTGCTTATGTATAATATTTGGAGAATAATATCATTTCTGTTCTATTGTAATTGGAGGACAGAGTGCAGCAGAGTTTATATATATATATATATGGGTGTCTCTGATATCTTCTGTCTGTTTTTTGGCTCTTTTTGTATCTTGATTGGCTGGCAGCATTGTGTTACTTTAATGGAGGCCTTTAGTGCAGCTTGGCTTCGGGTAAATGGACGGCTATCATTAGTTAGGAAGCTGGGTTTCATCTGGGTGCCTGGTTGGGGTGTGTTTGAGCTGGAGGTATCAGGGGGGATCTGTTTGTGCCCAGGTGTTTGCCTGGCTTGTGGTGTGGAGATTTTTTTGTTTGTGAGTGCAGGCTTCCAAATGATTGACAGCCTGGTGGAATCATCTCTTCTGTTCATGCTTTCTGGTCTTTTTTCAATCTCTATGGCTTCTCTGATGACTCTGTGGCTAGGGTTTTCCATAGTGGCCAGGGTTTTGGTGCCATTGAAGTTGATGCTATGACCTGTAGCTTCCATGTGTTGGACTAGTGAGGAAGTGTGTTCCAGCTTTTTGACTGCATTTTTGTGTTCATCCAGGCGGGTACTTATTCTTCTATTGGTCTGTCCAATGTATGTGGCCGGGCATGATGCACAGGGGACTTCGTATATGCCTTGGTTTTCCAGGTCAATTTTATCTTTGGGGTTGCTAAGGATGGCTGCTATTTTTCTGTCTGTTTTGAAGGCAGTCCTGATGTGATGTCTGTGTAGTACCTTGCTAATTTTGTCTGTAGTACCACTTATGTAGGGCAGGACAGCTGTTCCATAGGTCTGTTCATCTTCTGGGTCTCTATTATGTTTCAGGTTGTTTTTGTGGATCAAGCTGGTGATTTTGCTTTTGTGGAAGCCGTTGGCTGTCAGTACTTTAGTCAGGGTGCATAGTTCAGCCTTAATGTGTGTCTTGTCTGCCAGGCGTTTGGTTCTGGTAATTAGTGTTTTAGCCACGGAGTTTATCTGTGCTGGGTGGTGGTGGGATTGGGCGTTGAGGTAGCGGTTGGTGTGTGTTTTCTTCTGGTATATGGTGTGTCCTAGTGTGCCATCTGTTTTTTTGTAGATTAGTACATCTAGGAATGGTAGTTGTTTGTTTGTTTCTGTTTCCATGGTGAACTTGATTTTGGGGTGTGTGCTGTTTAGGTGAGTTAGGAAATTGTTTAGGTTTTCTTTTCCATGGGGCCAAATCACGAATGTGTCATCGATGTATCTTAACCATAGTTTGGGTTTGAGGATGGCATTGGCCAGGGCTCTGGATTCGAATTCTTCCATGAACAGGTTAGCAATGACAGGTGACAGTGGTGATCCCATGGGGGCTCCTTCTATTTGTTTGTATCTTTGTCCTTTGTATATGAAATATGTGTTGGTTAAGCAGTGTTCTGTTAGTTCCATGAGGTGTTTGGCTGGTTGGTATTTATTTTTGATGATTTCAAGGGTCTCTTTTATCGGGACTTGAGTGAATAGGGAAACCACGTCAAAACTTACAAGCAGATCTTCTTGCTCCACGTGTAGATCTTTGATCATTTCCAAGAAGTGGTATGAGTTTTGTACATGTGAAGCTGCTGTTTCAGCATGGGGCTGTAGCTGCTTTGCTAGGTATTTGGCTAGGTTTTGTAGTGGTGCTCCTCTGGAGCTGACTATGGGTCTGACCCATATATATATGGGTCATATATATATTATGCTGAATAGAAGAATTTTGTTGTGACTCCTATTTTTGTACCCTAGAAATTCTAGCATCATGCATAGAAGTCTCATAAAGAATATCAGCTGTGGCCATGTACTAAATTGTCATTTATTGCTGTCACAGCTGCTTCCTGTCATTATTGAACAAAGTGGCACAATGCCAAAGATCAGCTCATATTTTTTGTATTTTTTCAGGCCAATGAATCTCAAAAATTTCACTAGAGATAGTGCTTTGCTTCAAAGCAACAGAACATGGATGTGCAGATGTATCCCTCTCCATCACTAGTTTTGATTCTGTAAATCTTCCCTCTGATACGGAACAGGAACAGGATCTCTAAAGATTCTTCCTTAGGAGAAAGCTGGGGAAGGTTTCCCCAGCAAAGAGAGGGTGGGCGGGGGGGAATCAAGTTCAGATGGAGGACTGAAAATCAGTAAATATCACCTGCAATGGGGGAAAAAAGTACATGCTTCCTCTTCTAACTCTGTGCTATTTTAAATAAAACTGAAATAAATTTAAATTTTTAAACAAAATGGGTTAGCTAGAAAAACTCCTATCGGACAACTCCTGACTTGCCAGCAAAAACTAGCATGGCTCTCCTATTATATCTTCCATGTAGGTGAATCTCTTGTGAGCATTTTAACAAGGTTACTTTGCCTAAAATGGAAGGATTTTATATACACGAGTTATTTGCCTCTCTAGGAACCATCAAATGACAAATCTATCAGTGGAATAGTTCTGTATTGGTAGGAAAAATATAGATATATCTATATATCTCCACCATCAAAATCTGTTTTTAGTAATATTTTAGTGGAATATTAGAATATTAGTTTCTTATGCTGAATTTTAGTACTTCTTTAGAGTTTGATTTTTTTTAAAAATAAAATAGAATTATTTACTGACCAAGTGTGATTGGACATACAAGGAATTTGTCTCTGGTGCATAAGCTGTCAGTGTACATACAAGCAACAAGTGATAAATCATGATCATAATCATCGTAAGAAACATTCACCCACTCAACGATAGTCATAAGATACTAAATAAGCAAGCAACATAGATCATACTAGGATACTAAATAAAACAATTAATGTAAATTGTAAGATAAAAGCAACAATGTTATAGTCATAAGAAGATAAGGAAATTCAGGTAGTCCTTGACTTACGACCACAATTGAGCCCCCAAATTCTATTGCTAAGTGAAAGATTTGTTAAGTGAGTTTCCCCCATTTTCCGATCCTTCTTGACATGGTTGTTAAGTGAATCATTGTAGTTGTTAAATTAGTCAAACTGTTGTTATGTGAATCTGGCTTCCCTATTGACTTTGCTTCTCAGAAGGTCGCAAAAGGGGATCACATGACCCTGGGACACTGCAACTGTCATAAATGTGAGTCAATTGCTAAGCATCTGAATTTTGATCATATGTCCATGGGGATGCTACTATGGCCAAAAGTGTGAAAACTGGTCATAAGTCACTTTTTCCAGTGCTGTTGTAACTTTAAATGGTCACTAAGCAAACTGTTTTAAGTTGAGGACTACCTGTAGGAAAGATGAGAATAATAATAATAATAGTAATACAACCCTACTAGGTAGCTTGATAGTGTGTTTAGCAGAGTGATGGCATGGAGTGAAAAAACTGTCCTTGTGTCTTGTTGTTTTGTCATGCAATGCCCTATAGAATCTTCTTGAGGAAAGAAGTTGAAACAGTTTATGAAAGTTGTTGAAAAAGAGATGCCTTTTAAGTGAGGGTCGAGACCCAAAAGGAAGCCAAGATGCTAGCAAAAAGCACAAGACCCATAACACAAAACCCTTGACATATACAAGCAGATAAATCCTACTGAAGAAGCCAACATTATCGAGCATCCAGTCACAATTCTGGAGGAATAAATCACTGCTTTTGGCAAACTGGTACTGTGAATTTCAATTACATAGCCCAGTGCTTAAGATGGGTTTGACAATTAGTTACAATGGCTTGTCAGTTCCTGCTAAGACACAAGCAACAGAGTCATTGTCACAGACTACCTTCATAAGTATCATTTGCCTAGGGCAGTGAGGCAGGACCAAAAGAGCAGCAGGAGATCTGGCAGAACATGTTAAGCTTAGTCTTAAAATTGGTCAACAACTTCTAATTTTACTTTGGAGAATGGGGTGGTTACTATCAGTGCCATGCCTTCAGATACGCCATGTTGTATCTGCTCCCAGGTGAAGTATCTAACCCACATTTTCTGACATAATAAAATCATAGAAGCATAAAGTTGGAAGGAGCCATTTAGTTCTGGAGCCTAACCCCTGTGTGAATAATGGATCACTTTTCCATTGTTAATCAAAATTCAGCCCTTGCCTTTGGGATGAAAGCCTGCATGTCTTCCTTTTCATAAAAATGATTTGTCGGTATGGTATTCAAGGCTATTGTACTTATCACTTTTTCATTTAGCAGCCTTTGATAATGCAAAGATGGCTTGAAATTAGTCCTTGGAGATGGAAACCCTCTCTTGGATGAATGGCCATTCCTTCTAAATCTGTTTCCTATGATATAGGATGTCAAGTCTTGTGGGAAACTGATTGACAGTCTGGGTATTCTTCCCCTCCCCCCTATTTATTTATATGTTTTCTCTTTACATACAATAAGTGCTTTATGAACAGCGTACTGTCTGGGTCAATTTGCTTATACAATACTACTTTTTCAGTTCCTAGTTTCTACCTCTATTATTCAACCATTGATAAAACAAGTCCCAAATTTGAAAACATTCTGTGTCTCCTTTTTCTTTTATCTTAAGTGTTAGTCTATCCATTTTTGCACAGTCTAATTATTTTTTTAATAATATCTTCTTTAGATGTTTCCTCATTTTTCCAGCATTGTGCAAATACAATTCTTGCTGCTGTCAAAACGTATATATTAAATATACATTCCCTTTATCATATTTTTCTGGTATTATGCTTAATAAAAATAGTTCTGGTTTATAATCTAAATGTTGCCTTAACATTTTTTTGTAACCATGTATGCACTTTCATCCATTTTTTATTTTTTTTTGCTTCTGTGTATTCTTGAAGAAAGAATGGGAAATATCTTTGTCTCTTGGAGGTGCTTCCAACTCATTTGGAACTCTTGTTTATTGTAATAATGTGACTAAGTGCAATATGGACAGGCACACCGTATGCAGTATAATGTTTTGAAGGTCATCTGAAGTTTGCTTTTATAGCAGCCAAGGATCACTCCTGTGTGACAACAATACATGAAATAACATAAAAAGCACAATCCCTTTCTGTAGTCATAAAACCCTAAAATTAAGGTGATATTTTCTGCATTAAGCAATGACAGCTCTAAGGAGGAGAGCTGCAGCTCATGAAAGTTTATGTCTTAAATAACATTTGCTAGTTGGAAAAGGTGCTACCTGCCCAGGGCCATTAAGAGCAGAGCTTGTACCTTGTGATATTACTTGTAATAAACAAGAACAAATATGTTGGACTTTTTTATGTTTTTGGACATCAGGAGGTAAGAACCCAAAAAGTAAGTACACACATAAAACACACAGGAATAATCAGCATGATGTTTTTGAAGGTTGTGAATTTTAAAGGTATGCCAATACTTTCAAACTTTCCCCAAAATCAAAAAAGGAAAAGAAAATTTCCTCCAGTAGGGTATCCAGCTTATATATTTCACTCCTCATGCAGAATTAGCATCTATTAATGAAGACAGGGGAAGCATAGATTAACCATTGCATATAGAACAATTTTCTACAGCCTGCTCTTAAATTTGCATTTTTGCTGAAAAGCATAGATGATAAGAAACCAGTGCAAAATAAAATACACATTTCTTTGCTCTTACCTGTCTAATGAGATACAGCACAGATGAAGAATTGATGCAGTAGTGAGAAGGACATCAAGAGAAGTACGAACCAAACAGAACATCCTTCCATAAATCCAGTTATCTTGAACCAGTTCAATCGCTCCAAATGGCATCACCAAAACAGATACTAGCAAGTCAGCAAAGGCGAGCGAGACTATGAAATAATTGGTCTTGATTCTCCTGTAAAATGAGATATACAAGCATTGATCCTTAAGTATTAGGCAACCCTTAGTTCTGAATTTAAAATTGTTTAACCATTTACTGTATTATTTCTCTATTAATCAACTGCAAGTTTTGTTCAATATTTGTTTATTTATAAAAGTTTCACCAAAAGGAATTCTATTTCTCCTGAAGGTGAAAATTATCTAATTTGTTGGTTTACAGATTACCCTAATCATCCATACAGAACTAATTCATATTTTAGTACTTTTTCAATTTTAACAAGCTCATTTCAAGTGCTTTGTCAATTTTTAAAAGAATTTTCATTAGCAATCATGGTCAGAAAACATTATGTAAAAAAACTGTAATTTATCCATCAAAATAATGCATTTTAATTAACAATATTCTAACAGTAAATTGACTTCATACATTTTGAAGCATGTTACTGTACTGTTAAAAATGTTTATGAATATAGAATTTTCTAAAAAGATGGTATAAAACTGTTTTCTGGTCCTGAATGTGGTCATTACTCATGCATGAGAAATTTCCCTTTTAGTATTTGCCAAGCATTATAGACCATATAGAGAGCCAGTTTGGTATAGTGCTTAAAGTGTCAGGCTAGAAACCAGGAGACTGTGAATTCTAGTCCCACCTTGAGCTCAAAGCCAGGAAGATTATCTTAGGCAGGCCACTGTCTCTCAGCCATCAGAACAAGGCAATGGCAAACCACTTCTGAAAAGTCTTGCTAAGAAAAGTGTAGAGACTTATGCAGCTAGCCTCCAAAAACTGGTCATGATTGAATGGAAGAACTAAAAACAATCCATATATTACAGATTCTTTAGAGTCTAGAATTAGTATTGGAACTGAGGTAACTATTTCAATATAAAGCTTGCAGTCTCAGAAGCTTTAGCTAGGATCAAAACATAGATAGATCGATGCCAAGAAGAGAATAACATATAAACAAAGACTCTTGCTTGTAGTTTACTCTGCAACTGTCATAACTATGAATTGAGAACCTGGAAAAAATTACCAACGTTTCTCATAAATTCCCTTGCCACTCAAGTATTTCCGCTTTTGAAATATGTGATAAAGCTTTTCTTCTATATCAGTACACAATGGACTACTCATTTCCTTACTCTAATATTAACTGCTACCTTGAAGGTTTGGAGTGTTTGACTATACTACACACACAAAAAAGAAAAGAAAATCTGACACATTTTTGTTCCTCTGCAACAGCTATGTAATCCTGTTCTTAAAGCACTGTACAGTAATATTTGCTTTGGATGTAACTGTCCAAGAAATCATAGATTATTAAGTTGGTAATCTAATCAACTAAAGATACTCGACATAAATAACATACATGTTTGGAGTTAATTTGCTTGTGTCTCTCTATATGTAAGTCACACTGCTTATTTAACTTATATGCATCATACAAAATGCTGGCTTGTGGGAATCACAAGCCAGAATTAAGATTGCTCGGAGAAATATCAACAACCTCAGATATGCAGACAATATGACTTTAATAGAAGAAGTGAAGAGGAACTGATGAGGGTGAAAGAGAAGAATGCAAAAGTTGGCTTGAAACTCAACATTAAAAAAGCTAAGTTTAAGGTATCCCATCTTATCACTTCCTGACAAATAGAAGGGGAAGAAATGGAAGCCGTGACAAATTTTATTTTGGGGGACTAATATCACTGCAGACAGAGACTGCAACCATTAAATTAAAAGACACTTGCTCCTTGGGAGAAAAGCTATGGCAACATATTAAAAAGCAGAGACATCACCTTGATGACAAAAGTATATATATTTAAAGCTATGGTTTCCCAGTAGTAATGTATGACTGTGAAAGTTAGATCATAAGGAACTGAAAATGCTTTCAAATTGTGCTGGAGAAGACTTTTGAATGCAAGGAGATCAAATCACTCAATCCTAAAGGAAATCAATCCTATTCTTGGGAAGGACAGGAACTGATGCTGAAGCTCAAATATTTTGACCATCAAATCAGGAGAAAGAACTCACTGGAAAAGACACAAGATGTTGGGAAAGATTGAAGGCAAAAGGAGAAGGGGACAGCAGAGGATGAGAGGGTCAGGTAGTGTCATCAATGCAATGAACATGAATTTGGGCAATTTCTGGGAGACAGTGCAGGACAGGGAAGCCTAGCATGCTATGGTCCATGGGGTCACGAAGTCATACAGGAGTCAGGAAAAAAACAACTGTGTGTGTGAAGAATAAAAAGAGATATCCTATTTCAATCCTTACTTGTTTGAAAAAATAATCATTTTACATATTTTCTCTATTGCTGATTGATATTTATTTTATTTCCTATTTTAAAATTTTCTTTCTCTTTCATTAATTTCATTTTGTATTAGCATTTACTACTGTTAAAAAAATCTTCAATAAAAACCATTTTAAAAATAGAATTGTAAATGCTAGATAGTCATTTACAGACCAGCTACATATATTCCAATCTCAAACACACCGCAAATATCAGAAGTGTGATATGACACTAACAGCCAGGCATGAGTGGGATACAGAATGTTTTTTTTATCATACTGTTGACATTCAGTGTTGTTTTTCATCTTTTTATTTCACTTTTTGTGAACCTCTTTGAAGCAAAGAGATTGACGCTAACATATGCAAGGACTCACCTCAGTTGCCTGTCCCTGCATACAGCAACCATCACCAGTAGATTCCCCAGGATAGCCATAAGAATAACTGCTGAAATAAAAGTGAGCAGTGTGATCTTCTCTGCCACGCCAAATCCTTCAGTTGAGCTGTAAAGAAATATACAGATGTAAACCCTCAAGAATATAAATAGGCAGTGCCAAATTGGTTTGGTTATTCTGAGTCTCTGTACATAATTTAGCTTCTTCATCTGTACATAATTTAGCTTCTTCATAATTTAGCTTCACATTAATTTCCAACAACTAATGGTTGTAAATAAACATAATTTACAAGGAAACTGGTTTACTTACAGGGTTAAAAGTAAGAAAAACAAATGTTACATGTAAGGTGATCAATCCCTAACACCACACCTAATTTGTAGTCCAAAACTTCAGGACAAATTTTTAAGATGTTTTTTGTAAATAATTTTTCAACCGATATTCAAAACTGCTCTTCAATTAATTACCTAGAAATTAAATTTATATACCTTGGTTTTATTAAAACAGGTTATTCAGATATGTAATTTTTGACCAAAAATACAGAACTGGCAGTACCTATATGAAGATGTTATCTGGGCTGGAAAATTACTGTAAGATAATTTCCTACGTTGTTTGCACCCAGAATCCTCTCAGTCAATCCCTACATCAATTGGAGCAAGCACACTAACCACAAATAAAATCTCATTTTTTCATCCATTTCTTGGGGTGCCGGGAAAACTAGCAAGAAGCTGATAATAGGAGCACAAGCACGAAGCCAAAAGCACCAGCCTGAAGATGGCGAGTGGGACCTCGTCGAAATGTTGCCAAGATACTCTCAATCTTACATGGGAAAAGACCCAAACACACCAAGACCTTCAATGAACTCACTTCAAAAGGAAGCCATATGCAGAGAGATATTACAGCAAACCTGTTGTGATTACCATGCCTACATAAGAATTTTCCAGGAATAAGCACTAGCCTATGATGAGAATATTGGTCTCAGTCACACTCTGGGCATTCATGTTAATGGTTACATTAGAAAAACTACAAATTTGTGTGTAAGAGAAATGCCATTCCATCCCATACAGGTTGAACTCCTCGTTCTGCTCAACTGATCACATGTACTTCTGTTTTTGTTTTGTTTTTGATTGTTTGTTTTTGGATTAAGCTTCAATATTCTTCACTAAGATTTCCACAGCTTTCTTGAAATGTGACAGAAAAATGAGAGTCCCCATAGTAGTATATTTATATGATGCAGCCGTGTTTTGGTTCTGGGATATGAACATTCTGTTGAAGTCAGGAAAATAAAAAAATCTTTCAAGCAAGAGATTCAACTTGACAGTCTTGGATCCCTTATAACCAATGCAGAATGTAATTCAAACTACACTTGTCTTTTCCATCATAACAACAGTCTTCAATGTTCTTTGCTTGTATAAGCAAAAAGAAAAAATGGCACCTATTATATGAAGGAAGTCACCTTGCAATGCAAGAATGTCCAGAGAGAACCAACCTGAATTCTAGGAAAGTAGGTGCAATTCCTAATTGTATTAATTAGTAAATCTTTAAGTAAGAAGAAATGGAACATATTAAACCATAACTCAGTATGCATTAATGAATTATTATAGACAATGTTGAATCAGATAAAATGTTAATTATGGCCTGCTATAATTCTGAGATGAATAATTATATAGTACTTCAATTAATATCTGAATTCAATCATTATTCTGATCATACTCTTTGGGATGGAATAACCTTCACTTCTCCTTCATAAAATATTGGGTTCTTACAACTGTTCTGTCATTCATTCATAAATTGATAGTGACAAACTTACACAGTAGCAATTTGTTGAACCTTATTTTAATATGCTATATTTGGTTGGAAAATGTAAACATTTTTTCATAGTTAGCGTAAAGGAATTTAAACAGTTCAGTTTGCAATGTGGCACATTTTCCTTTCTAATACAAAATTACATGAGGTGAATTTACACATATTTTTCAGCAGCAACTCAACTCATACCAGCTAACAATTTATGCAAGCCTGCATTGTAATCTATTATTTTCCAGACTGGAACTTACGGTCCACAGTTATATTTTAAATCAATTTCCTAAGAGTTTAAAATGCAAGCAAAATCATACCCTATATAAGCATATGTGAAGCATATGTGAAAATATTATCTTTGAATATGGCAGATACAGATTTAAATGCCCACACAGCTATAAAGGGCACTGAATTTAAAGTATAGTCATATGAATTTAAAGTATAGTATATATTTTTTCTATAATTTAGAATGTTTAAATTGTATACATGTAAGAACATTCCATGTAAGAACATTCCACATAATTTACAAAATAATTATGAAATCATGAAAAGAGATATCATGAAAAGAGATGGTATCATGGAAACTGGTTAGCTTCATTTGGCTGCTTAATTTTCTTACTTGAGCAGTTTGTGATCTGTTCCAGAGTCAGCCCCGGTCATGTCTTTGCTGTGATAATTGAGTTCTTCCCTTTCTCTGTACCAATAAAAAAAATCAAATTGATTTCTATCCACTCCATCTAGTAATGTTCATGTAGATAGATGGAAGTCTGTTGGAAGAATTTATTATCTATTTATTTATTTATTGCATTTTGGGGCAGGAGACTCCTAGATGATTCTGAATGGTTTACATTCAAGGACAGGAAACAATAAAACTGAAAAAAGGATGTATGTCCAGGAAAAAAACACAACTTAGCAAGAAACCAGTAACTATCATGGGCTACTACCCTAATCTTAGGCCTGGGAGCAGAACCAGATCTTCAAAATCTTCTGAAAGAACTGAAGGGGTAGATATTAGGGGAATACTGTTCCAGGGGGCAGGCACTACAAAATCATTGAGTTGACAGAAACTGGTAAGCCATTCTCATTTCTGTTTCTTAAGTCATACAGCTGAACTATGGTTTCTTCCTTTTTAGGATAATTTTTGGCATTCCAATCTCCACCTCCAAGCAATATAACTTGTTTGAATGTTCTGTTAAGTTCAGACTGAATTAGACCATAAAACCCATTAACCTGTTGAACATAATTGGATGAATATCACACTAAAGGGGTTGTCCACAAAATCTAATTGATATTGTTTGAGCATTAAGACTACTCTGTGTCCCAGTATTGGTTTTTTTGTAGACTTCCTGACTATGTAAAAAACACCATTCTTTCTTTGTTCTTTATATCCCAAGTAGTAAACAATATGATCTTTTGACTAAAAAAATCTGATGTGCAAATCCATTTCATTTCAATTTTCTGATGTGTAAAATGTCAATATGTAGTTGATACATTTCATCTTACAGTGTCTTGAACTTTCTTTTGCTCATGCTTCTTACATTCTATGGTCCCACTGTAATTCTATCTTGGCAGCCTCAGGTTTTCTTTTTCTACATGTCAACATCAGCAATTTAGTTTTCCAAAGACTTTTATTCTAGCTTTATTGTAAATATCATTAGTACTCCACATGATCCTCAGCATTTCCTCAGTAACATGATGAGTGCCATCTGATCTCAGGGGTTCATCATTTGTCATATCATCTATCATAGTATAACTTTTTTCCATGTAGCCTTCTTGATAGCATATATAAATGCTTTACCATTATTTTTTCCCATGTACCATGAAATGATCCTTTTGTCATGGTTAATCAGATAAGCATGAACACCCAGCACCTTCCTATGTTGATGCTACCAACATAAATGCCTGCTTACTTTAGCTGGGCAGTTGGTATAATTTTCATGTCTTGGATGACTCTGCCAGGGGGTATATACTCTTTGCATACTTCACTAATTTCCACATGTGTAAACTCCCCCACCCATGATGAGATCACATAGCAAGATTTTGGAGAATTTTTAAAATTATCATTCTACTACAAATTTTCAGGTAAGATGTTTTTGTACTTTTTCAGAGCTTTGGTCCACTTTAATAGCCCATCATCATTTAGTAGCTTCTATTCATAAGTCTCCTCTATTAATAGATGGAAAGCTTGGACAGTCTTCTAATATTTGAAGGGCTGCCACAAGGATGAGGGGACCAATCAGGGGTGGGATTCAACCGGTATAACTACTGGTTTGGAGATTACATTTTGCACGTGCATGCGCGCACATGTGAAACGTCGTTAGCTGTGCTGCCCAGACAGCTGACAAGTGCTGCGCGTGGATGCACAGCATTGGAAAAGGCACTTTTTTCCTGCTTTTTCAACCTCAGCTGTGCTACGCAAAGCAGCTGAGGTTGAAAAAGCAGGAAATAAAGGACAGGTAAGAGCCAGGCGGGCAGTTGGGTCAAACAGCAGCAGATACAGAACCGGTTCTGTGTCTGCTGCTCTTGAGAGCTACCAGTTCTATAGAGCCAGGCAGAACCAGTAGCATTCCATCCCTGGGGCCAACCTATTATCAAAGTACCTGTAGGCAGGACAGGAAACAATGGATGGAAACTAACCAGGGAGAGAACTAAGAAGAAAATTACTAACAGTGAAAACAATTAACCAGTGGAACAAATTGCCTTTGGAAATTGTGGGTGCTCCATCACTGGAGACTTTTAAGAAGAGATTGGTCAGCTATTTGTCAGAAATAGTATAGGTCTCCTGCAAGAACAGGGGATTGGACTGAATGACTTCCAAGGTCCCTTCCAACTTTATTACTGCCTTACAATTTAAGTCACACCTAACCTTTGACATTACTAGTCCCACTACCATTGTATTCAACATAACTATTAAATTTCTTGACCTTATGGAGGAATTCCTCTTGCGATTTTGCATTATGTATAAGTAGCGCTCCCAATTCTGTGCTGACTCTCTACAATCAAAAAAGGCTTTCCAATTCAGATGTTATACATGGTAGAAGTGCAGATCAGAAGGGCCTTAAAGACAGGGATTCATCTAGGATTCCTTTCCATATGGTTACTCTATCCATGCAAATAGCACATCAATACTGCTTACGGAACCTTTGGATCAACAAGTTCAACAAGAGCTAAGCTCAAAGTTTTTAAAATAGTTTTTCAGAGAAAATAGAAACATTGTTTTTTCTTCCAGTTGTAATCAGGTGAAGTTTTGTCCAATTGTAATCAGTTGTAATCAGGTGAAGTTTTGTCTACCACTGGTTTTCAGAAACAGTTGAAGGATTTTAACTAACAGGCTAATTCTGCTGACTGTCAGCTGACTGCAGTTCGGCAATTCAATCCTGACCAGCTGAAGGTTGACTCAGCCTTCTATCCTTCTGAGGTTGGTAAAATGAGGACCCAGATTATTAGGGACAATATGCTGATTCTGTAACCTGCTTAGAGTGGACTGTGAAGCACTATGGGGCAGTATATAAGTCTAAGTGCTGTTGCTATCCTGAATCTCAACTCACAGACCTTTCCATTCAATCTGCCTTTTTGTTAACAACTTAATCAACTATCCTCCATCTCTTTGTGTTCTGCAATCCATAGAATAAATTATGATAAATTAACATGGATCCAAGAGAGATTTCAGCTTCCACAGGTAGGACAGTAGCAGAACTTCAAATAAAATGACAAATGGCTGTATCCAGGGAAACTTAATAGTACACTTAATTAGGCAGTTCTGTCCCACTGGGCATACTTTAACTCAACCAAAAATGCAATTATGGCTTCAGCAAGTAATACACCAGAGAATATCAGGCTGTCTGCTACAGTCTGAATGGTTTCTAGTCTTTGCTGTAATTACTTTCAATGCCTGCCCCAGACTTTGGGTCACTGCACTTTGGTCAGTTCATGAAACAAGTTGGTTTGATTCTGCAGTGATCAAAGTATCTTGAGCTGAGTATAACTAAGTAGTCACAGTTTGGATCTCCTGTCCTGTCTCTTCCTGTTTTTACATCAATGGTTTTCATAATTACACTTATAAAATTTCCTATATAGTTCTACAGAATATGACCAAAAAAAATCTTCCACTTCCAGGGACTCAAACTTAGGAGACATCTTTTAGGAGTAAGAGAAAAAGTTCTAAAATATATTTTAAAAAGTATCCCTGCTCTAAAAACAATGACATGATTGATAATTCAATTGCTTTGAATTTTAATTACACATCTTAATTCTATGCTTTTAAATGCACTTTTTTATTTTATGATGTAACTGGAAGTTGTCCTGATCACTGTTTTCAGACAGAAGAAATGAATACAAATTAAATAAATACCCATTTGTGGAAAGTTTCCATCTTTGGTGAAGAAGAAGATTTGGTAGAATAATGATGATGGCTCCCTATCTTATTGAAGATAATTATAGGAGGTTCACAATCATATTAAATAAAAACATAATAAATAAAACAAACTAATCCTACTGCATTCTATATCCCAAACCCAACATGGCAATATCACATATATTTCCCATGCTCTTAAAGGTGCTGAGTGTGGTAGAATACAGTTTGGATTCCCAGGAGAGAAGGAGTGCATTCCAGAGGAGCAAAAAGACAGTGAAGTTTAGATAGGTTTGTGGGAGAAAAAGAGCTAAGACAGTTCCTCCCTAGCTGTTATATGTACCGGTATATGTTTAATTGCACAAGTAGTTTGCTTTAGTTTGGTAAGATTTCTGCATAGAGGTGAGAAACATTAAAGGGAACTCCTTAGAAGAAACTCAGTGTGTGTTTCTTGGTTTTTGGAACCAGACACGGAGCTCACTTTATTCTGACCAAAAGTATGGGTGAGAAGCTTTTTCTGCTGCTGCTGCTACTGATTCTTTGCAACACCCCTCCAAAACAGTGGGTTCCCTCTGAATATTGGGGTAAGAGGGCTGTTCCAAACAGTCAGGATGGCAGCAATAATAATAACAACAACAGAAGGAATGTCTCTAATGTCCTTGCAGATGATACCTTTTACAGAAGAACCTGGAGTATGTCTATTTTATCTGACCTAATGGGATGGGCATATGCCCTCAGAGACAAGAACTCTCACAGATAACCAAGTACCCAGAACTACATGGACCTCCATGCAACTATTTTCCCCTTTTGGGGAAAAATGCTACATTATTTTGATCCTACATTATTTTACAGTCACATGGAAACCCAAGTTTTAGATTATTAGATTTTTTTTTTATTCTAATTATTGTATTCCATTGGGTTTGGTGCTGTGATACTAGTCCCATGATAATTCCCTAAGAAACAAGAACACAGAAGCACAAAGTTAGAGCACATCTGACACAGGTTGTGCCAAACTAAGAGTATAAAATAAGACTATAAGAATACCTAACTTTCTCTTTCCCTATTGTTCTCTACAGTTCTGGAGAGGCTGATGCACAGTTGGGAAGGGGTATACTGGTGACCTATATTGGGGGCTGGGGGTGGGGAAGGAATATCATTTCACTAAATTATTCATCTTACCAGCATATTTTGCAAATTTTGAAGCTGCCAATACATAGATGGGAGACCTAAGGCTGTAGACTAGAGTGTGAGATTTTATTCATAGCCTTAGCATGAGGTCCCTAAAGGACTCCAATTGTGATGGAAATGAAATATCATCCATATTTCTCAGGTTTCCTTCAAAAGGAAATCAGTTCACCCTATGCAGATTTATGAAGCTGTGGAAGAATGTAGATTATTAAGTGCAGGCATGGAAGCCTCCATTAAAGTTCAGGGGCAGCAGTTTAATTTCCCAACACCAAGTGAGTTTCAGTTTTAATTTCCTCTCTGCCTGAATGGCCATTTCTGGCAGCCATGATTTATATTTAAGTTCTTTATAATAACTACACGTGCAACTCTGCAATGGTACAGTATTGTACATTTCACATTAAGAAAATATTTTATAATCTAAACTACACTATGGAGGCATTAAGAGATAAATAGGCCTAAAGTCATAGATTTCCTGTCTGCATCACTAGATTTCTTAACGCATAGTAAGTAAAGATACTTTATAGGAGTGTGATGTCCTAGTTTCCAATATATGTACTCACTATGCTGAATTTATTAAGAAAGTCAGCCAAAGCAGGCAAAGTGCAGCCATCTGAGTGGGAACAACATACAGTATAATATTTTCATCTAATCTGGGTTAGTGTTAGTTGTCATCCATCCCCAAACTGGCCCTAGATATCTGCCATCTTGGCAAAGAAATAAAGCTACACCATTTTCATACACTGGTGTATTTACTTCAATATTATTTGTCTCAGTGATTTCTGGCAGTTAAGGAAAAATGTACAAGATTTTAAACCAAAGCATTTCAAATATTAGTGGCCAAAGTTGCAGCCAGCACCTCACTATGGGTCTTTTATTTCCAAAGGAGGCTAGAACTATTATAACATTTTGGTTCCAAGTCTGATCCCAGGCATACTCTGGAAGTATACAATGGTCAGCAAGATCCACCAAGAGATTCACATTGAACTCATGCTCCCTTTACCTATTCCTTATCATAGGTCATCTATCGGGCTACAATTTTCCTTGTACTATGCAGAAGAGAGAATGAAATGGTCTAAATGGAAAGGAGGCAATCTAGGATATCCCTCTCTCTACCACTTCTAATACGCTTTGTTATCCTTCAGTCATTAAAACAAACAGGAAAGTTGTCAGCTGTATTTCAACTAGTTCATTTAGAAATTTCTAAGGAAAATGTGTTGTTTGAGATTTTTGCACCAGTTAACACATAGCTTGAATGGGCAAAATAGTATATAAATTGATCTATTGGTTGCTCTTTCTCTTTATTTCTCCAAGTTTGGCATTCATACCACCCAGATCCCATGTCTGGAGTGTCTCTATCTGCATATTTCCACATCTAGCACATGATATAAAAGTTATCCTGCTTATAATCATTTTTTTAATAGCAGAACCTGAAGGCTAAATAAGCCCTAAGGCTAAATAAATCAGCTCATGTTTGTAATTGTGATGCAATTTCATTTCAGCATATTTATCTTAACCCTGGATAAAAGACAAACGTGTACTCAGTAGGTTCTCTAGGAACAACTGTCAAAGTAGGGACAATGCAGAAACTTTAAATTTTAAAAGATTCTATCTAGAGACAAGTTCCAAAAAGAAACAAAATCAGAATGAAATAGTAAAAGCCAAAGAAAGCAGGAAATACCAAAAACTAAACAAAGTTCAAAAAAGAAAATGTATTTAGTATTTATACTTTTTTATGGAAAACATATTTCATTTCAAAAACAGAGGAGGATATTCAAACCTTTGCTTTAGATTAAAATCTAGATCTACTTCTTGAAAGGTCTTTATTACAGGGCAATGCTATTTCATACCAAGTAGAGGTTTGTTTTTATCGGTTAATTGCTTGCTTGGAGCATTGTGAGAAAGTCAGGTACTATTAGAGCTATGACATAGTTCTCATCATGACCTCTGCGATCATATTAAGAGCAACTGCGTTCTCTTTGCTGATGATGTAAAGCTATTCAACACCACAGACAATACTACTATCCTCCAAAAAGACCTTGACTATGTATCAGAATAGTCAATCAAGTGGCAACTTCAAATCTCAAAAATAAATGCTCTGTCTTACATATTGGCAGAAAAAATCAGAAAATAAAATACAAGCTAAATATTCAAGACCTTGTTGAGGATCCAAACTTTGTCAAGGACCTTGGAGTACTCATCTCAAATGATCTAAGTGCTAGAGCCCACTGTAACTGCATAGCCAAAAAGGCATTAAGAGTTGTTAATCTAATCCTACACAGCTTCTTCTCTGGTAATATCACACTACTAACTAGAGCATACAAAACATTTGCTCGACCAATACTCGAATACAACTCATCAGTCTGGAACCCATATCATGTATCTGATATTAACACAACTGAAAAAGTCCAGAAAAATTTCACAAGAAGAGTTCTTCACTCCTCTACTCATTGCAGAATACCTTATGCCACCAGACTTGAAACTCTAGACCTAGAAAACCTAGAACTACGCCACCTCTGGTCCGATCTAAATATAGTACCGTATATAAAATCATACATTGCAATGTCCTACCTGCAAATGAATACTTCAGCTTCAATCATAACAATACAAGAGCACACAATAGATACAAACTCAAGGTTAACTGCACCAAACTTGACTGCAAAAAATATGACTTCAGCAACAGTCAATGTTTGGAATACTCTACCTGACTCTGTGGTTTCTTCCCCAAACCCCAACAACTTTAATCTTAGACTGTCTACTATTAACCTCACCCCTCCTTCCCAAGAGGCCTGTAGGGGGATAAGTATGTAGTGTGCATAAGCACACCAATCGTGCCTACCGTCCCTGTCCTATTGTCTTTTTATTTTTCTTATAAGTATCTATCTCATGTATTCAAAACTATATTTATTCTTATACCTGTATCTTGTAAGTGATTGACAAATCAAATATACTAAAAATACTAAAATTAATCTTCTTCCAATACCAAAAAAATAAGCAACTAGACAAATGTAACAGGAAAATGAATAAAATTATTTTGAGTTTCCTTGAAAGCAAGATGTATTTTGAAAGTTTATTACTTTATCTGGACATTATCCGTCTGTCCCTTCTCTTTCAATACGTCAGTGAAGTTACTGTAGTTCGCAGAGTATTTTAAAATAAATAATTAACACTCCCTGTTTCAGCATTTGACACACTGTATTTTTGGGGATTTAAGGACTGATAATGGAGTTATTTTATTGATGTGTAGTTTTTTCTTAAAAAATAGCTTTTTTTAAGTTGGAGAGGGGTTATTTTACCTTTCATTGTGAGAACAGAAGAAGCTGTTAAAAACAAAAGAATGAACAAGAAGAGCAAACGCTTCAGACAGCATTGCTAAAAAGTGTGGGTGTCTTTAAAGATCCATTAAAAATTAGCTTGTGTGTGACAGACACGGCTTGAGGAATTTAACTGTGTGTGTAACAACTTTCTTATCGATTTCTCTTTCCTGTCTTCTTCCACAAATCATCATGCCGCTTTCTGTTCCCCCTCTTTTTCTTTTACTTCTCAATGCAGCTAATCACTCCTTTTATCCCATTTTTATTCTATTGGTGTGTTTGTGTGGGTGTTTGTGGCATGTACTTTTGCACACATTCATGTTTCTATGAATGAGAATGGTTTGTATAACTGAAAAAAATCCAGATGAGGATCAATTATTTTTATAATTCACATTTTACATAGGACAAAAGACAGCTAGTTTAAGATCAAATACTCAGTTCTCAATTTGAGGTTACAATTTTTCTAATTATTTTCATAGTTCCCAAAAGAGCGTATTCAAGAAATGAGGTTAATTATATAATGTTTGGTGAATGGCACACTGCACAAAATGTCTTTTTGCTACCTTCTCACAGTGAAACTATCAGTGGCTCATTCAATTAGTTACCTTTGGATGCTTTCCTCAGAATCAAGTGGGCCTGAAGCTGTGTTTCAAAATCAAATGTCTTTGAGCCATTGTGGCATAAAATTGGGAGTCTCCAACTTCAATACAGCATGGATTTATATGCTTTCTGGCCACTCTTCCTCTTCTACACAAGTGGCAGCAAGAATGACATTGCCACAGACTATAGTTGGGAAACACCTGTTCTGTTTTCCTTTTGCATGCTGCATGGATCGAAAAGTTTGGAATCGTAGTGTCAACAGAGAAAAAAAATTGTTAAAGAAATCTAGGTGTACAGCAACCCCCCAAAAATTCTAGAATTCTTCAGTAGATATCATTTGTCTTCTTTTACTGTCTTCTCCAGCCAGAGATTGATAACCATCAATAATATTTGTTGTTTTGATGTTATTGCCCAGAACAAGAAATATTGTATTTTTATATATCACACATTTTTAATCAAAATATTGTGCCATGTAAAACCAACTCCTGAAAATGAGGCAGAGAGTGAGTGAGGTAGAGAGAAACAAGAGCACAGAACTTCAAGGGAATTTGTAAACCAGCTATTCTTGGAGCCTATAATATTGTAGCTACAACTATATGTGGATATCTCTTTTACTGTCATCAGTGTTTGTGTTCAGCTGATTCTATTATTTTTAGATTCATTTAACTAAACATAATAAAATGGAGGTCATATAAAGCTGTGAAGCAAAATGCCAGCGTCCAGGATTATTCCTATATGCAAGAATTCTGAGCTTTATACCTTTACCCATTTTGCCTTAATGGGTAAAAAATATTTGCCGTCGACACTCAGTACTTTGTTTAGAAGTGTCCTTCTCTACCCAGAGCTTAGACAAAGTGAGATGGCAGGATTTAAGTAGTGAAGAACTGCATTTCATAATTCCAATGAGAGACATCTTAATCTATTCTATTGTTTAAGAATTCTTACTGTTAAAAAGGTGTTCTTCCCTTCATTTTTTAATACCCTTCTAAAATGTGGCAGTTCTAATTGAACGGAATATTCCCAATGAGATCTGGCCATAACAAACAGGAGTATAATTATTATTATGACTATTCATGATTGAAGTACTATGTTTCTGTGAACTGGACTATACCCAAAGGCAACTGGACTTTGTTTTTCCTTGAAAACATTTCGCTTCTCATCCTTCAGTTCAGAAAGTGAAACATCTTCAAGGAAAAACAAAGTCTAGTTGCCTTTTGAAAAAAGCACCTTTGGGACAACCATGACCTGGATGACTGAGAATCTCCATAGTCATTCTTGCTTACTATACCTTTTCACCTTCCACATATGAAGTTCTCATTAGAAGTTACAGTTAACATCAACAACAAATAAAATCTCTACATTTTGACAGTAAGAAAAATTCTCTCCATCTTGTATCAAATCCTGGATTTTTTCATTTAATTTATCATCTGGTATCAGCTGGTATTTCTTACCAGCTGTTTTTATATTTTAATGTAGAAAGAATTTTCTGGATTCATAGAACATTCCTTAGTTTCTTAGCATTTGAATGAAACATGATAATGAAACTTCTTGCGCCTTCACTAATATATAACCTACTTAATTGTATTATTTCTGTCTATGCTAAATATAATTTTGCTTTCCCTTCTTGACTATTAAATTTGTCTGACATTTCCTTCACATTCTTGTAATATTAACAGGAAGCTTACTTGGTATGTGTTCCTGCACATGAGAAACAGCATTCAACAAGGAGTTGCTTCAGCAACCAGCCAAACTCTATAATAAGCATAACAACAACAGTGAGCCTGAGCCATATTTTAGGGTAGACCCAACACTGGAACATGATGTAAACCTTTGACTAGGAAATTAACATCCTGCCTTTAAAACTGACTAGATGACCCTAGCCATTCCAACTCATTTTTGCAAGCTCTTGTGAGAATGAAAGAATATGCAAATATACAAAGACATTGTAACATATAGCCAACTGTATTCAATTGGCATGTGAGGAAGCGTGTGTACATTTATATAAGAAGTTGTGGGTTTTTTAAAAAATGTTTCTCAATATATAATCAAATCCACTGCAATATGTATATAACTCTGTCAACAAAGAATGTTATTTCAGATGGTTAGTAATGTTAAGTGACAGCGGCATAATATTATTGGAACTGTTAACTGCTTATGGTTGAATTTCCCTGTCAGTTTCTAAGGTAATATTTTGTAGGCTATATTTATCAGGATGCCTTCCCAAACACCTCCACCAACACTTAATCAAACTGTACAACAGTTTGTCTCTAGTGACTGCAAGTTAATAGCAAACTTATGTACAACTATTAAGAGAACAAGAAAGACACCAAAAAAGCCAATCATCTGAAGACTTCCACTTCATGTTATAGAGTTTTGATTTTTTTTTTTAACTTTTATGGAAAAAAACAAACCTAGCAATCATATCCCAAAAGGCACTGTCAAATCATTGACAAATAAGTATCCTGAGATAGAGGGATTTTACAGATTCATTTTTATGTTCATATAATAAGCCTAGAGAGACAGTTTGGTGTAGTGGTTCAGGCATCATGCCAGAGACCATAGGTTTTAGTCCCAACTTAGGCACAAAACCAGTTGGGTAATCTTGGCCTGGCCGTTTTTTCTCTGACCTAAGAAGAAGGCAATGGCAAACCACTTCTGAAAAACCTTCCCAAGGAAACTGTTGGGACATGTCTAGGCAGTCTCCAAGAGTCAGATGCAATTGAACAAAAGAAAAAAAATAATAAGACTATTTGAGGTGAATGTACACTAATGTACAATATATAGATTAATGGGAAACTAAATTGCAGACTAGAATGATTTCCTTTAATATTTAAAATACAACTATGAACACTGTACTATTAAATACTACTTTTCATATAAGATTCAGGTTTCATGTAATCCACATTTTTGAAAGCCAAAAGAATTTTTTAAAACATTAACATTACCTAAGTGAAGATTGAAGAACATAGAAATAGAAGAAAACTTAGACAATATAAGGAGATAATGTATAACAAACAACCAAAGCAGTATTGTGCCATAACAGTACAATGTCTATCCCATTTTATGTGAACCATGATGTCACATCTACATACAAAAGAGATGGCATTTAGAGTTAATACTCAAATGGCTAGCTTTACAAAATAAGGCAATTGATTGTACTGTTGTGGAAATTATCTTGAGAGATAGGAAGAAAAGCTGCAGTCTCGCAGACCTTAGATAAGAGGCAGCTTATCAACTTTCAGAATTGCACGATTGCTGTCAGCTCTCCACACAGGAGTATTATCTACAAGTCTGAAAATACATCTCTCCCCTCTCACCTTTACAGTGTAAGAAACTGGAAAGTCATGCCCCCACCCCCATTCCTTCTGCAAGCTCAGCCATCTCTCATCTGACCATTGCCTAGGCCAGAGATCTCCAAACTTGACAACTTTAAGATTTGTGGACTTCAACTCCAGAATTCCTCCAGCCATCTGCTGACTGGAGAATTCTGGGAGTTGATGTCCACAAGTCTTAAAGTTGCCAAGTTTGGAGACTTCTGGCCTAGTCTGTGTCCCAAGGCCATTTCCATATACATTAATATTTGACTGACTGACTGACTGACTGATTAATTTTCTGCCATTTTAGCAACCATGTATGACAGAATTTTCTCTAAAATGATGTATTGTCTTCCAGTGATGAACCCATTGCTATAGGAATTGGTCCATCAACTTGGCTGAAGATTGTCCTCTTCTCTTTCCTTCCACATTTCTGTCATTATAGGCTTTTTTTTTTCTATCTATGATGTTCCCTAAAATCCTAGACAACCAATGGGTAAAAGTAGCAACATTTTTCTATCCTGCTTCTTTGAAAGCCTAACTTTCACTTGCATGGACTTTCACAAGGGGGAAAAGGGTGTTATGATTCTGATGTTAATAGGCATGGACGGGTCACATCATCTGAATATCTTTTCCAAAGAAGAAGGAAATACTATCTGACTGACAAAATTTCTTCCTGTTCTTAATATTTCCTAAATAGAAAAGTTCTATATTGGCATTTTTATATAATTGTTCAGAACAGCTGTTGTATAATTCTTATGATTAACCTGAATGTCAGGCAGAGTCGCACTATCTTAAACTTGTGGATTACATTTTAAACACCCATAAAATCATCATGGAGAGGAAGACAGAATTATGTGATGACACTCTTTTCTAATGTAAATATTATAAACTGAATGTGGGAATTTAACATAAAGATATGAAATCAGCATATATCACACTCTTGCCAAATCTTCCATTGGTAATAGTTAGAAGTGAGAACTACTTTTGTTGCCCATAATTCAAAAATGACAGTCCATCCAGAAAATATTAAACTGGGTACCAAACTTCTCTGTAGCACACCCAGGCTGTGAATGAGAAAACTACACAGAACAGATTTCTTACAGGGCAAGTTGACATACAGGCAATCTGACTGTTATTTACTCTAGCAATTGCTTTTGCATATGATTTGTCTGAACTTTACATAGCTGCCCCAGATAAAATTCTGTTTCTTTGGAAATCATAAAAAAATTCTGTAGTGGTAAGATACCATCCTAAAAATGGACAAATGGATGACTTAAGAAAAAAAAAATCACTTCTTTTTTATTTAGAGAAAACAAGAACAAGTAGCAGAATTCATTTAGCTCAGCTGTGTACCTGACAGCCAAATTTGTTATACTAAAATATATACAGTAGATGAATAGATTAAGTGTAAGTATTTCTGTGTTATATGCATTTAAACTGCATATCTGGGGTCCTTGTAAGAAAGACAAAGAGGCCAGCAAAAAGAAATCAATACCAATGGTCAACTGAGGGGTTTCTCCTGCTGTTAAGAAGCAGGTCATTAGCTGGAAGCTGCTCATGCTTAATAGTGAGCTACTGTTCAGAATTTGGACATCTTTAAATTCCTGTGCTCCAATTCTTTAAGGAAAGCTACTAAATCATTAATCAAAAAAAGAAAAGCAAGAAGTTCCCTTTGCAAAATTTTGTCCTGAGGTGCTCTTGATCTGTAATTTTTCAAACCCACAGGTGATACCTCTAGGTTGCATATACCTGTTGAAGATTTCAGTGTATTAGTCAATGCGAAAGCCAAGTTTTGCTATCCTTCCTGTAAGCCTATGTGGTCCCCAGTCACAATGCAATTATGGTAAAACAGGCAAACACTGTGTTTTCCAGTGGGAATACTAGCACAGCAAGCATCAAAGTGACAAGCAGGGGAACATGATTTATAAAAAAAAACAATGACATTTAATGCTTCATAAACTGTGTACCAATTCTCTCCCTAAACATAAGATAGAGAATGAGAGTCAGATATGGATGTGTATATGTGGATGTGTATTTGTGGCCAGGTTCTTGCTCAGGGAATAATTGGGACAACTGACTCAGATTTCATATTTGGGACTCAGATCCATATTTCATCCCATTTACAACCTAGCCTTTGAAATATCACAGCAGATCAATTAGGCTAGTCTAATTAATTAGGTAAAAACTTAGGTAAAAAGCCCAGTGGCCATTTTGTGTCACCCTTCAGAGTAGTCTAGAGAGGAAATCAAAACCATGAGGTGCTAACACTACCTTTATTGTAAGGTCACAAGAACAAAATCTTGCAAGTCTGGAAGCACTTTCCCTCTTCCCTGCTTTTACTTTCCAAAGGAGTATGGAGTGCCCTTTCTGAGGAATTTTCTCTACCTCCATGTCTCATATGGATTGAGATATACACTGCTCAAAAAAATAAAGGGAACACGTAAACAACACAATGTAACTCCAAGTCAATCACACTTCTGTGAAATCAAACTGTCCACTTGAGTAGCAACACTGACTGACAATCAATTTCACATGCTGTTGTGCACATGGAATAGACAACAGGTGGAAAGCATGGGCAGTTAGCAAGACATCCCCAATAAAGGAGTGGTTCTGCAGGTGGTGACTACAGACCACTTCTCAGTTCCTATGCTTTCTGGCTGATGGTTTGAACACTTTTGAATGCTGGTGGTGCTTTCACTTTAGTGGTAGCATGAGACGGAGTCTACAACCCACACAAGTGGTACTGCATCTCATCCAGGATGGTACATCAATGTGAGCTGTGGCAAGAAGGTTTGCTGTGTCTGTCAGCGTAGTGTCCAGAGCATGGAGGCACTACCAGGAGACAGGCCAGTACATCAGGAGACATGGAGGAGGCCGTAGGAGGGCAACAACCCAGCATCAGGATCACTACCTCCGCCTTTGTGCAAGGAGGGACAGGAGGAGCACTGCCAGGGCACTGCAAAATGATCTCCAGCTGGCCACAAACGTGCATGTGGCTGCTCAAACGGTCAGAAACAGACTCCATGAGGGTGGTATGAGGGCCCAATGTCCACAGGTGGGGGTTGTACTTACAGCCCAACACCGTGCAGGATGTTTGGCATTTGCCAGAGAACACCAAGATTGGCAAATTCGCCACTGACGCCCTGTGTTCTTCACAGATGAAAGCAGGTTCACACTGAGCACATGTGACAGACGTGACAGGGTCTGGAGACGCCATAGAGAACGTTCTGCTGCCTGCAACATCCTCCAACATCCTCCAGCATGGCAGTGGGTCAGTAATGATGTGGGATAGCATTTCTTTACGGGGCCGCACAGCCCTCCATGTGCTCGCCAGAGGTAGCCTGACTGCCATTAGGTACCAAGATGAGATCCTCAGACCCCTTGTGAGAAAATATGCTGGTGTGGTTGGCCCTGGGTTCCTCCTAATGTACGACAATGCTAGACCTCATGTGGCTGGAGTGTGTCAGCAGTTCCTACAAGATGAAGGCATTGACTGGCCCGCCCATTCCCCAGACCTGAATCCAATTGAGCATATCTGGGACATCATGTCTCGCTCCATCCACCAATGCCACGTTGCACCACAGACTGTCCTGGAGTTGGGGGATACTTTAGTCCAGGTGTGGGAGAAGATCCCTCAGGAGACCATCTGCCACCTCATCAGGAGCATGCCCAGGCATTGTAGGGAGGTCATACAGGCACGTGGAGATCACACACACTACTGAGCCTCATTTTGACTTGTTTTAAGGACATTACATCAAAGTTGGATCAGCCTGTAGTGTTTTTTTTTTTAGTGTAACTCCAAATCCAGACCTCCATGGGTTGCTCAATTTGATTTCCATTGATAATTTTTGTGTGATTTTGTTGTCAGCGCATTCAACTATGTAATGAACAACGTGTTTAATAAGAATATTTCATTCATTCAGATCTAGGATGTCTTATTTTTGTGTTCCCTTTATTTTTTTGAGCAGTGTATTTTGTCAGACTGTTGTCTATGCTACAGCTCTTCCTCCTGTGGCCTAAAGTTATTATCACAGCCTACTGCATTCTAGCAAATCATGTTCAATAATATTCTTGTTACTGAGGCACAATATTTCAAATGCTGCATTTAAATAAGCATTCAAGAAACTGATCATCCTATTTCTAACAATCACAGCCGAGAACTGCACTTGCTCCAAGATATAGTTTTCTGTTCTTATTTGGCTAATTTTCAGAAATATCCTGCTTCTGGTTTTAAAATGCCAATAAGCCTTTGAGCCTATCAGCCTTTGTTAGACCTGACTTCCATCAATTTATTCAACTTTTTCAAAAGCTTATACAACATGCAGTACAGTAACACATACAATTCTGTCATCATATGACAGAGTTATAGTTTATATAAAGATAGCTGGCAGTTTAATTGAAAGGGCCTCCCAGGACACAAGGCCTTGACTGCCAACTGCATTATCTGAGAGATGACTGGGGAGGTCATAATGTTTTCCAGACAAATCCTTGCCTTAGAAAGCAATTAGAGGTCTGGAAGGAGACATGCTGCAAAGTGTCTCCATGCCTATAATCACCCACTACTTAACTTTTTTTTCTTTTTTTGACAGACATGCTGCAAAGTGTCTCCACATCTGCAATCACCCACTACACAACTTTTCCCGCCCCCAGATAAATGGGAAAATATTTAACACACACACAGTATTGGACAGCTCATGAGAACAAAACACAAACAAACAATTTAAAGCAGCACTATTCCAAACAACCCCCCTCTTTGGAGACAGTTCTGTCTAGTGGTTGAACATCAGGCTAGAAACTGGAAGATTGAGAGTTCTAGTCCTGCCTTATACACAAAGCCATCTAGTTCAGGAGTAGGGAAAGCTGGCTCTTTTATCACTTATGGACTTCAACTCCCTGAATTCCTGAGTGAGCCATAAAAGGTTCCCCATCCCTGGCCTACTGGTTTTTCAGTTGTGGGGGGAATCAATTTTTGACTTGAATGGGACTGTTTAATATACAAATGTAGGACATTAAACAGTCCCATTCAAGTCAAAAATTGATTTCCCCTTGGGCCAGTCAGTCTCTCTCAGCCCTAGGAAGCTGATAGTGGTGAATACTTAATTCAAAGGTCTCCAAAAATGGCAAGTTTAAGTCTTGTGGACTTCAACTCCCAGACTTCTCCAGCTATGCTGGCTATAGAATTCTGGGAGTTGAAGTCCACAAGTCTTAAACTTGCCAAGTTTGGGGACCCCTGACTTAGATAGTCTTCTGACAAAGCTCCCCAAGAAAACTCCAGGGGCTAGTCCAGGTAGTTACCAGTAATCAAAAACTGGCTTGGGTATACACCCACAAATACACCCACAATCCCTTCTCCATGTGACTTCTATCCACTTCAATGCTACTGCTGACCTACTTATAGAAACCTACTTATAGAAATGTGTACACTGACTAATTCATAAATAAAACAGTTTCTATTTTGGATTTAGGGACGAAGGTAGCTCAGCTGATTTTCAAGCCATGTCAGTATGAATTGTTAATAAGGTTCACCTAACTTTTAACTATTTTTTTCAGTCATCTTTTTAAATATAAAATAGAGCGTATACCATATGCTTTCTTAGATAGTAGAAAAGCCTATTTATTGTTTTGCTTACTATTTTTAATTTATCAAAACTAAATCATCTCTGAGAGAAAATGTTGAAAAATCCATAATAATCCTATATGTAAGTACTAGCATGGTAGACAGATTTTCAATCCTTTCCCTATAATTCCTTAATCAAAAATGTCTGATTTTTCCCCCTGCTTTCCTACTTTCTTTGCACACCCAACTGAATTTGCAGAACGTATGCTACCTTTATTATTGATAGTTCTTGGTCCACTCTTGCCATGCCAATAAAATTGTAAATCTAGGAGTGTTTTTATCCAATGTGCTCCATTCTTTTCTTTGAATACCACCATTCAGAATAATTATCCAAGCTAAGAACGTGGAACAACTTGCCTCCAGAAGTTGTAAATGCTCCAACACTGGAAGTTTTTAAGAAGAGATTGGATAATCATTTGTCTGAAGTGGTGTAGGGTTTCCTGCCTAGTCCAGGGGGGTGGACTAGAAGATCTCCAAGGTCCCATCCAACTCTGTTATTCTATTCTATTGAACTGTGTGGTTTTCAAATGATAATAAACACAAAATGTTTTGTTTATCTAGTATTGTTTATCTAGTATAGTAACCTAGCCCTAGTTAACATGACAGATTTATGGCAAGAATAAATGAAAAATAAATGAAAAGGCAAAAGAATGTACCGTATTTGCCGGCGTATAAGGCGACTTTTTGCCCTGAAAAACATGCCTCCAAGTGGGGGTCGTCTTATACGCCGGGAGGACTCCGACTCCCACTTGAGCTTGAGTTGCAGCCGGGAGGGAGGCTGGGGGAGCGTGTGTGTGTGTGTGTGTGTGTGTGTGTGTGTGTGTGTGTGTGGCGGGTGTCACTGCGCCACGCGCTGCGCAACCTTTCCCCCTCTTCCTTCCTTAGCGGTGTGGGGAGGAGAGGATTCGAAGATCCTCACGTGCGGCATACTTTTCTTTTTCTTTTTTTCTTTTTGCACGCAGGTTTTGCATGCGGGCGGCTGTAGGTTAAGGATGGGGAGCCCCGGGTGGGTTATCAGGTTTTACGGTGCTTCCAACATGTGCGAACGGTGGGAGAGTGGAGAAGAGAGCGAGCGGCGCCCCTCTGTGTGAAATCTTGCCGTCAAAGCAACACTGGGGGAGGCAGGGTATAAATTTACCAGGTTAATGTAGCAATGGTGATTAATGCCCAGAACATTGTTTGCGGGTATTGGGGGGGTGTGTGTGTGTGGTGGTGGTGAGGAGAGGTTGTCCTTTGAATGCGGAAAAGTAGGTGTGACCTTGTGTAGGAAAATAAAGAGATCCTTTTTAGCGTGTTTGGCTTCTTTGCCTCCCCTCGTTCGTTTTGACGTGGAGATAATGGCCTTCGGGCGGGAGGGGAAGAAAACGGTAGCTGGATCATTTCAAATTTCACTTACTCTCCTGCCTCACTTCAATATGTCTGAGCGACTCCAGATACTGGAAGACTTTTTTGAATGAAAGTGTTACCTCCATTTTTTTTTTTTAAGAGGGCCACTTGGGGAAAAAAAAGATTCTAAGGAATTCCTTGTTTCTTGATTAAAGAGAAGGCATTGAATATACTGTTCCTTGGCAGCCTTTTCAGTGTCCGGGTTTTGGTGTGTGTGTGTGTGTGTGTGTGGAGAGAGAGAGAGAGAGAGAGAGAGAGAGAGATCAGCTGTATTGAGAAAGAAACGTTTCCTGTGTTCTCATTTTATTTACAACATATTTTACGCTTAATGGTAAGCAATGAAAAATATTTTTAAAACTCATTTCTAAATTCCATAGCTATTTGCATATTCTTGGTTCAAAATTGGATTAGCTCATTTCAAAATTGTCCAAAGCAGAAAAGTGCGTCAAAAAAAAAAAAAAAGTGCAAAAGTGGAAGGTGTGTGGAAGAGGGGTAGTCTTATACGGCGAGTATATAACAAACTCTATATTTTGAGTGGAAATGTTGGGGGTCGTCTTATACGCCCAGTCGTCTTATACGCCGGCAAATACGGTATTCCATTCTATTTAGTGAAGATTATTCTGAGTTATGTATAGATTTGCAATCTAAACAGAAATGTTAATTAGTTGAATACCTTTAATTACAATCCTTTTATTCAATCCTAGAACTGACATCTCCAAAATGGTCCAAATTTAAAAGTTTTTTCTTCCTTTCAGATATTTACCTAAATGTTGAATACTGAATTACCTGTTCTTCAGTGAAACAGAGACTGCATTTAATCATTTTCAGATCATTTTTGTTGAATAATACTTAGTTGGGGGGAAATTAAACATATATAATACAAATTTATTTGGAAAACATCTAGTATGTTTGAAAGTAGAAGCCAACCTAATCTAGCCCAGATAATAGTGTAAGAAGTCCAAATGAAATCTGGAACAAACTGTCTATAGAGATTTTTAGTCATCCAGGTCCTGGTTGCCCCCAAGATTCAATTCTGTTAGAACTGAAGAAGCTTCTTAGACGAGAAGTTAAATATCTTCAAGAAAAAATAAAGACTTGAACTTGCTCAACAGGGTTTAATGTTGGAATTGTGGGCATATCTCCAAGTACAATCTAGATATGAAAAAGATAAAAAAGAATGGGGAATAAACTGCCAAGATACAATTCTAGACAAAATACTATTAGGACCAGAAAAGAAACAAATAAAGAAATTATATAACTATCTATTAGACTATAAGATGTATGAGGAGTAGGTGAAAGAACCAATGCTAACCTGGGCCAGAAATTTTGGCCATAACATAAATCTGGATCAATGGCAGCAAATCTGGGACAGGAATAAAATGATCACTCTAGCCACATCTTATAAAGAGAATCTATTTAAGATGTTCTGCAGATGGCACCTCCCACCCACCAGATTAGCTAAAATGAATGGTTTCCAATCTCTGACATGCTGGAAATGCCTGAAAGAATGAGGCACTTACTACCATATGTGGTGGGAGTGCAAGAAAATGCAAGAATTTTGGCAAAAAAATTGGCAATGGATAGAGGAAATGTTAAATTTAAAAATAAACTACACACTAGGAATAACAAATGAGAATCTAAAAAAAGCAGATCTGTATCTAATTCCACATATTATCACAGCCTCAAGATTACTAATTGCCCAAACATGGAAATTAAATGATGAAATAATAATAAAAAAAATTCTACACTGCACCGAGCTAGATAGCTTCACGCTAGAACTGAAGGGACAAGATACTTCAGAATTCTATGAAATATGGAAAAAAAATTACAATTGGAGGGATATGAAAGGAAGTAAAAAAAATGTAAAATAGAAATGAAAGAGTTTATACTACAATAAAATTTCGAAGATAGAAATGAATATAAAGATTTATAATGTAAAATGTATATAGATGTATACATATATACAAATGCTATATTGTTTGATGACATTCTAATATTATAACAATATAAAGACTGCTGATATATGTCAAAAGATCATCACCTTCAAATGTTTTTAAAATTTAATTTTCAATAAAATCTATTAAAAAAGAAAGAAAAAAAGAAAAAACTTTTGAAAAAAGCAACTTTGGGTCATTTGCAACAAAATAATTAACTACAGCCTAATTAATATACAATAGATGTGATCCATACTCTTAGAAGCAGGATTTTCAATATCTGTTTCCAGACTTTGGTTATCACGTCTAGCGTCATTCAGAAATGACTTTTTAGCTTGCGTAACCATCAACATGGACCATCTTAGAAGATGTGGGATAATGGAACTGAACTGCCTTTGCAATTCATTAAAAACAATTCAAATTATAGAATGTGTTAATAACCATATTTTTATTTACTTAATACCTAGGCTTAAGTACGTTGCTTATCTATAACTGACAATTTGTCCTGATTTATTGCCTGCAAAAGAAAAATAATTTTTGATACAAGCATTTGAAATATACATACTTCTCTTTTCATGGCAAAAGAATTTATCTAAAAGAATAAAAAGAAAGAAGGACTTCCTTTGAAGGCTTTGCTTACCTTTTACCTTAAACAGAGAGTCAACCAGTGTAGCTCCTTCGGAATCTTAAGTCCAACTAGAACTTTTATAGCTGAATTTTCTATCAGATAAATTTTGTAAACTGATTTCAAGAGTAACCTCAAATATTGTATACGGTATTTGAGGTTACTGTACACAATACTGCAGCTGAAACTGAAGGTTACTAATATATCAATCGCTATCAAGTTTAGAAAAGTGCACCAGATAAACCTGCTAAATTCGTTACCGTAAGAAATGAAGCAGCTATTATGGAAATGAAAAAGCAGAAAGGAATAAAAGAATTAATCAGTCACTTATTAAACTAGTATGTAATAGATCTCTTGCTAACCAGATGAAAGGGAGGCATTAACAGCTGAATCCATTTTGTTGCTCCAAAATAAAATAAAAAATAAAGCTCCAACATCATTCCTTAGAGGACCTCAAAAATTTAGGTATAATTGAACATGACTGTTTTTTATCAAAAGAAAATGTATAAACAATATTACCCTTCATTTTTTCTCCTTTGAAGATACATCTCAAGCAACAGATACATCTCAAGCAAGCATTTGTTCTGCAGAAATCTGTCTCTTCCCCATCAGACATAATCTTTTCGTCTACTTTTCATATTTCCTATGATTTTATTGAAAATTATATTGATGTATATAAAGAAGAACATATATTTGTAATGTATACTACTTTCATGTGAATGTTGCCAGGCAACAAGTGGCACATACTAATTTTCATGATGGGCAAGTCTTTGAATTTAGGAGGCAAAATAATAGCTTAAGCAAACAGATGGAATTGTACAACTAGAAGGAATCTGAACAAAGTTCTACAAGCAGGTTGGTTTTCTTTGATATGAGTGGAGTTCATGCCAATAATGTTGCATCAAATGTGAAATATTATTTAACATTGGCTAAGAAGGGACCAAATATGGCAGCAGGAAGATAAAAGGCAGAATTAGAAAATTATAAATCAGTTTTCAAATATAGCAGGTGGCAGGACCTAGTCAATCTTGATAACTCTTGAAAAAAAAAGTTTTATATACACACACACACACACACACACACACACACACACACACACACCATATTTAGAAACTGCTCATATCCCTGTTACAATTAAAGCAGGGGTAGGATTCTACCAGTTTGCACCTATTCGGTAGAACCGGTTGTTAACATTCTAAGCAGTTTGGAGAACCGGTTGTTAGAAGAAATTACTGACCTAATCCTGTAAGGAAGGCAAGAAGGAAACATTCTGGTGTTGCTTACAGAAACTGCCTCTCCGCTAACCCTTATTACATTCTTGGCAGGACTAGACTATCTGTCTCAGGAACTTCTCTTGAGTTTTTTTCCCCTCCTTTGCTGGTACTTTGCTTGTATGAAGTGACCATTCAAAGTTTACAATGGCACTGAAAAAAGTGACTTATGACCATTTTTCACTCTTACGACTGTTGCAACATCCCCACAGTCATGAGAGGCCAGGCGAGATGTGAGTGATATTGAGTTGGCCATGCCCAGCCAATAACACTACCACCAAGCCATACCCACCAACTTAGCCACGCCCACAGAATCGGTTGTTAAAAAATTTGAATCCCACTCCTGAATTAAAGTAAGATTGGATCTGGCCAATACTTGGTTGGGAACTCATTCAAAAATCCCAAAGATATAAATTTGGCTTGGGAAGCAGACAATGCCAAACCATTCCTATTTCATTGACAAGAAAACAAGATGGATATATCTATGTAATCACTGAGAGCTGAGCTCAATTATGTAGCAATTCCTAAGTAGATTGATTGCTGCAATTTCACAGTATTATGTGAAAAATAGTGTGATGAAAAGTTTCAAACATTGTGGGGTAGTTTGAATATGTTGTTTAATTTGTTAAAGCAACTATACTGATTATTCAGTATTTTCCCCTAACAGCCATTGCTAAATTGTAAAAAATAGCATACCATGATAGCATTATTTCTTTGGGAACTACAGTAGAATGTAAACTTTATGATCTATATAAGCCAAATGTGATTTATATGATTTTTTGATACATTACCTAATGCACGAACATAGGATCTTGTCCTTGACCATAACTGACTGCAAAAGGTAGCTTTGTAAGGAAACTGACACCCTCATGTTTCAAAAGCAAACAAAATGTCTGAAAAAATATAATTCAACTTTGGAAATAGCCCTTTGTTTCCAAAGCTTTGCTTTTAATTACTCTGAGTTCTGTTTTGGCTTAGGCATGTGCAGCAATTTCTACTAAAGTCAGTTTATTAAGCCAGTTTGATTTCCTCCCCTTGAAATGTGAGTTTATGTGGAAGTAGCCCACAAGTTTCTAATTATGTGGGGGAAAAACTCTCTCATTTACTCTTCTTTATTTTATCCACATCATAACATGTTTTGACCACTTCTTTCCATTGTTGTAAGGCTTAAACATGTCACTGTATTCATTCTTTTTAAACCATGATTTCAGGATCTCACTAATTGGATTTTTTGGAGAAATTTATACAGCACTATGCACCATCCTTCATCCAACATTTTCTTCTACTACCCAGTGTGCCTTGTTTCCCAAATATTAGTACTAAAAGATTTTTCTCCCTGTAAACTCCCATTAGCAGAAAAACTTCTGCTCAGAATATTTGTCCAATCTTTTTATTCCTCCTTGTCTGATTGTCTCTGATTATATTTAGTTTTTAAATATTTGTGATAAGATAAAATGTTTTGAACATTATACCCATTTTATAAAACATTATCGTAATATTTGGCAATGTATTCTTTCCTGTTTTATTACATGGAACTTAAAATGGCAAACCAGCAGGCACCTAAGTAGTCCCTACAGCCAACCATATTTTGTTCTTATGATGTGTCCCTGGGTCATATCCTGTGCTTTCCCAACTACTCTTAAAAAGGAGCCATAAATACTATTTTTATTGTTTTATTGATCATGACATCAAATAATATTTGCATCTCATTTTCCCACATTGTTAGAAACCCTTCCTGATGGGGGGATTTTGTATATTAGATCCTGCCATCAAAGCTGTCACTCATTTCTCTACATACACTACATGGAAGCTGGTGTTTAATTGCTCTTCTGTAAACCAGATGTCTAATTTACATGCATACTGATGGTTATTAAAATTCTGCAAGTGCACACAGATGTGATTAATACAAAAGCATACTAAACTGTCTCTTAATGAATCATGGATTCATTTGCTTTCTTTTGTCCTTGTTAATGTCATAATAATTGCTGTTAAACATAAAGTAGCCAAAAAGAAAGACAATGCTATGTTGTAAAGAACTGTGGATCCACATTGTTGTGAGCAAGTTTATAAAGAAATCAATTTCCTAAATGTTTAAACAGCACCACAGGTGACTACAAAAGTTTTATATTAGGGCAAATTCCTGGGACCAAATTCAGAAAATATTAATATTCCATTGTTAAGATTCATATTACTGCCTTCCCATAATATTTTATATTTTTTTGTTCTTGGCACTTGTTAATAGGACCACAAATTTACACAGCATCTGACTGATTCTTAACACAACAGAAGTCAATAGGGAGTTCATTGAGTTCATCAGGAACTCAAGACAACATACAAGTCCCCACTCCTATTTTTCCTCACAACACCATTGTGAGGTAAGTTAAAATGAAACATTGAGACCAGACACAGTCTTTCACTGAGTTTTTGTGGCTGAGGTAGACTAGGACTTGATGTCCTTGCTCAAAGTCCAACATCATGACATCACTAAACTTTGGAGTTGATAATCACGTATTACATATGTAGCCAATTTCCTCATGGAATAGAATGTGTGGAACAGAGCAGACTGTTCATCTTCAGGCTGCAACTTGTTTTTAGAATCATCTATATTTTAAAAAATCACGCAAAATAATAAGAAGTATATTGGTTTAGTCCATTATTTCCTACTCAGAATCTAATTTTTGTTTAAGAGAACATTAAAACATTCACTCCTAATTTGTAGTGGTATATTTCTACAATCTCAACAGCTATGATTTGATTCAGATCTAACATGTCTCAATTTATATAATAGACATGCATGTATCCAAATGGTCAAACAAATGGCAACTTCAAATCTCAACAAATAAATGCTCTGTCTTACATATTGGCAAAAAAAATCAGAAAATAAAATACAAGCTGAATAGTCAAGACCTTGTTGATGACCCAAGCTCTGTAAAGGACCTTGGAATACTCACCTCTAATGATCTGAGTGCTAGAGCCCACTGCAACTACATAGCCAAAAAGGCATTAAGAGTTGTTAACCTAATCCTACGTAGCTTTTTCTCTGGCAATATCACACTACTAACCAGAGCATACAAAACATTTGCTAGACCAATACTCGAATACAGTTCATCAGTCTGGAACCCTCATTACGTATCTGATATTAGCACAATTGAGAAAGTCCAGAAATATTTCACAAGAAGAGTTCTCCACTCTTCTACTCGTTGTAGAATACCTTATGCCACCAGACTTGAAATTCTAGAACTAGAAAACCTTGAATTACGCCGTCTTCGGTCTGACTTAAGCATGGTATATAAAATCATACATTGCAATGTCCTACCTGTCAATGAATACTTCAGCTTCAACCATAACAACACAAGAGCACACAATAGATACAAACTCAAAGTAAACCGCACCAAACTTGATTGCAGGAAATACGACTTCAGCAATAGAGTAGTCAATGTCTGGAATACTCTACCCGACTCTGTAGTCTCTTCCCCAAACCCCAAAAACTTTAACCTTAGACTGTCTACCATTGACCTCACCCCTTTCCTAAGAGGTCTGTAGGGGGCGTGCATAAGCGCACCAACGTGCCTACCGTCCCTGTCCTATTGTTTCTCTATTCTTTTATTTTTCTTATATGTACCCATCTCATGTATTCACAACTGTGTATACACTTATACTTATTATCTTGTAAACAATTGACAAATCAAATAAATAAATAAATAAATAAATAAATAAATATAATATACCCATTGACAACCTCCTTCTTTGATGAACTGTCACTAGTGCTAAATCTTATTTTTATCAGATACACCAAGTTTTGTGAAAATTCCAGCCTAGAAGTATTGCATTTTAGAATGTGTAATTCATTTCTAGATTTGCCCTATTAACACCACCAGCTGTATTTACTCATTACTGAGACTAAGCCAATTAATTGAAAGAGTCTGTAGGCGTAAAAGTGTCTTTATGGGATGTTTGAAGCCTTGAGATAAGCCCCCCAAGCTAAACTTACTGTTGATTGGAATTAAAAATAGGTAGTCATCTTTCTCATATGAAATCAATAATAGGATGGGAAGCAATGCATTTTGCTACTGGGTCTAGTATAATTGGGTCTCACATTGCAAGTTGTCTTGGTTTGAAAGTGTAAAAACCAAAAGCCAGTGAAGACTTTTTGCTGCCATCTACTGTTAGGAATCCATAGCTCTAAACAACCTGTTTGTTGTTTTCTCTGTTGGTAAAAACATGACTGCAGTGCTTCATTTATGCCTCAGACACACACATATATATTTATAAATAAAAAGGCTGATATCCAAATATCCATATTAAAGTAGAATAATAGTAAATGAATACATGCACTCACACAGAAATCTTCCTACATTTAAATGTATATAATATTTATCTTTTTTATTTTTGTAATACTTTTAAGATCAGTTTGCTTTGCTGTTTTTAAGACATACATTTGTTTTAATTTAAATATGACATTTCTTTGAACAAAAAAACTATACTACTATCAAAGAGGGCTCTTATAATGTAGCTTTTGAGTGAACTAGGTTTTATTCTTACCTTTGTAGTGTGGATGTTTAAAGAGTTCCAAATTCGAATAGCAGTGGGCACTTAATAATCTTAAAGTTCTACCAAGTGTCTTTCACCCCACCCCACCCCACCCCTATAAAACTGTTAGTAAGGTAGTGAAATCTTAAGTAAAAAAAAAAAGCTGGTATATATTCCAGACTGATAGGACTAGTTCTCAAAACCCATGACAAAACAAACATGATAGAAATATCTTTACCACTCTATCATTTTACTTCAATTACTAACTAAAGGGCTAAAAATGGCAATTAATGCTATTGTTACCCAATTTTTTCAGCCATCTCAACTAAAGTTGTATTAATCAAGAACTTACCACTTCAGTACTTTTTTCTGCCATATGTAAGTTGGCCAACATTTTCAGCTTGATCCCACCAACATTCCACCTTGATAAAGTTATCAATTTTACAGATTTAATAGGAAAGTCAGGTTGGACCCATTTTTCCTTTCTAGTTCATTTTCTTCTATTTTCTATTACTTCATAATAGAAAATGTGGAAAGAACGTATCAGTGCTTCTCAGAATGGCAATAATCTCTAGATCTTTAAGTTCATAGCTCTAATTCCTATTCCAGTGTTTCCAACTTCAGCAGCCTTAAGATGTGTGCAGACTTTGAGTCACAGATTTCCTCACCAAGCTCCCACCCATGCTGGCTAGGGAATTCTGAGAGTCAAAATCCACATATCTTTTTGTTGCTGAGATTAGGAAACACTGACCCTTTCTGCAGATGGATTTTCAACTTCAGAAGCAGGAGATAAAACTGAAGAAACAAGAAACAAGCACACAAAAGTGTGCCATCGATAAACTGTAGAATAAGTGTAAGGAAGATACTTTGTGTTTTAGCTAGTGATACTATGATGAAAATGTCCAATGTTTTTCTTTACTTTGCATGGCACAAATGATAAGGCAGAGTCATCTTTGCTTGGCATGAGCCCTATGAACTTGGGCTTCTTAAAGTGTTCTCTTGAAAAGCATTAAGCAACATGCATTAAAAGATACCTTCCAATTTCCTGACTTAGTCTACCCTGAGCTTCATCACAGGGCAACAGGAAAAGATGAAGGGTGCATTGAACACATTTTATTACCATAGCTTGTTTTTGGATTTCCTTTACAAAAAAAACAAAACAAGACCATACAGTATTTCTTACCTCACATCCATCACAGGCAACAGGCATGAAAAACTGTGACCTCAGCATCCACAGAAGAAGTGTAGTCCTAAGAGAGAGGGTTATTATTAAAGAGTTGGCATTTCATATACATTTATCTAGTATCTCTTTTTCAAGCAGATCCTGCTTGAAAATGGGAAGAAAAATAAAGTTATTTTAAAGAAACAATTTTCTAAATTTCCTTTTATCACGAATAAACGAAATAACAAAATAACAGAGTTGGAAGAGACCTTGAAAGTCTTCTTGATTCCAACTCCCTGCTCAAGCAGAAAACCTATAATATTTCAGACAAATTGTTGTGTCCAATTTCTTCTTAAAAACCTCCAGTTTTGGAGCACCCACAATTTGTGAAGGCAAGCCATTCCACTGATCAATTGTTCTGACAAGAAATATCTCCTTAGTTGTGGTTTGGTTCTCTACTTGATTTGTTTCTATCCATTGTTTCTTGTTCTCACTTCATGTGCTTTAGAGAATTGGCTGACATCTTCTTTGTGGCAGCATCTTAGGATATTTAGCAACCATAGTCTTAATAGTAGAATTTAGAATTTAGAATTTAATAGAACTATTCTTCTCATATTTTTAATCCCCTCTTAGTCACAGTGGTGTGGATCACAAATTAGATTTCTTGAATGATTGTGCTGTGATAATAGTGCTATGTATAGGTATTCTAAAGAGAGAATCTTGGCCCATCAAATATTTTATGTAATATTTTTATAGAACTCAACATGTGAAAAATGAAGTTGGGCAGTTGTAATCAATTTAAATAAATAATAATCATACATTTCAGCATGATCCATTTCTGCAGGTGAATAAGCTTTTCTCAGGTACAGTAAGCAATAAAGGATGGTGATATGGAACTTGCAAACAAAATATAACGAGAGAGAGACTAAGCAGTATTAGAAAGAATCTGGTATGACTTGTTCTGGCATATAACATTAGAAGTGCTCACTATGTTAATCTTCCTGATAACCATGAGAGTGTCATTCAGATAACCTCATGTTATCCTTTGGACACCCACAGATGCAGCACAAAAAATTGTAGGAGAAAAGCCTTTCACTGAATTGCAAATTTATTGGTCTCCATGCCAATTTGAATAAAATTCTGTAGATGGCTTGTGTAAGGACAGAGTCTCCTTTGACACTTGATGACTACACAGATACATCCATGTGGTTTTCTTAGTGACAATATGGTTATCTACCTTGTTTCCATAGATGGATATCTATGAAAGATATCAAAGAGAAGACTGTTGTCATTTGAGAGATATTGGTGGGGAAAGCATAATAGGCATATTTATTGTCTAAATTCCCTTTATTTTTCAATTTCTGAAATATTTATTTATTCAACAGCTATATCTGCCCATCTCAACCAGTAACTTTGATTTTACAAAGCATGATGAGGCTCTAGCCATGATCATTTCATGCCTTCAAAACTGTAAATATAATGTGCAGTGGATATGTGAAAAGGCCCTAACTTGATCACTGTTTCATGATCATTATTTATTCAATAAACATCCCATCTTTATATGGTACAACACAAAGTGATGTACACAATATTCCTTCTTCCTATTTTCCTTCTGATATGCTACAATTATTATTTTTTCATTTTTCTTTTAAATTGTGTTACTCTACCACCTTTATAAAGATAAAATAGATAGAGAAGTATAATTGACTCAAATCCACCCAGTCAGGTTCATGGGGACATAATCTTGGACTTTCCCAGTCCTAGTTCAGGATCCTGCCCTTTGCCCTATAGCAGCTGCAGCATAAAATCAAATATGTTTATCATTTTGATCATACAAACTAAACAGTACATACAGAAGTTGGGTAGATTGTATATTGCATGAGAATCTATTTCAGCATTCCTTTATTAAGATTAAATAAATTTATACTATTTTAGTCTATAGTTCCAGATTTCTCCATATTTATTAAATAATCCATAGGTTGTCATAAAAACTCGACAATATTGTTGAATTCAAGTAGGATTGTGCCACTTTCTTTTAGCTATTCTTACCCCAAAGCTACATAAATAATGATCTTTTCCCCTGGGTTTGACTTTGCATTAAGGCAAAAAAGACTTATTCCTTTTCATTTCTTTCCAATGCTCATTTTCCCACAATCACCTGCTTATTTTAGATTTATTCACATATTGGATCACACATTATATTTAGTTTAATAGCCTTTTAAAAACAAAATTGTTAGGTTTATAAGCAGGGACAGATTGAAAAAACAATCCTCAACAAATTCTCTGTAATATGGAAATAATAAATATCTCAGCAGGTGTCTGGCTAAATATCTAACTGATTTTGTCTGGGATCAGAAGCAAAAAAGAATCCAGCCTGGTATGTACATGGATAGGAGACTACCAGCAAATCTCAAGGCTATATTGGGAAGATAGAAAAACACTGTGGAAGAAGGTAGAAAAAGAAAGTGGAAAACCATTTGTATTTTGTTGCCAAGAAAACATGAAGGTTTTCATGACGTTATAAGTAAATTCAAAATAAGCAATGGAGTCTAACTCCATTGTAGAATGTAGAATGTAGAATTAATCCTCTCAGAGTTCCCTCTGGCTCATAATTTAAAGTTTAAGTCTCATGAATTGCAGATGACCTTTAATCAAAAATATCAGTCTACCAAGCTATAAAATATTGACGTTAGAAATCCACAGCAAGCTTTTCTGGACTAATGAATTTATGTTTCATATATACTGATCTAATAATTTCTTACCTAAGGAAAATTTCAAATGTTACCTGCCACAGACTTGAATAAAGATATTTGTTAATTTTTGCTTTATTTCAATTGAATGTTGTATTTAAGCCCTAATCCAAATTTTGAGAAGTAACTTGTTCTATAATATGAGCCAACCAAGGAGAAAACAAAATTAACTGGTTTTTTGAAGACTGTTCACATACTCTTTCCAGAATGTGTTTTTTACCCTCAATCGAGCTAGATAACATACCACAACTTCATTGGCACCAACAGCTCGGAAGGAAGAAAATATTAATTGATGACAGATGGAATTTTGCCCAAGAACATTTATTCATGTCTATTGGACCATATCTATTAGAACATTTATTCATGTCTATTGTAACTTAGTTACAAAAATACCATTACTGCTTAATGGTATTGCCTGAACACATTGGCTTCCACAATCTTGTTTGTACAAGATTAAATTAAAACTGAATAAAAATGAAGGTGCCCTGTGATGTCAGATTAAGTAGAAAGGATAACTTTCTTCCCTGTTCTGGCATATTCCAATTTGTTTCAGAATGAATGAACAAATGTTGATTGTTTAATACTTACATCTCCTGAATCTGAGTGCACTATTGGAATATCATCACATACACAAAGAATGGCCTTATTTGCACAGAGACAGCTGATGATTCACCTAACAGAAAACTGTTGGTGATATTAGAATCTAACAGTACTATATGAACATGTTTTAGAGCCAGTGGATAAACTGCAGTACTATTTGTATTACCTGAGGACACTGAATTATAAAGATGTGACAACATTTTTATAATTCAATGTTTTTTATAAGTAACTTTTAATGGGAGTGGAAAGCATGATTAGAATCTTGTCATGGGATAAGCAGAATTACATCTTTGCTTATGATCACAGTTTGGTGAGATGATGATGATGAAGATATTTTCTTGTTCTCCTCCTCCTCCTTTTTCTCCTTCTCCTTCTCTTTCTTTTGCAATTATGGAAATATTGCTTGATCCAGCAATGCAAATGAAAACTTGGGGATAACTAGTCATTGATTTTAAGCAGTCCAGCAGTAGCACGCTGAAGCTTCCATCATGACCCATTATAAACACATTTCCAAGTCATATAAATAAGACATAAAATATTACAAAGAGCTGACAACAAGCATATATGTGCCTGAAACATTTCTCCCTTATAACAGAGGGGGGGGGGCTCACATTTAATAGAAGTTTTCTCTGACATAAAAGAGAAAAGCAAACATTTTATGTTCCTTCATACTATAGTTTTTTTTTTTTTTAGGTTTTATAGATCTTACTGCTTAAATGTGGGCCAAAGAATTACTTTTTTTAAAAAAAAGAGGGTTATCAAGTCAAATACTTTCTGTGCAGCCTGCCTATTTCTTTGGCACTGTGCTAGCTTGCTTCTGCCAGCTAACACGACCCAAAGCCTCATTGCTGCTACTACTATCTAGAGATGACAGAACCTCACCAATGTGCCCCTCTTATCTGGGTGTCCCACTGAAACCAATGAAAAGGGCATCCTTCCAAGAAGGAAACGATTTGCCCATCAGCTATTCCACTTGTCATAAAAACTGGGTGATCAGAGAATGAAAAGCTACATTTTTTTCAAAAGGACAAATCAGTAAGTATTATACCATATTGACCTTCCAGAAATGCAAGGGAATAAGAACTTTTAAAATATAGTTTGTGGAACTTTTATGTGAAAAGAATTTCTCCTGCATCAACTCTTGCAACTCTTTGATGAAAGCTTCTGTGCTGTCCTTTCCTCAAACCTGCTATTTTTCATCAAATTTAGAGGGAATATATCTGAAGAAGCACCTATCCTGATATGAATCTACATGAGCAATAAATCAGTACAGTAGACATTCTCAAAAATGTCTTCATTTCCGAAAATATATTTATCAGGAAGATGGAAAAAAGCTATTCCTTGGGTTGTTCCTGTGTTTTGAAGTGCATTTCCTCAGGAACCATTCAGCCCCCACTTGTCTGCTTTTAGGAAAAGGATTAATACCTTCCTCTTTCACTAGGCCTTTTTACTTTGAGCTAGCTGATACTGAGTTTAAACTGTGAGTATGTATTTAAGTGTTTTCTTTTTTAAAAAAATACTTATTCACCATCTTGAGGGCTCAATAGGCAGAAAGTTAAATAGAAGAAAGAAAAAGAAACAGCATTCCGAACCTGACATTTGAATTATAGTATTGTATTTCAAGCTGTCTACATTTTCATTTTCTTATGTTAAAAAATTATTTATTTGGTTTTATTTATTTACATTGGTCACCCAGTTCCAGTGGACTGAATTATTTAACAATGATACAGTCTATGTAGATATATAAATTCTGCCTCTGCCTACCAGCATTCATCAGTATTCATCTGGCTACCGTCCTGCCCGTGTGTGAGAGAGTTGAGGGCTGTTTGGAAACTGAAACAGTATTTGCTGTGTAAACAAAAAGGAGACACAAGGAGCCTGGGTTTGGCTTATCTGAACTATTCTGTATTAAAGCTGCTTGCTGTTGTGAAACTAAAACTGAAACTCCTTTCCTCTGCTTATGTTTTGCATTTGGAACAGATTTCTTTTCAGGTGGGGAGCGGGAGTATACACACACACACACACACACACACACACACACACATACACATATTCATTTCCCTCTTTTAAGAAATACATTTTAGAAATACTAAGAAATATTTTAGGAGAAACCTTCCTATTCTATTACCTCTTACAATACTAAACACAGAGTATCAGCAGTAGGGACCTTCAAGTTTCTAGGTTCTATAAAATCTCAGGACTTAAAATGAACAAGTAACATCAAAAATATCATCAAAAAAAGCACAACAAAGAATGTTTTTTCTGCACCAACTCAGAAAGTTCAGGCTGCCAAGGAGCTGCTGATACAGTTCTAAAAAGGAATTATTAGGTCTGTCATGCGCACCTCTATAATTGTCTGATTTGGCACAGCAACTGAGACAGACACAGATTTCAACATAGTTAGGACTGCAGGAAAAATAATTGCAACCAGCCTGCCTTCCATTGAGGACTTGTATAGTGCATGAGCCAGAAAGAGAGCTGTGAAAATATCTATAGACCCTTCACATCGTGGACATAAACTGTTTCATCTTCTTCCCTCAAGACAACGCTATAAGGCAGGGGTCCCCAACCACCGGTCCGCGGACCGGTACCGGTCCGTGGAACAAGTCCTACCGGGTAGAAAGCTCACCGGAAGCACTTTTTCATCAAAAAAAGATGGCTGCACCCAGCTGACGCCGGTACCGGGCCACGGCGCCCAGCTGATGCCGGTACCGGGCCGCGGCATAAAAAAGGTTGGGGATCACTGCTATAAGGCATTGCATCCCAAAACAACAGGACACAAAGACAGTCCCCCCGCAAGCTATCACTCTGCTAAACAATTAATTCCTGCAACACTATCTTATGTCCTGGGATGTCAAACTACCTAGTAGCGCTGTATTACTATTACTATTATCCTTCTCATCTTTTCTACTACTATTTCCTTAGCTTCTTAAGATTGTAACTTTGTTAGTTGTATTTCATAATTTATGCTGATTGCTTTTAGTTAGTATCCTATTATGATTTATGTTGATTGATTATTTAGTATCCTATGACTATCACTGGGTGTTGCATCTTATGATTTGTGATTATTGTATTTTATGATTATGATCACTTGTTGCTTATATTATATGCATACTGAGAGCTTATGCACCAGAGGCAAATTCCTTGTGTGTCCAATCACACTTGGCCAATAAAGAATTCTATTCTATTCTACATCAACAATGCTCTTACAAAAGCCTATATTATTATCATTATTAAAGCAAAGGTATCTTTTCAAAAAAGAATAAACATGGCTAAATCTTTGGTACTTAATCCAGAAAATTCAGCTACTACACATGTGGAAATAAAGATGAGTAGAGGTCTTGATTACACATATGTTACACAAAGCAGAAACAATCATCCAGGCTGCCTTTTAGTTTCAGTGCCTGGTTCAAAATTGTGTTGGTATATAAATACTGTGACAAGTCAAAGTAGGCCTTATTAGTGGTGGCAAAATTACTATTAGTGTGAATCAGAGAGACTTTTGCTGGAAAAGTGATTATTTTGGGAGCAGCCTAAATATACATTAACATTTCAAGAAGTGCTACAAGTGACATGTTTATCCTAACTCTATGGTACTTTAAGATATCTTTTGCAGAGAAAGATGTATAAAAGGTGACTAAAGAATCAGAGTAATAACTATAAATATAACTGACTACTGAAGAAAAACAGACAATTAATTTGGAAGCATCTAAATAATCTGGTAGGTAGACTTGGAAATCTTTCGAACCATTCTCCTTGGTTCAATTAATGTAAAACATGCAGTACTGACAGATGTAGCAGTCTCAGCTATCTCTCCAGAGTATTTGCAACCTCCAAAGTATCTTTTTGTGGAAAGGTGAGGAGGCGGCTACTATTGCAAAATCTAGATATACAGTGTGTACTCTAATAATAACAACAAGACAGTCATTCCAAAGCTGTACTGGCAAAAACAGTTATTTGCTGAAGTCTTCCCTTGTATCTAGCAACTAAGAATTGGGTAGAATGTGAAGAAAGATAGAAAAACCCTAATCATCTAACCCTAGAAATATATTCAAGAAATAAAGCTGACAAGTTTATACTTGAAATCATTGAGGATGTCTAATAAACAGATTTTCCATCAACCATTGCCAGACTCATCTTTCCTTTCCTTGTAAGCCAAATTATAGTGGTATATCTGTTGTTCCTATGTAGATGCATCTGCTGTTTCGAATTTTATCATCTGAAGCAGAGTGGGATGAGAAGTTTCCATCCAAAGAAATAAAACTTCCTGAAGTAATGATTTGGAGAGCCAATTAAATACCTGCATTAGCTCTCTCAGTTTATACTTTGGTTTCAAAAATATACAGCATTAGTCTGCAATGTTAGCAGGACAGAACTGGAAATGAAAGCATTAATATTTACAGTTACAGTCAACAGAGATATATTTAAGAAAGCTGGGAACATAAAGTGGATGGGTCATTTCTTCCAGATCTGATTTAATGCTGTTTAGGTTTCCTGTTTCCATTGTTCCCACATCCTCTTATAAAAGACAATCTTAAGATATTATAGCATGTTTTCTTTTTTTTTATTGTGGTAAGCACTCGGGTAATGTTCCACACTGTATTATGGAAAGGCAAATATGGCTGTGATAATAATTCATACCATAGATTTAGACATCAGTTTATTTCTAGAGGACTGTGATAACAGTCCTCTAGAAATAAACTGATGTCTAAATCTATGGTATGAATTACTATCCCAAAGAACCAGAAGCATGCTATCCCAAAACTATTTTGAATGGCATTTATATTACCTCATACAAAAATGTTAATATCAATATATTAGGCATTAATTTCAAGGAATTCTGCCCTGTAACTGTATCTATCAAAAATGTGGACATTTCACTTTGAAATATAACATGAATCTTGGTGACAAGTGGTTAAAGTGCAGTATTGCAGGCAAACTCTGCCCACAGCCTGGAGTTTGATCTTAGCAGGGCTCAAGGGTGACTCAGACTCCTATCCTTCCAAGGTTGGTAAAATAATTGTTGGGGGCAATATACAAATAATGCTTCTATCTTGTAAACTACCCACAGAATGCTTTAAGACATTATGGGATGTATATAAGTCTAAGTGCTGTTGCTATTGCTAAAACATAAAAATATTTATCAGTTTCAGGATTCAGGATCCATGTTGGAATCAGGAAACACATTTCATTTTCAAATGAAATCCTTCTTTGTGGAAGACATTGTAGAAAACCAGCACTGTGAAATTTTTAAAAGCGTTCAAATAAATACTGGACAACTTCACCTTAGTGAAAAGCATATTCATGCAAAAATGTTTCACAATAATGTGGGTCTCTGTGGAAAAACCTAGCTTTACTATTCCTACAAATCCTATCCTCTTTGTTATTCTATAGCATGAGGAGACGAAAACTTAAGTAGCTCTGATGGCAGAGAGAAAGACAGAGACAGAGAAAGAGAAACAGAGAGATTTTGATTGAATTGATAGATTGATTTATTGTCCTGCACTTAATAGAACATTTCAGTTCAAATGCATCATACTGGTTGCTGGGTAGCAACACTGGGAAACTATTATTGCTTTAAATTAGTTTCCTGGTTGTCTAAAAGCATTGGCTGATGATTATGGAAGCAAGATGCTACACTGAATAAGACATTTGGTGCATTCTAAATTATCTTCCTGCTTTTAAGAAAAGGTTGAAGAGGGCAGGAGGGAAGAGAAAAACAGGCTGAATATAGAAGGCCAATACATTAATTCAAACAAGCACTTATATAAAGAATTGGAGGAAAGCTGTATGTCTGATTTGAAAATATGGAAAATATCGATTTGGAAATATTGTCCATTCAAACAGCTTGTTGACCTTTTTTATTGCACTGAGAAAATTTGAAAATGCATCTTCAAATGCTCACCTTGACTTGCCATCTAACACACACAAGCATTTAGTGGTACGCGGAGGTGAACTCCATATTACTGGCGATAAACTCCATTAGACTTGAATTAATACACCATTCAGGGTACCTTCTGTTATTGTTTATCTTACAAGTCTATATTTTGTTTAATATAGGGATTCATAATAAGAGTTTGTTAGTAAATACACTTCCCTGAGTTTCAAAAGTATCCTGCCCAAACCTGCAACATAATTACAGCAAGTGTAGCTCAACAGATCTGAAAGTCAAGAGGATAAAAAAGGCATAGAGAGATCCATATGTCTTAGCATAGTTATAACTCCTACAATATATAGAACAGAACAGAACAGAATAGAATAGAATTCTTTATTGGCCAAGTGTAATTGGACACACAAGGAATTTGTCTCCATTACATAAGCTCTCAGTGTACATATAAACAACAAAGTGATAGGTCATATATGATAGATCAGAGTTACAATCATTAATCATAATATACAACAGAAACACACTTAGTTAGAAATGATAAATCATAGATACCAATAGGAGAAGCTAGTAGGAAAGGTGAGAAGATGAGAAAGATTAGAAGATGGGAAGGATAATATCAATACAGCCCTATCACATATCTAGGCCAAATATCTTTAGGCCTATGATGCTGTGGGAACTGGGTGTTCAGCAGAGTGATGGCACTCTGTGAAAAAACTTTCTTTGTGTCTTGTTGTTTTGCCATGCAATACCCTATATCCAGAGAAATTGAAACAATTTATGTCCAGGATGTTAGGGGTCTGTAGATATTTTCTCAGCCCGCTTTCTGGTTTGTGCAGTGTACAGTTCCTCATCAGAAGGCAGGTTGGTTGCAATTATGTTTCTGCAGTTCTAACTATCTGTTGAATACCTGTCTTGTTTGGTTGCTGTGCCAAACGAGACAGCTATTGAGGTACAAATGACAGACTCAATAATTCTTCTATAGAACTGTAACAGATCTTTGGGAAATCTGAGCTTTCTGAGTTGATGCAGGAAGAACATTCTTTGTTGTGCTTTTTTAATGATGACTTTAATGTTAGGTGTCCTTTTCAAGTCCTTTGGAGATAATAGAACCTAAAAACTTGAAGGTATCTACTATTGATACTGTGTTGCCTAATATTGTAACAGGTAGTAGAATAAGAGATCTTCTTCTAAAATCTACTATCATTTCTACAGTTTTAAGATGTTCAGCTCCAGGTTGTTCCAGCTGCACCACAGGGCCAGTTGATCTACCTCCAGTCTATATACAGACTCATTGTTGTCTCAAATGTGATCAACGACTGTTGTATCATCTGCAAACTTCAGTACTTTAACAAAGGGATTCTTTGAGGTGCAATCTTTGGAATATAGAGAAAAGAGTAATAGAGAGAGCACACAGACCCTATGGGGTTACTGTGCTAATTGAATGGGTATTCAATGTGATGTTAACCTAGCTTCACCTGCTGCTTCCTATCTGTTAGAAAGCTTATAATCCATCTGCAAGTGCAGTCAGGCACAGCTAGTATAAGAAACACTTTAATTAGTTTGACTGAAGTAACTTATCAGTATATATTAAAGCATCATGCTTCCTAAAGGTTCACACACTTAAAAAGTTCATTCCTCAAAATTATCTAGCTATCTTTTCTGGTGTGTTTGTGTGTCTCTCTCTGTGTGTGTATGTAGATTTAGGTATAGAAACTGAATGTAGCTCAATTAAAATATTTCTATTCAGAGAATTTATGAAATAACCTGCCAGCATTTTTTCTATTGCATAAACCCCAAGTTTAACATAATAAATACAGCATTAATAAATTCATTTCTAGTTATAAAACAACTGGACCCCAAATCAACCTCAACCATCTAAAAATTATTTACAATTCATTAAATTTTGACATTTAAAAAAATTATATTGTCACTGTTTTTAATGCTACAGAACAGAATGACAGTTTGGAGATGTCCCTGTAGGCCTGCTAGTCCAACACCCTGCTCAAACAGGAGATATATACCATTCCAGACAAGTGCTTGTGTACTGTCCAGTCTCTCCTTAAAAGCAACCAGTGATGGAGCACCCACACCTTCTAGTTCCTCTGGTTAATTGTTCTTACTGTTAGGATATTTCTCTTTAGTTCTAGATTGCTTCTCTCCTTGATTTAGTACATGGAATAACATCATTGTGACAGGCCCAATTAAGTTATTGAAGATTAATTATTCAAGAAACAATGTGACAGGCAACGTCAGATAAAAAAAGTTAACGTCTTGAAGATTAATTATTCAAGAAACAATGTGACAGGCAATGTCAGGTAAAAAAGCTGAAGTGAAACTTGAGGGACCTAAATTTAATGTGGTGCATTAGAACACAGGACCTACCACACATTAAAGTGATGTCTGTTGACTTAACAGGACCCCTTGACAATTAGAACTATCGTTCTATTATTAATTTAAGGTCAAAAAGATTCTTATGATTTTGTCACTGAAAAAGAAGCTGGAAGGAAAATTCCATCACTGGCACAGCTTCCCAGAGCTTTCTGCAGCTGAAGGATGCCTCCCCCATACACCATCTGCACTTAAATCAGAGATATCAGGTACTTTGCTTCGCAACATCTTGTTCTTCTTCTCCCACACATACACGCATACCTTTTCCCTCTCTTATATATTTTGATACCCAATTAGGATGCCTATCTCCTAATTAAAATTGTATGTTGCACAGCATAGCCTCAAAAGTACATAATGGAACATATGTTAATGATAGAAAGGAAAATAAACTAAAAGGAAGAATAAGCACAAAAATTAGGAGAAAGAGCAATGTTTTCTGTATGTTCTTTATGAGCAAGTGCTTACGTGAGAAGGGCGGAAAGGATTCTACATCTCCATGAAGAGCCCTTTTTAGCATAAATTAATTTGTCAGTCATGAGTCTATTGAAATAAATGTCACTGAAAAAAAGTGACTTATGACTATTTTTCATACATACAACCCTTCCAGCATTCCCATGGTCACCTGATCAAAATTCAGACTTTTGACAACTAACTCATATTTGTGATGGTTGTAATATCATATAAATGACTTCTGCAACTTCTGCATCATGTAAATGACTTCTGCAACCATCTGATAAGCAAAGTCAATGGGGAAGCCAGATTCACTTAACAACCATGTTACTAACTTAACAATTGTAGTCATTCATTTAACAACTGTGGCAAGAAAGGTTGTAAAATGGGACAAAACTGACTTAACAAATGTTTCACTTAGCAACAGAAATTTGGGGCTCAATTGTGATTGTAAGTCGAGGATTACCTATATACCAATCATTCCCTTCTGTACCAGCTATCAATCCATTTCAGAACTAAAGAAGTCTTGGAACAGGTAAGCACATAAAGTCACATAAAGAATTGTTTCCTTCCATTCCTACATTCTAGACTATAAGATCAAGTAAATCTGTATCAAGTCTGCCAAACAACAGATAGGACCTGCCTGATGCATATATTATATTCTTTGGGGCAAAAGGTGAAGAGATTTTCCAGTTTCCACAGATTTTGTTATGGGTATTTATTAGTGGTTCTTAACACTTTGCAATTGCTGATTTTATTTTAATAATGCATTAAAATTATGGTTTTATTGTATTAATTTAGTTCATATTTATAGTATTTATTATACTATAATATTTGCCCACAGCTTATTAGTAGGCCACAGAACATTTTTCCCCCAAAAAATAGATTAAATAATATTATATTTCCAATTTCATATGTGGAAGCTTTCCATTAATAGTGTATTAATATTTCTTCTTATTTGATATGGCCAATACACATATTAAAATTTGTGGACTCCAGTTGCCACCCATAACAAGCAGTATGGAAAATCATATTTAAAACATTAAAAAGGACTTCATTGATCAACATAAATAGAAGACCTATCTGAACAAGATTTTTTTGATACATATCCTGATAGAGTTCTATTTTTTGTATATTCTTACCAATTAAAAAAAACCCTCCTATATGTATGTAACAAATGCATTAAGGTCATAATGAATCATGGAGAAGAATTTCACTGCAAGGATTACATGCTCACAATCATTCTTTAAATAATGTGGCCCTGAATCATTTTAAAATTTGGATTTGGTAAAGATAATTCCAGGTGAATTGAGCCAGATTTGTAAAATGGCTTGCACCCACTGTATTCAGAACAATATAAGAATATTGATGTAAATCAATAATGAAACATAATAAAAAATAACACACTGATGAGCTAAAGGTATGCACAACACTGGTTTATAGATAATTCAATTTTCTTCCTCTTTATCTTTCCTCCCTCTCTTTGTGAATGTCAACAGACACAACTTGCAAATGACAGAATGGGTTATTTTTCCATAGATTTCTTTCTGTCAATGAAGAAATTTAATAGCAAAAATATATTCTTGATGACAGACAAAAGCACAATTAAACAGCAGACTGAAAGGTTCTGAGGCTGACACTTGATAATTGTTTTCTGCATTCTTTTTCAAAGCCCAGAATTATCCTGAAAACGGTATTCAGGCTAATATGACTGTTGTTACATGGTTTCTCGCCTGCTTCACACATTATATTGACTTGATATGAATTTGGCACATGTTCTTTGAATCAGTCTTATAATCTGTGGATTATAAATCAAGATTTATCATGTGAATTGAGCCATATATAATTTATAAGATGGCTTCAGGGGTGGGATTCAAATTTCTTAACAACCGGTTCTGTGGGCATGGCCTAATTTGTGGGTGTGGCTTGGTGGTCATGTGACTAGGTGAGTGAGGCTATGTGGTCATGTGACTGGCAAACCGAATGTAAGTGGTCCTTGCTTAATCACCAGGTCCTCGCTTAATGGCCAGTTGCCTTAGCAAGTGTTCAGTTTACGACTGACCTCCACAGAGCTACTTGGCCTGCTTTTGGTGTTTTGACAGCCATACACACATACACACACACACACACACTTGTGACCAGTTACAACATCCCACACGGTCTTGTGACTGAGGTTTTCTGTTTTTTTGTGAGTTTCCAAAAATTCCTTCTGGTTTCTGGTTAAAAATGCCCATCAGGGAAAATGGCCTTTTTAACAACCAGTTTGCTTAATGACCACAAGGTTCACTTAACAACCATGGTGTTTGCCTAACCCAGATGTCTGCAACCTTAAACACTCAAAAAGCCATTTTTCTATTTTCTTTTAAACGGGTATCTCTGTCTCTGTCTTTCTTTTTTTCTCCCTCTTTCTCATCTCTCTCTGTGTCATCTCTTCCTCTTTCTCCCTCTCTGTTTCTCATTTCTCTTTCTCTCTCTCATCTACAACTGCTAAGATTGGAAGCTGTTTTTTTATAATCCTATTTCTTTGCAGTTTTTTCACACACATTTGTGTATATGTATCCAATGTTCTTTCTTCCTTTCCACTATGTATTCAAAATGGGCAATGATTGTGTGTGTGTGTGTGTGTAGCATGTGTATATGTCATGTCAAGGGGTGCTTCTCCTAGCCCCTCCCCTCCCAGCCATTTCTTGTCACACCCAGCCTCAACTTATCTATAGTTCTATTAAAATGTTGTTCATCTTTTTTTGACTTTATTATCTACGTACTATAGGTGTACTTTCATGGACCACAGAGTTTGGCATCCTCAGTTTTCCTGCCTGAGCAGTGGCTTGGACTAGAAGACCTCCCTTTCAACTCTGTTAAACACACCTATATTTATGCTCTTGACTATAGACATGTAAACCCTGAAAAATACCTGGGCAAAAGAAAGGCAGTAGAATCACTCTAGGTGTAGGGACAGTGTAAAATATTAATATATGATAAATAATGGAACAATTAAAAATAATAGTACAGAGTTTTCTCTCCCCCCTTTCCTTCCTATTTCTTTTCTTTTCTTCTTTCTTTCTTCCTATTTCTCTTTCTTTCTTATTCTTTTCTTCCTTCCTTCCTTCCTTCCTTCCTTCCTTCCTTCCTTCCTTCCTTCCTTCCTTCCTCCCATCCTTTTTCTTTCTTTCTCTCTCTCTTCTCTCTCTCTCTCCCTCTCTCATCTCTCTCTCTCTCTCTCTCTCTCTCTCTCTCTCTCTCCGCTCTCTGTGTATCTTCCTCTGTGTGTGTCTCTCTCTCTGCCCCTCTCCCTATCTCCCCTCTCTCCACCCCCCCTCTCTCTCTCTCTCTCTCTCTCTCTCTCTCAAAGCCAACTGGGCCAAGCCAGCAAGTTCAGACTGGCTGAACAACGATTGTGGAAGCATCCCTTCAAGTGACCCTCCTCCCCCCTTCCCCCTCCTGCGACCAGCAGCTATGGTGGAGCTGTGTGTGTGTGTGTGTTTGTGCGCACATGCACGGGAAGACGTTCGAGCGAGTGCCAAAGTACAGCAAAACTGGGCGTGGGGCGGGTGGCTGCGGTTGGCAATTGTTGTTCAGCCAGTCTGGATTCCAAAGTGAAGAAATGAAAGAAGTAGCGAAGAACACAAAGGAAGGAGAGCTTGCTGGCTTGGCCCAGCTGTGGATTTGGGGGAGGGAGGGAGGGAGGGAGGGAGAGAGAGAGAGAGAAACACACACAGAGTTGGGGAGGTGTGTGAGTGTGCGCTTTACCTTTTAAAATTCTTGATTTTCTTTATCTTTTAAAAATCCTGGTAATGTCCTTCATTTATGCCCTCTTTAACAGATTCATAACATGTTTTGAAGTTGAGGCATGTGAAGAATAACACAATTATCCCAAAGGTGAGGGGAGAACATTGGTTTGTTGAGGCTCAACAGGAACTTGAAGACTTAGTTTCCTGTTCCTATCATGCAGCTTTTGCATGGATGAAATTTCTCTTCCTGTTGCGTGGGAAATTGATTGGGGCTGTGGAAACTGGAAGGGAGATGTTGCTTCTGGAATACTTACAATAGTATAGTTTTCTTTTTCATTCTCCTTCCCTCTCTGTTTCTGTCAGGCTTCAAAGAGTCTCCTGGAGTGAAGTCTGACACATTATCTTGGTTGGGGAATGAACATCCGATTCTGCCGTTTATAATATATTAACTTGATCGGAAAACGTCTCCCACTTTTGAAGATCCCATCCCGGTTCGACCCATCTCGTATTGGCATGAACATGCAACAAGGATGGGGTGGAAGAAGGTTTATCACTCCAACTCCTCTCATTACCCCAAACGAAACACAAACAATCATTGGGGAAGTTACGGCATGACTCGAGAATTGAAACCACATTCTTTTTGGTAATTAGTTGCATTTAGAATTGCGGGGTGGAGGCGTGTATGACTAATGTGGAGGGCAGATGTTAGTTAGATGCATGGGGTGGGGCTGCATGATAAATTGTGCTGAGAGACAAATGCTCTCAGTGCTGACTTTATCCAGTCTATCCGTTGTTGCCGTGTTTGAAGGAAAACGAGCTAAAATAAACGTACCTATTCACAACAAATCCTGTGAGTAATATAGTTTATTGCTAGAATTCCTACGTGTTCAAACGAAGGCTAACAGAAAGTCAGCGCTCACCTTTATTCTCAAAAAACAAACCTACTTCACTGTGGATAATGGTAGAGGGCACAGATCCCGAATGGACGATGGAGGACGGCATAGAAGTGGCTGAAGACGATGGTGGAGAGGGCAATGGAAAACGGACAGTGGAAATGGAGAGAGCCACTGACAGTACCACCTGTAGTAAAACCTAAAACAACTAATGTGCGATTAAGTGACCCAGACCCTGGCTTAAAAGAGGGAAAGGGGAAAGAATATAGGCAAAGGGAATGTGCAATGGATTGGAAAGTGAAACGTTGGTCTGGGTCCGATGAAAGTCAGTGGGCATTTCCAGGAAGTGACACATTAGAAATGTTAAGGATACAATTCAGAGAGGTGACTTTATAAAAGGAACAAAGGAGAGGGGGACCTTGATTCAGAAACAAGTATTACATTCTGAAAAGGACCCTTTATATGCATCCAGTCCATCAGGGTTTCAGGAGTCTGAAGTCGAACGTGGATTGGACAGATCAGACTTACATTCTGGGAGAATGGAGGATAGAAACATAGGGGAAGATAAGATATTCCATGAGACCTCAGTCAGTAGAACCATGGGACCTGGATTATGGAGCACGTTGGGGAGGTCCAGTACCAGGGAGGTGGGGGCCCCTTCCTCTAACAACCACATTTGATGGGAACACAAATAAAGTGGCTATTTTCTTAAGCCAAGTATTAAACCATTTTGATTTATACTCCCATTGTTTCCACTCAAATTGGTAAATGGTAGTGGCCGTTACTGGAGTGTTAGTGGGAGAAGCATACGAATGGGCATCTGATCTATATCGCCATAGGGCGGAGGAGTTAGGGGATATAGGATGATTTTTGGATGCATTAAGAAATCAATTTGAAGATAAATCTACAGATAAGAAAGCAGAAGAGGATTTGTTAATGATAAAACAAAAAGGGAAAACAGTACGGGAATATGTAAATGATTTTCGACCAGTGGCTAGTAAACTCCCATCATTACCGGAGAGTTTATTAATTCATATATTTAAAGAAGGGATGGACCCTAAACTACACCAGGCTTGTTTATATAGAGGTTCGTATGCTACATTGACTGATTGCTATCATATGGCGATAGAATTAGATGATGGTTTGCATCATTTGAAAGGATGAATACAACCATGAAAGTTTATAAACGCAAGTACAAAACCACAACCCATAATAATATCGACACAAAATAATAGGAGAATATTTAAATGTTTTCACTGTGATAGACCAGGGCATCGGGCTATGGATTGTCCAATTCAACCTCATGGCAGTGAAAGATCCTCGATCTGGCTCAGAATTGAATAGGACTAAACCAAGTAGACGAGATTGGCATGACCAAGACAAGGCGAGGGGAGTAATAGTTAATTCGTTAGATATTCCAGTGGAAGATGAAAGATCTATTATGCAATCAACTACGTTGGGAGAAGCTGATATGGATAATGAGATGCCAGATGACCCAATGGTAAGTAAACCCATTCATCCTTTTATTTTATCTGTGGGCTTATGGAATAAACGGGCTGATCAGGGAATTAAGGTGGGGGCATTGATAGATTCAGGGTGCACAAGATGTTTAATAACTCAATCAGTAGTTGATAAATTAAATTTAAGAGTTATAAAATTAGGTGTTCCTATTAAATTTGATCAGGTGGATGGATCTATATTGGGTGGAGCTCCAGCAACTCATAGAACTGAATATATTAAAATGGTGATGGGGGAGCACTGGGAGTGGATTTCTTTTGTGGTGGTTCCTCACATGAGCGAAGCATTAATTCTGGGACTAGCTTGGCTTGATAAATGGGAATCCACTGTACACGGGGAAGGGCGTTATCATAAATTACGTCTAGCCATCGGTCCTAATACACCATGCCATGATGATGGCCCGCCTCACCCTTCAAATAATACAAATCAAATTAGAGAGGGAACACTTACCGAAAAAGCCTATCCAATTGAGTATGAAGACTTAGCAGATGTATTCAAGATGGTACTGATTGTTTACCACCTCATCGACCTACGGATTGTGGCATCGAATTGATCCCAAGAGTGGCATTACCCAAATCACGAATGTACTCAATGACCCAAAAGGAATTGGGGGAAATGAGAAAATACATCGATAAAAATTTAAAAAGAGGATTTATCACTCCAGGAAGATCCCATATGACAGCGCCAGTGTTATTCCAGGAAAAAAAAAAAAGATGTAGGATTGCATTTATGTGTGGATTATTGAGGGTTGAATGCCATCTGTGTAGAGCCACTGTACCCATTGCCATTAATGAAGGACTTACTAGCCACACTAGCCAAAGGACGTATATTCACGAAACTAGATTTAAGGGAAGCCTATTATAGAGTAAGAATTCAAGAAGGGGATGAATGGAAAACCATGTTTAATTGCCCTCTTGGTAGTTACTACTATAATGTTATGCCATTCGGATTGCAAGGAGCTCCAGCAGTATTCATGCAATTGATAAATGAAGTTCTACATGAACATTTATATAAAGGTGTTTTAGTTTATTTGGGTGATATTTTAATTTATTCTAATTCTAAGCAAGAACATATTAAATTAGTCAGATAGGTGCTTAAAAATTATTGGATGCCCAACTTTATGTAAAATTATCGAAATGTGAATTTCACACTAAACAATTAGATTATTTGGGGTATCGTATTTCAGAACAAGGAGTGGAAATGGACCCCCAAAAAGTGGAAGCAGTATTAAAATGGCAAGCTCCAAAAACTAGGAAACAACTGCAAAGTTTCTTGGGGTTTGGAAATTTTTACAGACAATTTATTCCATGTTTTGCTGATGTCGCTATACCACTAATGGATTTACTATGAACTAAATCCATTGGTATTGAAAATCCAAAACCAAGTGCTATGTTAAAGTGGACTGAGCAATGTCAAACAGCGTTTGATAACCTAAAAAATCTGTTTGCAAAAGAGCCAGTATTGAAACACCCAGATACAACTCTACCATTTATCATTCAAGCGGATGCCAGCAATGTAGCGGTAGGAACTGTTTTATTGCAAAGAAATAAAGAAGGTAATTTACAACCATGTGCATATACATCTAGGAAATTTAATCCAGCTGAATGAAATTGGGCGATTTGGGAGAAGGAAGCCTTTGTGGTTCACTGGTCATTACTGAACTGGAGACATTTACTAGAAGGAAGTTCACAACCGTTTGAGGTGTGGACCGATCATAAAAATTTAGAAGCACTCCAAAATCCACGACGGTTGTCACCAAAGCAAGTTCGCTGGGCAATCTTTTTTTAAAGGTTTAACTTCATGCTAAAATACATCCCATCAGGGAAAAACTTTATGGAGGATGCTTTATCAAGGCTTCCTCAGTATAATAGTATATGACAGAATATAATCCAACCATTGATACCAACTACTAATAGAATAGAATCTTTACGATCCACAATACTTACAACTGACTTACCTACAATATTAGCAGAAGATGAATGGTTAATAAATAATAAAAATCAAATAGAAATGAAAGATGGTATTGCTTGGTGGGGAACTAAAATATATGTACCGAACACATTAAGATCAATAGTATTAAAAAAGTGTCATGACGTTAAACAGGCAGGACATTATGGGTTCCTAAAAATGTTACATTTAGCAAAACAACAGTTTTGGTGGCCAGGCATGACACTACATATAGAGAATTATGTGAAATCCTGTCCTGTATGTGTAATAAATAAAAATAAAATTGGAAGGCCAGCAGGATTATTACAAACAGTGTCCGAACAGATGAAACCCTGGCAAGACATTGGAATGGACTTTATAGTTGATCTACTGGATAGCCATGGCTACACAGTGATATGGACAGTTATTGATCTGTTCTCCAAACAAGCACATTTTGTCCCATGTAAAGGAATACCATCCGCTAAGAAATTAGCCAAATTATTTATAAAACATATATATCACTTACATGGAGTACCTTGAAAAATAATATCCAATAGGGGAGTACAGTTCACCTCAAAATTCTGGCGGGAGTTTATACATTTGATTGGTTCAACACAAGGACTAAGTACAGCGTATCACCCAGCTACCAATGGAGCAGCTGAAAGAGCAAATGCCACCATCGAACAATATCTTTGTTGTTATGTTAAGTATCAACAAAGTAATTGGGCAGATCTGATACCGTATGCTGAAATAGTGTATAACAATACAGTACATAGCAGTACTGGTCATTCTCCTTTCCAAATAGTAAGTGGCATGGAATTTGTACCCATATCCGAATGGCCCCATAATGAACAAGAACTCAATATAGAGAATAAAAATACCTGGGCAGATAAAATACGTAAGCAATGGAACTCAGTTCATCTCGCTTTGAAAAAAGCGCAAGAAGCGTATAAAGTCCAAGCAGATAAAAAAAAAGATCAGCACAAACAGAATATGATGTTGGAGATTGGGTATATCTATTGACTAAATACCTACACCTCGGTTTAACTAGCAAAAAACTAGGTCCAAAATACATTGGACCATTTCAAGTTATACGAGTAAGCAATCCTGTGACAGTTGGTCTTCGACTTCCCTCTCGGTTCAAAAGAGTTCACCCCATATTTCATATCAGTCTTTTAAAACCTGCAAATATGACACGACAAGAGCTTAGATTGCATACCCCAAGACCAGTCCGTGATGATCATTACAAAATTGATGAAATACTCAATTCACATCGTAGACATGGAGCATTGCAATATTTAGTCCGGTGGACAGGTTACCCATTAGCTGATGCATCATGGATACCCCATACAGATGTATCAGCGTCTCGTCTGAGACAACAGTTCCATATAAAAAACCCTACCAAGCCGGGTGGGAGGGATGACGTACAATGTATACATGTAACTAATAATAACCTTTCTGTTACAGAAAGAACAATGGTAGAGGGGGCCGCCTGTCAGGCTTCAAAGAGTCTACCAGTTTATCTCCTGGAGGGAAGCCCGACACATTATCTTGGTTTGGGGAATGAACGTCCGATCCTGCCATTTACAATATATTAACTTGGTCAGAAAACGTCCCATCTCATATCGGCACAAACATGCGACAAGGATGGGGTGGGAGAAGGTTTATCACTCCAACTCCTCTCATTACCACAAACAAAACACAATTATTGGGGAAGTTACGGCACGACTCGAGAATTGAAACCATTCTTTTTGGTAATTAGTTGCATTTAGAATTGCGGGGTGGAGGCATGTAGGACTATTGGGGAGGGCAGATGTTAGTTAGCTGCATGGGGTGGGGCTGCATGATAAATTGCACTGAGAGACAAATGCTCTCAGCACTGACTTTATCCGGTATATCTGTTGTTGCCGTGTTTGAAGGAAAATGAGCAAAAATAAACGTACCTATTCATAACAAATCCTGTGAGTAATATAGTTTATTGCTAGAATTCCTATGTGTTCAAATGAAGGCTAACAGTTTCTCATCTCTCTCCTCCATGGCAAGAGCAGCAGCGTCAGTCAGTGTCTCGGGAGACAAGTTGCACCCCCCCCCCATATTCCTCTCTTCTTGCCTTGAGTAGCCTCATGCAGCACCAAACTTAGCACCAAATTTAACACGCTTCACAAATGAGGAGGCGCCATTTGTGAAGCACACTAAGTTTAAAGGTGCCACACAATGCATCCACCCCCCCATATTTCCCTTGTTGTGAGCAGGTTCGCGCTGCACAGCACCTTTAAACTTCACACATTTTACAAATGAGGAGAAGGGGATTCCAGCGCCATTGTCACCACATCTGTGAAGCGTGCCTCCCCCCCAATATTTCCCTCGCTGCAAGCAGCCTCCCCAGCCTCGCTTCCCCAAGGGGGAAGCATAGCAGGGAGAAGAAAGGCAAGCTGTTGAGCCCCAGCCCAGGGCTTGCCATATCTGTCGGGGGGATGAAGCAGCAGCAAGATGGGAATGGCGATAATGGTGCCCAAGGAACGCAATGGCAGTGATTCTGGTGGCATCAGGGCTTCCAGGACCAGCTCCCCACCTTGCCGTCCATCAGCTGTTTGTGTGGGGAAGGAGGGGAGGGGCTGACAGGGAGGGGAGGGGCCAGCCAGGGGCGCGATTTGCCAATTCTCCAAACTGCACAAAATCATAACACCCGGTTCTATAGAACTGGACAGAACTGGTAGAAATCTACCCCTGGATGGTTTGCACCCATCTGCTGTTGATTGTTGTATTATAATCATTATAAAAACAATATAGGAATCCTCCACTTGGCTATTATTATCTGCAGAAGCACATGACATTACTATATGATTAGCTGAGATTATAACCAGCATTTATGGTTTAGAGTCATGGTGGCATAGAAATTAAAGTGCAGTATTGTGGGCTAACTCTGCCCATAATCTTGAGCCTAACTGGTTCAAGGTTGACTCAATCTTCCATCCTTCCAAGATTGGTAAAACGAAGACCCAGATTGTTGGGGGAAATATGTTGACCCTTAAATCACTTTGAGAGGGCTGTAAAGCACTGTGAAGTGGTATATTGCCCTCTGCCCTCCCTGGAAGACTTAGCCAGGTCCTGCTGCCAAAGCAGAATCAAGGCCATCATAGAAGACCCCTCACACCCTGGCAATTTTCTTTTTGACCTGCTGCCGTCTGGACAGCGTTTTAGGTCAATAAAATCCCACACCACTAGACTAACAAATAGCTTCTTTCCCTGGGCCATCCAAATTGCAAATAAACACAAAGTCACTACCTCATTAAGATGTGAAAAGATGCGAAATCTTAATACCCCATTCAGATGTTTAATAACATATTACAGTACAATCCATCTCTTGTGTATTATACTCGGCTAAGCGCTACAGTCAGTGTTGGATGTATATTTTGTGTATATTCATAGATATTGTACTCTCAAATTGCAAATGGAGACATGGGTACTCTATCTTTCTTATCTTCATTTTTAAGTGTTTTGGTTTTATTGTATTGCGAACAGTTGCTGGGGTGCATCCACAGTTTCGTTGTACTTGTACAATGACAATAAAGTTCTAATTCTAATTCTAAAAGTGGTATATATGTCTAAGTGCTATTGCTATTTACTGATTTATTTATAATATTCATGGACTTCCAGCATTTTGCAACATATACACAACCCATAAAACCTTATGATAAAATAAAAGGATTGTACAATAAATAAGTAGCTCTAGTCCAAATCACATTATAAGTAAACATTAAGATTATAAATTAAAGTTCTGCAGAACACTTTGGTTTTTACAACTTTCCTGAAAACTACCATCTGATTATCCAGGGATAGATAGAATATAAACAGGCCCTCTATTTTAAATGTCACATGGAGAGAGGGACTTAATATTCCAGTTTCTAGACAGATCAGCTCTATTAGAAGCTGATGATTCTGAATATATATGCCAACCATAAATCACTTTCTAAGTGATAATCAGTATCTTCAATTTATCTACTAACAATAAATGCAGCACCCAGAACACTGGTATTATGTGATTATCTTTTTCATCACAAATAGGTGGTCTACTATATTTTAGTATCTCCTGCCACTTCAGTCTTAAATTGCTTGAGGGCTTTAGTCTTCAAAGCATGCGGTACTAGAACTCATAAGAGCATAGGTACAGAACGCCACATGAGGCATGAATTCTATCAATTATCTAACTCTCACAGAATTTATCCAGGTTTTTAAAATTGAGTACTTTTCTTCATCTGGCTTACTTTTCTGCTATAAATTTCTAAGTCAAACACTCTCCAATTTAAAGAATTAACTGGACTTTAAAGGTATATCATTTTGGCTGTACTATATCCAAAGATTTCTCCTGTATTATATTATTTAGATAAGAGTGACGTTTTTGGCACAAGTCATACAGAGTTTAACTTTCATGACCTTTTAAGTAATACAAAGTTATCAGAGGAGCTAACAATAGACCCACTACACATTTAGGATTCCAGAATCTTATCATCCTTCCTGGCTATAACTGTCAAGCAATTATAGGACAGTATATTCTTCAAGAACAATTTTTACTCCCAATCCACTTTAAAAAAAATACCAATGTAAGAGTTAAAGAAAAATCACATAGTATATTTGCTATTTTTAAAGAAATACATGGAATGTTTCTAAGTTCTGTTTTCATGCACTTATGTAGCAGGTTTACCCTTAATTAAAGAAAATGAAACAACAGATATTTGAGTGTTATGTTCCTTAAATAATTCATTATATAACATTAGTGGAAAAATATGAACTTTTTGGCAATTAATTCACTGTGTGAAAATCCCATCAGAGGTGTCACTGAAAATGTTCAATCAAGAGCTATATCTATACTTTTGAATTATATCCTGTTGTGTCCGGCGCAGGAAGGAAACTCGGAGTCAGTGACAAGTTCAGCTCTTTATTGCGCTCCAGTACATGCTTAGCTTAAAGGGAAAAATCTGCGGCTTTTTATTCTCAAGCCGCGGCGGCCGCGACCAATGACATCGCTTCGAATCTCCCGCTCTTGGCTTGTCCAATCGCGGGAGATTCTTAACGGGCCAATCGGTGCGGCTCGCTCGGCCAATCCGGTTGCTGCGCGCTTTAGCCAATCACGGCGCGGGGTTTACAAGAATGCTAATTAACTATACAGAACACCCCTCCCCTCTTGGTTTGTTCCTACGTAACGTAGTCCCGTAAGTAGGCGGGGCTCCGTACCTGTCTATTGGACTTGCGCAGGTCAGTTGTTCCTTGGTTTTCGACCTGCTCGGTCGGGGTTTTTGTTTCTCTTTGTCCATGGGATGGAATCGTCTGGAAGGTGTTGCTTGGCCTGCAGCTCCCTCCCGGTCTACCCGGGTTGGTCGAGCTGCGACTTTCGCCGCTCCCGCCTGGTCTTTCTGGGCTGGTTGAGCTGGCCTGGCTGCTTCTCCCTGGTGAGGCTTCGAGTTGGCTGTTATCTGGTGAGTATTGCTGGTTATATTCTATCCTTCCTTGGCCCCCTGTATCTTCCCTCCCCCCTTGGTTTGTATTAATGGGGTTGCCTGTGTTTGCTTGCGTGTCAGTTGTGTTTCTTGCCCTTGATCTTAATTGATCGATGTGGCGTTTCCACGCTTGTCCGTCCGTTGTCTGCAGTCTGTATGAGTGGGGGCCTGTTTGTTGGGTTATGGTTGCCGGTACCCATAGTGGGTCTCTGGTAAGGTTTTTTGCATAGATTGCATCACCCGGTGTAAATGCCCGGTGTTTGCTCGATGAGTCTGGGGGTTTTTCCGGGTTGTATGTGGGGTGCAGTCTGTCAAGTGGGGACCTTAGTTTCCTCCCCATTAATAATTCTGCCGGGCTTTTGTTTGTTGTCGTATTTGGGGTTATATGTTGTATTAGGAGCATTTTATTTATTTTTTCTTGTATGTCCCCGTGTTCGATTTTCTGGATGGTTTTTTTGTAAATTGAACCATCCGTTCCGCCCTACCATTGGCCGCGGATGAGCCGTCGCTGTCAGTGCGTGTCGAATGCCCCGCTCCGCTAGGAATTTTTCGAATTCCAGCGAGGTGAATTGGGGCCCGTTGTCTGACACGATGACATCCGGGAGGCTGTGGGTCGCGAACAGTTTGTTGAGTACCCTGGTGACAGCTTCAGTTGTGGTGGTTTTCATGTTGCTTACCTCCAGCCAATTGGAGTAAGCATCCACCGTGACGAGGAATGTGTTTCCTCTTGTGGGACCGGCAAAGTCTATATGTATTCTAGACCAAGGTCCCCTGGGGGTCTCCCATTCTAGTATTGGTGCGGCAGGGGGGTTTGGTCTGGTCTCTTGGCAGCGTGAGCACCTGGCCACCCAAACCTCAATATCCTTATCTATGCCTGGCCACCAAGCGTAGCTTCTGGCCAAGGCTTTTGTTCGTACGATGCCCGGGTGCCCTTCATGTAGAAGTTTTAATACTTTCCCTTGCAGCTTTTCTGGTACGACCACCCTGTCCCCCCATAACAAACAACCTTTTTGCAAAGACAGTTCTGTTTGCCGGTTTCTGAATGTCCTGAATGATTCATCGTTGTCTTTTTCTGGCCACCCTTTTTCTACCCAATGTAATACCCGTGCCAGATGTTTGTCTTTATTAGTTTCTCGGGCAATGTCTGACGCGGTTATGGGTAGATTGGGTAACGCCTCTATGCTGAGGGTGTTCGTTGTGGGTGCTGGGTCGTCCTCGAGGTCGGGTAATGGTGAGCGGCTCAGTGCGTCTGCATGGGTGATTGTCTTACCGGGGCGGTGTGTTAGCCGGTAGTCGTAGGCGGCGAGGAATTCGGACCACCTTGTCATCCTGGGGGATAGGATATTCGGTGTAGCCTTATTTCCCGCCAGGATTCCTAGCAACGGCTTGTGGTCCGTGATAATTGTGAATCGGCGGCCGTAAAGGTACTCGTGGAATTTCTTTACGGCCGCAACGATGGCAAGGGCTTCCTTGTCCAGTTGGCTGTAGTTCCTTTCTGGCTTGCTAAGTGTTCTTGAGAAAAAGGCAATGGGTGCTTCTCTCCCGTCCGTTAAGGCATGGCTGAGGACGGCACCTACGCCAAAAGGTGAGGCGTCGCATGTGATGGCGAGGGGTAGAGTCTCGTTGTACTGTATGAGGAGGGCATCCGAGGTTAACAGGTCTTTCGTTTTCCTGAATGCGGCGTCCTCTCGTGCCCCCCAGGTCCATTTTGCCGTTTTGTCGAGGAGCCTATGCAAAGGCTCCGCCACGGTCGCCTTTTGGGGTAAGAATACATTATAAAAATTGAGCAGTCCCAGAAATGCCTGTAACTCTATTTTGTTTTTTGGATTCGGGGCTTCCTTGATGGCTTTTACTTTGTTTCCGGTCGGGTGGATGCCATGTCGGTCTAGGAGGTACCCCAGGAACTCGACTTGCTCTGTGTAAAGCTGGCATTTTTCCTTTTTTACTTTTAAACCGGCTCCCTTGAATTTCTCAAGTACCTCCCTTAGGCGACCCTCTAGTTCTTCCCGGTTGGCTGCTGATACTAGTACATCATCGAAATAAGGGACCACCCCTTTTATTCCTTGTAGGAGTCTCTCCATGAGGCTTTGGAAAATCCCCGGGGCCACGCTGACTCCAAACTGGAGTCGGTTACAACGAAATGCCCCCCGGTGGGTGACAATAGTCTGTGCCTTGACGGTTTCTTCGTCGACCGGCAGTTGCTGATAGGCTTGTGCCAGGTCGAGCTTCGCGAAGACTTTGCCCCCCCCCCCAGTGAGTGAAGTAGATGTTGCACGACTGGGACGGGGTATGCGATTTGTTGCAAGGCGCAATTGAGGGTGGCCTTATAGTCCCCACAGATCCTTACTGACCCGTCTGGCTTAACTGGGGTGACTATTGGGGTCTCCCACCGGGCGTGGTCAATGGGTTGCAGAACCCCCTGCTTGACGAGCTTGTCAAGCTGCTCGTCTATTTTCCCCCGTAGTGCGAAAGGTACCCGCCTCGGCTTTAGCCGTATGGGGGCAATGTTTGGGTCTAGACTGAAGGAGATAGGGGGCCCTCGGTACTTGCCTAAAGTGCCGTCAAATACTTCTTGGAAGTCCTTAGCCAGCTGCTGCTCCCAGTCGGCTTCCTCAATGTGGTTTATTCCGGTGACCTCGATGCCCAGTGGTGCGAACCATTGGAGTCCTAGGAGGCTGGGTCGGTTCCGGTCCACGATTGTCAGGGGAAGTTTTGCGGTGCGGCCCTTGAAGGTCACCTCGAACTGTCCAGTCCCGATGACGGGGATTCGGTTCCCTTGGTAGTCCTTGACTATCAATTTTTGGTTCTCCAGCCCTGCCTTGTGGATACCACCAGCCGCTTGATTTCTTTCCAGGCGATCATGGAGAGGTAGGATCCGGAGTCCACCTCCATTCGGCAGGGCTCGCCCTCGATGCTCACTTCCACATAGACCTTTCGGGTATCTTTGGTCTCGGCGTGGCCAATCGTGAATGTCTGGTGGGTTTCTTCCCTCTGTCGGTCTTCCCCGTTTCGTCGGCCCCGGCTGTCTCTGTTCCAGCGAGTGTCGGTTTGGCGCTCTCGGTGCCTGGGGGTGTGTTGTCTCGCCTCCGGTTGCTCGGTTCTCGGCGCCGGAGGCTGTAAGTTTTCCTAAGCCGGCAGACTCGGGCGATGTGGCCCCTCTTATTGCAATGCCAGCATGTCGCGTCGAAAAAACGGCAATCTTCTCGGTAGTGGTTTCCCCCGCATCCTGCGCACTGAGTCCCCGACTTACGACTTCGTTGGTCTTGTCGGTCTCGTCCTGCCTGGAGCCGATGGACGTCTTCTTCTCCTCCTTCATCCGGGGTGTCCGAGGCGGAGTCCAGGTCACCGTGGTGTGTGGTGGTTTCTCGGCGGCTTGCCTCGGGGTTGTCGGCGCGGTCTCCGTTCTCTGCCTTCCGCAGTCGGGCCGCTGATTTCCTGGTGGCTTCGGCTGCGGACGCTTCTGCCAGGGCGACATCGAGACTGATGTCGCCCTTTGCCATTAGGCGGCTCTTCAATGCCTGGTCCCGGAGACCTAGGACCACGCAGTCCCGGAGGATGTCGTCTAGTTCCTGGAACTCGCACATACCCCCGAGGTCCCTCAGAGCGGCTATGAAGTCGTTGACGCTCTCGTCCTGCCGCTGGTTCCACCGGTAGAATTCGTCTCGCCGGATGAGAACGGGTACGGTGGGAGCGTAGTGGTTTTGGAGTAATGGCGCAAGGTCGGCCCAATCCATCGCCTTCATGTCGGCGGGTTTGGCGAGGGCTTTCACCATCTTGAACACTGCGGGCCCGCAGTGTGTCAGGAAAACGGCCCTTTTCTTGTTCCCGTTTGCATCCTTCAAGTTGCTACTCTCGAGGAACATTTGGAAACGGTCTGCGTACGATTCCCAGTCCTCGGTAGCCGGGTTGAATGGCGCGGGCGGAGTGATGCCGCCATCGCGTCGGTCTTTGTCTTCCTCCGGACACGTGCTTGGTGGTTCTTCCCTGAATCCCACCTTCGTCGCCAGTGTTGTGTCCGGCGCAGGAAGGAAACTCGGAGTCAGTGACAAGTTCAGCTCTTTATTGCGCTCCAGTACATGCTTAGCTTAAAGGGAAAAATCTGCGGCTTTTTATTCTCAAGCCGCGGCGGCTGCGACCAATGACATTGCTTCGAATCTCCCGCTCTTGGCTTGTCCAATCGCGGGAGATTCTTAACGGGCCAATCGGTGCGGCTCGCTCGGCCAATCCGGTTGCCGCGCGCTTTAGCCAATCACGGCACGGGGTTTACAAGAATGCTAATTAACTATACAGAACATATCCATTCCTGCTTTAAACAAACTAGCTGGTGGCTAGATCTTTCTTTCTCTTTCAGAAAAACCTAGGTGAATCTTTGCCAGAATCTCCTGGAATATTCAATATATTAAAACAAATGGCAGATTCACATGAAAATCTTTGCTTCAAGTTCCCCCCAAAATGCACCATAAGCTATTATTTCCCATGAAAGTATTTTATCAAATGTTAAGCAATAGGTTTGCTCAGAGTGGTTAGTAATCAGATGCTGTGCTAGTGGTGTGCTTTATTCTGAATTAATTAAGGCATATCCTCATTAAAAATCTATGGAAATAGTTTATGCCATAGAGGTTATAGTGGGGTGAAGCAGAATAAAATAAGGCAAAGGCAAAGTGTCATGTATGAAGTAGCCAGAATTATTTTAGTACCCTTCAGCAATCCTTTGGGATTTATTTATTTGATTCATATGCCATTTTTCCTTCAGTCCAGAATGGTGTCCTTATTCCCCTACCTTTTCTTCACAAATATCATTCTACATGGCAGGATGAACCGAGGGACACTGGCCCAAAGACACAAATTGGCTACATACTCATATTATTGCATTTCCATTCAAAAAACATGAGCTCAACACAAGAAAATATGAGAAAGAAAATTCAAGATTGTCTTACTTTGTCTTTCTTTTGAAATAAGGGCAGGTTTTTAAACTTATATCATAGCCAAAGCAATTAACTAGAATCTTAGTATTTCTTTTGGCTGATCTGATCTACTTCAAAGGACTAACAATTTCTGAAAACTAAACATGAACACTTATGACTCCCCCCAACAGTTAAATTATAAGGGAAACAGGAGTCTGTTTAATGAACAATGACAATGTTCTTGTTTCAGAGCCCATCAAAGATAAACTAGCTCAATACTATTTTTTTAACCATGATTATTAAACATTTATATTGCTAGAGACTATTTGCCCAATTCTCTTGATTTGATGACTTGGCAACCTCCATACACAAATGGTGAAGTGCAGCTTCAAATGGAAGTGAGATACATTTCATAGGTCAAAAGAATTATAGCTTAATAAAACAATCCATACTTTTCTCATTAGAGATCCCAAACAGAAGAGCAACTATAGTAAGAACTCCATTTTTTTATGGACCATTATGGTCTGCCTTTTGTCCTTGCTAATACCAGAGGAGCCAGGAATTGTGTCATTGAAAGCCCATGTTTGCGTTTCCAGCAGTCTAAACTTTTTTTATTATGAGCATGAGATATTTTTTGGGCTGAACAACCAATCTGATTAAGAAATGAGTCTTCCTCCTTATAAGAGAATTTGAGATTTGAAAATATCAAGATAAATGTATGAATGTGAATATTTTTCATCTTATTTTTTATTTTATGTATTTATTTATTAGATTTGTGTGCTGCCCATGTCATCTAAAGACAACTCTTATCTTGAAGCAGGTCACAAGTTTTTGCATCAGATGTCTTTGAATATGGTATGACCTCCATCCTGCAATCTGAAGTCTACTGATTATATGCAAAGATGAAAGGAATAATTTGTTTCCTACAAGTCCTCTCTTTGTAATAAAAGCTCTAACAAAAAATTGACATTCCAATTATACCACTCTCAAGTCAGACCAATGAAGATTTTTCTACAGCGTGTCTTTATCTTCCAGTAGCACAGAACTGTGTATGCCAAAATATGGTCAAATCCATGTAATTTTGCTTTTGTTAAGAAATGTAACTTCAGATTGTGAGGGGAATGTAGTTAGAAGTGTTTCTAAAAGAGAAGAAAAAGAGAAGAAGCCAAAGAAAACCTGGTGGGGAGAATTGGCAGGAAATTAGATTTTTACTAAGAACAGTAAATGGTTTATATCAATTTGTTATTGTAAAGAAACAATTGCCCATCCACTAGTATGAAGCCACTTTAGAAGTGACAAGTCTGAGTTAACTTACCCACTGGAGATCTTTTGGAAGCTGCACATAAACAGAATTTCCATTTGAAACCTAAATTCCTATAGTTTGTAGATAGAGCATGGCAACATTTTAGTTTCCTGTCCCTACCTACTAAAACCTACAATATGTAACTTTAAAAGGCTTCATTTTAATAAAATCTGGAAAATTATCAGTTGCTTTCTTTATGACATCAATCTTTCATATCCAAAGCAGAAGTGCTTTATCATTTCTTCAAAATACACGTGCACATGGAACATGTGTAAATTGCTCTAAAATAAATAATCTACACTTCTCACACTGCTTACCATTTGCACAGAAATTACCTACTTTCTCCCCTTATTTTCAAAATATTCACTTTCCCAATTCACGGTAACAAAGAACATGTAAACAAAAACTGTTCCATACTAGCAGACTTGAAGACCTGCATTCCTATTGGCCCGGGAAAGCCCGGCCGTGATTGGACGTTGTTGAACACTCCTGATTGGCTCGTATAGGGTTTGCCGCGATTGGATAAAACCAAGCTCAAAAAACTGTCATTGGCTGCCTAGCCGCGGCCAGCTCTATAAAAAGAGCAGCCGCGGCTAGGGTTTTTGTCTCAGAACCTGGTTGCTAAATAAAGAGCTGTTGTTCACTACTCGATCCTCGCCTCTCTATGGGACCCACCGACCATACATAACACTGGCGACGAGGATGGGATTCTGAGACAACAAGTCTCATCAGCACGTGGCAAACAGCTCAGAGACGACCAGCGAAATGGCCAGCAGCGCCACGCCACCCGCACCTTTTAACCCAGCCAGCGAGGACTGGGAGTCCTACATTGATCGCTTCCAAATGTTTTTGGAATCCAACAACTTAAAAGACGCTACCGGCAGCAAAAAACGAGCAGTCTTTTTAACACACTGCGGACCCGCCATTTTTAAAATGGCCAAGGCACTTGCAAAGACCGCAGACGTCAAGACAATGGATTGGGATACCCTAGCTCCCATCCTCCGGAACCACTACACTCCGGCTGTACCAACTCTCATCTGAAGGCATGATTTCTATCAGAGGGATCAGCGCGAGGGTGAGAGCATCAGAGAGTTTGTAGCCGACCTGAGGGACCTAGGGGGCTTGTGCGGATTCGCTAATTTGGACGAGGCCATTCGTGACCGGGCCATCCTCGGCCTAAAAGACCCAACACTCCAAAGCAGGTTGATGGCTAAGGGGGACATCTCCCTCACCGACGCCATAGCCGAAGCCACCCGTAAATCAGCGGTGCGAATGCGGCGTTCAAACGGAACTGACCGCCAATCAACCAGCGAGGCGACTACCACACCAGAAAAACACGCAGCCTCCACCCACCATGGCGACATCGAATCCTCTTCTGACAGTGAAGAGGAAGAAATTCACAGACTTCAATCGGAACGCGAGCGGTGAGACCGGCGCGGTCGTAAGTTGGGATACCAACGTGCCAGCTGCGGAGGAAATCACCCGCGTTCCGAATGCAAGTTCCTGGACGCTGTTTGCCGTTTTTGCGAAAAACGAGGGCATATTGCCAAAGTATGCCACAACAAAAGAAATTTCAGCCCCCGACGTCGGGGAAACAGCCCGAGAAGATTAGATGGCACCCCCACCAAAAACTGGGACCACCCGACTGACAGCCGATGGAGCCGGGACAGCCGACCCAAGAAATTCATTGATGCACCAAGAAGAGAAGAAACGCACCAAACAGTCATCATCGGCCACGCTTCATCAATAGACGCACGGAAAATACATGTTGAGGTCACCATCGAGAACCAACCTTGCACCATGGAAGTGGACTCTGGCTCCTACCTCTCTATGGTCTCCTGGCGGACCATAAAGCATCTAATTCCCAGCATATGCCGCCAAGAGCTAAGCGACCAGAAACTAATCTTGAGAGACTATCAAGGTAACCGCATCCCGGTCGCTGGTATAGGACATTTCCAGATTTCTTTCAAAAACCACACCACCATCTTACCACTCACAATCGTTGATAAAGACCGCCCCAGCCTACTCGGGTTGCAATGGTTCGCACTGCTGGGAATCGAAATGGCAGGCATCAACCACACAGATGATGAAGACTGGGAAGCGGCACTCATTCGGGACTTCCAAGAGGTCTTCGATGACACCTTAGGCAAGTACAAGGGGTCCCCAATCTCCTTTAACCTTAGCCCTGACATCGCTCCCATCCGCCTCAAACCATGCCGAGTGCCATTTGCACTCAAGCCTAAGATAGATGAGCAATTAAATAAGCTCATAGCGCAAGGTGTATTAGAACCTATCGACCATGCCCGATGGGAAACACCAATTGTGACCCCCATCAAACCAGATGGCTCCCTGAGAATTTGTGGAGACTACAAGGCCACCCTCAACCATGCCCTGCAGCAGAGTACCTACCCTGTGCCAGTAGTCCAGCATCTCCTACACTCACTGGGGGGTGGCAGAATCTTTGCAAAGCTCAACCTGGCACAAGCCTATCAACAATTACCGGTCGATGCTGAAACTGCCGAGGCTCAAATAATCGTGACACATCGAGGGGCATTCAAATGCAACTGACTCCAATTTGGAGTCAGCGTCGCACCGGGGGTTTTCCAAAGCCTAATGGAAAGGCTGTTGCAGGGAATTAAAGGAGTCGTACCCTATTTCGATGACGTTTTAGTAGCAGCCCCCACAAAAAAACAATTGGAAAAACGACTGAGGGCAGTCCTACAAAAATTTAAAGACTCCGGCCTCAAGGTAAAAAAGGAGAAGTGCCAATTAGGTACTGAAAGGGTTGAATTTCTCAGATACCTCCTTGACAAACAAGGAATTCACCCTACTGACAAAAAACTAAAAGCCATCAAAGAAGCCCCCAGACCAAAAAACAAAACGGACCTCCAAGCCTTCCTCGGACTCATTAATTTCTATAATATTTTCCTACCCCAGAAGGCGACTGTCGCGGAACCCTTGCATAGACTCCTCGATAAAAAGGCTTCCTGGATATGGGGACGGCAAGAGGAACACACTTTTCAACAAATAAAAAACCTTTTGACTTCAGATGCAGTCCTCATTCAATATAACGAAACCCTACCACTGACTGTTACATGCGACACATCACCCTTTGGTGTTGGCGCAATCCTGAGCCACACTTTGCCAAATGGAACAGAGGCTCCCATTGCATTCTTTTCCAGAATCTTGTCCAAGCCGGAGAGGAACTACAGCAAGCTGGACAAAGAAGCCCTCGCCATCATTTCCGCAGTAAAAAGATTCCACGAATACATTTATGGTAGGACATTTTCAATTATTACGGACCATAAACCCCTACTTGGCATTTTAGCGGGTAACAAACCCACTCCACACATCCTGTCATCTAGAATGACAAGATGGTCTGAATTTCTTGCCGCTTATAATTATCAATTAATACATCGACCAGGCAAGACTATCTCGCACGCCGATGCTTTAAGCCGATCCCCCCTGCCTGACGTGCAAGATGACCCAGCACCCACGTTATCAACCTTACAAATTGAAACAGTATCCACACCACCATTAACCGTGCAAGACATTGCCCGTGAAACCAGAAGGGACAAATGTTTGGCGCGAGTTCTCAGCTGGGTGGACTCTAACCAAGAAATCAGAGTTGGCCAGAGAGCGAGAAAAATGACCTCTTTAAACCGTTTCAAAACTGGCAAACTGAACTTTTTTCGCAAAAGGGGTGTATCCTATGGGGAGACCGGGTGGTAATACCAGAAACATTACAGAAAACAGTTTTAGATATGCTGCACGAGGGGCACCCAGGCATTGTACGCATGAAAACCCTGGCCAGAAGCTATGCTTGGTGGCCAGGCATGGACAAGAAAATTGAAACCTGGGTCACCGCTTGCAACAGATGCCAAGAGACTCGCTCGGCTCCCCCAAAAGCTCCACCATTAGAATGGGAGACACCCAGGGGCCCTTGGTCGCGCATCCATATTGACTTTGCAGGACCAACCAAGGGGCATACCTTTTTAATCACTGTTGATGCTTACTCGAATTGGCTCGAGGTGAGCAAAATGAAAACAACCACCACGGAAGCAGTCATCAAGAAATTAATTAAACTTTTCACCACCCATGGTCTGCCAGATGTGATAGTATCTGACAATGGGCCACAGTTTACCGCAGTGGCCTTTGAGCAATACTTGGCAGACCGTGGCATCCGACATGCATTGACATTGCCAGCTCACCCGGCGGCGAATGGCAGAGCTGAACACATGGTTCAATTTACAAAAAAAAACCTCCAAAGGATCGAACATGGCAACATCCACGAAAAAATCACCAAAATGCTTCTAATCCAACACATCATACCCAATACCACCACCAACAAAAGCCCAGCGGAATTGCTCATGGGCAGAAGACTCTGGTCACCCCTGGACCGGCTGCACCCTGCTTACACTCCGGAAAAACCCCCTGGCTCCACCAGCAAATACCGCGCCTTCAACGTAGGAGACACTGTGTTTGCTAAATTTTTTACCGGGGACCCACTATGGCTTCCTGCAAAAATCACCCAAGTCACCGGCCCTCGCTCCTACCGGCTCGAGACCACCGATGGTAAGTGCTGGAAACACCACATTGACCAACTAAGATCCAGACTAACCACCCTTCCTCCCACAGACTCTAACCAAGAAATCAGAGGGGGGGGAAGCCTCAAATCCAGAAAAAGAACCGGTATCTGCGCAAGCAGAACACCCCCCACACACATTAAATAAAACCCAAACATTAAACCAACAATACTTACCAGCTGACAGGGAACCGTGGCAGACGGGTACTTCACCTGGAAGCAGCAGCCGGACAAGCTCTACCAGCCCAGAGAATCCAGGCAGGAGCAACAGAGCGAATGACTCGACCGACCTGGGTTCACCAGGTGGGAGTCGCAGCTGTAGGCCCGGTTCACCCTTCCAGGCGGTTCCATCGAGGGGTTTGAGAGCGACGCGGAGCCCGTCCGAACCTGACAACGATCAGAGACATTATGAACCGCGCAAGTCAAGTAGGCAGGTCCGAAGGCCCGCCTACTTACGTGATTACGTGACCCCGCCCCTTGGACGGAACCAAGAGGGGAGGGGTGTTCCATACTAGCAGGCTTGAAGACCTGCATTCCTATTGGCCCGGGAAAGCCGGGCCGTGATTGGACATTGTTGAACACTCCTGATTGGCTCGTATAGGGTTTGCCGCGATTGGATAAAACCAAGCGCGGCAAGCTCAAAAACCTGTCATTGGCTGCCTAGCCGCGGCCAGCTCTATAAAAAGAGCAGCCGCGGCTAGGGTTTTTGTCTCAGAACCTAGTTGCTAAATAAAGAGCTGTTGTTCACTACTCGAGCCTCGCCTCTCTATGGGACCCACCGACCATACATAACAAAAACATTTAAAAGCAAAAGTGAACAAAACTTTGCATTATATTATAAGGCTGGAGTGAAAAATCCACTGTCATGGTATAAAAAAATGTACTGTAAAATAAAATAAAGGATCAAAAATATCCTGATCTTTTTGTTTTGAAGGAATGGCAAATTGGCTGGTGGTAACTATTTTGCTGATTTCATGAAAATGACAATGGTTTTATCATGTATGTTAATTGAAAAAATCCAAGCAATATGATTATTTTAATTGTTTTAAATGTATTTGGATAACTAATCTAACACCTAACACCAGCACCTAATTTTCTGTAAGAGATAATTACTTTTCATTTCTGCTGGAAGTAGTTAATGTAGTTTCTCCTAATCTACTTAATTGCAAAGAAAAGAACTTTATGTATGAAAAATCTGCCCTGCTTAGATACTTAACTCTCCCCACCCCCATAATTTTTATTAAAGATTTTAGCCACAATAGTAAAAGCAAATACAATCTAAACTCAGAAAAAAAGAGAAATAGAAATAGTCTGAAAAAATAATTTTTAAAAAAACCTCCAAAAAGTAAGATAAAGAAAAGGAAAAAAATATGAAGAAGTGATTTCAGATCTTCATCACAATTAAAAACAAATTTGATAAACTCTTCACTCCTATAAAGTTACAGACAAATATCTCTTATCTTCTATATATTTCAGTCCTGATGTCAACAAAAAGTACATAAAGGATTACCAGAGCTTTATAAAATCATTTAATTTTATTTTTAGTTATAGAAGAAATCACTTTAACCTTGATAAAGTTGATGAGACAAACCAATTTTATATTCCTCCCATTTACTTCTAACAATCATGATCTTTAATTCATTCAGATGTTGTAGGGTTTGGTCTCTCTGAATTTTTTTTCCTTTTCCTATCTCAACGGCTTCTCCAAGATAATCCTTTTTGTAAATCCAGTAAAAAGTTATTATCTGGATCATTCTTTTAGTATATCATTTTTATTTTCATTTTTATTTTCAAAACCTTAACCAACTTCTTTTTATATATTCAGTAAAAAGTCTTTATCAAGGTCATTCTCTTGATTTGTCATTTGTAATTTCACTTTAAGTGCTTATTTTCTCTTGTAATCCATATTTTTTAATTACCCAGTATTTCTGGTTCCTCTATTTCTGCATCAGATTTAATATCTTTTGGACATTTAATATCTTCTATGGACATTATCCATAGAAGTAGATATCATTACATTTGATATTAGACCAATCATTAATGTGGACATCAACTGACAATTATCTCAATGTTGCTGAGTACCACCATAATTTAAACAGCATTTAAAGAGATGTTCAAGCAAATGGAGTGACTGCATCTCAGTCCCCAGAGTGGGAAAGACCAAAGAATGTTTTGTGCAACTGAATCCATTTTACAACCCATTTTTAAAAAGAGCTCCTACAATTTGAGAAAAAATGATTTTGTGAGACCCTTTTACTGTTAGGCAATAGATGCTGAATAGATATTCAAAAAGTATAAAATCTCTTTCAAATATCTACTAATAAATTATTCAATATGTTCTTTTATAAAAATATATCACAAAGCAGCTTCTAGGTTGCTTTCTTGGTTCTTCATCAACTGGATCTGTAATTTGTTAAAAGTATGCTCACCTTAAAAATAACTTTGCGCAGACTAAGCACATTCCTTGGAATAACAAGAACAGCCAGACAGATGAATGTGGAGACATTTTAAACAAAGCCAAGCTAGCTATTTATAAATTGTTCAACTATAATCAACTAAGTACCAAACATCATGGTCAAGGCAGGAAATGCTAGCCAAATAAAAAAAATTTAAAATGAATAAAATTAAACAAAAATGGGGCAGTGGATGAAAAATCTATGACTAGAATTTGAATCCCTTCAAGAAAAAAAAACATTTGTCAGTCATATTATAGCTTTTATTTATTATGTGCTAATTATTACTTTCTATTATTAGCAGTTATCGGCTGGGCAATATAAATTGCACCTGCTGAAACTAACCCAACAAAAGATTGAAGATAGTATTTTAGATCATAATTTGTTTCCTCCTCAGTTTTAATAATCTTGAAATTTCAGCTGACAAGCTGAAATAAATAATTTTGGTTAAAAAAAGTCTATTTTCATTCAGATATCCCACTCTACTTGAAATTGAAATGTGGTACCTCACATATATCATTGTTTATATTTATATTATTTCACTCAATCATTAAAAAACAAAAATACTGAACAGCTTGTAAATCCTTCCTTGAAATGTGATTCACTGTATTTATTTACAGCAGATACATGAAAAAATGGAAAATTATGGATCTGTATTTGTTTCATTATGCAAATATGCTATATAATTCTTCTGTTGGATCCAAACCACTGTCCTCTTAACAAAACCTCTAAGCTTCCAAACAGCAAATGTAGTCTGTTTGAAATTCTGAAAATATGAGAATGCCAACCATTTCTTCCTCTAATAGCACCTGCAATCATGATGACATTAGCCAGCTTTGTTATATCTTTTTGTATCTTTATTTTAGTGTACCTGTCTTTCTGAAATTTTTTCCCAGCCAATAAAATTCAACCATTTATTTTTATCAGGAAACTGTCTCCATTATTTGCTTCTTGCCACCAAAGTGGATGAATACAGCAAACACGATGGTGGCATTACTTTCTGTTGCTGCTAAAGTAGGCTGGCTTTTAACAAACCCCTCTATTGTAGCTCTTTAAGGGATTGTTTCACTATAGTGAAAAATAACAAGCTGGCAATTCAAGAGAACCTAACAGTGGAAGCTTAGCATTAAAAAGAGAATGCATCTGCATAAGAATGGATACATCTAAAGTATTTGGAATATTTCTTTCATTGGATATATATGCAGCCTGGTTCCAAGGCAACTGACTCTTGATGTCTCAAAATCTAACCCAAATGGCGATATAAAAAGTGTACAGAGCAACATGACTTGGGACCAGGTTATCTGAGGGAATGTCTCTTGCGGTCATATCTACCTGACCCATTAGAGCAGGAAGGCAGGGAATGCTGCAGGTCTCTCTTAAGGGAGATACACCTGGTGGGACCCAGAAGAAAAGCTTTCTCCATGGTGGCTCCCTCTCTCTGGAACATCATTCCCCCAGAGATTAGAATGGCTCCCTCTCTAATATTCTTCCAGAAGGCACTGAAGACCTGGTTCTTCCAGCAGGCCTGGGGAACCCAGAGCGGGATGGAGCCAATCAAATGGCTCATGTGATCTGCTGTCGTCAGGGCGGGGGGTGAGAATTGACCACAAAATTTCTGTGCCTGTGAGCCATTTGTTAAGTGAATTCTGCCTCACTTTTAGATGTTTCTTGCAGGGAATCACTGTGGTTGATACGTTAATAACATGGTTGTTTAATTAATAACACAGTTGTTAAGTAAAACTGGCTTCCCCATTGCTTGTCAGGAGGTCGTAAAAGATGAACACATGACCCTAGGACACTGCAACCATCATAAATATAAGTCAGTTGCCAAGCATCTGAATTTTTATCACATGACTACAGGGATGCTGGAACAATTATAAGTGTGAAACATGGCCATAAGTCACTTGTTGCACTGCCATTATAATTTTGAATGCTCACTCAACAAACTGTTATAAGTTGAGGACTACCTGTATTCCTTCCTTGGTATTGAAAGATGGCATTGTTTAATCAAAATGATCACAGAGCACAGCAGCTCTTACTAGTCAGCCAAAAATCACAGCTGGGCCTCCAAAGAGTGGAGAATAGTTAATTCTAAACATCCTGGTGGGATGCTAAGTCAAATAACACCTGTACTGTGGTATGAAGTGTCAATCAAGTAAAACTTTCATTCTAACCTGAAGTTCCTTATTCTAACATGAGTGGAACCAGCATTCCTCACCAAATGTTTAAAGTTCATTGATTCCTCAAGGGTGCTTTATAAGCTATCATACAAACCCTACTAACCGTTTTTCACAGAAGATTCCACCAGGCCTTAAGAAATCACCAATTCAGGGCTTGCCTTTATTTGTTTGTTTGTTTGTTTGTTTATCACATTTCCGAATCACACATCTCCCTCAAAGAAGGACAAATATAAAAACAGCATATAAACATTGAACTGTTAGAATTAAGATTTTGAAATTAAAACTTCAAGAAGGACACAAGAATAATTAAACTGTGTTAAAATGTATTAAAAAGTAAGGGAGGGCCTCAGGGTGCTAACTATTCCCCAGGGCTAAGTAACCCTTTAGATCAAGGGTCTTCAAATTTGGCAAGTTTAAGACTTGTGGACTTCAACTCCCAGAATTCCTGAGCTAGCATGACTGGAGGAGGAATTCTGGGAGTTGAAGTCCACAAGTCTTAAAGCTGTCAAGTTTGGAGACCCCTGTTTTGGATTCTCATGAAAGGCCACCGAACCGTTTTAACTCTTTTTTTACAAAGGCAGGAGAATGGGGGTCTGCCTCACCTCTGGGAGGAAAATATTCTAGGAGGCAGGGACAATGGCAGAGAAGACTCTCATGAATGAAGGCAAAGTTCTTTAACTGACAGGGTCTGTAACATACCTTCTCTGCCTGAGTAGGTGAGATGGGCAGGTTCCAAAGGTGCCCTGGTCCCATGCCTTCCAAGCTACACAGCTCATTTTCCTTCAGAGAATCCTACCAAACCTCTTTCCCCTCAAGAACTTGTTCTATGCCCTTGATTAGGTTAACCTGCTTACCTGTCAATGTGTTATTGTTGTTTTTAAAAGTTGTGTTTGGATTTGGCAGTTGAGTCCTTATTGCTCAAATCTGCACCGTTGCCCCTGGTGGATAATGGTGAACATACACACAGATATCAGAACCCTTGGGGCTCTTTATACCAACAATATAGGTATTTTACCAAGTTTTCATTTCAAAGTGCTGTGGTTTATTTTTTACTTTTATTTATTTTTATTTGTCAATCACTTACAAGATAATAGGTATAAGTATATACATAGTTTTGAATACATGAAATGGATACATATAAGAAAAATAAAAGAAACAATAGGACAGGGATGGTAGGCACGTTGGTGCTTCTTTAAAGCATTTATCAAATTTAAAGTTCTAGTACAGTGGTTCCCAAAGTGGTCAGTACTGCCCCCTGGGGGGTGGGATGCCTTAGGGGGGTGCTAAGAGGCAAGGTGGCTGGCAGGGGGGACTAAGAGGTGGCAGGGGGGCGTTCGAGGCCCTGCAGGGTCACCCCATTGACTGTTGCACCGCTCCGGAACCGGCACCTCGAATGTGACAGCTCCGATGCACCGCATTGTAACGGGCTCCAGGAGGAGGAGGACGGGATGGAGTAAAGTGCACTAAATTTGAGTGTGCTGCACAGGTGCTGCAAGAGCAGCGAACAGCCATGGAGCCAGCTGTGGTGGGGCCTGGAGTGTGTGCACGAGAGGAGAAGGAGGGGAGAGGGAGGAAGGAAGTCTCCGCCACGGCTTGCGCTCATTCCTCAGCCAACCTGGATTTCCAAAAACTCGCCAAGAAGAAAGAAAAGAAGCTTCTCACACTCTCAGAAAATCCTGCGTGCTCTACTTGGGTCTCTTCGCTATCCTTTTTTCTTCCTTCCTTTTGGAAATCCAGGCTAGCTGAGGAACGAGTGGAAGCCGCAGTGGAGGCTTCCCTCCTCCCTCTCCTCCTCTCATTCTTCAGCCAGCCTAGATTTCCAAAAGGAAGAAAGAAAAGGAGACAGCAAAGAGCCCCAAGAAGAGCATGCAGGGCTTTCCTAGAGAGTGAGAAGAGACACAGACAAGGAGTGAGAGAGAGCGATATACGGAGAGAGAGAGAGAGAGAGAGAGAGAGAGAGAGAGAGAGAGAGAGAGAGAGAGAGAGAGAGAGACGGAGAGAGAGAGAGAGAAACGGAGGGAGAGAGATTTGGCTCAATTCAGCTCTGTCTGCTCCCCTCTCTGTCTTTGCCCAGTTTTGCAAGGATTCAGCAATGATATAAGGCAGCAACCTCATAGCACTGTGAGGTAACAGCCTGACTGTCACTCCTTTTGGAATGCAAGGTTTATTTTTGCATCTTTCCAGAGACAGAAAGAACGTGGCCAAATTTCCTTTCAGTTATTCCCTGGGTGTGGGAGTTGGGAAGTGGGGTGGGGAGTGGGGGAGAAGGAGGGAGGAAGAGGCATAGAGAGAGAGTTAGAGGAGAGAGAGAGAGAAGGAGAGGGAGAGAAAAAGAAAGAGATGAGAAGGAGGAAAGGATGGAGAGGGAGAGAGAGGGAGAGAGAGATGGGAGAGGGAAGGAGGAGAGAGAGAGAGAGAGAGAGCGCAACCTGTTCCCCATAGAAAACATAGAAAACCACAAAACCTGGGGGTCATGTGACTCAGTGGGAGTGACATTGAGTTGCCACGCCCACCTGTCTTGGGGCTCCCGGTGTTTTGTTTTCTGTGTGAAACAGGTCCAAATGGCTCTTTGAGTGTTTAAGGTTGCAGACCTCTGTCCGAGGGGGAGGCAGAGGAAGGGGGGCTTTGACCACATGCTCAATATCCAGGATCCTGCTCAGCCAAGCCCACCCCTCTTTGTAATTACCGTGCCTGACAGCAAGTTCACAGGGTGTCCCTCCTGCCAGGGATCAGCCTCCCAAGCTGCCCCCCCTCTCAGGGCACTCACATCATAGAGGGCGGTGCTGTTCCCTCCTTCCTGGAGCAGGCCAGGGTTGAGGAAGCCTAAGGCAAGCAGCTTTGCTCTACTTTTGTGATGTGCCGCCGCTGCGTTTGATGCACCGGCTCCACAGGCTCACCCCATTGAGCCCCTTGCACCTCTCTGGTGCAACAGTCAATGGGGTGAGCCTGCGGTACAAGCACCTTGAATGCCCCCCTGCCACCTCTTAGCACCCCCAAGGGGGCTGGCAGAGGGGTGCTAAAAGGCGGCAGGGGGGCATTCGAGGTGCCGGCACTGGAGGTTCACCCCATTGACTGGTGCACCGCTCCAGAGCTGGCACCTCGAATGCAGTGACAGCGGCTTTGCTTTACTTTCCCAAAGTGCCGCCGCTGTCGCGTTCTGTTTGTCTGTCTGTCTGTCTGTCTGTCTGTCCATCCATCCATCCATCCATCCATCCATCCATCCATCCATCCATCCATCCATCCATCCAAAAGATCTGCCTGCCTGCCTTCCTACCTGCCTGCCTGTCTTTCTGTCTACCTACCTACCTACCTACATACCCATCTATCTATTACCAACATCTATCAATTCTACCTACCTATCTACCCATCTCTCTCTGTCTCTCTCTCTATATATATATCCATCCATCCATGTTCGAAGCGCCGACCCTGCAGGCACATTGGGAAAGTAGAGCAAAGCCAGTCCCGATGGGAGGGATGGGGAGAGAGAGAGAGGGAGAGAGAGAGACCTGATGCATCAGATTGAAATGAGGCCTAGTTTAGTCTGAGGCCCTTTTCTACATTGAAACATCTTTGCCAGCACATTTAAACATCTTTGGCTTCTATTAAAGGTTTTGTGGACGAAACATGGTCAAGACTATCAGGAAGCTCTCAACATTTTGTTGAGGCTTTAAACAGGATCCATTGGACCAGATCTCCACCCTAAAAAATTACTTTTCCCCAATGTTTTAAAACGCCAATTCTGAAGAAGCCAAAACCAAAATGTACTGGTAAATTACAAGGAGAACACACACACACACACACACACACACCCTTCTAACCCTGCTGGAGCAGGTGATTGGACTAGAATAGATATCTCATTATCTTTCTCCTCCCTCCCTCCCTCCTTCTTTATTTCTTTTACTTTCTGTCCCTTCCTTCCATCCCCCCTCTTTATTTGTCCCTTTTTCTTTCTTTCCCTTTTTCTTTTCTTCCTTCTCTCTTTCTCTCTCTATTTCTTTTCTCTCTCTCTCTTTCCCTCTCTCACGCTCACCCCATTGACTTGGTGCACTGCTTCGCTCAAACTTGCTTGGGCAAATCCCTCCAGTGCAGCGGGCTCAATGGGGTAGACCTGCGGGGCTGGCACCTAAAACGTGGCAGAGGTGGCATGTTTGAAAAGTCGAGCAAAGCCAGAGGTCGGTAATTTTTGCTGCAAAGAATCACAAAAGCTTCTGGGTTGTGCACAAGAAGGGACACACATGTCAATGCAATTCAGCAACATAAAATAAAGAAATACAAATAAAACAAATCAACAAGAATCGGCAAAGCATCTCTGATTAGATTTTATTCACTACTAGAATCTAATCATAGATGCTTTGCCGATTCTAGTCCAATGACCTGCTCCAGCAGGGTTAGAAGGGAATGTGTGTGTATGTATGTGCAGGGCTGTCAAAACTCCAAAAACAGGTCAAATAGCTCTGGGGAGGCCAGTCATAAATTAGAACACTTGCTAAACAACCGTCCATTAAGTGAGGACCACTTGTATTTGGTTTTTCAGTCACCTGGCCACGCCCACCCAGTCACATGACCACCAAACCACACCTATCCAGTCACATGACCAGCAAGCCACGCCCTCAAATTAGGCAACACCCACAGAAATTTAAATCCCACCCCTGGGTGGGGGGCACTGAGGATGAGTTTGTAGCACAAAGGGGGCGGTGGACTGAAAAAGTTTGGGAACCACTGTTCTAGTGTTTTCTTTTAAAATAATAAATTTGATGGCTGCAGGGCTATAGGGAACAAATTCAGGCGATTTTAATGGAAGCTGAATTCAAGTGAACAAAATATCACATCACACCATCAAAAATCAGGTGGGCATACCGATGTGTTTATGATACCATGGATTGGAAGTAGAAGGCAAATATGGCTGTAACTTACCCATCTCTTGGCTTAGTACTTAAGCAGGAAAGGAACAACTGGTCAAAGAATGAAAGACTATTCTGTTGCTATTTGCTAGTTGCTATTTACAAATGCAAACAGTCTTAGTTTCTACAAAAAAAAATCCCAACTGTGGTATAAATGTATATTGTATTGTATGCCTTTACCAACAAGTTATTTTGAAATAGAAAATGTAGTTTTATTAAAGTTCTACTCGCTAGTAAAAGTTGTAATACCTTTTCATGGTCTTTAAAAGGCAAGAAAATATCAGACTTTCAATCAGGCAAAATTGCAAATCAAGCAGTTTTCATGCCATCAATTTGGAAATGCATGTAAAACACACAAATGTAAGTGAACAAGACCTAGGTTTCCCCCCTTTTTTTTCCTATGTTGTAATTAGTTTAACACATATAGACCATTGCACACAAGAACAATTAGACACAAGAACAGTTTTTCCCCCAAAGCCATCACTCTGCTAAACAAATAATTCCCTCAACATTGTTCAACTATTTACAAAGTCTGCACTACTATTACTGTTAATCTTCTCATCACTCCTTATCACCCATCCCCTCCCACTTGTGACTATATGACTGTAACTTTATCGCTTGTATCCTTACAATTTATATTCACTGTTTCCTAGTATGATTTGATTGCTTATTGTACCCTATGACTATCATTAAGTGTCGTACCTTATGATTCTTGATGAATGTATCTTTTCTTTTATATATACTGAGAGCATTTGCACCAAGACAAATTCCTTGTGTGTCCAATCACACTTGGCCAATAAAGAATTCTATCTATCTACAACAAAGAGGAGAGGGGGAGATTGTACAACTTTTGAAAGAGATCTTAGAAAGTTCTTGGGAGACTTTTTTTTAAAGGTCCATACCTATCAATAGGAATCAACTAATCAAGCTGTGTTTTGGTTTTTTTTTTTGTAATGAATAAAACTGCCTGCAGAAAACTGAGAAAACAAATCACCATTTCATTCCATCAAAATGCACTTGGCTTGTTTTATTCCTGAAAACAACACTCTTGTTTCCTCATGGACTTCATATGTCTTAAGAAGTAGCCAATTGCAAATCAGCTCTCTAATCACAAGATTGTTGCAAAATTACTGTTTATTTAACCCCAACTGTTGCTTTCTTATTATAAGAAAACAAAACCATTCACTTCTTTCCCTGCAATGTTTTCCAGCTTTAATTGGCTAATCACCCAACTTGTCGGTGGTGTATAATCTTGCACTGAAATAGGAGCTGGGTCCAGATTTTAACAGCTTGGACAATTCCATGTGATAAAATATAAACCATCCCAACTACTGTATCAAATAGAACATGTATTTGTGTTAGAAACTCTATATTTTGTAAACATGCTGTTGCTACAACACTGGCATGAATCAGTGTATTTTATAATACATACCTATAAAAGCATAAAACAAACACAAGGAAATTTGGGGATAAAAGTTGTGCAGACAAGGTACTGAAACATATTAAGTGACCACCAGCCATAAAGATTTCCCAATTCAAGTAAGTCTGATGTGATCCTCACCTTTATTATAATAATTTAATCAAATTATTACATGCTTATTCCCGATTAGATAGCTCTAGACAAAACTCCATTCGGGTTTTTTTGTGGACAGGCTCTTATAATTATTGGCAAACAACAATAAATCTAGCAAAACAATGTTAGATGTTTAGTGGTTTTGGAAGCTTAGTTTGAATCATCACCCTCAAACAGTGTCTTAGAGACCACAGTTATAGATAGGGGTGGCATTCAAATTTTTTAACAACTGGTTCTGTGGGTGTGGCTTGGTGTGCATGGCTTAGTGATCAAGTGACTGGGTGGATATGGCTTGTGACAGGGTGAGGCATCAAAATAACCCAGATGTCTCCTGCTGGGGCCAGGGGGTTGGACTAGATGATCTCTGAAGTCCCTTCCAGCCCTGGATTGCTGTGCTGTTTCAAAGCATCCTCTGAAGCTACATCTAGTGCCAAGGTTTGGTCCTTCCTTCCTCTCCTTTTTCTCTCCCTCCCTTCCTCTATCTATCCCTCCATCCATCCATATTTCATTAACTTTTCTTTCCCCTTTCTCACTTCCCTCCCTCTTTTTCTTTCTTTCTCCCTTCCCTCCCTTTCTTTCTTTTTCCTTTCCTGCCCTCTTTCTTTTTCTTTCTTTCTTTCTTTCTTTCTTTCTTTCTTTCTTTCTTTCTTTCTTTCTTTCTTTCTTTCTTTCTTTCTTTCTTTCTTTTCTTTTCTTTCTTTCTTTTCTTTCCCTCTTTCTTTCTTTCTTTTTCCCTTCCCTCCTTTCTTTCTCCCTTCCCTCTCTCTTTCTTTCTCTTTCTTTCTCCCTTCCCTCCCTTCCTTTCTTTCTCCCTTCCCCTTTCTTTCTTTCTTTCTTTCTTTCTTTCTTTCTTTCTTTCTTTCTTTCTTTCTTTCTTTCTTTCTTTCTTTCTTTCTTTCTTTCTTCCTTCCTTCCTTCCTTCCTTCCTTCCTTCCTTCCTTCCTTCCCTCCCTCCCTTTCTTTCTTTCTCCCTTCCCTCTCTCCCTCCCTCTTTCTTTCTCTTTCTTTCTTTCTTTTCATTTTTTCCTTTCTTCCTTTTTTTCTCCCTTGAAGACTTACTTTCTCCCTAGAAAGCCTCCCTGAAGCCTCCTGGAAGACAAAGTTGGGCATGGGGGGTGGTGGCACTGGATCCCCACACACAACCCGTTTTGAGCCTAGAAAGCCTCCCTGGAGCCTTCTGGAAGCCAAAATTGGGCACGGGGCACCACCACACATACACCCCGTACCCCATTTTGTTCCCAGGAGGCGTCCGTTCACTTACCTAGGAGCCATATGGGCCTTGTGGGGACCCCCGGAAGGGGTGGGGCAGGGTGGGCAGGGCCAGCTGGTAGTCAGAACTATTGGCTTGCCAAACTGGATGTGAAATTAACATCTGGTTCGCCCGAACTGGCCCGAACTGGCTGAATCCCACCCCTGGTTATAGATCAGAATTAGTTCTTTTGATATACATGCCCACAAATGTCTCCAGTAGAATTAAATATGAGATTCACCTTGAAAACAAACAACCTTCCCTGGGAGCAAATCCAAGAGGAAGTTAAAAAGGGAAGAGTCTATCAGGAACATCATGCTATAAACACTATAATAGATGAGGGAGCTTGAGATAAAAGAAGACTGATTACTGGAAGTTTAGTAGTTTGTTGACTCATTGGTTCTTTGTTTTGTTTAAAAAGGTATAAACTTAATCTCCAGCTCTAAGCAAGAATGGGTTTAATGAAGTTTTACATATAATATCATCCGTACTTTAATTATTGTTCTATACTCCACAAATTACAATTCTACTGTTGGCCCTAAATTACAAGAACTCTGATAATAAGCTTGAACTGACTCAAGGAAGTTTCTTAAAGTTCTAGCAGTGCCATCAAAGCGGCCACTTGCTAATCTGTTTAAATGATTTAACTCTATCATCAATCATTGGACAAAGACATGGGAACATATGTATCTCAAACACATTCAGCATTGCTGATGTCTATATAATGAGCACAAGTTGGAGGAACTTCAAAACTTCAAAAGCCGATACAAAAATTTATGCCACCAGATAAAAACTGAATGCACCAATTATCACATTAAACAAGAAAAAAACCTTCTATGCACCAATTGCACCCGCACTTTCTACAATTTTGTAAACAACAAACAAAAAGACTCAAGGTCCATCCCACCCCTGAAAGGACCTAATGGTAAAGACTGCAACGATGACACCATTAAAGCCAACCTCTTTAACACATTCTTTGGCTCAGTATTTGTAAACAGCAATGAATCATGCCCAGTATTTCCTAGTCGAACCACAGACAATTACAATGATCGATTTTACAGAAGACAATGTTGAAAAAGCACTACGCAATCTAAAACCATCTCTATCTATTAGACCGGCCGAACCTCTAAGCATAATCTTTGAAAAATCTTTCAGGACTAGCTCCTTGCCAAACCTATGGTCACAATCCATTGTCATCCCCATCTTCAAAAAGGGAGACCCCAGTCTAGTTGAAAATTACAGACCAATCTCTTTATGCTGCGTCACCTGTAAAGTCATGGAATCAATTATTAACCAATCCATCATTCTCCACTTAGAAACAATTATTAACCAATCCATCATCCTCCACTTAGAAACAAACAACCTACTCTCTAATAAACAATTTGGTTTCAGGAAAAAACTATCATGTAATCTGCAACTCTTACACTGCAAAAACATATGGATTACACAACTCAATCAGGGCAAAGCAATAGATGCAATCTACATAGACTTCTGTAAAGCCTTTGATTCAGTGGTACATATCAAACTACTCCTCAAACTAAAATCTTATGGTATCTCTGGACACCTGCATAACTGGACAGAAGCATTCCTGTCAAACAGACAACAAATGGTCAAAATTGGGAGCATCCTATCAAATTCTGTACCTGTCAACAGTGGTGTCCCCCAAGGCAGTGTTTTAGGACCAACTCTCTTCATACTCTACATAAATGAGCTCTGTGATCATATCAAGAGCAACTGTGTTCTCTTCGCTGATGATGTAAAGCTATCCAACACCACAGACAATACCGCTACTCTTCAAAAAGACCTCGACTATGTATCAGAATGGTCAGACAAATGGCAACTTCAAATCTCAACAAATAAATGCTCTGTCTTACATAGTGGCAAAAAAAATCAGAAAATAAAATACAAGCTGAATAGTCAAGATCTTGTTGAGGATCCAAACTCTGTCAAGGATCTTGGAGTACTCATCTCTAATGATCTAAGTGCTAGAGCCCACTGTAACTACATAGCTAAAAAGGCGTTAAGAGTTGTTAACCTAATCTTACGTAGCTTTTTCTCTGGCAATATTACAGTACTAACTAGAGCATACAAAACATTTGCTAGACCAATATTCGAATAAAGCTCATCAGTCTGGAACCCACATTATATATCTGACATTAACACAGTTGAGAAAGTCTAGAAATATTTCACAAGAAGAGTTCTCCACTCCTCTAAGCATAAGGTTACAGAATACCTTATGCCACCAGACTTGAAATTCTAGACCTGGAAAACCTAGAACTACGCCGCCTTCGGTCCGATCTAAGTATAGTATATAAAATTATACATTGCAATGTCCTACCTGTCAATGAATACTTCGGCTTCAACCATAACAATACAAGAGCAAACAATAGATACAAACTCAAGCTTAATTGCACCAAACTTGATTGCAGGAAATACGACTTCAGCAACAGAGTGGTCAATGTCTGGAATACTCTACCTGACTCTGTGGTTTCTTCCCCAAACCCCAAAAACTTTAACTTTAGATTGTCTACTATTGACCTCACCCCTTTCCTAAGAGGTCTGTAGGGGGCATGCATAAGCGCACCAAAGTGCCTACTGTCCCTGTCCTATTGTTTCTTTTATTTTATTTTTTTACTTTTCTTATACGTATCCATGTATTCATAACTATGTTTTTACTTATACCTATTATCTTGTAAACAATTGACAAAATAAATAAATAAGTTGCTTTTACATTTTTTTAAAAAAAATAAGGTATCTTTTTGAGTCAGGTATGGGTGACACCTTGCAGAGCTCTCTGCTCAGTTGCTATACAATAATTTGACTTTCTTCTAAAAGCTCTATCTTTGACAGATTTCAAATTACAAGGATTAGCAGACAGAAATTGAAAATTAAAGGCCTTTCTCTCTGGGATACAAACTATAAATTGGGTGACTTGGGCCAGTCACTCTCTCTAAGGCCTAAGAAGGAGGCAATGGCCAACAAGTATTATTCTGAAGTATTATTAAAAAAAACTGAATAGACTTGTTCAGACACACAGAAAAGTAAAACATCTAAACATTAAAGCATTAAAATATGCTTTTTAATATAATATACAACACAGTGTTGCGAGAAATGCAACCATCAAGTAGTAACATCCAATATAAAATTGAAAATACTATTAAGATTCTTAAAAATTCTGATGGGAGAAGACCAAGCCTTAAAGAACAAACCAGAGGTGGTATTCAGCAGGTTCTGACCAGTTCTGGAAAACTGGTAGCGGAAATTTTGGGTAGTTCAGAGAACCGGCAAATACCCCCTCTGACTGGAGATTTTACAGTATCCTTCCCCTGCCACACCTACCAAGCCATGCCCACAGAACCGGTAGTAAAAAAAATTGAATCCCACCACTGGAACAAATGCATACAAAGCTAAAACTAGAAGACAGAAACAGCCAGCCAGTGCCATCTCTGCAAAAAAAGCTGAAGAAAGAGTACATCACCAGGTTAGCTGCTTCAAGAAGATTGCTCAGACTTCAAACAACAGAATGACAAAGTACCCTGTTTCTCCAACAATATGGCCTCCCCCAATAGGAAGTCCCAGCATGTTTTATAGGCATGAAATGAAATTAAGCCCCTCCCCCCCAAATTAAGGCCTATATTAAAACATGCGAAATGGGGGGAATGGTGGGGGGGCTTGCCGTTAGGAAGTACTTTTGTTGCACACCTGGATATGGTGCTGCCTGCGTTGACCCCGATACGAAGTGCCCCACCAACACCAAGGTCAACATCCAAGCCGTCGCTGCCCGCCCGAAGATGCAAGGGGGGGGGAATTAAGTCACCCCCGAAAAGACGGCCTAGCCATTTTTGGGGGGCTCAAAAAAAAAATAAGACCCGGCCTTATTATATGAGAAACACGGTATCAACAATGGTTCATTGGAAGATCTGCAAGAAATATCATATTCCTGCAAGGATGAACTGATGGGATCATAAAATAATAATAGAAAATGAAGAAGGTGAAATGTTCTGGGACTTTAGAATTCAGACACTTTCTTGTTAAGTTATGTGGCACTTGCCTATGATCTATGAACTAGCCTTCATAGTCAATAAAAGAGTAGGAAAAGCATTCAATCCCCAAAATGACAGAATGATCTCAGTTCAAATCCAAGGCAAAACATTCAACATCACACTAGTCCAAGTCTATGTCCAATCACTGGTGCTGAAGAAGATGAAGTTGACCAGTTCTATGAAGCCCTATCTTTTCTGTTATATCATCTGCATATTGCTTTAACAACTTGATGTATTAAAAATCTGAAATCATCTAGAAGCTACTAAAGTTATCTGAATTTGGAGAGAAATTGGGTTTTAAAGTCCTCATTAAAGATTTCAAAAGCAATAGTAGTAAGCCTATTAAGTTTTATGTATTTGCAAATATTCATTTTAGCTCAATAGTATTAGAATTGTTAATATAATGAATTTAGCATCATCTGAAAAACATTACATTGTATCAGTTCCTTTAGATAATACAACCTGTTTTTATTTAATTTATTAATTTTCCAACTTTATTATGACTTTCCTATTTCATTGGTTATCCTTATCTTACTTAAACTAAGCTCTTGTAAATGTTTGAAAGTTTCAGAATTTTCTATTTATCAAGTTATTCAGTTTTAATTCTTCCTTAAAGATTGTCTTTTATTTATCCAAACCTTACAAAACACGTTTATAAAATGTATTTGTAGAAACTGTTATTCATGCTACATGTTAAACTTTAGCAACTCAAAAACTGTATTACACGTGCAAGGCATTATCTTTATCAGACAAGTTTTTAAAAACTCAGAATTTAATGTGCATAGTTATTTTAAAATCACCATGCTGCTTGATGTACAAATTTGTGTTCCAGAGTAAACATTATGAATTTGCATAAAAAATTATAATTGAAAAATGTGTACAGGAAATAAATTAGGTCTTAAATTATTAAAAACACCATTCCCATCTAACCTCTTAAAAAGAGCTGAAGCATAAGAAGCCTTCATTATTAAAGGCTATCTTTACTATCAGTGATACCCCCTTATTCCACTAGTAAATACTATGTTATCACCATATGTTCATACGTGCATGAGGAATAAATAGAATTGTAAAAGTACATAGCAAAAAACATACAATTTTTTAAAATATAAACTAAGACTTTGTTACATTTGCATTTCTGAAAAGTAAATCAAGCAGATTAAATAATGTAAAGCTTAATTTATAGATGTAGCATCACTAAAAGGTGGTACTATTACAGGGCCAGAGTAACAAAATTATCCTCTTGCCTATTTAAAGACAATTCCCTAATTCCCATTTTGCGTGCAGGTGTGACAGTGTGTTAAGAAGGGCATATAAATATTAGCATTTTCAGTCAGAAAACTGAATAGTCATAACTTACAACAGAATCAAAAATGGAACAAAATGTTCATAATTTCTAAATGTATTATTGGCTAGAATTCTAAAATGATAAAAAATATAGCCTATACAGAAAAGGGTAAGAGTGCTATAATGTGCCACTGATAATGATGTTATTCAGTTGACAAAAGTCATAAAAAGTCCATTTGCTGCATATCAGAATCAAGATCAGTTCTGTTCAAGATCTAATTTAAAAAATGAACTGATAGAAAAGATAGGACAATAAAATAAATAATGAAGTATGTCAGTACTAAATCATCACCCCATAGGCAATGTGAAATGTGGAATCGCATATTGTATTTTCTTAAAACAGTTTTCCAAAATTACTGTCAGCATCTCTTATAAAATATAAGAGTAGCTATAGCTCAGGGCTTAACTGTGGAATTCTCAGTTCTCTCTATGTTCACTTATTTGCCAGCAGACATTTTACTATCCAACCCAACCCACTGAAGACATTATTGAAGATGTTAACAAATGTTATAATATATGAGCAAGTTAGACGTTTTAAAGTTGGGGTTAAATTTAAGTTTCAAACACCACTCACATTCAGATTCAGTACACGTTTAATCCTTACATCCAAATAGACAATCCTGTTAATTGTGGTAGAATGTAACTCAGATTGGATTGGATGGATAAACTATAGATCAAGTCTCAAAGAAAAAGAAGAAGAGTTTAAGGAAGAAAAAAAGTAACTTCTTGGAGAAAAAGCATAATGCTGAAATGTGATATATTCTTCATTGTCTAATCTCTCGTTTAATTTTCTAAAAATTGTTGTTAATCAATCTCTGGTTCAGATATGATTTAATAAGTTCAGACTAATGCAGGGTACTATCTTAAATTCCAATTGGGCAAGGTTAACACAGAAAGTATTATATACCAAAGTCAAAATGAAATTTGAAATAGAAATTGATAAATAATATTCCTTGACAGGAATTCTCTGTCTTGCTCTCCTGTGAATTGTGGACTCTCTGCAATTCCATGATATTCCAAAATACTTTTTTCCCTCCACAATATTACAGTCTTATTCCCACTGTGCTTCTTCATGATATTTTTGTGGATATCGTAGATAACCATTGTGCAACTGAATAGCACCATTGAAGTAGTTGCTTCAGACAAATAACATTTATTTTATTTTAGCTTGAAAAATGTTTGAGAATAGCAAAAGCATAATTCTACAATTCAAGGTCAATCTCCAAAAAAGGCATTCCAAATGTCAGCCCGCTTCCATGATCTCACTATATCTGACCATAACAGTCTTGAGGTTCCATCCTGCCCCATTAAATCCCCAGGTCCATCCCACCCATTTCTTTCACTTGTCCATCCACTTCCCACTCACAAACAATGCAATCAACTACCAAAATCACCACAAACTCACAACTCAACACAACACACTCACATAAACTCTAGATAGCCCACTGACCCCACATCAACCTGCACCTGCAGATACAAAATACAAAAAGGCAGTGGTGGGATTCAATTTTGTTACTACCGGTTCTGTGGATGTGGCTTGGTGAGCGTGGCATGGCTTGGTGGGTGTGGCTTAGTGGGCATGGCAGGGGAAGGTTACTATAAAATCCCCATTCCCTCCCCACTCCTGGGAGAAGGTTACTGCGAAATCCCATTCCCTCCCCACCACTAACTTGCTTTCCAGCTCCATTCTCCTGTGCAGGGCAACCAAAGAAGACCCAACCAACCAGCTGGGACTTGGGAGGCAGAGAATAGATGGGGGTAGGAGCAGTCACAGGCGGTACTTGACAGTTCTCTGAACTACTCAAAATTTCCTCTACGAGTTCTCCAGAACTGTTCAGAACCTGCTGAATACCACCTCCAAAGGAAGGCCCAGATACCAGTTTCTAGGTCCTAGAAAGGAGGCCAGTTGGCCTGTATCCAGTCCCAATCCAGAAGACAATCTCATAAAGCTCAGTGGTGGTAGTAGTGATCTTCTGGTGCCATCCAGCCCAGCACGGTCATCCTCAGTCTGAGTGTTTTCAGACGCTCTTCAGATGAGGTCTCTCCTCTAAAAGCAAAAGTAACTCAGGGAACCAGAACATCAGAAATATCATCCAATACCAAAAGTCAGCTGAGGATGGAATGGTGTAGCTCACAGAGTGTTCTATAATTATTAGCAAATGCAGTTTTTTAATTTGTTTATTTAATTCAACTTAAATACCATCAGACTCTGATTGACTCTGGTCAGCTTAGAACATAAATCTGTGTTCTGCCTATCTTTATATTGCCCTTTATAGTTTTTCAATGGAAAATCTTTTTATCTTCTTTGCCACCAATGCTTTACATTTAACTACTTAAAGCTGAAAAAGTATTTTTCTTTTTTTTCTTTACTTTAGTAATGTTTTATTATTTATTAGATTTTTTAACCCTGCCTTTTATTTATTAAAAACTCAAAGTGACAAATGTGTATAATATTCCTTCTCTCTTTTATTTTCCATCTGCTTTGGTAATGAAGGGAGACTCATTTTCCTTGTTTTATTTTCATTTATTATTTTCATTGTTTATTTTGGCTTTCACAAGAAAAATATGAGTAACAATGCTAAATTAATGTGACCAAATAAGCAAAAGGCACATTACAAACAGACAATCCATTACGACTGAGTTCCTTGGCAAAAGCAATCTTCAAATGGCTTTCATCTTTTGTAAAATTAATTGGTCTAACAGTCCGTCTTTTCATATCTCCAATAAATCCCCTAACATTGAATGAGACACAGATTCAGTAAGTGTGTATAGATGGCAACCCAAGCAATGTTTGCCTTCATATTTTTGGAGTGATTATTTTAAGCATTTACATATTGGCAGTGTTCCCCATTATACCAGCCTAACAGTGAACTGAATGAGTTCCAACAAACAAACATTTAAGGAAGGTGACTTAGCACATTCAGTGCCTTGGCAACAATGAAGAAAAGCAACAAACACAGAAATATCTCTCTGAAGCTAAAAACTCTATTGATGGGCAACTCAAGGAATTTTATCACTCCAGAACAGTATGTGTCACAACTGTGAAAACTAAGCAAGAGAGGAGGATGTTCTAGAAGGAAGCAGCAAAGGAACATAAGAGACCAAAAATGCTTCTCAGCAAACTTCATGCATAGGAAATGATTTTGTACCCTCAGTGAAGTCATGCCCTGTCTAAATGATGGATTGTCTTTGCTCATTCTAGGCCATGTTTGATGCAAATGGCCAAAGGGCTACCTCATTCTTTCATAGCCTCTTTTCTCTGTAAACTAACACAATGACTTTGCACTAGTTTGTCCCATTTAGAGTGTAGGTAGAGTTTATATCAAATGATAAATCGATGTTACACTTACTTGCTGTGGCCAGGAAGAGAAAAAAATACAGTGGGAGAAAAGGTCACCTTCCTTGCTCCAGCACTTCTTACAGATATGCTCAACATTCCGAGAGTCTCTTATGGTGTGCCAAAGCATTATCCTAAGTATAATCTCAAGTACCCAGTCTACATTTCGGTAAATGACGTGAATGAACGACATGTTGATTAATATGCAGATGTCCCTTTAGTAAAAATAATGACTAATGGCAGACATGGTAACACTTCTTAAATACATGAAATGATATCATGAAGATGTTCGAGGTCTATTTTCTCTCATTCCTGAGTAAAGAATATGGAGTCAAGTTACAGGAAGGCAGAGCCTATTAAAAAAAATGTTCATCGTTTTGGAATCTTCTTAATAGTAATTGCAATTCAGCAGTGAAACCAACAAGGCACAGAGCTGATAGCCTTCCTTCACTGGATGCATTACATAATAGAAAGTGGACAGTCATCCATGCTTTAACTGAGAATGCTACAGTACACTGGCTATAGCTGACTGACCTTTTAAATAATTATATAACAGACTTGCCCGCCTCAATTACAGGACAACATACTAGAATCTTTTAAAAAGTAGCTAAAGTAATGGCTATACTGCATATACTTTGAAAACAATTCAGAAAAGGTTTTCCAATGTGGGAGTATAGCACCTTTTTACAGCAGTCAGTCCTTTTTCAGACTTCTTTACAAATTTCAAAAAAGATAAAGTTGCTTTTGACTCATAAGGGAATAAAAGGAACAGATAGAGATACTATAAAACAAGGCAGTACTTGCCCTCTCACATATTCCAAAGTTCCTCTTGTGCGTCATTTTTGAAGCGTAACCCTGCTCAATTTTCTCAGTTTTAAGGAACATGTATTCTTCTGTCGATTCCTGGAACTAGATTTCCCTAATGCAACCCTGAAAAGCATAACTACATCTTATCTATTGAAATTCTCAATCATCCATGTCCTGGTTGTCCCAAAGGTGCTTTTCAAAAGGCAACTGGGCTTTCTTGGTCTTTTCCTTGAAAATAATTCATTTTTCTGAAACTACTACAAGATATGAAGAGCAGATGAGGCTTTGGATTGCCAAACTGGGAATTATATTATAGTGCAACAATATTAGTTTGGCTAAAAGATTGGATTAAAAGAATATTAGCTATAGAAGGCCATGACCTTCAGAGAGGATGGCATGCCTTTCTTTGGGATATAGGACCCACCAAACAAAAATATTTCCACAGACATCTGATTAGAGATTCGTTGATAAACAACTGGATCAATGTTAAAAAGAAACATTATATAAAAATCCCAGTCTGGCTATCCACAATGGAAGTGACAACTCTCCCAAATAATTTAGACCTGAACAAAATGTTAAAGTATAAAGACTTATTGGATATTCACGGAAATTTAAAAACAATACAAGAGCTCCAAGAACAAGGGCTATGAGTAGACTGGTGGTTTATTTCCAAATATAAAGCCGATATAAAAAGGACATAAAGGATCATGCAATATACCTGAAACCACAACAATTAGACAAAATTTTATTAGGCCCAGATAAAAAAAATATTACCAAAATTTCGCATGGAATCAAAATATTGGCCACAACATGAAGTTATCAGATTGGGAGACTGTATGGAAAATCAGCAGCATACAAAGAAAATGCATATAAAATGTTCTATAGGTGGCACTTACCCCCTTCTAGATTAGCAAAAATGTACCCTAAAATGAGTCCTATATGTGGAAATGTAAGGGAAAAAAAGAGGGAACATATCATCATATGTGGTGGTCTTGCCCAGAGGCTCGAAAATATTGGTTTAAATTCAAAGATTGGCTACAGGAAATCACCAATGAACAATTAGACCTAGAACCAGAACTCTTCCTCTTGGGGATCTTCAAAAAAAATATGTAAAGAGCACAAAATACTTATTATTACACATACTGACTGCTGCTGGGATTGCCTTTGCCCAATGTTGGAAACAGCCATATACATATACAATGTTGGAAACAGCAGAGAAACTGATTATACAAAAAGTTATGAATTGTGCTGAAATTGATAAATTAAATTTAAAAGATAAAGAAGCTTCAATATTTTATAAGGTGTGGGAACAATGGTATAGCTGGATAGATCAGAGAGAGATTAAAGATAGGTAATTATTAAATATAAGTAATAGAATAAGAATGTAATTATGCATAAATTAATACCTGTAAATAATGCACAAATTATTGTCATATGATAAGCACTACAAATAGCTGTTATTGAGTGATTTATTTCTTATGTTTTTAATGTAATAAAAATTCAATAAAGTCTATTTTAAAAAAAGAAAATAATTCATTTTTCATCGAAGAAGCTTCTTCAGTTCAGAACTGAAGAAGCTTTTTGGATGAGAAGCAAAACATTTTCAAGGGGAAAAAATACAAGAAAGTCCAGTTGCCTTTTGAAAAACACCTTGGAGATGATTACATCTTGTCCCATTGCCTTTTCTAATATTGCTTCCCAGAATTTTTCTTCTGATAAAGATGAATCAATCAAACTTTTATTATGGTCACAGATAAAAATGAATAAGATAAAAATGAATAAGATAAAAATGAATAAGAAAATAATTATTTATTCCCCTCTAGGAAATACACTTAGGAAACTATCTATAAAAGGAAAAGGAGCAAGAAAGATTTAACAAAGAGTAAACATTTTCCATATTCTCTTGAGAATCTTGATTTTTCAGAATCTTGAAAGCAAGTGGTACTTTTATGCACAGCCAGATGTTCAATATGAATGCATTAGCACAAATGTTCTCCCAAGAGTAGTTGGGACATTCTGGGTGACGGATATGCCTCAAAACTGTCACTATAAGCAGCTGCTGCTGGCACAAATCTTTCAGATTTTTGCCTGAAATAGGTCCTAATGATGTTCCCTACTCAATTCAGTACAATTTTATTCAGAAGTATCCTGTATAGAATGCTATTATAATTGAGGACTGATAATCACAGAAGAGCGTGTTTTCATTTTTTTTCCTTCTTTTTGGAATTCCTTGGAGTTGTTTTTCTTCTTCTAATTTTAGCATTGTACCAATTCTAATATTTCACTTTGGAGGGTTTCTGATTTTAAGCTACTTCACCTTCCTAATTATCACCACCACTACCATCATCAATGCCAGCCCTGAGGATTATGAAAATACTGTATAGTGTGCAGCAAAATGAAATTAATAAGAATTAAAGGTTGGGTGATGATGCAGAGTAGTTAAAAATAGAGAGCCCCTCAAAATTACTTGCATTTCTTAGAAAAATGTAGGCAACTATTCAGAAAATTTCTTTAAAATGAATTATTTAAGTGCTCTACATATGGAGTTAATAACCTCTACTGTCCTTCTTTTTTCTTTTAACAGTCCTGTCTTGATCCATTTTCAGTGATATAGGAAGGGAATATTATTAAATCAGCCTAGAGTGCTAGAAGAAGAGATGACAAAAAGAGAACTCAGGGCTGCGGTTCTATAATGGATTTGCAGTGCTTTTCACAGTTCAAATCAACCTATGGCCACGATGTACAAATCACTATAGAGTAGAGGAATCTTTTTCTTTAGAGAGGGGAACTAAGGCTACTCTTGATCTCTGAATGACATGGTGGAAGGTCCACACTACCAAAAAATATACTGAATATGCCCTTAGTTCAAGAGCATTCAAATTAGACGTCAACCAAATATTTAAAATATGAAATACTGCAAATAATAAAAAACAGCACTGGCTTTGCTTCCAAATTGCACCAGAGAATTCCAACAGCAAGTAAAGGGAAAGCACAGAAAAATTTTGTGTGGTCTGCAATTTTCTGATTTTGCACATATGTAAACTTAATAAAGTTAATAAGAATAGGAACTGAGATATTTATTACTGGAAATGCAGTAACTATGCTTTGATTATGAAATCTTTATCTTCTGAAAGAACGTACTGTGAAAACCAAACTTGGATGCATTTAATGAATATTATATAAGTCATGTCAGAAATGCCTTCAGGCTAATGTACCTGTTAGTTTTACCTTGTATTCTATCAAGAAACTGCCACTTACTTTAGGCACTTCATATGATGATGCGATCATTTCAGATGTTCATTTTATGGGGTTGCTAAGGATGATCTGATAATACATCAGTCCTCCCTTCCTTTCACAACAAAGATGTGAAATGTAAATAAAAAAAGAAGGAAAGTGGGTTCATTATTTAAAAAGCTCTATAACCTTACAAGCACTTCCTGCTTAACAGTGTAAATCGTCGGATGGATATTGGTTAGTTATAATCTTTCAGGGCAGTTATGAGATCAAAGGTAAAAGGTGGGATTTTTCTTCTGAATATGTAAAATAAGCATAATAAATAGCTAATAAAGGTCAAATTGAATGCTATTCATTGTCAGCAAATCAAGACAGGCCAGACTAAGAAGCCAAAGTCATGGGGACTAATAATACTTTTATTGCGAAGTTACAGTTACAGAACCTTCGAAGATTGAATTCATACTCTCATTCCCTTTTTCTTTGTGTAAACTAGGGAGAAATTTGTCTGAGATATTTACATGTGTAACAGTTCTGTCCCTAACTCAGATTTCTTTTATCTGACTATTGCTTTGGCAAAAAGGCCACTCATGAAAGTGATGTACTCTTAAACAGCAACAATTTGTTGAAAGGCTAAAAAAGGCACAGGTCCTGGGGTCATGTACGTATGTCTTAAATAACCTTTTCCAAAGTGTGTGTCACTTTCTTACACTTTACTGGAATTTATCTTAGAAGGATAAATTTGAAGTAATGATTAATCTTTATACAATGCTACAAAGAAAAGAACAATTCACAAAGCAGCAAGGAAAAAGACTTTCAAGCAATAAAGTCAATGTTTTTGGAGTTGTTCTCTTCATGATATTTCAGGTGGTAGATTCTTTTTCTCTTCATCTTAATTTTACTTACTTATTTTGGAAGTTGGATTATTTCAATATTACTGTGCATTCTTCATTTTAATCTTTTTATTTTAAAATTTTTATAAATATTTTATTTTTAATTAATTCAGCATAATAAAATGACAAAACATGAAATAAGAACGAGGTGTCTAGTTAAACTGTGTGGATTAATATCATTATCATATTAATATATAGTAAGTAGGCTAAGAGGCTTGATTTCAAAACGATGCTATAGAGCACTGCACACCAGAACAACTAGACACAAGAACAGTTTTTCCCCGAAAGCCATCACTCTGCTAAACAAATAATTCCCTCAACACTGTTCAACTATTACAAAGTCTGCACTACTATTACTGTTAATCTTCTCATCACTCCTTATCACCCCTCCCCCTCCCACTGTGACTGTAGGACTGTAACTTTGTTGCTTGTATCCTTATGATTTATATTGACTGTTTCCTAGTATGATTTGATTGCTTATTGTACCCTATGACTATCATTAAGTGTCGTACCTTATGATTCTCGATTCTTGATGAACATATCTTTTCTTTTATGTATATTGAGAGTATTTACACCAAGACAAATTCCTTGTGTGTCCAATCACACTTGGCCAATAAAGTATTCTATTCTATTCTATTCTATTCTGTTCTATTCTATTCTATTCTGTTCATTACATAAATGTACATCTATAGCAAACTGTTTATTAATGGGAGAAAAAATTAAATTCAAACTACTGCGAGTTTGTAAAAAACATTCCTGATATATCATTGTATCTACTGTGTGTGTTTTCCCCATTTTGGAGACAATTGAAATATTTAATTGAACTAAATAATTATTATTTTATGTAATTTTAATAGGTAGATATATAGTTCAATTAAAAGACCTCCCACAACTATAGTATCTGTTAACTCAGTTGTTTTAAGACATGGTGCAAGACACAGACCACAACACCTAACTACGCTGATCATTAATAATTAATAACAGAAAGAATGATCAACCTAAAGCAGTTAAAGCTGGAATGAATGTGGCAATTTCAACAAATATGCATTAATTGACCAAGAAAATCACTGTATTTATTTTATATACTTATTTATTTTATTTGTCAAGCAAGTATTAGATAACAGGTATAAGTGTAAGCATAATTATGAATACATGAAATGGATACAAATAAAAATGAACATTAGGACGGGGACGGTAGGCACGTTGGTGTGCTTGTGCACGCCCTTTACAGACCTCTTAGGAAAGGGGTGAGGTCAATAGTAGACAGTCTAAGGTTAAAGTTTTTGGGGTTTGGGGAAGAAACCACAGAATCAGGTAGTGTATTACAGGCATTGATCACTGTTGCTGAAGTCATATTTCCTGCAATCAAGTTTGGTGTGGTTTACCTTGAGTTTGTATCTATTGTGTGCCCTTGTATTGTTGTGGTTGAAGTTGAAGTAGTCATTGACAGGTAGGACATTGCAATAGATAATATTATGTACTATACTTAGGTCGGACCGAAGGCGGCATAGTTCTAGGTTGTCTAAGTTTAAAATTTCAAGTCTGGTGGCATAAGGTATTCTGTTGTGAGTAGAGGAGTAGAGGACTCTTCTTGTGAAATATCTCTGGATTCTCTCAACTGTATTAATATCAGATATGTAGTACAGGTTCCAGAGTGATAAGCTATATTTGAGTATTGGTCTAGCACATGTTTTGTATGCTCTAGTTAGTACTGTAATATTACCAGAGAAAAAGCTACGTAAGATTAGGTTAACAACTCTTAACACCTTTTTGGCTATGTAGTTACAGTGGGCTCTAGCACTTAGATCATTAGAGATGAGTACTCCAAGATCCTTGACAGAGTTTGGATCCTCAACAAGGTCTTGACTATTCAGCTTGTATTTTATTTTCTGATTTTTTTTGCCAATATGTAAGACAGAGCATTTGTTTGTTGAGATTAGAAGTTGCCACTTGTTTGACCATTCTGATACATAGTTGAGGTCTTTTTGAAGTATTGTCAGTGGTGTTGAACAGCTTTACATCATCAGTGAAAAGAACACATTTGCCCTTAGTATGATCACAAAGGTCATTTCTGTAGAGTATAAAGAGAGTTGGTCTAGAACGCTGCCTTGGAGTACAGTACTGTTGACAGGTACAGGATTTGATAGGGTGCTCTGTATTTTGACCATTTGTTGCCTGTTTGACAGGAATGCAGCTATCCAATTATGCAGGTGTCCGGAGATACCATAAGATTTTAGTTTTAAAAGTAGTTTGTTGTGTACCACTGAATCAAAGTCTATGTAAATAGTGTCTATATAATCTAAATAATATAGCTAATGTATACTTTGATTTGAAAAAGTGGCAGGGTATTGATGCACTATGTATAATTTGTTCCTATATACCTCCCATCCACCCTCAGTAAAAAAAGAAAAAGACAAAATGATATGTTTTTAAGAACAATTTTATTTCAAGTTAAAATGTACAAACAGCCTTAATATCAATAGTTACCTCCCTTAAATGTGTAACTAGATAAATTGTGGTGAGTAGTTCATTTCTTCTCTTCCCCCCACCCTCAACCCACCTACCTATCTTTTGGGCAAACTCCTCAGGTTTCTCTCAAGATAGCCAAAACCTTTAAGTCTCCACCATTTTTATTCCTTGAAGCCTTCTTCAGGTGAACAAGTCAAACTTTAAGTCTCCCAGCTCATCCCTTTTTTAAGTCTGCGTGCCTGAATTGAGTAAATCTCAAGAAGCCTCTCTCCATCTTAAAAACATTATCCAGATGTTCACAAAATAAACGTACTGTCATATGTGGGAAAATCAGAAAACCCAGGCAGTTCAAATGAATAGAAAGGTTTATTATTGTAAGTTTATGCTCTCTACAAGAATCTGAACAACAGTGAAAGCAAATAGGCAGTAAATAAGAATCAATGGAATTCTCTTGTGGGCACAAAAGGTCATTTCCTATACCTACTATTTTTCCAAATAAGAACTGCACCTTCTAATCACTCTTAAACTAACTGGACACCACTATGAGTTTAGTGTTTTCAATTTAACTAATATTCCTTTTTTTATTTGTAACTATGTAGATATGGAATTATGCCATTTTTCTTGGTGCTGTCATAATGTATAACTATTTGGATTCGATTTCTAAATACGATCAAATTGAATTCTGGAACCAGATTACATTCAGTTGCTTTCCTAACATTAAATTCTAAAACTGAGGTCTTAAACCTTAAATAATTCAATATATCTTCAGGTTGAGGGATGATAAAATTTTAGCATGATATTGTATATTACATAATGGGTAAAACTCCCAAATGGGAGTGTGAGTTTAAAATACTGGGATTGGCTTTTATGGAAGGCATTTTGACATTATATTCTGGGAATGGTTTCTGTTTCAGGTTATTTGCTTATGATATCCTTGGATGTGCAGGTAGAATTCTGTATAGATAAAGTATTTTAAAAATAAAATCAGTCTGGATTTGTAGCAGTTTCTATACTTATGATAGTAATAGGGAAAAAAAAGACTATTGCTATACTAAACCAAACAAGTACAATTACATAACAGAGAATTGGAACAATCAATATACCAGCAATATATCTATAGTTATAACTGTATGTGGAACCAGATATAAATATAGAAATGGCACAATGTTTTCATCATCAAGGTCTAAAAAACTCGATGTCATTACAGAAGAGGGAAAATGTCCAGGAAATAGTTCAAATTACTTAGGCAGTTGTAGGTGTATATGTCAAAGTTCTGATGGAAAAATATTTAAGTGCTATTTGTTATATTCTGGGCATGGGTGCAAGTAATTGAGATGAGTCAGTGACTTAGTGAACTTCAACTCTTTATTAAGAATCAGAACAAGAGAGAGCGAACTCTTGGACAGCAGTAGCCCTTTTATAGAGCTAGCTACTGACCTGTTAACCAATGACCTGTGTCCACATGCTTAACTTTTGCCCAATGAAAAGATGTTAACTAATAGCCAATCAGGTTGCTCCGTGATGACCAATCCCAGTTCGCTATTCGTGGGCCAATCCAAAGTGCAGGATTTCAAGCCTGCTTAACATAATGTTAATAAGTTTTATTAAATGCTTTTTTGTTAGTTCATAACACCCCTCCCCCTTAGGTTCCATTTGAGGGGTGCAGTAACATATTCGTGTAGATATGCAGGTCGTTTCACCTGCCTGTTTGATTTTCGCAGTTCCACCGGTTTTTGTCTGCAGTCCGATTCCGGTGGCACGCTATTAAGGGTTTCTGGTGCGGCTAGTTCTGTTTCTGCGCGGGGGGACTCAGCGCGGCTCTCGTTGTTGTTATCCCAGTCTCCTAGGCTTGCTTCCGGGTCCCGTGGGCTTGCCTCCCTCGTGCTATTTCTGGGTGGAGATAACACCCCGTTCCCTGATTCTTCTTCAGGTTGCGCGTTTCGTTTGTTAGGTTGCTGGGTCCCCGTGATTATGTCGTCGTCTAGCCCGTTTTCGGTCTCCTCGATATCTCCTCCCCCCTTAGTTTGTGAATTATGGAAGTCACGGGAGGTGGGTGCCATTCTGGATCGGAGTTGATCTATGTGGCGTTTCCAAAATCTCCCGTCATTAGTCTGTAGGCGGTAGGATCTGGGGCCGGTGGGTTGGGTAATAATTGCAGGGACCCATAGCGGGTCGCCGGAAAAGTTTTTAGCAAACACCAAGTCGCCTACCTTGAATTTGCGGCACTTCCCGCTGGATCCACAGGGTTTTTCTGGTGAATAAGAGGGATGGAGGCGGTCGAGGTGAGAGCGAAGTCTCCGCCCCATTAGCAGTTCGGCAGGCGTCTTATTCGTGATGCTGTGTGGGGTGATGTGTTGGAGCAGGAGTATTCGGTTGAGCTTGTCGTCGATGTCCCCATAGTCCATTTTATGTAGGGTTTTCTTGACGAACTGTACCATTCGCTCCGCCCTTCCGTTAGCCGCAGGGTACGCTGGCGAGGTGAGCGCGTGGTGGATGCCCCAGTCCGCTAGATACTGTTCAAAAGCTAGGGCCGTGAACTGGGGCCCATTATCAGAAACTAAAACATCTGGTAACCCATGCGTTGCGAATAATTTATTCAGTTTATTAATGACTGAGTCTGTAGTGGTTGTCTTCATCTTTTGGATTTCCAGCCAGTTTGAATAGGTGTCAACTGTTAATAAAAACATGTGTCCTTTGGTGGGTCCCGCAAAATCAACGTAGATACGGGACCACGGACCTCGAGGGGTTTCCCATTTGGTTGGCGTCGCTTTAGGTGGGGCGTTGCTAACGTCCTGGCACTTCTGGCACGTGGTTAGCCAGGCTGCAATCTGTTTATCAATGCCCGGCCACCATGCATAGCTTCGTCTGAGTGCCTTCATGCGCACGATGCCCGGATGTCCCTCGTGTAATACTTTCAAAACAGTCTGTTGTAGCCTCTCTGGGACGACTACTCCATCCCCCCAGAGAACGCAACCTCTCTGGGAGAAAAGCTCTGTCTGCCGATTCTTGAATGGTGCGAAATCATCGTGGATTTGGTCGGCTGGCCATCCTCGTTCGACCCAGCTGAGGACTCGTGCTAGGATAGGATCCCGTTTTGTCTCGATCACGATGTCTCTCGCTGTTAGTGGCGGCGAGTGCAGCATCTCGATTTGTAGTGTCGTGAGGGTCGGAGCTGGGTCGTCGACGGCTTCCGGAAATGGAGAACGACTCAATGCATCAGCGTGGGGAATGGCTTTCCCCTGGCGATGTTGCAACACGTAATTGTAGGCAGCTAGGAACTCAGACCATCGAGTCATTCTTGGTGATAATATATAGGGGGTTGACTTGTCTCCCGCTATAATACCAAGCAATGGTTTGTGATCTGTAACTATCGTAAATGCTCATCCATACACGTACTCGTGAAAACATTTCACAGCAGACACAACAGCAAGGGCCTCCTTATCGAGTTGGCTATAGTTCCTTTCGGCCTTCGATAATGTTCGTGAGAAAAACGCAATAGCTGCCTCATTTCCGTTTGGGAGTACATGGCTTAAGATTGCTCCCACTCCAAATGGTGAAGCGTCGCAAGTAATAGTTAAAGGTAAAGTCTCGTTGTACTGCATCAAAACAGCGTCGGAGGTTAGCAAGTCTTTCACTTGTTGGAAGGCGCGTTCCTCTCGACGTCCCCAGACCCAGGTAGCTCTTTTATCAAGAAGTCTGTGTAAGGGCTCTGCTACAGTTGCCTTCTGGGGCAAGAAAACGTTGTAGAAGTTAATGAGCCCCAGAAAGGCTTGGAGGTCTGTTCTATTCTTGGGCGTTGGGGCGTTTTTAATCGCTTTTAGCTTGTTATCAGTGGGGTGGATTCCTTGACTATCAAGAAGGTATCCCAGGAACTCTACCCTCTCGGTACACAGTTGACATTTATTTTTTTTAACCTTCAGGCCGGCGTTTTTAAATTTTTTTAGAACCATTCTGAGACGCTTTTCTAAGATGTCTCTATTTGGGGCGGCGATTAATACATCATCAAAATATGGTACGACCCCTTTTATGCCTTGTAAAAGTCTCTCTATTAAACTTTGAAAAATTCCCGGAGCTACGCTCACTCCGAATTGGAGTCTATTGCATTTAAAAGCGCCTCTATGCGTAACGATAGTTTGTGCTTCTGCAGTTTCCGCATCAACGGGCAACTGTTGGTACGTTTGTGCCAAATCCAATTTAGCGAATATCTTCCCACCACCCAGGGAGTGGAGAAGGTGTTGAACCACCGGTACCAGGTAAGCACTTTGCTGAAGTGCGTGGTTCAAAGTAGCCCGATAATCCCCACAAATTCTTAACGATCCATCTGGTTTGATGGGGGTTACAATTGGGGTTTCCCAACGGGCGTGGTCAGTTGGTTCTAAAACGCCCTGGGCTATTAGTTTATCGAGTTGCTCGTCGATCTTTGGTTTTAGTGCAAAAGGCACCCGACGAGGCTTAAGGCGAATGGGAGCTACTTCAGGGTTGAGGTTAAACAATATTGGGGTCCCCTTGTACTTGCCTAGTCCATCTGAGAAAACGTCCTGGAATTCTTGGATGAGCAACTCCTTCCAGTCGTTGCTCTCAGCTCGATGGACGCTGGCTACCATGATCCCGAGCGGGGCGAACCATTGTAGGCCCAATAAGCTAGGCCGATCACGATTGACGACAGTCAGTGGTAGTGATGTTCTTGAATGAGACTTGGACTTGGCTGGAACCGACGACCGGGATTCTGTTGCCCTGGTAGTCCTTGAGTATGATCCTCTGGGGGCTGAGGTCCTGTCGACAGATGGCCGGGATTAGTTGCTTGAAAGTTTTCCAGGAAACCATTGAGAGGGACGACCCCGAGTCGACTTCCATCACGCAAGGTTGGTTCTCGATGGCGACCTTCACTCGGATCTTCCTTGTGTCTAAGGATGTAGTGTGGCCGATGGTAATGGTTTGGTGTGCCTCTTCCCGTCTCGTTGAAGAGGCAGGTGCTTTATTTCTGTAGGAGTGGTTGTTCCATTGGTGGTTTGGGTGGTTCCGATTCGCGGTTTCGAATCCTGAAGACTGGCTGCAGTTATTCTCCCTGCACTTGGGACTGGACCCTCGCTTGCTTCTGCAGACCTTTGCAATGTGGCCTCTTTTTCCACAGGAACGGCAGAGTGCGTCGAAGAATTTGCACTCGGATCGTGGGTGGTTTGCCCCACAACCCGCGCATTGTCGTGGGAATCGTTGGGTTTGTTGGTCTCGTTCGGACCGGAGTCAGTTGACCTCTTCCCCATCACTTTCTGGGGATTCCAGGTCTTCATGATGCGCCGTTGTTGAGTGCCTCTCGGGGCGAGGCGAGGTGTCATTTGCGAGTTGACGGAGCGGTGCGTTGTTGCGGCGCATTCGACGGCCGACTTCCTGGTTGCTTCTGCTGCAGTAGCGTCTGCGATGGCATCGGCAAGATCGATGTCCCCTTTTGCCATGATCTTGCTTTGCACCGTCTGGTCATCTAATCCCAGAACTATGCGGTCTCGCAAAGCTTCTTCGAGGTTGGAAAACCCACAGAGGCCTCCCAAATTCCGGAGATCAGCGATGTAGTCTGCGAGACTTTCGTTTTTCCGTTGGTCTCTCTGGTAAAATTCATGTCTTCGAACAAGTGTGGGCACCGCAGGTGCATAGTGGGCCTTTAGGAGGGGAGCGAGGGCATCCCAGTCCATTGATTTTACTTCAGCCGGTTTTGCGAGTGATTTTGCCATTTTAAACACGGCCGGCCTGCAATGGATCAGGAATATTGCTCGTTTCTTGCCGGTTGCCGCGTCCTTTAAGTTATTGGTCTCCCAAAACATTTGGAACCAATCCATATATGAGTCCCAGTCTTCGTTTGCCGGGTCGAATGGAGCGGGTGGTATAGCACCGCTTCCATGTTGCCGTCGTTGGTGCGTGTTCAGCCACATGCTCTGCTTGGCGCTCTTTCGTGTTCAGTCAGCTCTATCGTCTCTTGCATCCCACCCTCGTCGCCAGTGTTATATTCTGGGCATGGGTGCAAGTAATTGAGACGAGTCAGTGACTTAGTGAACTTCAACTCTTTATTAAGAATCAGAACAAGAGAGAGCGAACTCTTGGACAGCAGTAGCCCTTTTATAGAGCTAGCTACTGACCTGTTAACCAATGACCTGTGTCCACATGCTTAACTTTTGCCCAATGAAAAGATGTTAACTAATAGCCAATCAGGTTGCTCCGTGATGACCAATCCCAGTTCGCTATTCGTGGGCCAATCCAAAGTGCAGGATTTCAAGCCTGCTTAACATAATGTTAATAAGTTTTATTAAATGCTTTTTTGTTAGTTCATAACACTATTCATGAGAGATTACTTTGTAAAGTTAAAGTCAAACCAGATGCTTACTGAGGTTGACAAAGATACATAGCCTAGCTGAGCTGGACTTTAATTATTTTTTTAAGTTCACATTGATTTTTTTTCTAATTCAATTCTGTTTCTGTTTTCAAGATTAGCTAGTTTTCATACGTCCTTATAATCTTTTAATTCAGCTTGGTTGTATTTATGTGCTTAATTTGATTTATTTAAACTAAATGTAAACTACATTTTGTAACTTTCTAGATACAAAGTATGATGCAAAAAACCTCCTATGAATTCTATGGTTCCATTATTTGCATATTAAAAACATTAAACTTCAATAAGTTTTAAATGGATATGATTAATATGACTTGTTTAACACCAGAATACCCTAGAATGATAGCATCACATTCAAACCTGAAAATCAAGGAGCCCTTCAAAAAGAGAAAAATCTTCCCTCAATTTTTTAAATCAGCTTTATTGAAGAACAGTGACATTAAATCATACATCTTTGATTACTATTTCATTTCTAATTTCACTGCTGGTACTTTAATTAAAAAGGAACAAATGAATTAATGAAGAGTGAATACTGAAATAATGCACACATGTCTAATTCCAACATTGATTTATACTGATTTTAAAATCCAGAGTGAATTTACATATACCATATAATTCCAATAGTTGACCATTCCTTTCAAGATTACCTAAGCATATTCATCAGTTACTGATGTCTGCAACTTCATAGTATAACAGTTTGATAAACCTGTTTGGTTTTTTAAAAAAAATTCAATTGAGTTTCTGCATTACAAACCTTTCTTGGAGCTGGTGACACCTCCATTAAATATGCAGCTTAAAACCTGCCATCTGTCTATCACTTATACTTGCATAAGAAATTCAACCTTTTGAGAGAACATAAGCTATCTCTATAACAGTTCCTTTCCTTCAGCCTGCCTGCTCTCCGGTTGTTGTTCACAGATCAAATGAATTATTCCATTGATCAAAATAACACATTCCTTGAAGTGCAGTTCATTTCCTCTTTCTTTCTTATTAATTCAGTCATTATCTTCACATTAAAAATCATTAGGGAATAACATAGGAACAAAGAAGAAAGACAGACCCACTTGTCTATTATTCTGGAAACTTTCAGTCATCATGACAAGTCTGGCAATGCAGAAACAGAAGGATCATGGTGCTTAATTGTGAACTAATAAATGGCAAATTCAATTGTATTGCCAGTATTTACAACTTTCCATCATCAACCAAGTGTATAAGTCAAACATCTTCCTCCATGGAGTTAAGGGGGCGCACTAGAACAAGACACAGAAGTTGAGAATGACACATGCATTGTATTATTCAACTAACTGGCAAATTTGCTAAATAAGGCATAAAGAGCCAAGAGCAATATGTATTGGTAGACTTCAACAGTAGCTTTGTTAGGAAATCTTGATGACCTTTATACAGTCATCAACATGCTCTTTGCTCCCATCTGGTGGTTATCTGGATTTTTAGCCCAAAATCTAACAGCAGTCATGTCGTTCATTTTACCTTAAAAGGAATGATGTGCACTACCAAAATCTGCTAGGTTCTAATTTAAAAATCAAAGTGTGAGTTAATTAGATATATTGCCATATTTTTCCATTGGGAAGGGAGACAAAATTCTGATTGGACTCTCAGGTTCCAAAGTAGCTTCACTCACGGTATGAAGAGATAAACCATGGTTTATAAAGAACAGTGGCATGATTCACACAGTACACTAATTCATAACCAAATACATTATACCAATGTGTAAACTTAGTCTTATCCTTGCAATCTACATCCTAGATCTCCAGTAAGGAATATAATTGCTAGGGAGAAAAAAATCATTGAGATACAGTACCACTATCATTCTTGCAGTGCAAAAGCACAACTCTAAAATTAAAAAGAAAGTGAACAAGCTTTGGCAGATTTTCACTGTTTTCCTTTAAGTACAAAAGCAACAAAGGAATATTAAGGATGGAGATTAAACTAAAAAAAAGTTACAAGGTAAAGAAAGAGGAATTGCAATTCTTTTATTTCATATTGTTATTCTGCTAATAATTTCAATATTCACTTAGAAAAGGAAAATAAAAATAACCGCATCCTTTTTCTTCAGCAGCCAAAGCAACCAGAGAACCTCCCTCCCTCTCTCTCTCTTTTTCTCCCTCCCTCTCTCTCTCTGTTTAAAAGAACTTTAGAAGGCTTCCATTCTCACATTCACAGCTGCTTTCCATCTTTAGTTTGCAGTTTCTATGGCTACATTTTATAAAACTGAAAATATTGGCAATAAACTGTACTTGAATGAGCATCAGTTTGGACCCAATTTACTCCTAAATAAAGGCACTCCATTAGAGTAACAATCTGTTTCTGATCATTATGTAAGTTCTACTATCTGCTTAAATTTTTTCTCATTCAGATTAGTATTTCTAGGAAGTTGCCATTTTAGCATCCAAGTTCTCATGAAGTGGAAACATTCAAGAGAAAGAGACTCTAAAGAGCTGCTACCTTCCCAAAATGCCGCAATTATTCAGCAAGTAATATCAGTGGATGCTTGTATGTTTTTAGGCGAGGAATTTTGGCAGGTGGGGAGGTGTTTGGGGATTGTCATGTGTATGTGTATGTGCATGTTGAGTCTGGTCTCTGGGTGTTATGTGAATTTTATTGTATGTATACTGTGTATATATGTCTAATGACAATAAAAACATTCAGTTCAATCAGTTGACCCTGGTAGTCTCTGACTCTAAGTTTTCTGACTCTTAAGAAAGCAACTGAACTTGAAAATCAGGAGGTGAGGAAACTAAACTATGAGATCAATCAATCCAGCACTTGCCTTATTTTATTGAAAATATTACTCTCTCCACATTTTTATCATTTTCCAGAGAAAGCCCAACATCAGCAACATCAGATGTTGGGAAAGCCCAACATCAGTCCAGATTAATCTGAACAATGAGATTAATTTGGTTTCAGTGCAATTTGTCTTATGCCCCATATGTTCAAACTAAGATCTTTGGGCACCTGATACATTTTCTGACTAGGTTTCATCATAGGATGAAACACTGCTAGGTTCCATCTGAACCAGGTGAGACCCTAAAAATATTGATAAACTTATCTCATAAAAAGGGCCTGAAATGCATTTATGTTATGGAAGGTGCAGAAGACCTGGTTCTGCCAAGGGATCTGGGGAACCCAGAGTGGGATGGAGCCAGATAAATGGCTTGTGTGATCTGCTGTCACCAGGGTGGTGGGTTATTTTATTATATTAATTTATTTGATTCTTTTTTATTAGGTTTATTTTTTTAAATGTATGAATAGGTGGCAATATAAATTCAATAAATAAATAGTATGTTCTTAATGTATCACTCAGTGTCACTCTGGCGTAGCCAGTGGCAGAATATTGCATTCAGATGAACACAGATAGTCATATATGAATAGAATAGGAATAGAATGGAATAGAATAGGAGTTGGAAGGGACCTTGGAAGTCTTCTAGTCCAACCCTCTGCTGAGGCAAGAAATCCTATACCATTTCAGACAAATGGTTGTCCAATCTCTTCTTAAAAACTTCCAGTGTTGGAGCATTCACAACTTCTGGAGGCAAGTTGTTGCACTGATTAATTGTTCTAATTGTCAGGAAATTTCTCCTTAGTTCTAAATTGCTTCTCTCCTTGATTAATTTCCACCCATTGCTTCTTGTCCTGCCCTCAGGTGCTTTGGAGAATAGCTTGACTCCCCCTTCTTTGTGGCAGCCCCTGAGATATTGGAACACTGCTATCATGTCACCCCTAGTCCTTATTTTCATTAAATTAAACATACCCAATTCCAGCAACTCTTCTTTATATGTTTTAGCCTCCAGTCTCCTAGTGATCTTTGTTGCTCTTCTCTGCACTCTTTCTTGAGTCTCAGCAACTTTTTTACATTGTGGTGACCAAAACTGGATGCAGTATTCCAAGTGTGGCCTTACCAAAGCATTATAAAGCGGTATTAATGTTTCATGTAATCTTCTTTCTATGCCTCTGTTAATGCAGCCTATAACTTTTTTGGAAGCTGCAGCACACTGCTAGCTCATATTTAAGTGATTGTCCACTAGGACCCCAGAATCTCTCTCACAGTTACTACTGTTGAGGGAGATACCACTTATACAGTACCTGTGCATTTTGTTTTTCTTGCCTAAACGTAGAACCTTACTTTTTTCACCACTGAATTTCATTTTCACCATTTTCATTTTCATTTCAATTTCATTTTCATGCCAATTCTAAAAAAGGAGACTAGTCTGAAGCCCCCTTTTAGAAATTACTTTTATTTTATTTTATTATTTTTCATCTTAAAAGAACTCCTAGTCAAGGATTATTTTTCCCTTAAATGGCAGAATTGACACAGTACATTTCTTTTCTACTGTTGCATATGTGAAGTGGAGCCGGAAGTGGAGCACAGTTTTTCCAGAGTTGGAGGCAATACTGCAGATTCCTGTCTGCTTCCTTGACTCATGGTTTATTTCACTAAATATATACAGGACTGTTGACACTGAAAGGAAATTTTTAATCTCAAGGGTAGGAAGGAAGGTAACGGGACGACAGCTCTACTAAGAATTATATTTTATCTATTTAATATTTCATTTTGGTCCTATATTTTGAAATAATATTATCTCAGGGGATTATCAGATACATACATAGTGTAACAAAAACCCTAAGAAGGTTTGAAAGAATTCTGCAATTTAGTTATCCTAAAAGCAGTCAGGGAGCACTAAACCTTTTTTCCCCCAACAAAGGATAACTCAGTCATATTCTTCTGTTAATCCTACCTCTAATTAAAAATAGTATATCCAACAGAAATTAACATTTCTAACTTAGTATACCTTCATCTTCCATTTTAGCTCTCAGTACCTATGATGCAAAAGGCCATTGAAGACAGGATGAATTAAGGAGTCTGTGATGCACTCTTCTCCCAAATAGCCTGCTCAGTCTACGCTGTTCATGCCTTCTCTCCACTCTCCGAGCCTTGGATCAGGAGGGGGTGGTCCTTGCTCCTTGCCTGAGCTCTATCTCTCATGTTCATCCTGTGCCTCATTCTTCCCAGCCTACAATCTGTCCTAATCCTGAAAGTCCCAGGCGTTCTCCATTTTCTTCCAAAGACAATGAAGCCACCCCCTCAATCTCTGTCTGCTCAGGTTTCAGCTCATCTTCCCCTGCAGATTCAGGCTCCGGGGCATATCAGAGTCCTTCATCTAAACTATCTGTTTTCTTCTTCACAACCATTTGTTACACTTCAATATGAAACATCTTTGGACCTCCCCATTTTCAGATTGTCAGCAATGCACAGCATTACTAAAAGGAGACTATCATTCAGCCATTTTTGTCATAGCACTTTTTAAGATCCACCATAAATTAAATACCTGCCAGTATACAATCAAGATGCTAATTTATATAAAGCAAGCAGTGTTTTATTGAAGTACCTAGTGAATAAATATATATAATATAGTAAAATGCCAAATGGTAGAAATTAGAAATGACCATTATAATGCAATGTTGCTGAACTGATATTTCTCTAATCCCCTCTACAATCTGGGTATGAAATAGGATTGTACAAAAAGTAAAGAATCACCCTCACATCCCCTTATACAAATGCTATCCTTGTTATTTGATTTCAAATTATGCAGACTTAATCTGGCATAGAAAATAGCAAACAAATTGTTTTCTGAACAGTGAACACTTTTATCGTATCACAGTAAACTTTATATTGAGTTCCCATTATATTATGGCATCCTTCTCCTCATTTAAGGGTTAAGTGTAATTTTTTATAGTTCTTTTGATGCATCTAGTAGATATGTCAAGTATAAGCACTTGCAAAAGTTCAATTTTCAGGTCTGGACTCTTATTACAGGAAAGCTAACCTCGTCTTCCTTCCAATGCATTGCATTTTCAGCTTATTGGTGAAATGAGTGGCATATAAATTTAATAAGGAAATAGATAAAACTGTCCATCTGTATTAAATTGTGCTCTCCCACAAACTGTTAGCATTCTTCCCAATCTCACTGTACCACACCATGTCTTGAATCTGTAGGAACCAACAACATAGATCAATGTAACAGCACAGTCCAACTCTTCATTTTTTCATGAAAGAACTCAGTTGTTGAGGTTTAATATAAAACTATCATTTTTTAAAATACTGATGCTGTGATAGAGCAATATTTTCTTAAGGCAATGATGTAACATGCTCAGATAAATTTCCAACAATGTCCATGAAAAAAAGATCAAAATCCATAAAGTTGTTCTTTTTTTAAAAAAAAAAAGAGAGCGTTAACTTTGAAAAATCAAATTAAAGTTTTTATAAAAGCTGGACATAACACAGGCAGTTATTGACTCAATATTACATGTTATAATTAGACAGATATAGCATAGCTCGGTTTAATATTTTAGTTATGCTGATCAAGAACACTGCAGTTTATTAAACTTCATTACTAATTGAGTTTAATAAGGGCACAAGAAAATTAGCTTTGTTCAGGCTGCTTTCTCGGAGGAGTAATAGTTCATTCCATGTTCAAGGCTTCTCAAGTTAGAAGCCTTTACTTTACTTCCAGCACAGATGAGCCCATAGCAAAATCTCAAAAAAAAATTTACTCTTGCAAAAATTCTATGTTTGCAGAAAGACATGTAAAACAAATAAACAATAAAACCAGAATGCTTGTGTTTAAACTTATGTTAAGCATTTATGACTTGTGTCATAAGAGCTTCTCCAGAAGGAGTAAAATGAAACATGTACAAGACCTTAGATGTCTGACATTCAGCTTAGAGCAAGTGTCAAGGTCTCTGCTACTGCTGACAAACAACTTCCAGCTGCTTAAACCACAGAGAGGGATGCTGGGAATTGCAGCTCAGCAATGTGAGACAGCATCCTTATTGTCCAAGGTTTTGATTTTCTTTGCATCCGTGTGCCCTGATTTTGCCAAACTTGTTGAGTTCTAGACCTTGCTTATCCAGACTCGACTGACCTACTCTGATCAGACTTTTCTTGTTTAGAAATGACACTATGGAATTCCTCCATATGGCTCAGCTATGGTAAGGAGACAGAAAGCAGATGTATGGAAATTTTTCATGGAATATATTACACAGAAAGATTCATGTGATCACTGAATACCACTTATATTCATATGGAGCCTTGGTGGCACAGTGGTTAGAGTGCAGTATCGCAAGCTACTCCCACTGCAATTTGGCAGATTCAATCCCACCAGGCTCAAGGTTGACTCAGACTTCCATCCTTCCGAGGTAGGTAAAATGAGGACCCAGATTGTTGGGGACAATAGGCTGATTCTGTAACCCACTTTGAGAGGGCTGTAAAGCGCTATACAGAGATATATAAGTCTAAGTGCTAAGTGCTAAGTGCTATTACTATTTATGGAATTCCTTCTAGAGAGTTTTCTTGGTAATCAGCTTTGTTTTCTCTTCCCCACATCAGTTTAGAGATAAATGTCCTTGGGTTTTCTACTTCTAGATTTCATTTAGTGACTTAAGTTTCATATAAGTCTAAGTGCTAAGTGCTAATAAGGTGCTAATTGAACCTTTATTTACTTTTTTCCCACATCATTAACCTACCAGCACTTAGTTGCACATCCAAAACCTTTTTCACACTTTACGAGCATTGCAACATCCCCATGGCCCTGCGATCAAAATTCAGACACTTGGCAACTGATTTATACTTATGATGGTTGCAGTGTCCTGGGATCATGTGATCATGCTGTCTTTTGTGACCTTCTGTCCAGCAAAGTCACCTGGGAAGCCCGATTCACTTAATAACCATGTTATTCATGTAACAGCTGCAGTGGTTCACTCAACAACTGTGGCAAGCAAGGTCGTAGCATGGGGCAAAATTGACTTAACAACTGTCTCACTTACCAACAGAAATTTGAAGCTCATTTGTGGTCGTAAGTTGAGGACTACCTGCCTATCTTTGCTCATCAAGCAATACAATAATCCTCTCAAGCATTAGGAAATGTAACATGGAAAATGCCAAATTTAGTAGTGCATCTGTTAAGATCAGTTTCACATAAAATGGAGAATGAACTTTCCATGCTGAGGAAATGATCATTTATTTTATTGAAGTATCTGGAAACACTGGAGTAGTACAGGACTCCTAAGACTCTCTAGCTTATCTCTGAAAAGAAAAAAATATCACATTCTCCATCATTCAGAAAGGTACCTCAAACTTCCAGTAAATAATAGGGAGCCATGGGGATTGTAAACAAAACTATGAGTCAGCACACATTATGTTTCCTTTTTTCTTCCCCACACTCTTTGTGCTAGTAGCATGCCTTTCTAGTTCACAAGTTCACTATCTTCATGAGGCTTAGACTGGTTCAATACCAATTCAGAAAAATGTTCTATGCCAGAGGTGTCAAACTCAAATTTCACTGAGGGCAGCATCAGAATTGTGTTTGACCTCGGGAAACCGGGATGGGAGTGGCCATCTTGACATCACTCGTGTCAGGGGTGCCTGTGGTGGCCCGAGCACTCTGCCAGAGAAAAGGGGCTCCTAAGCTCCATTTTTGGCTGCAACAGCCTCCTGCAACCCTTTGCCAGCAAAAACAAGGTTCTGTTTTTGTTGGCAGAGGCACTGTAGGCCAGTCCTTCACTGTTTCCAAGACGATCCCGCAGACCAGATCTAAGCACCTTGAGGGCCAGATTCAGCCCGTGGGCCTTGAGTTTGACACCCATGTTCTGTGCAATAATTTTGCCAAATACTATAAGAGAAAGCAACTGGCCCTTTCTTAGGCAAACAACATTACCTATAATCAATTAGTGATATAGTGTGATAACCAAGCACTTGTTTCTGACATTGTATTTATATAAGTCTGATATTATGTAGTGCTGTTTCTAACTCAACCTTATGATTAAGATTACTCATCCAGTTTTGGAGTATTCAACAGCTGTGTCCCAGCAAGGTAAAACAAAATAATACACAATTTTGATGCATTGTACAATTGTCTCACTCGTGTTTGATTATGATTCCCTGAGTGACAAGGGCCAGGTTCCTGTGATCTAGGCTCAAATACATCATTAAAAATTGATCTTCTGAGTATTCTTCAAACAATATTATCCATATAATATAAAGGATTCAGACTGATGAAACGCTAAGCATAAACATATAGAGAGAATTAGTCATGAACATTTATTTAGCAGTTGACTTTTTTTAAAAAAAACTTTTGTTTAACTGGAATAAAACGTAGAAACCTTTGAGTCTATTTTCCATTCAGCACAATTAAAATAAAGAGAATAGTTTATTATTTCCCAGAGGAAAGCAGTATGGATTGGAACTTTCTAATCTTGTGTGAAAAAAATGTTAATTCCTTAGAACTATCTTCCAGAAAGTGCTGCTTACGCATGAACTCCAGGAAGAGGATATAAACTGTTTCATTTATTATTGTCCCCACAAGATGTTTAAAGAAACACTAGTCTGTTCAGCTATAAGCTGCATAGGACTGCAGATCCCTTTTTATTATAGCACATAAGCAGTTAAATCCTGGCACTGACTTGAAAAGATTTGTTGCTCTTCCAAAATGTTCCTTTTGCCTGTTACAATGTAGAGAGCATAGCCAGAGGGGAGATCACAGTACCAAGTAGCTGCAAGCACAAAGCCATTCTCCTCCATGCTGCATCGAGAGCCCAGGATAGGATGGGTTGACTCCTTCCTATGACGTCAATTAGCTGAGTCTGTACTAAGATATAAAACCAAGCCCCCGGGAGAGACCCCAGCTTTTGACTCAGCTCCTTTCAGTCAGTAGCTGTGTCTCTGAAAGCGTTCTGTTAGATAGCAATCACCAGCGATCTTCAGTACTTTTTTCCTTGCTTCAAGCAGCTCCCAGGGATCTGGGCAGCTGCTCTTCCAGGAGAGCAGGGCTCTCTCTCCTGCAACGTTGGGAGCAGTGTTACCAGAGCTCTGTGCAGGCAAGCTGGGCAGCGTCTGCAGACCTCCCCTATGCCTGCAGTTTGGAGTGATCGTAAAAACGATCGGCAAACTGATAAGAGGGCAAGCCAGCTGATCGTGTGGCTGGTTGCTGCGTTTTTCCCTTGCTGACTTCACTCGGGGCTCTGTATAGCCTAAGAAGCGATTCTTCAATCTTGGAGCCTGTTTTCCTGTAGTCAGCGGCCCTGCTAGATCCAAGCCTTCCACCATGAGGTGAGCGGCCATTTTGTAAGCCCAGGGGCCATTTATACCCTAAGGGGCTTAATAGAAAAATTTCTAAACAGCTTCTTTCCAACGCAAGAGCCTTTATTCTACAAATGAAGCAAGATAAGACTCAGGCAGAGCTTTCCCCCCCTGTGGAACAGTCTCTTAAGCCCAATAAGAGAAAAAGACGTAGGCAACACACCCAATCAGTCCAGAGGGAGGGGGCTGCTAAAATCAAAGCTAAGGCTCTTGCCCCTAAAAAGGCAACTCAGGCTGAATTGAGGGCAGAGAAGCGCAGACATGCAGCTCTAGAGAGGCAGTTCAACAGAACTATTCAACAGAAGGGAGTGCAACTACAGCATGTTTCAGGTGATACTTGTGGGCCCCCACCAAGCCCTCCCAGGGGAGGAGAAGTTATCTATGAGCCTTTCCATCCTCCATCTTGGTCTCCTGAGGCTCTTGTTGTACAATCAGATGCTCAGGATCTAAGCAGATCTGGGCTTTATTTCCAACAGGCTTCTGTGCCCTATGCTCCTCCCCCTCCCTCCAGGCCTCGAACCTCTCCTTAATGTAGGCCTGAAACCACCTTCACTCCCACAGCAGTGGGCCTTCGGCCTTCAGCCTTCTGCCTCTACCTTTGACCATAGGCCAAGGGATATCCAAGATGTTGTCTCATTAGCCATTAGGCAGGGATTGGCTGAAGGCTTCAAGCAAATTCTTCAACCAGTGGAAAGGTTTCAGGCCCTTCTCCCTTCTCAATCTTTAAGTTCCTTGCCTCATCATCCTGATTTACACAGGCCTCAGGACCTCAGGGTCCATTCTTCTCGATCAGAATGGGAGGAGGTTGATAAGGAAGGAAGGGCTTCACCATCTGAACACAGTTACTCTTCTCATTGAGTGTGAAGAGGGTGAGATTTTTGACCAAAATCTTTCAGAGGAAGTGGATTCTCATCCAGAGCAGACATCCTCTGCATTGGTCTTCAAACCTACTCTCTTCAGGCCATTACTCAGCAAGGCCTTGGTCACTGCCAAGCTGTCGCCAGAGGAAGTGGCTCCCAAGCCACAAGGAAATCCCTCTAGCCAAGGGGATTCGCTCTTCTCCAAGCCTGTAGTGCATGCAGAGGTTTTGCCTTCTCCCATTTTGTTCCTGGACATGGTCAAGGAACAGTGCACTTCTCCTTCAGCAGGTCCTCGCCCATCTTCTCTGGATAAGTGTTTCTACAATGTCAGCACAGGTCTGGACAATGCCCTGGCATTGCCTTCTGTTGACATTCTGGTTCTGGCCTTGTTCTCATTTTCTGGCATTCCCGCGGAGCCAAAAGATATCCTGAAACCGGATGATAAACATTCCGAACAGACCCTCAAGCGCAATCACCGGGCCGCTGCTTGGGCTGTTCGGGCTTCAACAGCAGCATCCTTTTTCACGAGGGCATTCATACGGTGGCTGTGCCAACTCCAGAATAGATTGCCTGCTTCTGACCTTCGGTCTCACCAAGACCTTAATAAGAGTATTGTAGTGGCGGAATTCACTGCGGATGCCACTCTTAATTCTGCCAAATTTGCATCCAAGGCCATGGCATCTTCTGTAGCAGCAAGAAGACTCCGAAATTGGCAGGCGGAGTCACGCTGAAAATAGAAGCTGGCTTCAGTTCCATTCACAGGCGATAAGCTTTTTGGTGATGCTCTGGAAACTTATCTTATCGAAACCAGAGATAAACGTAAAATTCTCTCTTCCTCTGGGAAGAAAGCCGACTATCGTCCTGCTCCTTATTGCCCTCCTGCCTTCCAAGCAGAGACTTCATCTTACTTCCCCTGGTCTCCCAGGCTATACTCCCAATGCCAAGACCAATGGGCGGAAACATCTGGCAGGCAACAACCTTCTACTGGTAAACAGCCCTTTCAGGGGGGAGGGGGTCAATCCTTCTGTCGCTCTAAGTAATCCCTCGTTCTCCCCACCCATCGGAGGTCGCCTAGCCTTCTTTGCCTCCAAATGGGAGGAGTCAATGATGGACGTCTGGGTGCTCAGCACTATTAGGTCAGGGTTACAATTGGACTTCCTAACGTCACCCCCCCTCCCAAATTTTTTGATCTGTCCTGTTTCTCGGGACATTTCCAGGCAAGCCCTCATGAATCAGGCCATTCAGGGTTCTCTTCCTGGCACCCTATTAGCCAAGGAGGCCTTGGTTTGCGGACCTGGTCAACCTATCGGTGGCTTCCCTGTGGAGGATCCCAGCCCATCTAATCTCCCTTCACCAGGGGGCCCTGCTCCACCCAGAGCCCCAGTGGATCAAGCTGACCATGTGGCACTTGAGCGGCAGCAGCTAGAGGAGGCTGATCTTCCAGAAAGGGTCATCCTCACTATCCTGGCATCTCGCAAACCTTCTACAAAGTGCATCTATGATGCCACCTGGAAGGCTTTTTCCCCTCAGGGAGGGTCTTTCTCCTGCTTCAGCCCAGTTGGCAGAAGTTCTTAGCTTCCTTCAGCATGGGCTGGAGAAAGGTTTGGCCCCCAACACCTTACGCAGGCAGGTTGCGGCCCTCTCCTCGGTCCTTTCATGGGGTTTGCTTCCTTCCTTATCCCATCACACTTCAGTCAGGAGGTTTTTGAAAGGGGCTTCCAAACTGCACCCTCTGGTGGTTCACAGGTTTCCTTCCTGGGACCTTCATATGGTCCTTAATGCCCTTACAAAGCCCCCCTTTGAGCCCCTTAGAACAGTGTCTCTCCGTTTCCTGACTCTGAAGGTAGTGTTCCTTGTTGCTATCACTTCTGCCAGGAGGGGTTCCGAGCTTGCTGCTCTTTCCATCAGACAGGACCTTTGTTCCTTTCACAATGATAGAGTTGTCCTCAGTCTGGACCCCTCATTTATTCCAAGGGTTAACACCTGTTTCACAGGTCCCAGGACATTGTTTTGCCTGACTTTTGTCCTCTCCCATACCATGACTTAGAGCAGCAGTGGCACACGCTAGATGTAAGAAGGGCTCTTAGAATATACATTAAGCGCACTTCCTCCTTCAGAAAGTCGGAAGCCATGTTTGTTTCCTTTTTCCCTTCTCACTTGGGGCACAAGGCCTCTTCTCCTACTATTAGCAGTTGGGTCAGGTCTTGCATTGAGCAGGCCTACAAAGCTGTGGCACTTCCGGTTCCCCAAGGTCTGACAGCAAACTCTACCAGAAGCGCGGCCACTTCTGCTGCCTGGGCTACCCAAGCATCCTTGGAGGAGATTTGTCATGCGGCCACATGGACATCCCCATCTCCTTTCATCAGACACTACCGTCTGGATGCTGTTGCCTCGGTGACTGCAGCCTTCGGCAGACAGGTGCTTCAATGAGTGGTTCCACAGTTGGTGTGATGAGCCAGACGAGGACCCACCCATGAACATGCAAGCTTTGGTATGTCCCATCCTGGGCTCTCGATGCAGCATGGAGGAGAATGGGCATTGGTAGAAGTTACCGTGAACGCCCTTTCTATCTATGCTGCAAGAGAGCCCAGCCCCTCCCTTGATTCGTCCGGAGAGGGTAAGACATATTTCTGTATTTATTTTGGGCTTTCAGAGACACCTTTTAGTCTGTCAAGTATCTTTGCCAAAGCTGGGGTCTCTCCTGGGGGCTGGCTTTTATATCTTAGTACAGACTCAGCTAATTGACATCATAGGAAGGAATCAACCCATCCTATCCTGGGCTGTCTCGCAGCATAGATAGAAAGGTCGTTCACGGTAACTTCTACCAATGCCCATTCTTTCCTAGGATTGAATTGGTGATTTGTTGCCAATCAACAGCAAATCTTACACACTTAGGAATAGGGATCAGGCCATTAGGATACCAAGCTTTTGAGCCTCAAAGGATTTGAGAAGAGCCTTATGGAGCATGGAAGGTTCTGATATTCTTGCATATTCTGGTTCAAATTCAGTTGAAGGTGATGTAGATGTTTCATGCTATAATGGCAAGTAGGCAAGATTGCTGTTCAACTTTCTGGTCAATCTAACATATCTTCACTCAACTATCAGATTCCTGAAGCTTTTTTTTATAAAATGAATTGTCAAACTATGGTCTTTGGCTTGCTTTAAAAACAACAGGCAAAAACTTCATTTCTTCCTTTCTTCTCATTTCTAAGCCAATTTATTTCATGTAAATAACTTATTTGGGTGCAGGGTTTTATGTCTTCTGTGATTTATTCAGAGCTACAGAGACATCATTCACTTTCTTTCCCATCATCTTGCCCTAAGAGTACAAGAAAATTATACAAAACAAGTAGAAGCATGGGAGAAAAGGGAAAATAACTAATATTTCCCAAGAGTTCTCTCTTTTGACACTTCTCAATCAAGCCACATTGCAAGGGCCTGGTTATTGGTGTACAATCCTTTGTGCAGATAACAGAACATAAAATAATTGGCTAGGGTGAACAACCACATTTAGAAACAAGACAAAGTTCATTATTACATTTAAATATCCCAAACAACATCTTTTGGGAACGATACATCATTTGCTGTCCATTTTCAATTCTCTAGAGACAACCAAATGTCAAAGAACTGAAATGCTGCCTGACAAGTTCTTCCCACTGGAAGTACAAAGTAGAATGAAGAATTTGATATGGCTTGGATGAGATCAATGTCAAATTATATTAAACATCATTTCCCAGAAAATATAGCTGCTTAGGCACAGGTTGTAACTATCCCATTTAGTGCTATAATGCTAAAAAGACTTACAGTATCAAAACAATATAAACCCAATACCTGTTATTTAGAACTTATCATAAATGAATTTTAGCTACTTAATGTTATCTACTTAACTCTACTCCATGGGTGTCAAACTCACAGCATCATGTTGCCATCACGTGACATTTTGCAATGTTTTTTTCCCTTTGTAGAACTGGGGTGGGCGTGGCCACCAGTTTGACCCCCCCTGCTCTACTCCTCAACTATTACCAGCAGTGGTTAGAATGCTGTACTATAGGCTACTTCTGCCAGTAGTTCAGCAGTTCGATTCTCACCAGTTCAAGGTTGACTCAGCCTACTATCCTTCTGAGGTTGGTAAAATGAGGACCCAGATTGTTGAGGTCCATATGCTGACTCTGTAAACCACTTGGAGAGGGCTGTAAAGCACTAAAGTGATATATAAGTCAAAGTGCTATTGCTGTTAACAAGAGGATTATTAAGTGCTGGAACAAGACTAATATGGGCCCCCTCACCTACACCTTAAATGACCACGAGGGTCTCCCCTCCCACTCCCCACCACCTTGTTGATTTTGTGTTACTCCCTGCACCAATGTAACTCCTAACCAACCTAGAGTCTTGTTAAAAGGGGGGGGCTGCCAGGGCAGCGAAGCAGATTGGGAAATGGTGGGGTGAGGACGAAGTACAGCGTTGGAGTCCGTGCAGCCCACAAGTAGTTATTTTTTCAACTGCAAGAAGAATGATTCACTCTAGTCTATACGAATGAAAGAAAGTGCTGCTTCTCTCGCCCGCCTCCCTCCCTCCTCCTCCAGTTTATCCTCCTGCATTTTAAAGCCACCTCTTGCCAGTTACGCTTTAGAATGGCTGGTGCGCACAGATCCTCTGACTAAGCTAACAGTGTTGCCTCCTTCCTTTTGGCATGAAGGATTTCAACAGGCTGCACAGGAAGGACACACCTTCCTTCCTTGCTGTTTGCCCTCTTATGAGTTGATTTGATCCAGCTTTGGAGTGTTTTGCTGTGAGCCACCCCCACTGTCCCCCTCACCCCCACCCCTTCCTGGGTATGTCCAGGTTGACACACCGTCCCACTGTTTTTCTTTTAAAAAAATTGGTTTTGCAATATTTTTTTTTTAAAAAAAATTCTCCTTCATGCCCCCCCTTTGAACTCCATGGGCAATGTACCGGCTAAACCCACCTCTCCTCAGGCCTGGCTGTTAAATCAGACGTATCTGTTCCCTTTTTGTTTTTCAACCTTCTTGTACATGCCATGTTCTTGCACACACTTCATCTTCTTTGGATTGCACAGCTATATCCAGGGCCTTTAAAGATTCTGAGGAATCCAGGGGCAGAATGTTCATTGGAACGTGTTATTACACTGTTCTTCTTCTTCCATTCTGTGTAATTTTATATGATTGTGTGCACTGAACTCAATGCAATCAGGATATGGGAAATCCTATATACAATAACTCTTATTATACTTTTAAGAGATAAGTTTTGTTGCTTGGTAAGAATATTGATCCATTGGATTTTAAGGGCTCATGTGGGGCAATCCAGTATTGCAGGCTAATTCTGCTGACTGCCAGCAGTTCAATTCTCACTAGTTCAAGGTTGACTCAGCCTCTCACCCTTCTGAGGTTGGTAAAATGTGGGGCCAGATTGTTGGGGGCAATATGCTGACTCTGTAAACTGCTTAGAGAGGGCTGTAAAGCACTGTAAAGCAGTATATAAGTCTAAGTGCTATTGCTATTGCTACACTTCAGGTGTAACCCAGGTCATCTAACCCTATATTCAAAGTCTCTGAACATACATTAATTACACCAGGAAAAGCATAAAACTGGCTTTATATTGCATTAATTCAGTTTAAAAGGGAGTGAGTTTCTCACATATAATTCCATGTAGAAGCTGGTTTAGATGAGAGATGAAGAGGCTACAGCTTTTAGTCAATACAAAACATGTTAGCATTGCACCTTGTGGAATTTGTGTATGTTGACCTTTACTTTGTCTTTCATTTATGGCAGCAAGGTGAGAAAGACAATTATTGATACCAAAGCATTCCTGAGCATATCCCGTTTTCTAAGATCACCAATTATTCACTCCCATCTCCATCCAAGGATTTTTGTTTCCCTATTCCAGTTCTTATACCATCACATAAATGAGAACTAGCCAAAAGGGAGAGAAATGGTGGGAGGATGGGAATTTACAATAAGCTTGAGAAGGGTTAATTTTTCCTTTTACTCATCTATGAGAATATTTATCTTTCAAAAATATTTTTGTCATTGTTTTACTTGGAAAAGGTCAAAGCAACTAAAGTATCAAGACAATAATCAGAGATTAGCATTTGGACAAAGTTGGAAAAACAAGGAACCTCCCAAAAATACAGCCAATGTTTATTTTAAAAAACCTATAAGAAAAAGTGTTGTGGATTCATGACATCAAATGCATGAAAAGGCACCCCCAAGTTTATTAATATAAAGAGCGCTGACTTATATTATTGCAACGTACTCAACATCTACTGATGGATCCTGTAAGATTGAATGCTTACAGAAACCATTTAAGAGACCTGCTTTGCATACCAGAATGAAGCAAGTTTTTATTTGATGATAGTACCTGCTCATTAGATCTTTTTCCCAAGCTTCAATTAGATCTATTCCCCCACCAAAAAAAAACAACTTTGTGCAAATATTTACAGGAACAGACTTCTTGCAATTTTATCCTAATTTCTGTGCTGTAATTTTTTATATTGATTTATTAACACAATGTCAATTTTGTAGCTTCATTACAGAATATTACAGTAGTTGAAACTGTATCTAAAACACCATGCAAATCAGTAACTTCCAACTACAATTTTTATAAAAGGTTAACAGTTTAGCATGATACAATACATAGAAAAAAAACAATTTAACACAATGCTGTTTACCATTTCCAAAATTACACAATTCAAGAAATCCATCTCTGTCCTGCATTACATTTACTCTGCTATGTAGAGAAAGAAAGAAACTTCTTACAAAAGCATAAATGTTGTTCTTGTATTTTTTTGGAATAAAAAAAAACTTGTTATTTTCCAAAAAAAGCTATCAGGTTGTAAGCTTATAAAAATAGAGAACATAAAATAACCAAACTGGAAGCTTATGCAGTCATCAAATTAAATTTTGTAAACTATTTCCATGAAAACAGCCATCCCTAAACAGATAGAAATTGCAAGAGTTGAATTGCAACGAAATGAATAAAGTCCGGTCTAACCACAAGGATGAGGAAATACATTTATATTTTTCTTGCTTAATCTTAATTTACATGTAATATTTATCTTACTAAAACAAGCATCAGTTCTTTCTCTGTAGAAAATGCTGCTACTCCAGCAGGAACAATCATAAAATATATTTGTTCTCACCAGCTATAGCATTAACTGTATGCTGTTTGCGAGGGGCATATCTTCAGTCTAACCAAGTGTAGAATAAGTTGAATAAGTGCAAGTAGGAGTAGCATAGGATTTACTCCATTAAACATGAAGACACGACAAAAAGAACAAAAATGCATCTGTTAAGAAGCCCTAGGAAATATAGAGGTGGATACAAGCCACTAAAATAAGACAGTATTTTATCCTGACAGTAAAACCTGCTGTCATCTCCCATCTATGAGTGGCCCATTATCAGAAAAAGACTTCTCTTCTGTTGTTAACAAATAAGCCTTCTTGAATATGCTAGCTTAATAACATGGTCTGCAATCATATTGTAAACCAAAATATTAGGAAGATTCCTTGCTACAATTATGCTGGCTGGGAATTCTGGGAAATGTGATCTCTGCACACACCCCAGGTCATCACTGGAGGATACCAACTTCAATAAGTGACAATTAAGACACGGCAAATAAAAACAAAGGCTGAATTTTCACCCAAGACTAAGCTATGACTTGTTTAACCATGGTTTATTAAATTATCCAGAATTAATTAAGCCATGCATATCATGCTAAGTTATCAACTGTGGGTTACAAATCATGTCTCAACTCCAGAGGCGGTATTCAGCAGGTTCTGACCAGTTCTGGAGAACCGGTAGCAGAAATTTTGAGTAGTTCAGAGAACCCGCAAATACCACCTCTGACTGGCCCCGCCCCCATATATTCTCTGCCTCCTGAATCCCAGCTGATTGGCTGGCTCTTCTTTTGTTGCCTACGGAGGAGAACGGAGCTGGAAAGCAGGTTAGTGGGGTGGGAAGGGAATGGGATTTTGCAGTAGCCTTCTCCCAGGAGTGGGGTAGGAATGGAGATTTTACAGTATCCTTCCCCTGCCACACCCACCAAGCCACACCTCATCCACCAAGCCACGCCTACAGAACTGGTAGTAAAAAAAATTGAATCCCACCACTGCTCAACTCACACAATATATATAACCAAAATAAACCACATTCCATTACAGCAATACAGTTTGAACTAATGCAAGACCAAATCCTCCTTACAGCTTCCTTCTATTTTTCTAATTCATTCTCGGGGTCCTTCAGACTTCTTTGGGAGATAGTTTTGTGCTTCTTTTATTGTTAGGAGGCAGTGAAAAATCCTGTAACACTATTGATTATTAGTACACTTTTATCCATTGCTCTTCAACCTCCATGGATGTTCTCATTTGATTTTAAAAAGACCCTTACAATGTCTTCCCTTCAGATTTTACTAAATTGTTGGAAACATTTTTCAGGGAGTGCAGACTCCTGGACAAAAGAGCTGTTTGATAAAAGACAGAAAAACTGATATTTTCTTCCTCATTTAAAAAAATAAAATAAACATTGTCACCAGTTGAGAGAAACTTGCAAATATTGTAGAGATTTTTGTCTCTAAAGAGTCTCTTCATTGGTGATGGATATACATGAGGGATATATCTGCATTTAAAGGGAAAAAGTGCTTCACTTGAGTGCATTGCACCAGTTGGCAATTCCTTCAAACATCTGTTTTCCTCCTACTTCAGGGAAAAGTGTGAGAAAAAAATATTAAAGATGAGAGAACAACATGGAAAGTTTTAAGGTGTAAACTAATATTTTAATAAAGAAAGAATGGAGGCTGGTATGTCAATAGCTCTCTGGTCTTTCCTTCATACTCAACCCCAAATATAGAAAGTTGTCAACTTTAGAAAGAATGGAGGATGATATATTAAAAGATTTCTGCTCCTTTCCTACACATGCACACACACACACACCTAAAATACTTTCCGCTGTAAAATATGAAATATATGTCCATTCAGAACTGACATCTTTTCTTTAAAATAGCAACATGTTGAATCTGGTATCTGTAAATCGGACTTGGTCTCCAGTTCTAAAACTCTATTTCTCATGCCATTTCTGAGGTCTTACTTCCACGGTAGGACTTACCTCTGAATAAACATGCATAGAAATCACAGCTCAGTTGAGGTATGGCCAGAAGCATAGCCCACACTGAAATTCTGCAGTGCTGAACTGTTTAATAAGAATAGTTTTGCGACTGTAACACCTAATCATAGTGCAAGCTGGGTAGTAATTACATTTCCCATTTTTTTCAATAATTGTTCACCTAATTACATAAACTGGCTAAGCTCAATTTGTCTTCTCTCAGATTAATTTACTTTCCACTACTTATTACTAGATGCATCTCCCTCTGCTACTTGTATATCTGCAGCCACTCTTATTCATTTAGGACTATTTTCTCATTTAAATGAAATTATTTATTATAACAATAAGGGTAATGGATTATGTAATGTGAACAGATTAGAGGCAGCTGCATTGGAAGAAAGCAATCTCTTCAGTTTTGCTTTCTTTTCCCCCCCTTCATCAGATTATGTCTCAGGTTACAAAGCATCTTGGGACAGAAGGGTTTCCTACTTTGTATTCCCCCCCCACAACTGCAAAGTCTTACATCCAAAGGGAATCATTATCTTCATGATATCATTATCATTATCTTCCTGATACCTGGGGATCTTCCTTTCATAAATGCTACCAGGAATGAAGAGCAAGACTTACAACTGATTACCACAGCTATCACTTCAGTAATTTATTCTGAAGAAGATTATTTCATTGGCATCGCCCTTTTCACTAAAAGGAAAGCATGAGAATATTCCTCTGGTGTTTTTTTTTTAATGAATGGGTGCCTCTGTACTGCAACCCAGCTATTCTAAAAGGGAAGATAATCAAACCCTGAAACATGCCAGATATATTCTGCAAAACCTTTAAAGACAGATGGTGCGCAATGAATGATTAGAAGCACAGCATCGTATAATGAAAGTCTCTGGTAATAATGACAGTTTTGGTAAGCAGTTGCCTTCTGGAATGAGAAGGCAATTGCAGATTTAAGATGGTGCCCGAGTGGCCTCTTGTTCACTGGTCCAGCAGCTGTAGGCAGTACACAATCTCTCTCTAGGTACATCCACTACTTTGAGAGCCACACTGGTTACCAGTTCAAGATGAAGTTTATTGTCTTTAAAGCTCTTCATGGCTCAGCATCTGTATCTCTTTTGTCCACCATTGCCTTCCTAATATAATCTTTTATGTCCCTATATTCAGGGAATGCTATTAAGAGAAGTCTCAAAAGTGAACTTTCCAAAATTAAAGCTTTTGAAAATTAAAATCTGGCTTTTTTTTTAAGCAGGCCTTAAATACCCATATGTTATGGTATGTTTCCTCTTGTGATGTGCAAGAACTCACATTGTCTTAGATAAATCTCAAAAAAAATGTACTTTAAACAGCACACAGATCTTGGAAGCCTAGGTAAACAAACAACAAGGTGAGCAAAGATTTATATAAAGCATGGAAGGAAAAACATTCCCAAATCTCTTCAGACATTTATCTACCCAACATCATCTCAAAACTCACTATAAAGTCCAAACCCAGAGAGAGAGAGAAACAATTTGAGTAGTTGAAAAGAACACCAGAGGGAGGGAAAGATATCTAAGTGTTTTAATCTTGAGAGGTGGTAAAAGGAATATGCTAAATATAATATTGTGGCATGGCACAAATTAGGGGGGAGATCCTTGGTGCTTTCTGAGCTTGGTTATTTCTTGCAGTTTCATTACCCAAACTTGGTAACATCATCAATTTCAACCCTTCATTTCAACCCAGATGTTGAAATATTGTCCTTTATAGGTACTGCACAAATTGTACTTACTCTGGATTTCTTGGAATTTTTGCAGCCTGCAGCAAAATACAGGGATTTTTTTTTTAATTAAAGACAAGTGCTCAGACAAAACTGCAGAAAATTTTATGAATGTATTCTGGAAACTTGCCATCAGCTTCACAATACCTTCACCCTCCAAAAACTTTAGTAAAAACGCCTATATTTCCAAGGGATCACTATAATTGACCATATCAGGAATTTCCAAACAATGGGCTGTAACACTTTGAATTGTTAAAGACAGTTTATAATGAATATTAGAATATTTTGCATAAAGAAAAAAATAGATCTACAGAGGGTGCTATAGCCATCACTCTTCACATTCCTCTGACTCATCTAGAACAGCAGGAGGGCTATGTGAGGATGCTTTTTGTGGATTTTAGTTCTGTATTTAACACAATTCTTCCACATTAAACTAGTGTCTAAACTTCTGGACCTTGGGCTTTCTAATTCAATCTGCCTTTGGATTATGAATTTCCTGTCTGGCCACTCACAGAGGATCAGATTAGTAATCATACCTCTTCAGCCCTTATTCTTAACACTCTTACACCACAGGGTTGTGTGTTGAGCCCTTTACTCTATACGCTTTATGTACATGACTGCATTCGCACTCATGTTAGTAATACTATTGCTAAATTTGCAGATGATACAAAAGTGGTGGGACTTATCATGGTATGGAGACAATAACTTGGTCCTCAACACCAATAAGACCAAGGAGCTTAAGGTAGATAATAGAAGGAACAGATCTGACATGCAGCCCTTGCTTATCAGTGGAGACCAAGTGGAGCAATTGGCCAGTTTTAAGTTTCTGGGTGTTACCCTAAAAGAGGACCTGACCTGGGGTGCCCACATTGCAGCCCTGGTCAAAAGGGCCCAGCAGAAATTATACTACCTGAGACTTCTCAGAAAACAACAACTGAATGAAAAACTGCTGGTGACCTTCTACCATTGCACCATAGAGAGCATTTTAACATACTGCATTTTAACATACTGCATTTTTGCCAATTGCACAGTGGAAAGATAAAAAAGCACTCCAGAGGAAAGCACTTCTTCTTTTCTTCTGTCATTGCCCAGAAGATCATTGGTTGCCCTCTCCCCTCTTTGGAAGAGTTCTATAGCTCCTGCTGCCTTAAGAAAGTTCAAAACATTCTCAAAGATCAATCTCATCCTGGGAACCCTTTTTTTGAACTATTACCATCTGGCAGACGGGACAGAATAATAAAAACAAGGACAAATAGGCTGAAAAACAGCTTCTATACCAGGCAGTAGTTCTTTTGAATTCTGCTGTATAGTGCAGTGTTGGTGTGATGTCGGGGGTTTCCGGTTCAATGTGTGAAGTGTGAAGGATGTTGTGTTTGTGTTTATTTTCATGATGTGCCCTGAAGATGGTGTTTGATTTTGTTGTACGAGATGCAATGACAATAAAGTAAACTAAACTAATATAATGAACTTTTTTGAGCTACACATCTAAAGAAAAATGACTTCCATGCTCCAAGAAATATACTCTGAGTAGCCTCTGGAATTTGAGATATCAGTGGTTAACAGATCAAGATTCCTTTTATATTAGCCACAAAGTAGCAAAAAATACAGCTCCTAAATTTCAATGACTGAGATTTTCATGGAGCTTCATTGTAAAATGTTTACTTTGGAGTCATTTTTAAATGTTCTTAAAGTAGAATGAAATCAAGATGCCACTGAAGATACTTTGAAGTGCACCAATACACGAAGATAGAGGAAATAGTTGGAGATAAATGACATTTTTAATTCAATACATCTGGAAGCCACAGAGATAATACAAGCTGGTTGGTCTGATTGTTCTTTGTTAATTATTGATGTAATTGAAAAATTCATGTTTAAAATTTAATGCTAGCAATAAATGTGTCAGTATTTTATTTTACATATGGTAGCACTTCCATTTTAGCTTACTTGTCCCAAAATTGGTTATTATAAATTGGCATGAATTGATTTATAGCTTATTACCATGTATTATAGACAACTACAATACAATTAATTGGATTCACACCAAATCATTATCCATGTTTACAAGTTACAGTGACTAGATATTAAGGACATGAAATAGAAAAAGTGCATTGTTTTCAGCTTGAAACAAATGTACACCAAAAGTTCTGTCAATTTTCAAATCAGATTTTTAAGGTTGGCTGAAGTTTGAACTTAAATCAGTTTGGGTATCCTGTATTTCAACAAAACCAAATTCAAAAAAGTTTCAAATGTTTCAATGCTACTCAGAATAATTTTCCAGAGCTGCAAAAATCAGATATCTTGAACAGAAATACATAAAATAGCAATAGCACTTAGACTTATATACTGCTTCACAGTGCTTTACAGTCCTCTCTAAGTGGTTTACAGAGTCAGCATATTGCCCCCAACAATCTGGGTTCTCATTTTACCCACCTCGGAAGGATGGAAGTCTGAGTCAACCTTGAGCCTGGTGAGATTCAAATTGCCAAATTGCAGGTAGCCAGCAGTCAGCAGAAGTAGCTGCAGTACTGCATTCTAACCATTGCACCACCATGGCTCTTAATGTTAAATCTTTGCTATCATCTACTGTTCTTCTGGATTTGTGCAGCCCAGATCTGGTAGCCTTAGGCCTGGCCTTTCTGGCATATGTGGATTCTAATTTAATTACTTTAATATGAGGACATCTAGGCTAAATCTGTGTTTCTCATCTCTCACACAAGACACAATGTTTTCCCTCCACTACCTCCTACAGGGCAAGAGAACAACCTAGAAGAACATATGTAATTAATGTTTAGTCAAAATGAGAGTTATATTTACATTTTTTAAAAATAAACCTTAATCAGTGATGTCTATTCCTAAATCTAACCTTGCAGGCAAGAAATGTAAGATATCACCCTTTACACAGACTTCACACTTGCCATAGCTATCTTTCCACATTTTTAAATGCCCTGTAAACTTTCCATTTTAAAAAAAACAGCACAAGAGAATTCAACACACAAAATGCAATGAACTGAATGAATAATGCCAAAGTAAAAAAAAAAAAAAAAAACCTCTCCAAAACAACCCACTAAACCAAACAAACTCAGCACAAAATTTTGGGGAATGGGAGAGAAATAACAATTATGTTGATGATTGTTAATTCTGCATGCACATACACTCTATTGATACTTTTTTGTTCTGTGAACAAGTTTGCCTTTGAACATACTCACTGCATAGACTTGCTGGATCTCAACCAGGACTAACACCATGCATAGAATTGACCCATGACTATAAATAAGAGATAGAACATACAAACTTAACTGACAAACACATCACGCCAGCATTGTACCAGCGTGTTTTGAAATCTTTATCAGTTGGGTGTCAACTCAGGGACAGTTGTACTTGTGCACACAGAAACAACATACCTATGAAATGACCTCCAGCACATCACTGGTTTTTCTCTTGAAGGTATATTAAACACATATTAAACTCCTGTTTACAAAAGTACAATCAATGGCTTACTTTCCAGGCTATTGGGGGTAGTATTTTTTTTCCTTTCTGGTCTGTGTTCACTGCTGGTCACTTCCATGTTATAAGTGTGTGTGCTCTCAATATACGGGGCCTAAGATCCAATATACAGAGTGTATCACTCAGCTGGTTCATCCCTGTTCTTAAGTGAAGGATCATAGACAATGACAAGGCAACGGGACTGAGGGAGAGTCAGGAGCTAAGGGAGGAGAGTTAATGAATGCAACATTGCAACACAGATTATGTAGGGACTAAATAAATCCACGTGGACTCTCTTCCAAAGTGTGCCACACTCAGAGGTTTGCTCATAATTTAAACAAATGGCTGGCATGCATTTCTTAGGTGACGTGAGCCTCTCATCCTAGTATGAAGTATTCCACTAAGGAAAAGTCTAGCTCACAGTGTGACTTAAGCATGCTTAAGGACAGCAGTCACCATATCTGGGCAGTGGACAGGCTGTTGCCATCATTTTGAAGAGCAGGGTAAAGATTTAGACCTCAATTCCCCCTCCAGTAGAAGTTCGGCAAGAGGAGCTTCATCTTGTTGAAGATGAGTTTAATGCAAGCCAGCATTAAAACATAAGTGATCACCTGCCTTGGAACACACATTCTTGCTCAGGATGTCAGGTTGATGAGCAGGAGAAGTACTGCCAGACAATGAAGCATCAAATCAGGCCAAACTTTGTCATCAGTTGCCAAAAACTGAGGCATATATATTATTCGCCTTCCTCTCATTTACTCAAATAGCACAGGCTAGAACATTCTGCATTATTGGCTGTGCCTAAAGACAATATTTCTCTTCCCTCTGAAGGAATCAGAGCCAGGATTCTGGCTTCTGTGGCTGATAGAAAAGGATGGCCTTACTGTTTCCTCCTAGATACAGTCTAATTTTCTCTCCTTCATTTTGGCCATTTCCACAACCTTCCTACCATGTGAAATTGTCAGAATGGATCTCTAGGAACAAGCTGGAAGGTAGAAATGCTAGGGTAGGAAAGGGATTCAAGGTGAAATTAGATTGCCAAAGGTCTCTGTCCTTGTAGTTCACATTCTTGGGTTCACATCAGTTCTAAGAAAAGAACATGTCCCAGCATAACTGTACTTAAGAGGCCTCAACCACCAGTCTTCATGCCTTCTCCGTAGCTGAGGAGACAGCCATTCACATGTTTTGTACAACCACTTGCTCTTAAGCAACCATTTGAACGTTAGGTTGGTGAAGTTCCTCCAGATGGGGACATCATAAGTAATAGGACATTGAAGTGAAGATCAATCTGGCACTGAGTCTACTATTCCTCTTCCCTTTACACTCACAGTAAAGTAACAAAAGTAGCAAAGTTTGTGGCAAATTTGATGTCAGCTGGGATAATTACCATGTTGGCCCATCCTGCACAAACAGGTGTAATTTGTGAGTACTGCAGCAAATGTCAACAACTTGTGCCTCATGGGCTGATCTTCTAATGCTGGTTCCATTGACCATAACCATGACGCTATGGTTGAAACTTTAATGCCCAGAAAGCTGGTTGTCAGACAAGCAGTTCACGGCTATATTCATTTCATTCTGTGTGAATCCTGCCCAGCAGGTTGGTGTAAAACAATACTCGCCTGTTGTTGTTCTATAACATGGATAGTGCTGCAACTTACAGTGGCAGACATCCCCTCCTTCTTGCCTCACCCCAACCAGTGTATCACAAGGTGATGGCACTAAGCATATATTTCAAATGCCAAGATGAAGAAGCTATAGAGTAAGCACCCTTCTATTCACAGCATAGCCAACAATTCTTCTCCCATTGTTGATACAGGAAGAGTACCAACACTTTCTGTGTTTGAGGGGATAGTCAGAAATCATCAGATGAAAGTCTTGGAATCCCGTCTCCTCCATCAAACCAAATGCCTAATCATTCCAAGCAATTGTCTGCATAATACTACATGTTACATCTGATGCCTTTGGATAACAATCCTACAGGCAACTTGATTTGCTTGAAAATGCCTTATTGGTAATCTAATTTTACCTGAAAGTGACTTACTGTTAATCAGTAACTTAGGCTACCTAATAAGCACTATTGGTGGTGATAAAAGCATTTGGATGACATCTACAAAGGATATCCAAGATAAAAAGATGCATGTTGTCCTTCTTCCTAATAGAACATGGATGGATTTTGAAGCAGAAGGTAAAAATAATTCTATAATATGAGGTCCCTTAGGCCTACAATATTCTTGCCTTGGGTAATTCTGGGATGCCACTAAGTGCCATGAATTCTGATTTATTGGAAGGGGATGATCTTCCCCTTCTCTTAATCTGTGTCCTTAGCCCCTTAGTTGTAAGAAGTGAACGGGCTGACTCCCAGAACAATCACTACCTCTTCTAGTTCTTCCAATTCTAGGCTCTTTCTTAACCTTATCTATAATGATGCTAGCTGGAGCTTCCACTCCTGCCTCAGAAGAAGTGATGTAGTCTCCTTAAAATCCAGCCTCCTTACAATTGTTGCCTTTTCCTCAAATCAGCAAATATTATAAGATTGTCTCTCCCTGGTGATATTTACCTGACCCATTAGTCTGACAGGAGAGGCAGGACTTCGAGGGAATGCCATCCGGCAAGATTACACAATCTTTTCTGTTGTGCCCACCCTCTGAAACATCATCCCCTAAATATCGGTTTTGGATATTGGTTTTTCATGAGGCTTTAAAAAACTGGTTCTGCAATCAAGCCTGAGGCCTTGTTATTGGGAGGGCGAGGGAATCCATTTTGTGACTGTATTTATTGTAAAGGTCTGCTTTGAGACATTGCAGTATCCGCTGCTATTTTATATTATATGTGACTTCTATTGTTTTGCTGTTTTGATAGTTTCCCAGAGTCATGTAATTGAGATGGATGGTCATATCAATTTAATAAACAAACATTCTTGCTCTCATCAGCCTCTGATTAGTCCTCTAACTGGCCTAGTTCTTCTAGGCAGTGGGAGAGGGGGTTGGGGCAGGGGTATAAAGTTGTGGGAGTGTACCCGACTAGCTCTAAACTGGAGATTAGAACTGGGGGGAAAGCTTTCAAGCTTTTTTTAATAACAAAGGGGGAGGATTATTATCAGCCTTTAGTTTTTGAGACAGATGTACTGCCTTCTCCAATTATTTTCCCTCACTGTCACAACCCCTGTGACAGAGGTTGTCTGGTCCAAAATCACCCAGTAAGCTTCCATAGTTCAAACTGGACTTGAAGTGAATGTAAGTTCAGGTAGTTCTCACCTTATAACAGTTCATTTAGTGACCGTTCAAAGTTACAACGTCCCTGGAAAATGTGACTTATGACCGTTATGACCTTTGCAATTTTCCCATGCTCACGTGATCAAAATTCAAACACTTGGCAACTGACTCATATTTATGATGGTTGCAGTGTCCTGGGGTCACGTGATCATCTTTTGTGATCTTCTGACAAGCAAAGTCAATGGGGATGTCAGATTCACTTAACAACTGGGTTACTAACTTATCAATTGCAGTGATTCGTTTAAGAAGTGTAGCAAGAAAGGTCATAAATTGAGCAAAGCTCACTTAACAAGTGTCTCACTTAACAACAGCCATTCTGGGCTCAATTGGTGCTGTAAATAGAGGAGTAAAGTAAAATCACCACCCTTCCCATTGAATCAAAGTTGAAACTAAAAGAAATATATGCTGGCATTCAGGCTGTGGAAACTGTTTCAGAAACAGACAGAAAGTATGCACAAAAGAACAGCAGACCAGCAGAAGCAGTGTTGGGATTCAAATTTTTTTACTACTGGTTCTGTGGGCGTGGCTTGGTGAGCGTGGCAGGGGAAGGTTACTGCAAAATCCCCATTCTCACCCCACCCCACTAACCTGCTTTCCAGCTCCGTTCTCCTGTGCAGGGCAACAAAAGAAGAGCCAGCCTATCAGCTGGGACTCGGGAGGCAGAGAATAGATGGTGGTGGGGCCAGTCAGAGGTGGTATTTGCCAGTTTTCTGAACTACTCAAAATCTCTGCTATCAGTTCTCCAGAACTAGTCAGAACCTGCTGAATACCACCTCTGTGCAGAAGCAACAATCATGCCCTGAGTCTTTCACAGCAATTTCTTCCTCCAACTTTTCTACAGCCATTGTTCAATGGTCCTTAGATCCACTCCCTCACTGTATCGACTGTGTACTCCTGAACTGCTTGTTGCCCTGCTCTAATACTTTATGTAGCTCCACCAAACCTAAGCCAAGAGCAGCAGAATATGACTCAACCATTTCTGCTGTCCTGAGGAGAACTCAAAAGCTAACACTCCAATTGCAAGAGGCAAGACAACTTCCAGCCACATCACTTAAAAAAAGCCCACTCAAAATGCTTTCTACCTGAAACAATTGTTCTGTATTTTATCCAAAATATGTGATTTTTTCCAATGCACAAATCACACAAAACAGCTGTTTCACACTCAAAGCAGCTCATGCTTGAAATGTCTTGCACGCAACTTTAACCAAAGCCAAACAAACCACATTATAGCTTAGCGTGATCTGCAATTTCAGAGTTTGCCTTCTTCCTTCTAGTTGACTTTTCCATATATTATAAAAAGTGGTAATTCATTCAAATGAGTTTGTTCTTCTGTTCTTTATTATTGAGTATCTATAAATCACTTGATTGTCCACTGAGATTTTCTCCTAAAATAAATTACATAAAATGAAAGGCAACACCCTTAAAACAAAAAAGCAGAACAAAACAATATTAACATTAAACATTGTTCATCAAAGCCCAAGTGAAACAATATGATTTTCTGTACTTCTAAATTTCAGTAAGGATTGGAGCAACAGTCAAGAGCCCACAGTTTCCATAGAAAAGTTTCTTTATACTGATTGTCCAAATCTTGTGATAGGTTGTAGCACAGCTTTTATGATAAAGAAGATATATAAGGGCATATTTATACATGAAGTAACATCTTTGCTGATATTCTACCTCTAACCTGTTTAGGATTTCCAAAACAAGAATAGAGACCTAGGTTCAGAAACTAAAAGGAAGCAAGTATAGTTGGTTCCAGACTGGTGATTATTTTTCTCTAAACCTTATATCCATCATCACTTGTTATCCTATATGCATTACACTTTTCAAGGGCAGCATATTACAGTGATCTAAATGAGAGGCATTGAACACTATCAATCACTATGGCTACTTTCTCTCTTCCAGAGGGTACTGCTGGCTAGTTATCCAAAACTATTCACAATGCTCCTGGCTGCAGCAATCAATTGGTGTCCAACAGGAAGTTTGATTGGCTCAAGACAGAGTTCTTTGAAGTAACACCTGATCTGGCAACTTCATACAGTGCCAGCTCCATCTACAACTTCAGCTCTACTCTGAACTGAAACTCTGTTTCTCCCTAATCCCACACTGTGGCCAGAACCAGGCTTTCTATAAATTCCAAATCATCAATAAAGCTGTTAAGTATTATTGCCATAGGGACAAGATACTGCAGCAGAAGTGTGGATCTCCTCTCCTCTCCTCTCTCCTCTCCTCTCCCCAGGAGGAAAGACAATACAGAACCCTGAGCAGCTCCATGAACCAAGGACAGGAGGCAAGCAATAATCTCATAAGATTATCTTCTAGGACTTTTAGATCAGAGGCACTACAAATGGTATCACAAGACTCATACAGCCAAATGTCCCAGAAGGGTACCATGATCTAGAACAACGTCTTTTTTTAAAAAAAATCCAAAGTGGCCAGATGTAAAATCAAATAATGAATCAGGGTCATAAACATAAAGATCTCTTTGCACAGAAAAAGATTTGAGGGGCCCTTGGTGAACTCTGAGCTTGGTTGCTTTCTTACATACATTTCATTACTAGGTAACATCATCGATGTAAGATCTCTTAATTCCAGAAAGAAAAGACTGCGTTTCAGCTCTATCAGATCACTGTTTAGCCAACTCAGAGTATGATAATTCTGTGTATGGGAGAGCAGGAAAGGAGCTTTCTCCCCCAGCAGATTATAACAGCAAGAGCAACAGCTTATTTAAGAAGCATTTGAAGCAATATCTTCTCTTTCCTCTACTCGGTTATACTCTCCTCACTAAGGGAATATCCACTCAAGGACTCTGCCAGCCTTAACGCAGCTCCCAAGAGGTCTGTAGGGGGCGTGCAAAAGTGCACCAACGTGCCTATCGTCGCTGTCCTATTGTTTATTTTTCTTATATGTACCCATTTCATGTATTCATAACTACGTATATATTTATACCTATTATCTTGTATGCGATTGACAAATCAAAATAAATAAATAAATAAAGATAAAGAAAGAAAGATCTCGTCTTACCCCTTCTATGGGTCATTTGCACTAGGTTCTGAAAAGATATTACTACTTTAACAGCTGTGCATTTCCCTTTCAGTAACCCAAACAAAACGAGCAAAGCTAAACAGGAGTGTGTCAGTTCTACCTGGTTCATCTGAACATCACATCTTTTTTCTGTGTTTTTTATCCTCCCTTTCTTTTGGATTTGGGCAATGAGATTTTGCATCTGCAGCATTTGCAGAAGCTCAAAGCAAGACAGTGATCTTTTCCACTGGTTCTCAGTATTACAAACAGATGTTGCTTCAGGTTGTAGCTGAGGGTATGGGAATGGAAATATGGTACGGATGGAAGTTCATCATTAATTCCTAGAGTTTGGCTCAATGGTTCATCCTCTGAAACCCCTCTTTCAGATTCCAATTATCATTCAAAGAGGAAAAGCTAAGCCTCTCTTCCCCCCTCCTTCTAACAAAGCACTGCAAATGGCCTCTCCTTAAAAAAAAAGACCCATATAAGCTATAGAGGCCCATTCCTACAATACTTGATGCTACTCAGCAATCTAGGAACATGGTTACCTGACCCACCACACACCACAGCTGACTCACAAAAGGTGGACTTTCTTCCAATCTTGTTTGAAAACAAATTCATACAAAAAAAAGCTCAGGTGGTAACAGAAAATTTGGCGAAAAAGCTAGTTCTAGGAAGAACCTGATTGTGCCATCTATTCCATGGTTGGCTTTTATTGCTCCTGCCTATAAAATGGGGAAAATAATGACCTCCCCTTTAAAAATAAATCGCATTTACATACTACTGTAATAGAATGAATACAAAACTGTCATTTTTAGTTAATCCTTGCTTTCTTTGGCCTTCATCCATGAGGTAAATATTTTTCCCCCAGGCTTGTTTGGGATCATAGAGGAGAGACATAAAAGAAGTAATTTGGAACTAGCTCTTTCAGTGGAGCTTCTGTTGTGAAAGAACAATGGATAGAAACTAATCAAAGAGAGAAGAAACCTAGAACTAAGAAGAAATTGCCTGAAAGTTAGAACAATTAACCAGTGGAACAACTTGTCTTCAGAAGTTATGAATGCTCCAACACTGAAAGTTTTCTAAGAAGGGATTGGACAACCATTTGTCTGAAATGGTATAGGAGACCTCCAAGGTCCCTTCCAACTCTGTTATTCTATTCCAGTGATGGCGATCCTTTTTGTTGTGGTGTGCCGAAAGCACGCATGTGTGCCGGCACCCACAATGCAATGTGCCCCACCCCACTTGAGGGAAGCCTCTGGCATCTCTGGTATTTCTGGAAGGCCCGTTTTTCAGCCTCCCGAGGCTGCAGAAGCTTCCCTCAAGCCTACGGGAGGGTGAAAACGGCCTCAAACAGGCCAAAAATCAGCTGGGAGGCACGTGCATGTGCAGTGCAGGTAAGTTTGGCTGGGGCTCACATGACCACACAAATGGCTCTGCGTGCCACTTATGGCACACGTGCCATAGGTTTGCCATCACGGTTCTATTCTATTCTATTCTATTCTCAGAGCTTGAGTCTAATTTAGCAGCTCTTCAAGGAACAATGAAGAACCAGTTGCCCTCTTCAGATAAGACTGAACAATGGTTCCCAGCATCCCACAATCACTCTTTCCCACACTGGCTGGGTTGCCATTGCACAACTTCTGGAGGTCCACAGGATTTCCCAGCCTGGCAATATAAAGTAAAATTGTTCCTGAGCCATCAGTTTCATTGCTTTGACAACATTCAGTTGCATTTTTTAAGAGTAGGAGAAGGAGACCTACAGAAACTTGTTTCCATTTAACAAAGAAATTCTCCTTTTATTAACAGCAACCACAAAAGAAAATGAAGGGTGACAAAGAAAAAATAATCCATAAAACTTTCTGCATTTATCAGTCGATAGAAAGATATAAATTCAACATGTCTCCACTGAATATTCCTTACCAGCACATGTCCAACTTCGTTTCTTTCTGATTCCATTACCCTCTGCCAGGGCTGGCAGCTTGTTAAAGAACTGGTCCCTCTTGCTTCTCCATGGATCATCAAAATGTCACCAACATTAGCCAGTTCATTTCTATAAGAAAGCAACAGCCAAATTAATCTTTGTGGTTTTTTACTGCAATTATGCAGTTTATCCTTTCTTATTATATGACCAAAACATATTCATCCATTCACGACATGACCTTTTACTTTATTTAAGTTTTGTAATATGAAGTATGAAACATACTGATTGGCAAACTGTTCCCCAGTATTGCCAATGAAATACCTTCACAGGCTCGTTATTTTGGGTAAGCCAGCATAATATCAAACACAAGCTGATGAAACACGGCAATGAAACAGGGATGCACAATGAATTTTCAAGTTCAACAGCTCTCTTTCTCTCTCTTAGACTTTGTACTGGGTTTCCTCTTCCATCCTCCTATCCCACTTCAGTGCTCAACACAAGACAGAAACAGCAAAAGCAGCCTATCTTTAATAATCTATCCTACCATTCTTTTTCTTTGCACCAGAAACACCACGAGCATGAGGAGAAGAATAACATATAGAAGCACTTTCTGATTACTGTGCTTGGCTTAAGACCGCGAAACACTTTGGGTCCTTTAATTTTAGTCTGACCTTTGCATCAGTCCTTACCTTCTTAGGAATCATATTTTGCTCTCATGATCTTCAGTTCCCTTCTTTCCACTCTAGGAGTGACACAGTCTTACCTTTCCAGGACACCCTCTAAATACATTTCCTTCCACATTTACAATAAACTGCCACTATTTACATATTTTGAACTTCATCTGTTTTTCTTCTGCTGCTGCTGCAATATACAGTATACTGTATCTCTCTGTGAATGAACACCACTCAATGGTGCTGAAATAACTCAGGAAGACACTTAAGAGGTTCTCTACTTACGTCAGAGGGGCGCGGAATTTTTTTTATTTTTTATTTTTTGGTAGCATCTGAGCCATGCCTTGTCAATGCAATTATAAATGAAATAATAAAACCGTCTTCTGACCTGCTAACAGACTACAGAAGGACATAAACTATAAATGAAGCAAAGTTACAAGTTGTTTTGTGTTCCTCTTTACAGACTTTCTGCTTACACAAAAGAGAAAGACAGCACAGCAACACTTAGGTAATAAATACAAAGCTGAAGAAAATACTTATTTTCATCTCTTTCAGTGCCTTCAGCATCTTACATTCAGGTTTTCATCTGGTGTGAATTCCTTTCCTGAGGTAGCTCCCTTTACTGTCCTATTTTTTCCAACTGGTTGAGGCAGCAAGAGAATGATGTTTTCTTGTCTACTCTAATGAGCTGCATTGAAGCTTTATTTATCTGTAGGAATTTTTGGAACCTTAGCCTCCACCAAATGTGATGGCCCACAATTTCCATCATCCTGTTTGTCTGAAGATGACGGTACTTCAACCTCTTCTGAATATGAAAGGTATAAGTTGAGAAGGTTACAAAAATCTAGATACCACTCAACATCAAGGAAGAGACAAAGAAAAATCTAAAGTATTCGCTGCTATTTGGTGCATTTTGATTTCAGCAATCCACATCAGGTAGCCTAAATTTCCCTCCCCATAAGCCCCATAAGGCATGTTTTATGGGGTTTATGGGGAGGGAAATTTCTCACCAGCACACAGATCAGGCCCAAATTATCTCCCCTAGCCTTGAGGTAGGAAATACCTTCCCCAAATTTCTAACTGCCTTGTCTTAGAATCTCTGATATCTGACATTCTCCAGATCTCAAACTATCTGGAAGTAGAAGACTGTCTTCAGACTTCATTTCAATGGTGTGTTTTTTTTCTAAAAAAAAAAAAAAAATCAGGTACCACTATAGAAAAGCGGACCTCTGAACGCATGCAGAGTATTTTCTCAACCACAAGGTAACCAAAGCCTAATAAATTGGCATTTCCACTACGATGCGAGAAATCACGAGCGACTTTCTTTTTGAGGGGAGGGGGCGGGAGAAACAACAACGATTAAGATTATTGGTAAATCAATTGATTAGACGTAGCGAACCGAATAGCAATATTCCCTTTGATCGGCTGAGAAGGAAATCCGAACCTGTTATCTTACCATTGCAGGAAGAGAAGTCCGGGCGCCCCCATTCAGGGAAAGGCTGACCACACAGCGGCGGCTGGCTGCATCTCGTCTGCGGCGCCCCGTTAAGTCGAGAAGCGATCGCGTTAGGAAGGAGCACTCTACCTCAGCCGGTCCGCTCCCGCGCGCCCTTTTGGGCGCCCTGTCCCTTTTTCAAGTCTCGTGTGAGGCTGCTTGGCAAAGTTACCGTCCCGGGCGGAGCGAGCGAAGAGCGAGGAAGATGGGAAAGCCTCCCTCCCCTTCCCCCCAGATTGAGCAGCCGGCTCCAAAGGTACGAGCTCAAGCAGCCCAGCTTCCCGGCTTCTCTCCCGCTGCTCGGCTTCCCTCAGAAAACGCCGCGCGCTCTGCCTGCTTTTTCTCCCCACGCGGCCAATCACAGCGCGCTCGCTGCCGCCGGGAGCCTTCCTCAGCTCCAGGGGGAAAGAGGCGGAGGAGGAGGAAGAAGAAGAAGAAGAAAGAAAGAGAAAAGAAGGCGAAGAAGCAGCGGGAAGCAAAAGGGCTCTGCTCGCCCGGCTGTACTCAGCACCTGCCCTCCCGCCCTGCTTTCTCGCGCCCTTGGTGCGCTCTCGGTCTCTGGCGACTCCTTGTCCCGGGTCGGCCGCTCTACGGAGCGCCCTCCTCGCCCGCCAACACTTAGCCGACGGTTGGCTAGCGCAGAAAGAGTGAGAGCTCTTCGGTTCCCCTTCCCGCCAACGCTGCTCCCAAATTATCCGGAGCTACGCCCTATAACGCTGTAGGCTACGGGAAGAAAGGCAACAGGTGCGGCTTCTTGGGCTCGCCCTTCGCAGCTCGGCTCCCAGGCGGGTTCACTCCAAAGCTTTGCTCTCGCTGACTCTCTCTAACCTGAGCAAAAAACAAAACAAACAAACAAAAAAATAAGGGCATTGTGAAAGTGAAGCCCTGAATGAAAGAGAGGTGGGGATGAGAAACACCTGTGTCCTTCCAGAAGTTGTGCAAAGCCAACTTGCAGCTTCCCGAGTTAACCTAACTGGGAATTGTGGTTCAGTTACATGTAAAAGGTTGTAGTCTGGTGCAAAGTGCTTCAAAGAGCTAGTTCATAATTCAGAGCAGCAAGAGTTTTCATTTTGCATGGGCCTGGGAGCCTGACACCAGGGATACTGTGATACGCACAAGACCACTTAATAGCAATAGGAATAGCACTTACACTTATATATCTCTTCACAGTGCTTTACAGCCCCAAGCGTATTGCCCCCAACAATCTGGGTCTTCATTTTACCTCAGAAAGTTGGAAGGCTGAGTCAACCTTGAGCCATGGGATTCGAACAGCCAGACTGCTGGCAGCCAGCAGTCAGCAGAAGTAGGCTGCAGTACTGCATTCTAATCACTGCCACCGCTGCTCTTAACACAGCTTTCCTTTCTTGGCAGCTAGCTTTGTGGCAGCATATTTTCTTTGGTCTACAGGTGTTCAACCTGAGGAAAAGGAGATGCTATGACTAACAGTTTAAGCAGCAAAAGACAGAGCTGAGAGTGTGTCACCCAGGATCAAACGCGAGAAGGTCTAATGAAACTAATGTATTGCTGATTATTCCTATGCACAAGAAACTTCTCAAGTAATGGTTAATACCCACTTAGGGTCAACAGAATTCAAGAGAGGTTGGGTTTAGTTTGCTTGTAGCTACATAAGGATTCAAGGTTGATCCCTCTTTTAACCCTGCCACAAGGTCCTATCATTTCTTCTCCTACATCATCTAGAACAGCACAAAAACAATTAAACAGAGTTGCCTTCATTGAAGCTTGTTCCAACGAAACAGCTAACACAAATATTAAAAGATTGATTTTATTACTTTAAAATGTTTTGGTGTCTTAATTGTAATATATTCTTTGAACTGTAAGCTGTCCAAAGTCATTGACTGAGAAGGGTGGTTATAGAACTGAATGAATGAATGAATGAATGAATGAATGAATGAATGAATGAATGAAGCAGCAGCTTAGAAGGCAGACTAAGAAGAGTCAGCAGTAGAGAAACCAGCATAACTATTAAATTATTTTCATTCCAAGACCAGCCATCCTCTCCCCTCCCAAGAAAGAAAAAAGCCCTGTAACTAAAGGGGAAAAATTGAGACAAAGAATAACCTGATCTGTCATTCATGAAAGATCAGGCCTATACATGAAAGTCCATTAAACTGATTTACTGCTAATCATACAGTAAATGATTACATTTACTGCATGATTAAATACAAGAAATAATGGATGGAAACTGAACAAGGAGAAATTTAACCTGGAAATAAGGAGAAACTTTCTGACAGTGAGGACAATCAACCAATGGAACAGCTTGCCCTCGGAAGTTGTGGGAGCGCCATCACTTGAGACTGTCAAGAAGAGATTGGGCTGCCATTTGTCAGAAATGGTGTAGGGTCTCCCGCTTGGGCAAGGGGTTGGACTAGATGACCTACAAGGTCCCTTCCAACTCTGATTATCTGTTAAATCTGTTAAATCATGCCTCTGCACAGGATTCTTCTTAACTTGAAGTTAAATAAGAGTCAACAGAATTCAATGGAAGTTGAACTTAGTTCACATGTGGCTCTGTTGGGATTCTAGTTGATCCCCTTTTAGCTCCATCCCAGAGGTTCTGTCACTCTTCCTACTCCCAGCTGCCTTTGTATTTTAAGTGGAATTAAAACTCAGAGTTTCCTGGATTCTACCTGGATGCCTTAACCAACTCCCATTAATACAAAATACTAAACGTATTGCCTAATTTCCTACCCTCCATCCACAATTGTACCCTCAGTTTGGTTCACTGCTTGTACCAACTCAGAGCTTTGGTCAAGAAAGAAAGCCAAAATGCTAGATAGATAGAAAGCAACCAACAGTTCTAAAACATTGCTTTTGTCCCCCTCGCACAGTTCATTGCTGTGATAAACAACCATTTATATTTTCTTGGCTTTTTGCTCATTATAAATGCTCTGTATCCAAGTTATTTAAAAAATTGAAACTGCAACTCATCTTTTTCAAAACCACAAGCATGAAAGACCATTCCAAATTGTCAAAAGCTTTTTCTGCATCACGGAAAAAAAATCACAGGTGCTTTTAATTTGTTTAATTAATCATGTAAATAACATTCATAATGTGTGTAATGTGATTTCTGATGTATCTGTTTGGAAAAAAAACTAGTCTAGTCATATTGTATCATTTTAATTAAAAAGTCATTTGACTTCTTGCAAGCACTGCTATAAAAATATGGGATAACTGATCACTACCCTGCAAACATAACTACAGTATACGATACCAGTATCCCCAAGGTATGAAAAATTTTAGGAAACTCCATATTTTTTACAAAGATCACCTGCAAGTGAAACCAGAGACTCAATTCAAGCTTTGCAAAAGCATAACAGAAGCCTGTTTATTATTAAAATTCAGGGAAGATTCTTCAAACTATGAACATGAGTTTCTGCAAACATTCAACAGAGTGAACTCTCTTAATGCTTCCCCTTTTTTGTTAATGCTTGTAAAATTGTAGGCATTATCCCAGGGAAAGAACTATACTTTCAATCAAAAGATAAAATATATTTTCGTTTGAACATCCCCATTTAAACCAGAAAGAAAGACTAGGCTAGGCTGGGAATGGGTATGTGTGTCTAAATATATGTATACAGTGTATACTTTTCTTAGCTTACTGATATTGATTTGAAGCACTAATTTTTGAGCCATTGAAATAGTTGTAATCTCAGCGTTCATAATTTATCATGTCTTTTGGCTGTGTCCAAATCTGACCATCATAGTAAAGCTTTTTGTTTAAAATAATGGTAAAGAGATCCTGTCTATCGCTGCTTAAAAAAAAACTTTATTCCCATCCCCTCAGTCAAGAAAGGGGAAAGAAAAAGCCATTTATCTCTTCTGTTTCACAATTTACTAATGATTTCCCAAATTCCTGAAGTAAAACTTGGTTTTCTTTTTATTTGTTAATTATTCTGACAAAGGATAAAAGTAGTCAAAGGAGAAGAATATTCTTCTCTCACTTTTATTTTCTCTCTAACCACTCAGATAGCCGAATGTTACCAAGAAAGGTGATGTTATCTCTCTTTATTTCTCCTTCTTCGTCTCCTTCTCAAACAAAAAAAATCCCTCTTCTTTTTCCTTCTGTCAAATGATACTTTCTTTATTCTCCATTCTTGAGCTAAGCTATGCCTTTCTTCCAACTTATTTAGCCCATTTGGGTATGTATGAATGGTACATCTTTATTTTACTTTATTTTCCTCTTCTAATGAAAATCTCTGTATTTGGTTTCTCTGCCTATACTTGCTCTTGGTGTTCATTTCATGAAGCTGAATATCTTCCCTAAAGGTCTTATTTCCCCTGCCTTTTTTAAAGAAAAGTTGCTCTTTTTCTTTCCCTCACTAAACCAAATGTATTAAATTCAGTTCATAGAATGTTAACATTGTAAGGAAAATTGCTGGAAAAGAAGTGTGGCAGGAATTGGAAAGGGCATGGAGAAAGCAGATTGGTTTCAGGCCTAGGAACAGGAAAAAAAATTGTATTGGGTACTGTTGACAATAATCTCAGTGGGACTTAAAATAGGATGCCCCTGTTTGTCCTGTCTGGTCTCTGGGTAGGAAGAGTTCAATACCACTTTCTACTAAAATCTTTTGTCAACCTTCAGGGATTGGAAGTCAGGAACACTATCTCCAGTGATTCCACACCCTCCAAACTGGGCAGATCCAATCAGTTTTGGTGGCAGAAATGAAACTGAACCTTTAGTTTCTTAGTCACTTATATGTAAAAAAAAGCTTGGTCCTCTCCCCATTTTGTGTAACATTTGCATGAAATTGTTGAGAAGGTTCAGGAAGATGCATCGGTCAATATACTGATGATATCCATCTTGATGTGTCTATCTAAGGTTTAATAACAAATATGACAGAAATCTTAACTAGTGGCTAGGAGGAGTTAATGAGAAAGAACAAATCTAAGATGAATTCTAGAATATCAAGGATGCTGAACAAAGGTTCAGAATCCTTCACACTGCTTCATACTCGTACCTTTAGCTTTTGTTGAGATGTCATTATTCATGAAAGAGCAGGTCTACAATTTCTGGATCCTTCAGTACTCCTATCTCCAGCAGGTAGAGGTTGTGATCAAGAAGACTTTCCCCCTATTTTGGTGGATGTGTGTCATTTGCAGCCTTTTCTCTGGAGGTTCTAGAAACAATAATTGATATCATTGTCGCCTCCCAAATTGGATTACTGCAATTTGTTCCATGGGGGGATGCCCCTGAAGGCAATTCAGATGCTTCATCTGGCTTAAAATCATATTAAGAGCAATTGCTTTCTTTTCGCTGATGATGTAAAGCTGTTCAATACCACAGACAATACTGCTACCCTACAAAAAGATCTTGACTATGTATCAGAATGGTCAAACAAATGGCAACTTCAAATCTCAACAAATAAATGCTCTGACTTACATATTGGCAAAAAAAATCAGAAAATAAAATACAAGCTGAATAGTCAAGATCTTGTTGATGACCCAAGCTCTGTAAAGGACCTTGGAATACTCACCTCTAATGATCTAAGTGCTAGAGCCCACTGCAACTACATAGCCAAAAAGGCATTAAGAGTTGTTAACCTAATCTTACGTAGCTTTTTCTCTGGTAATATCACACTACTAACCAGAGCATACAAAACATTTGCTAGACCAATACTCGAATACAGTTCATCAGTCTGGAACCCACATTACATATCTGATATTAGCACAATTGAGAAAGTCCAGAAATATTTCACAAGAAGAGTTCTCCACTCCTCTACTCGTTGTAGAATACCTTATGCCACCAGACTTGAAATTCTAGAACTAGAAAACCTTGAATTACGCCGTCTTCGGTCTGATTTAAGCATGGTATATAAAATCATACATTGCAATGTCCTACCTGTCAATGAATACTTCAGCTTCAACCATAACAACACAAGAGCACACAATAGATACAAACTCAATGTTAACCGCACCAAACTTGATTGCAGGAAATACGACTTCAGCAATAGAGTGGTCAATGTCTGGAATACTCTACCCGACTCTGTAGTTTCTTCCCCAAACCCCAAAAACTTTAACCTTAGACTGTCTACTATTGACCTCACCCCTTTCCTAAGAGGTCTGTAGGGGGCGTGCATAAGCGCACCAACGTGCCTACCGTCCCTGTCCTATTGTTTCTCTTATTCTTCTTTTATTTTTCTTATATGTACCCATTTCATGTATTCACAACTATGTATACACTTATACTTATTATCTTGTAAACAATTGGCAAATCAAATAAATAAATAAATAAAATAAATAAAATGCACTTGGTGATTGCTCATGATCAATGCAGCGGAACACCACTAATTTTGCAGGAGCTGCAGCAGATAGCAGTATGATTCCAGATACAATTCAAAAATCTGGTTATTTCCACTAAAGCCCTCTATAGCTTGAGTCCCCATTATCTTCAGGGCAGTCTGACCCAAATATAATCTGTGCAGCCACTCTGTATAGTCCAAGAGGATAGGTTGAAATTCTTAGCAGCACCTTCTAAAGGGAGGATGGCCCCATTTCTGATGTCTTCTTAAAGGTGCTTGTTTTGTTTTGTTTGTCCCAAAGGTGCTTGGTTTTTTTTCAGGAGACAAGTGGACTTTCTTGTTTTTTCTTTGAAGACATTTCGTTTCTCATCCAAGAAATATGATCCTTCTATGCACAAATTCCACCCGCGCTTTCTACAATTTTGTAAACAACAAACTAAAAGATTCAAGGTCCATCCCACCTCTGAAAGGACCTAATGGTAAAGACTGCAACAATGACACCATTAAAGCCAACCTCTTTAACACATTCTTTGGCTCAGTATTTGTAAACAGCAACAGATCATGCCCAGTATTTCCTAGTCGAACCACAGACAACTACAATGATCTAATACATATCGATTTTACACAAGACAATGTTGAAAAAGCACTACGCAATCTAAAACCATCTCTATCTATTGGACCGGATGGAATATGTGCCTACTTCTTAAAAAAGCTATCCACTGCCATAGCCAAACCTCTAAGCATAATCTTTGAAAAATCTTTCAGCTCCTTGCCAAACTTATGGTCACAATCCATGGTCATCCCCATCTTCAAAAAGGGAGACCCCGGCCTAGTTGAAAATTACAGACCAATCTCCTTATGCTGCGTCACCTGTAAAGTCATGGAATCAATTATTCACCAGTCCATCATCCTCCACTTAGAGACAAACAACCTGCTCTCTAATAAAAAATTTCGTTTCAGAAAAAAACTATCCTGCAATCTGCAACTCTTACACTGCAAAAACATATGGGCTACACAACTCAACCAGGGCAAAGCAATAGACGCAATCTACATAGACTTCTGTAAAGCCTTTGATTCAGTGGTACACAACAAACTACTCCTAAAACTAAAATCTTATGGTATCTCTGGACAACTGCATAACTGGATAGAAGCATTCCTGTCAAACAGACAACAAAAGGTTAAAATTGGGAGCATCCTATCAAATTCTGTACCTGTAAACAGTGGTGTCCCCCAAGGCAGTGTTTTAGGACTAACTCTCTTCATACTCTACATAAATGACCTCTGTGATCATATTAAGATCAACTGCATTCTCTTCGCTGATGATGTAAAGCTATTCAACACCACAGACAATACTGCTACCCTTCAAAAAGACCTCGACTATGTATCAGAATGGTCAAACAATTGGCAACTTCAAATCTCAACAAATAAATGCTCTGTCTTTCATATTGGCAAAAAAAAAATCAGAAAATAAAATACAAGCAGAATAGTTAAGACCTTGTTGAGGATCCAAACTCTGTCAAGGACCTTGTCATGCCCCTGGTGGAGTCTGACTCTGAGGAAGAGGAGGAGTCTGACTCTGAGAAAGAGGAGGAACAGGGAGTGGGAGTGTGGCTTCAGAGGTGGTGGAGGAGGCTGGGGAAGGGCAGAGGCCAGCTGAGCAGTCAGAGGAGGATCCAGGCCCATCCCCTATCCATCCTAGGTCACACAGGGAGGAGAGGATCAGGGAAAAGTGAGGTCTACTCAAGAGGAGATTACCATGATCCTCCTCATGGCTTGCAGGTGGGAGCTATGTATATAAGTTTGCAACTGCGCAGTTAGAATTGCTGAAGTCAATTAGTGTTCACCTTGAAAGAGGCTTATTTTTGCTGGTGTTCTTACCATGGACTTTTCTCGGTTATTTTCCTGGAGTTTATAATTAGTTATCTCGGCTTGGTTCAGAACTCTCATCAATGCGGTTTGTTTTGGTTTTTGGTTTGCCTCATTGTTTACCTTTGTGACTTTAAACTGTGCCTAATAAAACAGTGAAGTTAAGTTGAAGGCTTTACCTGACTTTAATATATGTTTTGGGTTTTGGGTTATTTTGAGAGACTACGGGTCATCACAGACCTTGGAGTACTCATCTCTAATGATCTAAGTGCTAGAGCCCCCTGTAACTACATAGCCAAAAAGGCATTAAGAGTTGTTAACCTAATCTTACATCTCTTTTTCTCTCATAATATCACACTACTAGAGCATACAAAACATTTGCCAGACCAATACCTGAATACAGCTCATCAGTCTGGAACCTGCATTATGTATCTGATATTAACACAGTTGAGAAAGTCCAGAAATATTTCACAAGAAGAGTTCTTCACTCCTCTACTCATTGCAGAATACCTTATGCCACCAGACTCGAAATTCTAGACCTAGAAAACCTAGAACTATGCCGCCTTCGGTCTGATCTAAGTGTAGTATATAAAATCACACATTGCAATGTCCTACCTGTCAATGAATACTTCAGCTTCAACCATAACAATACAAGAGCACATAATAGATATAAACTCAAGGTAAACCGCACCAAACTTCATACGACTTCAGCAACAGAGTGGTCAATATCTGGAATACTCTACCTGTCTCTGTGCTTTCTTCCCCAAACCCCAAAAACTTTAACCTTAGACTGTCTACTATTGACCTCTCCCCTTTCCTAAGAGGTCTGTATGGGGTGTGCATAAGCGCACAAATGTGCCTACCATCCCTGTCCTCTTGTTTCTTTTTATTTTTCTTATATGTATCCATTTCATGTATTCATAATTATGTTTATACTTATACCTATTATCTTCTAAACGAATGACAAATCAAATAAATAAATAAATAAAGCTTCGTCAGCTCTGGCAGGAAAGTGGGGAATGGAAGGATTTATATTCCTTGCAGGAAACCATGACCTGGATAACTGAGAATCTGTCGAGACCTTTTGTTTTGTTTGTTAAATTTATTTGCTGCCTATTTCATTGCGGGACTATTCTAGGCAACTTTTGGAAGAGAAGATATAATTTTGTTGGAATCAGTCAAATTGTGGGACACTAATCAGTCTGCATGATTGGTTTATACTTTTGCTTATGTTGCTTTTAATAATGTGATGATGTAATGTTCATAGATGATCTCGTAAGCCGCTTTGAGACCTAGGAGATGACACATATGAATCAATGTAAGAAGTGCATTATAAAAATAATGAGACTGCTTAAGACTCTGTTATTTGATGTCCGTTTCTTTTAACGGAACAATGGAATAAGAAACAATTATACTAAAAGTTTCTGATTATAAAAAAAAATCAATTATTGTCTGTAACTCCCTAAAATGAGAATAGGCTATTTTAAGGAAAGGAGCAAGCTGAGCAATTTATTCATTTGTACAATTTATATAGCCATCCATCTCACATCCATGACTCTGGGCAGCTTACAAAATTAAAAACGCAACAAGGAATACAAAAAGAACTAAAAAGAAATAACCATAAAAACAATTACCTGGTCCCAAGCCACTGAAACAGTTCCAGATAATCTGCTTCAGGCAGGATCCTGTGAAGCAACAATCTTCTGAACAATCTATCCTGAAAAAAGGAAACCTGATCAATGGACAACTGTCCAGTGTGTATTGGTCTTTTGATGAATTCTTAAGGAGAGGATGGATCAGTGAGTTGGCACTGCAATTTCTTAGCCAATATTATTTTTGCATTAGTTAGGGCTGGCAATTTATATCCAAAACTAAACAGTAAGATGAGCCCAGGAACTGTCAAGATGAACCTCTCTTAAAAGAACATGTCATCCATGGTTTTCAAACTGGGAGTCTCTGTACTAGAACTATACCATTAGCATTCAGAAGTAAACAGAAGGATCATCAGCTTGTAAATCTTCTGGCACTACTCTGGCTCATTAAAAGGGGACTCTTGAGACTGGAATTTGTGTATATATGCCTCACATGTCACCTGTCAATATGAAGACTCCATAAACATCAAGCAAGAGCCTTCAGTCTTCTTGGCAAAATAGCAAACCATCAAGTTCCTCTAAATACAAGCTTAAAACCGAACAGTTCCATTTGTGTCATCATTTTGGACACATTTTTAATTAGCTGAAATTCACTAGTCACCCACTGAGCAACATGTATAATTCTTAAATGCCATTAGCAAGAGAAAGAAAGGTTCCAGCTTCCAAGAAAATGTTTAGTTTTTGATATGGCTTAACGTTGGAATTGATCTCCTCCATTGCCAGATTGAGAGAGGACATTTTAAATTTTAAAAACACCTTGGCTTCATTGACATAACCTAACTTATGGTCTTTTATTGGGAAGTGGTCTAAATGTTTTCAAGCACATCTATTTGCCAAATCTTCATGATTTATAGATGACATAAAATAATATAATGGCAATGAATAAGAAGATGTGATCGTAGATGAAGAAGTTGTATTACAGAGATTTGATTAGAAAGGGAAGTGGTATATTGTCCCAGGTTTTCTTCTCAACATCTGAGAAAAGAAACTGAGTCCAGTATGTGGATAGTATGATTCCATCCCCAAAACCTCAGATATTTTGAATTGAGTTCTTGAGTCTAGATGATCAAGCAGAATAACAATTTATAACTTCGATTTGAGGTGTCAAGCGGGGTTTAATATAGTGTTGGAATCATCAATGCCAGTGGTGTCCTTTTAGCTTTAATAGACTATTTTCCTTCTCCCTGGAAATGGAAGTGAGATTTTATGGCTTTTCTGTATCATTCCTAATTTCTTTAGGATATGAGTAAGCCAAGCAACTGCTCACCAAAGAATAAAGGGTATGGAGTTTCAGACTGAAGTTAATGTGCTTTCCCACACGAAGCTGTATAAATAAGGACATTTATGAACCAGCAAGATAGCTCCAAAATCCTAAAACCGAGGATAGCATTCTTCAAAGCCAGGCATAACATCTTACCATCCGCACCGTTACAAAGCAGGTAGTCCAAAATTCCATTAATAGCAATAACACTTAGACTTATATACCACTTTACAGTGCTTTACAGCCCTCTCTAAGTAGTTTTCAAAGTCAGCATCTTGCCCCCAACAATCTGGATCCTAATTTTATCATCATTTTAACTTCCATTCTTGGAATGATGGAAGGTTGAGTCAACCTTGATGCTTAATGAAGCATATCTGTCATGTGGCAACCAGAAGATTTAAATCATTTTGCATGTATATTGTAATGCCTACAGGGATATCAGGTCTGCTTATATTCTGCCACTAATAGGCAAATTTCTAGAAAGAATAGTCAACTGCTCTGTGAACCGTCTTCTAGAACTTTCAAAACTTTTGTGCAGTACTCAAATTCTGTGTTGCTGCCATGAAAATAAGGCATATTATCTAGTGACAGACATAATCACTTCTCTTGTATTTATCACTTTAGCTTTAAGGGACTTTGTAGTCATCTAGTCCAACCCAAGCAGGAGACCCTACACCATTTCTGACAAATGGCAGTCCAATCTCTTCTTGAAAACTTCCAGTGGTGAAGCTCCCACAACTTCTGAAGGCAGCTTCTATTCCATGGGTTGATTGTTCTCACTGTCAGAAAATTTTAATCTGTTAAAATGTATACTAGCTATCTTGTTTTTACATGATACATATTTTACTTCATAGGTGGTAAGTAATTAATGCACTATTATACTAGTATGTGTTACATTGTTGTTTTTTTAATCTTTGTTAGTATTTTATCTCAGCACCTTAATTTTAATTTACTATTGGATTGTTTTAATTATTTTTTTCTGGTCATTGAGCCAGTAACTGTATTTCATTTCATTTTAGACCAATGTTGATGGGCAACTTCAAGACCCATCTACGTTGGAAATGCCAGTTAGGGTTTCATGTGTGGCAAACAGGACAAGCTGGTAACTAATATGAACACTTTAGAATATCAACCCTCTGAAACCTCACAGTCTTTACATGAATCGAGTACATCTTTTGCTCTGGACTAGAAAGGCATTAAATATAGATCTACCTATTCCTATACACAGGAACCAAGCCCTATACATATTTCAGTCCAAGATATAAATCCTAGGCTTTTTCCTCCTGCCCTTTTGAATCTATGGACTTTGAGACATTATTTTCATGGCCTTCCATGGAGAGTTAGAGACATACATTCTTTATGTAGCCCTTCTGTTACACCTGAGAATCATTTATTCCCTTTCTTGTCAGCTTCAGTTCTTATGCCACCTCCCTCACTTCCTTCTTCACTCCCCTTTTCAGATCCAGAGTGTCAGAAGCATTTCCTTCCCCACTCCTACGGTTGTGGGAGTTTAAATGATACAATACTGGGTTCCTCCTTCCTATTTCTTTATGGGTGTTGCCTTTCCAGCATATTTAACTCTTCTATCTGTGCCCCGGAGACCCGAAAATTCCCTCTACAAACTGAAACTGGAGAGTTTTTCTTCTTTTCAGTTCCTCCCGCAACCTTCCTCTTGATAAGTATAGATGAGGCATTTCTAACACTTCTACCCCACACTCTCCTACTCAGTTTTGCACTCAGCAGTTTCTGACTTTTTCATTAGGTCTATCAATGTCTCTCTACCTTTTCCCCCAAGCTATTTTCATCTCCCTCGCTCCCTGAAGAATTAATAGCAACAGCCAATGCCCAAATGTTTGGCCAGTTGGGTGGAAGGAGACAAGGGTGTGTATATCATCTGATGCTTTCCATGGTTATTCTGTATCTGAGTAACCCTTCCAATTCATCAACTACTCCCCCATGCCATCCTTTGTGAATCTAATTTCATCATGAGTTATTTGATCAAGAATTATGGATTTTGAGGGCATGGGAGGTTAGCTAAAAGAATAATTCGACAGTGGCAGAAAAAAAAATCTATGGCTGAATTGCATAAAGATTGTTATATGTTCTTTGTCATTATTTAAATCAATCTTTTTTTAAAAAAATAAAGATGTTTTAGTACTGTAGTTAGTTTTTGGAATTGTTTTGTTTATAACACAAATTCTAAACTTTCCATTCCCCCATTCTCCTTTTCATTGTTGTTTATTACTTTTGAGTTTGTGTTGATCCTTTAATGATGATATATATTTTTATATTTTTGTTGATTAGTTTAGCATAATAAAAAATATACACTATTTTTAAATATATAATATATAGTGCTTTGAATGAAATCAGGTAGATAACTAGAGAAACCACAAAGTTACTGGTTGTTTACTTGTAACAGCTTTGACTATCCATAGTTATATAGCTGTTCATCAAAATATGCTGACAGCTGGTTTTGTCAAATATCATATAAACACCAATTAATTATAGCATTAAACTGGAAGAACTTCCTAGCAGCTACAGCGGTTAACTTAAAAAAAACCATAATAGTTATTAGCTGTTTATTAGAATTCATTAGAATTGTAAAGCAGAACTTTGATTCTGTAGTTAATTATTCATTTCTTTAGTATCTATAAGGTGAAAGACATCATATAAACAGAAAATGATATCACATTGTCCTCCTTCCTTCCAATTCATATGTTTAATGTAAGATGGGAATGTAGCACTGGAGAGACTCTTCTGCTTCCCAGTCAGGAAAAACATGTTCTTTGGACTGAACCATAAATTGATATGCCATTTACACTTAAACACCCACAGTTACAAATGAGTAGTACTACCAAGTATAGAATAGAATAACAAAGTTAGAAGGGACCTTGGAGGTCTTTTAGTCCAACTTCCTGCCTAGGCAGAAAACACTTCAGACAAATGGTTATCCAATATATGGTAAATTCCAACTTCATTTCCCTGAGAGTACCATGTTTACAGCAAGACCTGGCAGCATATTAAAGCAGTTCTGGTTTAGGCTCACATTCAAGAAAGGCTATTTGAATTTTTAAGACTTACAAACCCAGGGTATTTTATTTTAAATGCTTATTTTTGTAACTGCTTTCTCAGTCTCTAGTAAACAGCAGGGCAAACTCACACAAAACAATGACTATGTTAAGATATCTTAACTTACGATAAATTATTATAATGAACAACTAGGGTTAGGTCTATGTAAACAACCCTAGGACTGAAAAGAAGTATAGAAATGTCTACAGGGATTTAACAAATACAAAGAAAGTAAGATTGTAATTCTTACTTACCTGGAGATAAATCCCATTTCCTTCAGTGTAATAGTGTACCTACACAGACACATATTTTATTTGAAGAGTTATTAAGAACTACTGGTCATATATAATATCCTTATATTTGCAACTAAATACGGTACTTTACAGGCAACCATCATTTTTAATTCAGATTCAGATTTGTAATCTATGGTAATTCCTGAATCCCAGTCAGCATGGCTAATGAGGAGAAGTTACTAACCTAACTGGGGAAAGTAATTCAATGATAGCAACTGGAGATGTCAAGGTGACAGATTTGTAGAGCCTATCCTCTGTAGACAAAGGAAAAGACCTGATTCTTATATTACATTCTACTACACTCGCTTCTTGTATAGTGACTACTTTAGTGACTATTTGCAAATACAGTGTTGATTTTTTTAAAAAACCCTCAATTTCTGACCAATGCACATATTTACGATCAAATTTTGTATACCTGAATACAATGCAAACTGGAATGAGAGTAAAGCTGGCATGCAAGAAAAGTTTATCTAAATGAGATGGCAGCAACCAATGATATTCACAGCATGTCTCTCTATCTCTCATGCCTTCTCTCTGTGTCAGATGTTCACAATTTTGCTTAACAATCTGGCCACTGGAGCAGAACTCAGTCACTAAATGAGGATTAAATCTAGTTCAGAGAGATGATTGTACTCTTTGAGCCGGTCACTTTCTCTCAGCACAATCACTTCACAGGATTGTTGTTGTGGGGAAAATAGGTGTATTGAGTATGTTCAAAGCCTTGAATTATTTGTAAAGATAAAATAAAGATGGGTTTCAAATAAATAAATAAATAAATATGACAATCATCCAAATTCTCCTCATCCATGTCGATCATGGGTGTCAAACTCATGGTGTCATGTTGCCGTCATGACATTTCCCCCTTTGTGGAGCTGGGGTGGGCATGTGATGCATCTGGCCACGGGCCACCAGTTTGACACCCCTGACATAGATATTTGTTATGAGAGTTTGAGCTAAATATCTGCAATAAACCTGATTAATTTTTTTTATGTGTGTTTGCTTCTTCAAATTCATTGTTCAGCACTGCTGTTGAGAGTGCCTCAAGAATTTTCTTTCTGTCAAAAGAGAAGCTAAGGGTCAGAGAAAGCAAGATTTCAGTAATGCTTCTTCCCTGTCATAACTTCTTTTTAAAAGAGGCATGCTGCATCAAAAAATAAAAGTGAAGTTTGTCTATATCATGATTGATGAGTCAGTAGGAAGGAATCACTCTGCTGTTTCGTAGAGTATCCTGAGCATTTCTATGCCAGTGCAGAGGCATGTACACAGTCATGTAGGAAAGCAGAGGTGGTATTCAGCAGGTTCTGACCAGTTCTGGAGAACCGGTAGCAGAAATTTTGAGTAGTTCAGAGAATCAGCAAATACTACTCCTGACTGGCCCCGCCACCATCTATTCTGTGCCTCCCGAGTCCCAGGTGATCTGCTGGGTCTTCTTTTGTTGCCCTGCACAGGAGAACGGAGCTGCAAAACAGGTTAGTGGGGTGGGGAGGGAGTGGGGATTTTGCAGTAACCTTCCCCCAGGAGTGGGGTGGGAATAGAGATTTTGCAGTGCCCTTCCCCTGCCATGCCCAACACGCCATGCCCAACAAGCCACACCCAACAAGCCACATCATGCACAACAAGCCACGTCCACAGAACCGGTAGTAAAAAAAAATTGAGTCCCACCACTGCAGGAAAGATATGCTCATGTATGCCTTTAGAAAATACATTCAGCATACTGTCTCAAAATAATAATGCACAAATAATAAATAAATGTACATTGATTATACTGTGTGGTAAAAAGAAAACCCAGCCTTCCTGTGAGTAAGTCACACCTTCTGCCTGGAAATACCTGCAGATTCAATACTTGCAAAGCATCCAGGCTGCACTGAAAAAAGAGGGCAGATGTGGGAGCTGGAGAAGAAGGTTGAGGGCAGATGTTGGAGGATTATATAGAAGCCTTTGGAGGATGCATCTGCTGGAGTCCCCTTATCGGGCTTGTATAAACAGACTTCCCCACCCTTTTATGTTTCCTGGTTACTTAGAAAAGAAAGCTAGTTCCTCAGAGTGAGAAGCCTTTAGTCAGGGAGGAGAAAGGACCAGAGACTATACAACTAAAGAGTTGTCCATGTGCTCACATCTGAGGCTGGAATGTTTATAAAGATCCTGGTGTAAAAGCAAAATAACAAACTTCAAACTGCTGCCGCCAGATCCATTTACTGTACTTCCTTGGTTTGATATTTTGAGAATGGATAATCCATGTAATTTCATTCAGTGTTGGGCTGATAAATGTTTAACTATTCTATCAGTCATCAAGACCTTTGTCCCATTAACCCTAAGAAACATGTTCAGCTAAATATAGCTTGGTTTGCTATATTTGTTATATATAGTTATATACAGTGGTGGTAATGCAGTGATTAGAATAAAATATTGCAGACTAACTCTGCACACAACCTGGGAGTTTGATCCTGACCAGCTCAAGGTAGATTCAGCTTTCCATCCTTCTAGGTTGGTAAAATGAGGACCCAGCAGGGGTGGGATTCTACAGGTTCACACCTATTCGCTAGAACCAGTTGTTAACATTCTAAGCAGTTTGGAGAACCAGTTGTTAGAAGAAATTACTGGCCTAACCCTGTAAGGAAGGCAGGAAGGAAACATTCTGGTGTTGCTTACAGAAACTGCCTCTCCGTTAACCCTTATTACATTCTTGGCAGGACTATACTTCCTGTCTCAGGAACTTCTCTGGAGTTTTTTTACCCTCCTTTGTTGGTACTTTGCTTATGTGGAGTGACCATTCAATGTTACAATGGTACTGAAAAAAGTGACTTATGACCATTTTTCACTCTTACGACTGTTGCAGCATCCCCACAGTCATGAGAGGCCAGGCGAGGAGATGCGTGCCTCGATGTGAGTGATGTTGAGTTGGCCACGCCCAGCCAGTCACATGACCACCAAGCCATGCCCACCAACTAAGCCACACCCACAGAACCAGTTGTTAAAAAATTTGAATCCCACCCCTGGGACCCAAGCTTGTTGGGGGCAATATACTGATAATTACAAATCACTCAGAGAGTGCTGTAAAGCACTATGGAGTGGTATATAAGTCTAAAGGCTTTTGCTATTGCTATTGCTATATAACAATATTAAATTTTATAGTTCTGGACCAAAAGGAACACTAAAGCAAGAAATGGGAGGAGGATTATCATCTACTACTGTTGATGTGCCCAAGAGTCCCACCAATATCCAGGATTCTCTTTTCTCTTTATAAATGAATAATGATATAGATGGATAGATAGATAGATGGATAGATAGATAGATAGATGATAGATAGAGATAGATAGATAGATAGATAGATAGATAGATAGATAGATAGATAGATAGATAGATAGGCTGTCAGGCAGGCAGGCTGTCAGGCAGGCAGGCAGGCAGGTATAGATAGATGATAGATAGATAGATAGATAGATAGATAGATAGATAGATAGATAGATAGATAGATAGATAGATAGATAGGCAGGCAGGCAGGCAGGCAGGCAGGCAGGCAGGCAGGCAGGCAAGTAGATGATAGATAGATAGATAGATAGATAGATAGATAGATAGGCAGGCTGGCAGGCAGGCAGGCAGGCAGGCAAAGATAGATAGATAGATAGATAGATAGATAGATAGATAGATAGATAGATAGATAGATAGATAGATAGATAGAAAGCAGGTAGATGATAGGTAGGTAGGTAGGTAGGTAGGTAGGTAGATAGTGATAGATAGATAGATAGACAGAGACAGACAGACAGACAGACAGACAGACAGACAGACAGATAGATGATAGATAGATAGGCAGGCAGGCAGGCAGGCAGGCAGGCAGGCAGGCAGTGATGATAGATAGATAGATAGATAGATAGATAGATAGATAGAGATAGATAGATAGGCAGGCAGGCAGGCAGGCAGGCATAGATAGATAGATAGATAGATAGATAGATAGATAGATAGATAGATAGATAGATAGATAGATAGATAGATAGATAGATAGATAGATAGATAGATAGATAGATAGATAGATAGGCAGGTAGAAGAGAGATAGATAGATAGATAGATAGATAGATAGATAGACGATAGATGGATGGATAGATAGATAGATAGATAGATAGATAGATAGATAGATAGATAGATAGATACCGTGTTTCTCATATAATAAGGCTGGGTCTTATTTATTTTTTGAGCCCGAAAAAATGGCTAGGCTCTCTTTTCGGGGTGACTTAATTTCCCCCCTTGCATCTTTGGGTGGGCGGGTGGCGACGGCTTGGATGTTGACCTCGGCGTTGGTGGGGCACTTCGTATCAGGGTCAATGCAGGCAGCACCATATCTGGGTGTGCAACAAAAGTACTTCCTAACGGCAAGCCCCCACCACCATTCCCCCATTTCGCTTGTTTTAATATAGGCCTTAATTTGGGGGGAGGGGCTTAATTTCATTTCATGCCTATAAAACATGCTGGGACTTCCTACTGGGGGAGGCTGTATTGTTGGAGAAACAGGGTAGACGATAGATAGATAGATAGATAGATAGATAGATAGATAGATAGATAGATAGATAGATAGATAGATAGATAGATGATAGATAGATAGATTTATAGGCCACCTATCTAACCTCAAGGTAACTCCATTATGTTCGCCACCCGTCCTATTCAGGATAAACATGCATTGCAGGCAGTCCAACAAAGCTCCTATTTCTGCTAGAGTGTTTCAATGTATTGAATAAGTTTATATCACAATAGGTGGCAATACCTAACTGACTTTATTGGATATTGAAAAAGCAAGGCCATCTGGGTTACTACCAAAACAGGCCTATGCAGATTATACTAATAAACTGGGGGGTGGAACCTTATAGTAAATTGCAAATCTACTAGATCAGGGATGTCAAATTCACATCATCATGGCGTCATCACATGATGTATCGCAACTTTTTTTCCTCCTTCGCTAAACCAGGGCTGGGCGTGGCCAGTGCATGACGCACCTGGTCCACGGGCCACAAGTTTGACACCCTTATACTGGATAGTCAAGAAAAACACATAAATCTATCAATGTGATAAGAACAAACTCAAAGCTTACCGCACACTGCTCAGTTTACCTTTAAATTACTTCACAATTTAGAATGGAATAGCCAGAATGTTTAAGGACCTCCCTATTCCAAGTGTCGCTGTATGTAAGCAAGGTTCACCACAGCATATAGGCCATTCTTGAATGGTCACCAAGCAGTTCATTTGGTGACCATTCAAAGTTACAAAGGCACTGAAAAAAGTGACTTATGACCATTTTTCACACATACAACCATTGCAGCATCCCTGTGATCATGTGATCAAATTTCAGATTCTTGGCAACTGACTCATAATTATGACAGTTGCAGTGTCCTGTGGTCATGTGATCACCCTTTGCGATCTTCTGACAAGCAAAATCAAGGGGAAGCCAGATTCACTTAACAATAGTATCACTAACTTAACTTAACTGCAGTGATTTACTTAACAACTGTGGCAAAAAAGGGTCATACAATGGGGCAAAGTTCACTTAACAAATGTCTCACTTAACAACAGAAATGTGGAGCTCGATTGTGGTTGTAATTCGAGGACTACCTATACTAGATTAGGTAATCACACTGGGTCATTTGTATAACAGAGTTTGTGGCAATACAGCTCTTATCCTAGCATCTTATATAAACCAGGCCATCACATTTAGTCATGATATAATCATGGTTTGCATAGAACATGTTATCTCTATACTTATGTTTGTTAACCCATATGTACAGTTTATTGTCTTTATATTAAAATCATCAATGAAGTTCCTCCTTGGTGTGTTCTGCCATTTGTGGATATCAAAGAGAGGATCTTTGTTATGAAAAACTGTTCCCAAAGAGCTTTATTGACCTTTCAATAAAAGTCAACAGCGGTTTTGTGCCTTTAAAGGCACAGTGTCTTTGTGCCTTTAAAACATCACCAGTGCTGCCTGTTGTTCTTATTTATTTAGAGGCTCAGACTCTAGATAAATAAAAATAAATTTGAACTTACAATGTTGTCATTCACTTTCTGAATAAAAGTGTTAGGGCCCCTTTCTCTTTCTCAATCTATTCCCAACACAACACACACAAACACAAACACAAAGAAGGGGGGAAGAGGCAAGAGGAAGGAAGGAAGGAAGGAAGGAAGGAAGGAAGGAAGGAAGGAAGGAAGGAAGGAAGGAAGGAAGGAAGGAAGGAAGGAAGGAAGGAAGGAAGGAAGGATACCAAAGTGACATCCATTTTTATAACTTTTGACAATCTCAGTTTAATACCCTTCTCATATCTCCTGGTACTTTTTCATTTGAGTGGCATCATCAGCTGGTGCTGTTCACATGGAAACCATCTCTTGTTCAGAATACTTCTTTGTGTTTTGAGAACTACAGTATTCTGGTATTTTTTTTCAAGTTGCAGAAGCTGAAATCTTTCAGAATATAACCTTCTCCTCTATGGCTTTCTTTGAGTGGGTCTGATGTACTCCATCTTTCATATGTGTCTTTTCAGACCCTATCACATGGATGTATGGTACAAGGTGATATAGGAGCCAAACCATTCTCAACTAATATTTGATAACCACACATGATCTCTGATAAGTGTATGGTGCTCTAAGTACCTTCTTTATAGCTTTATGTGTTAATATCACACACAAGATAAGAGGTGTTTGTTCCCTAATAGAAGTTTCATCCTGTGTGCCTCAAAAGCATAAGAGAATGGCACCTCACCATTTATTTTCCTCAACAACTGTTAATGAGACATATATTGCCATTGATTCCAGAATCTCCCATTTAAAACATAAAAAAGCTGGGTATTTCCTTACTTATTAACAGTTTCATTGGTTAAGCCATGGCAATGTACAGGTAATCCTTGACTTACAATGGTTCATTTAGTGACAATTTGAAGTTAAATGGTCATAAGTCACTTTTTTCAGTGCCATTGTAACATTGAATGGTCACTCCACACAAGCGAAGTACCAGCAAAAGAGGGGGAAAAACCTCCAGAGAGGTTCCTGAGACAGGAAGTCTAGTCCTGCCAAGAACGTTATAAGGGTTAACAGAGAGGCAGTTTCTGTAAGCAACACCAGAATGTTTCCTTCCTGTCTTCCTTACAGGATTAGGCCAGTAATTTCTTCTAATAACCGGTTCTCTGAACTGCTTAGAATGTTAACAACCGGTTCTAGCGAATAGGTGCGAACTGACAGAATCCCACCCCTGCTTATGACCATTGCAGCATTCCCATGGTCACGTGATGAAAATTTAGACACTTGGCCAACTGACTCATATTTATGACAGTTGCAGTGTTCCAGGGTCATGTGATCCTGTTTTGCGACCGTCTGACCAGCAGTCAATGGGGAAGCCAGATTCACTTAGCAAGTATGTTACTAACTGAACAACTGCAGTTATTCACTTGACAAAGCTCAATGAGGCAAAATTCACTTAACAAGTGTCTTGCTTAGCAACAGAAATGTTGGGCTCAATTGTCCTAAGTACCTGTATTCCTTTTACACATTTGAAGCATATTATTTTAAAGTTGAACAGCTACATGAGAGAACATGAGAGCTACTCAAGTCTTTATTTTGATAGTTCTCATGCCTAAAGTATAAAAATGTTCAGTCACTGCTTGGCAGACTCCCTTTGGTTTGATCTATCATTTTTTTTAGAACTCTTTGGATTTGAATACAGGCAATCTTCACTTAAAATCAGTAATTGGGTCCAGAATTTCCTTTGCTAAGGGATACAGTCATAAAGTACAACATCCGATGATCAAGTTGGCAGCCAGGTTATCATTTTAAAGTGAGAATCAGAGGTGGTATTCAGCAGGTTCTGACCAGTTCTGGAGAGCCAGTAGCGGAAATTTTGAGTAGTTCAGAGAACTGGCAAATTCCACCTCTGACTGACCCTGCCCCCATATATTCTCTGCCTCCTGAATCCCAGCTGATCAGCTGGGTTTTCTTTTGTTGCCCTGCACAGGAGAACGGAGCTGGAAAGCAGGTTAGTGGGGTGGGGAGGGAATGGGGATTTTTTAGTAATCTTCCCCCAGGAGTGGGGAGGGAATGGGGATTTTACAGTATCCTTTCCCTATCACGCCCACCAAGTCACACCCACCAAGCCACGCCCACAGAACCGGTAGTAAAAAAAAAAATTGAATCCCATCACTGGGGAGAACCTCACATGATCACAGCTTTTGACTTCCTGCTGGCTTCCCAATTGACTTTGCTTGTGGGTATCTGGAACGCAAGTTTGCAGGTTGCAAGCACTTGACCATGAGATGCTGCACTAGTCAGGAGTCTGGGCCAGTTGGTGGGCCAGATCACAATCACATGACCGCAAGAGTGCTGCACTGGCTGGAACTTCATCAACTTTGTTGTAAGTTTGTATGTACCACTTGTTCAATCCCTGTGACTTCAAACAGTTGCTGAATGTGTGGTTGCTAACTGAGGATCTTCTGTATGATGGTACAAATTATTAACAATACCTATAAATACTCAGAAGAAAAGATCCCCTACAGTTTGTTTCTGTATGAAAAACTTTTTTTCCTTACTTTATGAAAAATAATACAATTCTAACCACCATCAAAACGTTTCTGAAGCAAGATATTTTCAGCATAAATACAACTCCCCCAGTCTGCTGTTGTTAGATGTTGTTACATTTATTCATTCATTCATTCATTTGGTTTTTGAGTCAGTCTTGTGTCTTGGCAACATTGTAGACAAATCTATACAATTTTCTAGGCAAGCTTTTCATAGGTGCCTTGCCAATGTTCTTTTTGAGGCTGAGGGAGAGATACTGGCCCAAGGTTTTTTTTCCCCCATGAAGAAGCCAAGGGCAAACTTTAAAAATAGATTGCCTAGTGTTGTGCCTCCGAGGTTTGAACCTGGTCCGTCAGCAGATGTAGGCTCAAGTGATGAAGAAGATCTGGCATTGAGATTCGAGCCTGCATTATTGAGCGACGTTGAGAGGAGTCTGGGGAGGAGGAGGAGTTGAATCTGAGAGATGAGCCTGATTTATTAGAAGTTTCAGAGGCGTCTTCCTCTTCTGGAACTCCCTCCTGATTGCACCTCAGGTGTTAACTGTTAATCAGGAAAATGTGCCAGAGGCTTCAAGCGATGATGAAACTGCCGGATGCTGGCTTGATGCTAGAACTAGGAGAAGATTGAGACGTCAATCTCAATTAGAAAAGAGATGTCAAGCCAATGATTAATTAGAGAGACTGACACGCCCCTTCAGGGGATATATAAGGAGCGTGTTAACGCCTCTCCCGCTTGAAGCAAAGTGTATTTTGGTGTGAAAGAATTGCGTATGGCTGCGGCGTTGTGGTTTATGGGCAGTTCAGACTTGCCAGACGGATTCCAGGAAGACTGCCAAGAACTGTGAAAACAAGGCAGTTAACTCTTTTGGGTCTGGTTTTGCGCCTAGTATCAGCCTTTTGAAGAAAATCACATCAGGAAATAGACTCCATAAGGACTACGGGAACAATATTGAATATAAAACACTTAGTATTGAAAATGTGATGTATCCTCACTCTTATATCCAAGAGAATCAAAGGCAGGGCCATCACTGCATTTTCCTCTCCTTCCTTCCTGCACTATGCCACTAATTACATGATTGCTGTTAAATAGTTTCTTCAAAGCCATCTTCGTAGTCTTTAAATTCTAGAAAACTGGGTAAGCTGACCATATAATCACCACAAGTCAAGACTGATTCAAAGGAATGTAAAATACATGGTAATGTCAATACAGCTTTTCTTTAAATGACTACATTAATATAATATATATTATTAAAAAATAAATTGTAAGCATACAAGATTTCTTGTAAGGAGTGGTGCGGTGGCCTAGTATTAGAGCTCTTGCCTCACAATCAGGAGGCTGTGAGTTCAATCCGAGGTAGAGGCAAATATTTCTTTCTCTGGGCACAATGAGAATATATCTACTGAATACAACTCCGCATTGGTGACAGGAAGGGCATCTGGCCATTAAATACTCTGCTAGTTCTATTCAGTTGCCCAGACTCCATCCCGCAAGGGATTATGGTGTCGTTAAAAGATGATGGGGATGATGATGATGATGATGATGATGATGCAAGATTTCTTGTAAGTAGAAATTGGCAGTTTTATATGGTCCATCAGCAGCAGGATTTCTCTCTGATCATCCTCTTGATTAGTAATTAGTAATTCAACCTCCTTCCAGTAGCAACATTATCTTGCAACTTATTTGTATCTGACATTACTTTTTACCTGATAGGATTTGCTGCTTGAGCAAAATTAAGAACCTTTTGAGTGACTTTAGCGTAAGTGTGTGTGTGTGTGTGTGTGTGTGTGTGTGTGTGTGTGTGTGAAGCCCTTCTAATATCACCCTAACTTTTTCATATTCAATAAGGCCCAAAACTTTAGTCTTGTCTGCATCTATCACTCTGCTTGTTAATGTTGTGCTGAGTCGTTTTTAATTTTTACTTTCCCTTAGCTCTGTATATTGTTGAAACAAAGTAAAATATAAAAACCTTTCAATGTCAATGGCTTTTTATATAAAATGTACTGAGATTTGTACAACACACGCTTTCCTGATTTTATAGCAGGCCATGCACTTACATCTGTACGGCTATACGCAACTAGCGCCTCACACTATGTGATGGCTCTAAAGAAGTACAATTGCCACCCCATTTTTTAACTCCTGACAAAGTTTGGCCTGTCTCAGCTGAGTGTTTTTCTCAGGCCTCTGGGAAACATGTTTGTTTTAATAACAGCTTTGGGTGGCGAGGTTTGAGAACCATCTTGTATATTGTGTTCTAAAAAAATCTTCTAGTACTTTTCAATATTCTTCATTAACCCAATATCCTGTTTTCCAGAAGAAATCCTTTTGCTTCTGTAGCCTGTTTTGAATGAAAATCATATATCCTTTCTTATATGTATCTCTCTTCATTCCTTCACACGTGTATAGCGCAAGATATGGATAGCAAACCAATGACAATATCGTGACAGGTATAATGTTAGTCTTGTTATGCTGACTTTGTAACCAAAAGGGTGGAGAGCATTAAAGTTTATTTTCATGTTTACCTTTTAATAGTGCTATTATTTGTTGTAAACTGTCCAGGGAATACAACTGAAAAGAGGACAAAAATGGCTCTAAGGAATACATCCAACTTACAGTTTGATGGAATCTGAGCCCTGGGCAAGGAGAGAGATCTTGTTTTTCCTCTTTTCTCTCCATATTCAGAACTGAAGAGCTGAGCAGGTGCTGTTGCTTCAAATAGTAAGGAGCATATGTGTGTGCAAAGAGTAGAAATCTTTTCTTCAGCCCAGCTGCCTGGCTTTTAACTATCACAAGCTGGAAAAAGAGGTAAGGGAGGTTAGCTAAAGAGTGCAGAAAAAAAGATAAGTTTCCCTTCCTCTTATCTTTATTGAAAAACTCAAACAGCTTTTCTAATGATGGAGAGAACATGCTGCTCATTCTCAAACATCTTGATTGCTTCGCCACATCATAAATCCTCCTTGGGCAGCACTGCCATCATGCAGAAAAAAACAATAAGGAAAAAAAATAAAGGGCAAAAAGTGGGAATGGAAAGGACTCGGGGGTTGCCGAGCTCACACTCATTATTCTTCATTAGCTGCTGGTGGCTTGTTAACTTGCTTGTTTGCGGTATAATCTGAGTCATGCAGCCCAGCAAATGGGATGCCTTATAAGCTCTGCTTGTCTGGCTTTCCACTGAAGCTGTGAAACTAAAATTTGGTTTGGAATACTGTGTCTTCCTAGACAGCGGCACCAAAGAATTGCTTGCATAAGGCGTAGATCTATTTTCAGCAGTACAGGTTCCATTAATTTTTTATTCTGAGTTGGGGTGGATTATCATTAGGAAACTTCCTTCCTTCCTTCCTTCCTTCCTTCCTTCCTTCCTTCCTTCCTTCCTTCCTTCCTTCCTTCCTTCCTTCCTTCCTTCCGAAGAAATATCCATCTGGTTTAGTTCCAAGCTAGGAGAAAGAAACTGGAGGCTGATTGGAAAGATGGTTTATTGATGAAGCAGAACCACATGGGTTTGTGGTTCTGGGCAGCTGACAAAATGGAGTTGAGAGTGGGTATTTTTTATACTTTCTTTGGACTTTGCACTTGAGCTTCCTGTTCCTGTGCAAGAACATCAGTTTCTCCATGGGAGCTGGTTTCTGAATAGGCTGGCCCAATATTTCTTAATAGGCACAAAATATCACCTGGGCCTATTAAGAAAGACCGAGACTGTTTCCTGTCTCTTAAAAAAACTTGTTTCTCCATTCCTCATTTTGGGAAATATGATATTCTGTCTTTTTTTAAAAATATTCCTCAAATATTTAATTCTTCTAGGAGGGTGGGTGCTGACTTTCTACTCTTCCTTCCCTCCTTTCTTCCTTCTCTTCCAAAGGAAATTCTCAAATATTTCAACCTTTTAGGCCAACAAAAGAAAAGCAAAAGAGAGAGTAGAAAACAAAAGAGGGGGGGATCAAAAGATGAATAAAAGAATGACTATAAAGACAGATGGAAACTTGGGAAAGAGGAATTTATTAGAAAAGTCAGAAATGGTGAGCTGAAGGGATCAAAGATGACAAGACTGTAAAAAAAACCCCAACCCTTAGAATGGGAAAAGCCTTCTTAATCACGTGGAAAATATGGATGAAAGGACATGATTTTAAGGATATAGAAAATTCAATTACTGTATAAAGAAAAAGAAAAGAAGGAAGGAACAAAACACAGAAAAGAAACATGAATTTTGAAAAATGGAAATGCACAAATAGTCATATCAGCTGTCCATCTGTATCTCATGCATTTAGTTTTCTATTCCTCCTTCCATATAAAACTCCACTGCAGTATCTCCTCCTTCTGAACTGATAAGGACTTTTTCTCCCTAAACTAATGATAGTATTGCATAATGGCACCCCCTATCATATGTAAAAATATAGAACTTATTAGTGTGAGGAGCAGACTGCATCCATGTTGGGAAGTTGTAATTAGAAAAGATACCAAAAGGATAAAACACTGTGGATTGATGATCTCTAGGTTTAAGGATTAAGTACATGGCATATTCTGAATGAGGTTGTATTCTCTTGATAGAGCAAATATATAACAATGAAGCCCTATCAATTACCCAGATTCCTTGACTGAATAGCCAGTTGTGATCCAAAGTTTGCATTCTTCCATTTATTTCTTCAGGGTAAAAGAGGCCAAGACAGACAATTAAATGTGTTGCTGTGGTACAGATCAATAAATATTTATTACAAGATAATTTCAGTGTACAGACAGAAGTGGGTGCCCAACAATATATAAAGACCCTATGTTTAGTCTTTATCCAAGAGAAAAACCAAATAAATATTGCATTCTTAAACAAAAATGCCTAATTGGGACCATAATTGTACGGTTATGCCTTCAATATTTAGATACCTGGAGTCATACCTTTCTTAGAAAATATAAGCAAAGGCAGCCAGGTTTCTGATTTAACCACATATATCAGAAACTTAAATCACAAATCGCATGCACAAATAGTTAAATAAGTCTAACTCATACTTTTCACACAAGAGAGGATAATCTATCATCCAATTAATTAGACCAGAAGGATTCAAGTTTATGCAATCTGCATGGTTCTGTTTGTCCCATTTCTTTCAAAGGCTGGATCTTCCAGCTGTGATGCCAAACTGTTGTTGACATAAATTTATGCTTGCAACTGTATTATGCCCATATAAAGGCTGCCATATGCTCATTCAGCCCAGGAAGGAACGAAAACTCACAAGGCAGAGGCAACCAGTAAAACTGATTATGTGTTTCCATGCCTTCCCATCAGTGCTGTACAAGGGCACACCACCAGACCACCTAGATGCATCTTAAGGCACCCTCTCCTGAGACACAAGGATAGGATCAGCCCAGGTAGGAAAATACTATTCTGTCATCTTGATACTGGAAAAGTCCAAGAGACATATATATATATATGTGGAGCATAACATTCATACAATGCAAAAGAAACAGTTGTAGGAATTCTGTTACAAGGGGTGTGTGTGTGTGTGTTTGTGTGTGTGTGTGTGAGAGAGAGAGAAACGGACAAATGTCATAATTGTCTCTTGTTTAGGGTGTCAGTTCTTATGCAAGTATGCATTATGTTAAGAGTGTGGTTTTGATCATGGCCTGAGCAATGGTACTTTTCTATCTTATTTGTGCCATCCATGTAACTACCTGTTTTTACAATTCTGGTGGCAAACTTTTCCATTTTGCTAGTATTTTGAAGATAAAAAATACCAATTCCATGAAAATTACAATATCTCCGAATATAGTAATTTTCATGGAATTGGGTTTTTTTAAAATCTTCTTCCAGCTTAGCAGACCATCCACCAATCATGTCAACCCTCAGCCAATATAACTAATGTGGATTTTATTAAAAATTGGATTTAAATCACAGTTCCAGACAATACTGTGCAGCACTTTGAATTCAAAACAGTTGCCTGGTGCAGTTGATGAAAAGGAAACAGGCAAGGATAGTAAGTAGAAGAATAAAAATGTTGTAATCACTGACCAAACATTTGCTGTGCTACTCAGTTTTGGAACCAAAGGAACCCTGCACGTTTCTTAACACATGTATGCCACAGTTGGTAAAACAAAATCTACTGAGGACAAACTGTTCTGTATTCCTTCTCCCACTCATAAGATGGCATAAGAAATGTGTTTAAAAGCTAAAGTATCACCACATGCAAAAGAAAAATATCTTACCATGAAGAGCACGTAGAAGATAAGAGCCATTCCAGAGCACAAAAAAGCTCAAACTAGTTTTGCAGGCACTAATCAGCTACAGTTACCATTAGAGATAGTCCTCACTAACCAACTGCAATTGGGACTGGCACCTCTGTCATTAAACGATGCAGTCATAAAATGAAACATGTGACTGTGTTGAGTTATATCAGCTCTGGTTGCGGCCACTATGTGAATCACATGTGGTTGTTAAGTGGGATGTCACATGACCATGACTTGCAACTCCTTGCTAGTTTCCCCACTGATTTTGCTTGTCAGAAACCAGCTGCGAAGCTTGCAAATGGCAATCATATGACTACGGGATGTTTCCATTAACTGTAAATATGTGGTGGTTGCCAAGCACCTGAATTGTGAGTATGTGACACAAGGACACTTCAACGACACAACTTTAATGACTGGTCATAAATCTGTTTTTCAGTGCTGTCGTAACTTTGAATGAGGTGTTGTTAAACTTCCACCTATAATTGATACTAATATGCCAAAGAGATAAGAAGCGTATACTCCATAGTTCTGATAGATGCAATAAAGCATCTAGTATTATATTTTTCTTTTGCACAAGAATTATCCATTCATGAATGTTTAGCTCTCAGATTTCTTATTTTTATGTAATGTGCCTAGCAACATCATTATTTTTGATATAATAAGTAGCCAAAATAAATACCCACCAGGCCAGAGGTGGTACTCAACAGGTTCTGACCAGTTCTGGAGAACTGGTAGCAGAAATTTTGAGTAATTCAGAGAACCAGCAAATACCACCTCTGACTGGCCCCGCCCCCCATCTATTCTCTATCTTCCGAGTCCCAGTTGATAGGCTGGCTCTTCTTTTGTTGCCCTGCACAGGAGAAGGGAGCTGGAAAGCAGGTTAGGAGGATGGGGAGGGAATGGGGATTTTGCAGTATCCTTCCCCTGCCATACCTACTATGCCACACCCACCAAGCCACGCCCACAGAACCGGTCGTAAAAAAAAAATTTGAATCCCATCACTGGTGAGAACCTCACATGATCACAGCTTTTGACTTCCTGCTGGATTCCCTATTGACTTTGGTTGTGGGCAGCTGGCACAGAAGTTTGCAGGTTGCAAGTACTTGACCACGGGAGTGGGGAGGGAATGGAGATTTTGCAGTATCCTTTCCCTGCCATGCCTACCAAGCCATGCACCCCAAGCCAGCCACACCCACCAAACCATGCCCACAGAACCGGTAGTAAAAAAATTTGAATCCCACCATTGCCACCAGGCCTTTTTTCATACTCATAGTTTGGTTCTATAATGCTAATACTGAAAGAAAACGGTCGCTATATTGAAGCTTAGCTGAAAAGCATAGTATACTCTCTAAAGTTAGAATCACCTGAATCTTCAGAATGGATGTTAACTTGCTTAACCAAATTCTTTCTTCTCTTCTGCAGCATAGCTAATAATATTTCCTTTTAGGAAACTCTTAATTTGGTTCCTTTGGGAAGTCTAATCCAATAAATAAGGATATTCCCTTGTATTATTTTGGCTGAAGACATAGATATCCAGTAGAGACAACAATGATGTCACACATACTGTGATGTTTTTATATAAAAGATGCAAATTATGTACTTTATATCTCTTCTGTCATGAGTCAAGATCTTTGTAAATAATTCACACTATGTATGTCAATTTCACATGATGTAAATTTCTCTTCCTGATTCTCTGAATGATACTTCTCCATGTATGCCTCGAAAATTGAATAGCCCTTCACCCAGTGGTGGGATTCAAAAAAATTTACTACCAGTTCTGTGGGCGTGGCTTGGTGGGCATGGATTTGTGGGTGTGGTGTGGCTTGGTGGGCATGGTAGGGGAAGGATACTGCAAAATCCCATTCTCTCCCCACCCCACTAACCTGCTTTCCAGATCCATTCTCCTGTGCAGGACAACAAAAGAAGACCCAGCTAATCAGTTAGGAGTCAGAAGGCAGAGAATAGATAGGGGGTGGGGCCAGTCAGAAATGGTATTTGCCTGTTCTCCAAACTGCTCAAAATTTCCGCTATCGTTTCTCCACAACTGGTCAGAACGTGCTGAATACCACCTCTGCCTTCACCATTCATGTTCCTCAACAACTATTAATGAGAGATATGTTGTCATTGATTCCTGAATCTCCCACCATTTTGTTTCACTGGGCGATAACTTATGACAGATGGAGATAATGTCTCTATCTTTTTTTTCACCCATTAATGTCCTTACCTTTTTTGTAGGATTTAGAAATAATTACTATGAGATCCCACACATCCCACTGACACATCTCACTGACCACCCAAGTACTGGACAAGTATTTGATGGACAATCTCAAGGTCCTTCTTCATCCTTCTTATGGATCTCTAAGCCAATGGACAAAGTTAAGGGGACCTTACAAAAAGAGCTGTCCTTTAATTGCTCTTCAAATAGGATATCCTTTTATCTTTTAAAAACAAGTTAAAATATTAAATCAATCGAATTTTAGTTAGAAGAAAAATAAACTAGCTTAAAATTCGCTCTCCTAATTGCTGAATCTTAGACTGCATCTAATTTCCCTCTGTGGTACTAGGTGACAAAGCCTAATAGATTTTGCACACCTTATTCTTGGGGGGCAATCAGATTTTTGAGGAGAATACTACTTTAACACTGGTATAGCTAAGATTGATTCATTCATGGGCTAGAGCAGTGGTTCCCAAAGTGGGCGGTACCGCTCCCTTGGGGGCTGTAGGATGCCTTAGGGGGGCCCTAAGAGGCAGCAGGGGGGCGTTTGAGGCACCGGCCCCGCAGGCTCACCCCATTGATTGTTGCACCATTCCGTAGCCAGCGCCTCGAATGCCGCAACGGTGACACATTGGGAAAGTAGAGCAACGTGCTGCCACGGCCCCGTTCGATGAGCCGGCTCCACAGGCTCACCCCATTGAGACCCCTGCACCGCTCCGGTACAACGGGGTGAGCTTGCAGGGTCAGCACCTTGAACTCCCTGCTGCCTCTAAGCACCCCTCTGCCAGCCCCCTTGGGGGCGCTAAGAGGCGGCAGAGGGGCGTTTGAGACACTGGTACCACAGGCTCACCCCATTGACTGTTGCACCGGAATGGTACAGGGGTCTCAATGGGGTGAGCTTGTGGAGCTAGTGCGTCGAACGCAGCGGCGGCCGCATGTTGGGAAAGTCACTCTGGCTCTACTTTCCCAAAGTGCCACCACTGTCGCATTCTGTCTGTCTGTCTGTCTTTCTGTCTGTCCGTCCATCCATCCATCCATCCAAAAAGTCTATCTGTCTGCCTTCCTTCCTTCCTTCCTTCCTGCCTGCCTGCCTGCCTGCCTGCCTGTCTGTCTTTCTGTCTACCAACCTACCTACCTACCTATCTACCAATATAGATCTATCTATCTATCTACCTACCTACCTACCTATCTATCCATCCATCCATCCAAAAGGTCTGTCTGTCTGTCTGTCTGTCTTCCTGCCTGTTTGCCTGCCTCTCTTTGCCTGCCTGCCTGCCTGCCTACCTGTCTTGTCTTCTGTCTACCAACCTACCTACCTATCTATCTATCTACCAATATAGATCTATCTATCTACCTACCTACCTACCTACCTATCTATCCATCCATCCATCCAAAAGGTCTGTCTGTCTGTCTGTCTGTCTGTCTTCCTGCCTGTTTGCCTGCCTCTTTGCCTGCCTGCCTGCCTACTACCTACCTATATCTATCTATCTATCTATCTATCTATCTATCTACCTACCTACCTACCTACCTACCTACCTACCTACCTACTCTCTGCTCTCTCTGTCTCTCTCTCCATCCATCCATCCATCCATGTTCAAAGGCGCCGGCCCTGCAGGCACATCAGGAAAGTAGAGCAAAGCTTGGAGGGAGGGAGGGAAGGAGGAAGGGAGAGAGACCGACTTGATGCATCAGATTGAAATGAGGCCTAGTTTAGACTGAGGCCCTTTTCCACATTGAAACATCTTTGGCTTCTATTAAAGATTTTGTGGACGAAACATGGTCAAGACTATCAGGAAGCTCTCAACATTTTGTTGAGGCTTTAAACAGGATCCATTGGACCTGATCTCCACCCTAAAAAATTACTTTTCCCCAATGTATTACAGTGCCAATTCTGAAGAAGGCAAATCCAAAATGTACTGGTAAATTACAAGTAGAACACACACACACACACACACACTCCCTTCTAACCCTGCTGGAACAGGTGATTGGACTAGAATAGATATCTCATTACCTTTCTCCTCCCTCTCACCCTCCTTTATTTCCTTTTCTTTCTGTCCCTTCCTTCCATCTCCCCTCTTTCTTTGTCTGTCCCATTTTCTTTCTTTCCCTTTTCTCTTTCTTTTCTTCCTTCTCTGTTTCTTTCTCTCTCTTTTCTCTCTCTTTCCCTCTCTCAGGCTCACCCCATTGACTTGGTGCACTGCTCCACTAGGACTTGCTTGGGCAGGTCCCTCCGGTGCAGCGGGCTCAATGGAGTGGACCTGTGGGGCCGGCACCTAGAACGCAGCAGTGGTGGCATGTTTGAAAAGTCGAGCAAAGCCAGAGGTCGGTAATTTTTGCTGCAAAGAATCACAAAAGCTTCTGGGTTGTGCACAAGAAGGGACACACATGTCAATGCAATTCAGCAACATAAAATAAAGAAATACAAATAAAACAAATCAAATCAAATCAAACTACTAGAATCTAATCAGAGATGCTTTGCTGATTCTAGTCTAATGACCTGCTCCAGCAGGGTTAGAAGGAAGTGTGTGTGTATGTCTGTGCATGACTGTCAAAACTCCAAAAACAGGCCAAGTATCTCTGGGGAGGCCAGTCATATATTAGAACACTTGCTAAACAACCGGCCATTAAGTGAGGACCACTTATATTTGATTTACCACGCCCACCCACTCACATGACCACCAAACCACACCTACTCGGTCATGTGACCAGCAAGCCACGCCCAGCAGCAAGCCACGCCCATCCAGTCACTTGACCAGCAAGCCACGCCCATCCAGTCACGTGACCAGCAAGCCATGCCTATCCAGTCATGTGATCAGCAAGCCACACCTTCAAATTAGGCCACACCCACAGAAATTTGGGTGGGGGGCACTGAGGATGAGTTTGTAGCACCAAGGGGGCGGTGGACTGAAAAAGTTTGGGAACCACTGGGCTAGAGATTCAGTGAAGGCAGTATCATGTGGACAATGATCAGCCTGAAACACAGCAAGATTTGTAACTGAGTTAGCAGCAAATTACTGGTTAAGTATATGTATGATTGTGTTTGCAAAGTCAGAAGAAAGCTAGGGCAATCCTACAGCTGAGGAAACCTCTAAGACAGATGTAAGGGACAAGTAGTTAGACTCTAATTTCTACTAATGCCAAGGATAAAGGTTTCTAATGTCTTATAGTATTTGAAAGACCACAAATTCCCTATCATATTGTTCTTATATGCAGATTAATCCATACAATTAAAAGTCAATATGCCATTTGTAAAAGAAAACTTTTAAAATACATCTCCCTCTGTCCCTCTGTATTTGACATTTAGGTTGAAATTCTAAATTTATTAATTTGACATGATAGTCTGTGGAATATGTTTCAGTCAAAGGACTGTGCTGTAAAAGTATTTTGGGGATATAACTTTTTATAAGTTCCATGGTGAATGTTTGAGATGGAATTTGAATTCTCCATATTTATAGCAAAGGCTGCATCTGATGGCATCATAGGCCTTGCACAGAAACTACAATTTCCATTCAGTATGCGCTTGGGATAACCAAAGTCTATACCTCCTCCCTCTCCACCTTTAATTGTCCCTGGTTTAGAAGATATTGCTAAATAATAGGATTTATGTCATTGCTATGAAAAACTCCACTTTCTGGTTCTTATAATCAGGTTGGGGCAATGGGCTGTTGAACATCATCCCCCACTTTTGATTCAGTTGATGGTTGTGATCTGATGACGTAGAATAGATCAAGCAATGGAACAGCTCACAAGTATTCACAAGCATTCCACAATCCCTATAGTGTTTCTTTCCTGCATCTATAATATAAGTTATGGATCAATGAAACAACGGATCCAAGAAACAATGGATGGAAACTAATCAAAGAGAGAAGTAACCTAGAATGAAAGAGAAACTTCCTAACAATGAGAACAATTAACCAGTGGAGCAGCTTGCCTTTGGAAGTTGTGAGTGCTTCATCACTGGAGACTTTTAAGAAGAGACTTTCAGCCACTTGTCTAAAATAGTATACCGTATATACTCGAGTATAAGTCGAGTTTTTCAGCCCATTTTTTGTGCTGAAAAAATCCCCCTCAACTTATACTCGAGTCAGATTCCCCTCTGAAAAAAAAAATGGTGTGGAGTCGCTGCCGCCGGAGCGGCCTCAGTCCCGCCGCCTCGGGAAGGGAAAGGCAAAGCGCTTTTTGCCTTTCCCTTCCCGGCCGAGGCTGTCGGGAGTCGCTGCCGCCGGCGCGACCTCAGTCCCCCGCCTCGGGAAGGAAAGGCAAAGCGCTTTTGCCTTTCCCTTCCCGGCCGAAGGCTGTCGGGAGTCGCTACCGCCGGCGCGACCTCAGTCCGCCGCCTCGGGAAGGGAAAGGCAAAGCGCTTTTGCCTTTCCTTCCCGGCGAGCTGTCGGAGTCGCTACCGCCCGGCGCGACCTCAGTCCCGCCGCCTCGGGAAGGGAAAGGCAAAGAGCTTTTGCCTTTCCCTTCCCGGCGGGCTGTTGGGAGTCGCTGCCGCGGCGCGACCTCAGTCCCGCCGCCTCGGGAAGGGAAAGGCCACGGCTTGGAAGGCCGCCGCTGGAGTGAAGCTGCGCGCAGCCGCTGTGCTAGCATCGGATCGGGCGCGCCGGACGGTTCCAACCGAGCCCCGAGCGTCGTCTTTGGCGCCCGCCCAGCACCTGGAGCTCCCTGTACCGGGAGAAGGGAAGACACCCCCGGGCGGGGCAGGAGAGGAGCTTCTCCCGCCTTCCCCTCTTTCCGCGCCACACGGTGTCCCCGCAGGGCGACCCCGCCCGCAGTCGCCGCCGCTTGAAAGAGACGGGCTGGGGGTGGGTAGAAAGCGCCGGGCGCCCTTGGAGGAGAAGGTCCGCGTTCGCCTGTCTGCCCGCGGATGTCAGCGGAGCTTTGCCGCTGCTTCATCCAGGGTCTCTGGGCAAACACGTCCACCCGAGCGGGGCTTGTCGCCTCCGGGCGCAGCGAGCACTGCCCTCGGATTCCCTGTCCGGTTGCCCCCCTTTTGAGGGCGATGGCAGTAAACTGTTCCCGTAGCAGCGGCTGCTCACTGACATCCGCGGGCAGACAGGCGACGCGGGACCTTCTCCTCCAAGGGCGCCCGGCGCCTTTCTACCCACACCCGGCCCGTCTCTTTCAAGCGGCGGCGACTGCGGGCGGGGTCATCCTGCGGGACACCGGTGGGCGCGGAAAGAGGGGAGGGCGGGAGAAGCTCCCTCTCCCTGCCCCCGCCCGGGGGGGTGTCTTCCCCTTCTCCTGTACAGGGAGCTCAGCGGTGCTGGGCGGGCGCCAAAGACGACGCTCGGGCTCGGTCGGAACCGTCCGGCACGCCCGATCCGATGCTAGCGCAGCGCAGCTGCTGCACACAGCTTCGCTCCAGCGGTGGCCTTCAAGCCGTGGCCTTTCCCTTCCCGAGGCAACGCGGGACTGGGGCTGCTCCGGCGGCGGTGACTCCCAACGGCCCCAGCCGGGAAGGGAAAGGCAGGTGGCGGGGACTCCCAACGGCCCCAGCCGGGAAGGGAAAGGCAGGCGGCGGCGACTCCCAATGGCCCCAGCCGGGAAGAGAAAGGCAGGGGGAAGGCAGGCGGGGGGACTCCCAACGGCCCCAGCCGGGAAGGGAAAGGCAGGCGGCGGGGACTCCCAATGGCCCCAGCCGGGAAGGGAAAGGCAGGCGGCGGCGACTCCCAACAGTCCCAGCCGGGAAGGGAAGGCAGGGGAAAGGCAGGCGGCGGGGACTCCCAACGGCCCCAGCCGGGAAGGGAAAGGCAGGCGGCGGCGACTCCCAACAGTCCCAGCCGGGAAGGGAAAGGCAGGGGAAAGGCAGGCGGCGGGGACTCCCAACGGCCCCAGCCGGAAGGAAGGAAGGCAGGCGGGCGGCGACTCCCACGGCCCCAGCCGGAAGGGAAGGCAGGCGGCGGCGACTCCCAACAGTCCCAGCCGGGAAGGGAAAGGCAGAAGAGGGGAAAGGCAGGCGGCGGGGACTCCCAATGGCCCCAGCCGGGAAGGGAAAGGCAGGCGGCGGCGACTCCCAACGGCCCCAGCCGGGAAGGGAAAGGCAAAAAGCGCTTTCCCTTTCCCTTCCCGAGGTGACGTGAGATAGTGAGACCGTTTCCCAAATTAATTATTTTTATTTTTGAAATTTACCAGTAGCTGCTGCATTTCCCACCCTCGGCTTATACTCGAGTCAATAAGTTTTCCCAGGTTTTTTGTGTAAAATTAGGTGCCTCGGCTTATATTCGGGTCGACTTATACTCGAGTATATACGGTAGTCTTCTGCTTGAGTAGCGGGTTGGACTAGAAGATCTCCAAGGTCCCTTCTGACTCTATTATTCTGTATTCTGTATCAAAACTGTTCAATCTATGCTGGTGATATTATGGTATATGAAAAATCTCTACAAGTTATGAAGAACTTTGCAAAATGAAGCACAGTTTGATTCAGTCCATTATCAGCCTGAATGTTCATCCAGATCTATCTAAGCTATCACATATACAAGACACATGGAGAGAAAAAAATATGACATTCTGTTTAGATGAAAAATGACAGCCGAATCCATAAACCACTTAGGCCAAAATATTAGAATGTATGCTTTGGGCTACAATCCTCTTATTAAAATCAGAGGGATTTATCTCTGAATAAGCATTGGGGAGGAAAAGGGCTGCTAATCCCTTTGAAGCAAACAAAGTTTAAAATGCTTTCACTTAATCGGGATTTAAGCTGCTCTGTTTTCCACTATTCATATCAACTTGTATATTTATCCATGTCAGTGGGCTACCCGCTTGGCTTCTTGGCCTTAGCTCATGCTGACATGTAGGCAAAAATCTGTATCTTTCATTCTGGCTAAGGATGAAGGTACAGCTATATATACAATTATGGCTGAAAACACACACACATATGTGTAAGTGTGTGTGTGTGTGTGTAGGTATATATTCTGACTAAAGTTAGATATAAGTGCATCATCAGACAGAATTATAGATATAGACCTTTTTGGCTATGCATTTCTGGAATGATTTGCCTGGTACCCTCACTGATAGCTGTCCATCAGCAGCATTTCTCCTCCATCAGGCATTTTAGACTTTAACTCTCCTTTCATTAAGATCTTCACTCCAATGTTGGCATAACATTACATTCTTCTAGCTTGTAATTCATCCAGATCATTTTTTTATTGAACAAATTAGAAACATAAAAATAGATTACACAGGCTATCAATAATATGTAGGGTATCTCACAAATGACCTACAAGCAAGGCTGTTAGGTAGATTAATTCCTCCCTTGGGATTATCCAGGAAAAATAAGCTACTGCTTTTGTTCTGTTCTTTGTTGAATGTGTAATGTTCACACACACACACACACACACACACACACAGAGAGAGAGAGAGAGAGAGAGAGAAAGAGAGAGAATGGATCTGTGGGCAGCTGTTTGATCAGTAGTTTGAAAATCCAGTACAGTACAGAGAAAGCTGCTATAAAAAGGGAGCTCCACCAGCTTCACAAAACCAACTAAAATGAATGACTCATTAAAAGGAAACAGAGCATTTACAGTTTATGTACAAAGAAAAAGCGAGAGGTTTTTTACTATGTTAAGTTTTATTATGATTGAATCACAGCATAAGGAAAGCATTCAAGATATGCTAAGCAATAGTTTTATTAGAAATGTACACAGAATGATAGGCAGATCTCTTCATCATTCTGCTACCCTACATACTGCTACCCTACAAAAAGATCTTGACTATGTATCTGAATGGTCAAACAAATGGCAACTTCAAATCTCAACAAATAAATGCTCTGTCTTACATATTGGCAAAAAAAAATCAGAAAATAAAATACAAGCTGAATAGTCAAGATCTTGTTGATGACCCAAGCTCTGTAAAGGACCTTGGAATACTCACCTCTAATGATCTAAGTGCTAGAGCCCACTGCAACTACATAGCCAAAAAGGCATTAAGAGTTGTTAACCTAATCCTACGTAGCTTTTTCTCTGGTAATATCACACTACTAACCAGAGCATACAAAACATTTGCTAGACCAATACTCGAATACAGTTCATCAGTCTGGAACCCTCATTACGTATCTGATATTTGCACAATTGAGAAAGTCCAGAAATATTTCACAAGAAGAGTTCTCCACTCTTCTACTCGTTGTAGAATACCTTATGCCACCAGACTTGAAATTCTAGAACTAGAAAACCTTGAATTACGCCGTCTTCGGTCTGACTTAAGCATGGTATATAAAATCATACATTGCAATGTCCTACCTGTCAATGAATACTTCAACTTCAACCATAACAACACAAGAGCACACAATAGATACAAACTCAAAGTAAACCGCACCAAACTTGATTGCAGGAAATACGACTTCAGTAATAGAGTGGTCAATGTCTGGAATACTCTACCCGACTCTGTAGTTTCTTCCCCAAACCCCAAAAACTTTAACCTTAGACTGTCTACTATTGACCTCACCCCTTTCCTAAGAGGTCTGTAGGGGGCGTGCATAAGCGCACCAACATGCCTACCGTCCCTGTCCTATTGTTTCTCTTATTCTTCTTTTATTTTTCTTATATGTACCCATTTCATGTATTCACAACTATGTATACACTTATACTTATTATCTTGTAAACAATTGGCAAATCAAATAAATAAATAAATAAATAAATAAATAAATAAATAAATAAATAAATAAATAAATAAATAAATTCTTTTTCAGTGGGAGTTAAAGCTGACTTGATTTTTAAGAAATGTATATGATCAAAAGTCCAACAATAGAATGGTGGGAAAGCTGTGATTTTAAATACAGTAGTTGAGGTCCTACCCCACTACATGAGGTTGTCAGGCTGTCACTAGGATTCCTGGAGTAAAAAGACATGTAATGCCTAATTCCTTCCCTTTTCGAAACATTGCTGATATTTATTTGATTTCCTCCTCAAATGTTACCAATCTTATAGATTCCTTGGCATCTTCAACTTAAAAAAAATTAAAATAAATTACAACAATTAGCAAATTAAAAGAGATTAATTTTTCGGTATTGAACTAGATTTTAAAAAATAGCCCATGTCAATAGAATTAGGTATTAGTCAGAAGAAATAAAGTGGTTGGGGAGAAGTAAACTTTTTTATTCTCTGGTACTAGATGTTGGAAAATTACTGTAATTTCCAGTTTAATTTGCTTCCTAGAGGTTTATAAAATGCAGAAGAAACATTCTAGCAGAAATTTCAAATAATACAGACTTGATAGGAAAAGAACCCTAAAGAATTTAACCAAACTAGAAATGGTTGATGAGTACAGGTGATTATATAAAAATTCCACAGTAAATTAAAATATCACTTTGATGGCACTTCAGATAACAGGATAAAAATTTGGTTCTGGTTGCAATAAAGTTGAAATTATTATGGGCTCTGTAACCTGACTTTTAAAAAAGGCAGATTTCCTGTTTTGCTTTTGTTCTCATTTCTTGGAAATAATTCTCTGAAAAAAAAGGTTAACTTTATGCTAAACTCTCTAGAAATAGGTTGCATTATGCCTGTTGGCGTCTATAAACCTGCAGGCACAAAGGGGAAATCACCTCTTCTGCCATTAGGAACATTAAGAATATGGCCTTTTTACCTTCACAGTCTCACAACCTGCGAATCAGCTTTAACTTTTGGAGAAAAAGTTTCCAATCCTTCTACTGGAAACTATCTCTGTGGCTTTTATTTAAATTTAAAGCAATATTTATTTTAAAATATATTGAGAAACAGTGGTTTCAGTCTGACTGTCTCTCTCTCCATCCCTGCTTTTTAATAGCTCACAGCAGACATAGCACATGTCATGACTATTGAAATAATCAATCCTGTAAATAGATGATAAATTTGTTTATGACAATTTGTTACACACCGTTCTGCAATTTGTTATACATGGTAGTTATGATACCAGCATGGAAGATGGAGAGAAAAAAAGAAGGAAGGAAGGAAGGAAGATTCAGGCAAAAATGCACAATTTGTACACTGAATTCTTCATGAGCCACTTCAACAGCTTTATATTTACATCATATAATATCAACCAATATTTAGTTTTTTAGTTTCTACATTTCGTTTTGTACCAGGATGAAAAATTAATTTTCATTTTGTGAACAAAAAACAACCTGAATTTCCAACTGTGGCTTCTTCTTCCTTCCTTCCTTCCTTCCTTCCTTCCTTCCTTCCTTCCTTCCTTCCTTCCTTCCTTCCTTCCTTCCTTCCTTCCTTCCTTCCCTCCCTCCCTCCCTCCCTCCCTCCCTCCCTTCTTTACAAAATATGATATTCTATTTATCTTCTGCTGTAATAATATGGGGAAATATAATGTCATCTTGATCAGAAAATGGCTGATAACAGTGTATTTTTTTTAAAAAAAAACTTGGAAATGGTGTATGTGCAGCTCATTGAGAAATTTAAGCATTTGCTTTCAGACAATTTTGCACTGGTCTTAATGTTAAGTTAGAGGGGCAGGAGCAGGAACACAGGAGGAGAAAAGCTGACTTGAAATAGCCACCAAGTGTACAAAAGTTCCCCAAATAGATTCTTTTTGGACATTTAACTACATCTACTATTTTACTGTGTGTGCTGCTAAGCTATCTTCTGCTCCTTTGGCTCCAAGTTAGATTTTTTTAAAAAAAATCTGTTAAAAGTTTAGCATGTTTTATTCAACCTTCCTTTCTTATACAGAAAAAATACTGAAAAACAGTTTTGTGTAGATGGATAGGGGGTCAGAAGGGACAATTGAGGTAAGTGTTACTAGTCAATAGAGAACAGGCCATCCAATAGTATCCAAGGAGCAAAAGGCTTGAAAATGCTATTTATATTTGTCCTTTTATGTAGTTTCTATGGATGCAAGTTTCTTAATTTAATAGGTTGTTATAAGCTATATTTATCTTATTTACTTTTTTATCACATTTCTGAGCTGTTCCGCTGCCTAAATAGGGACTGAGTGTATACATTTTTTTCCCTTTTTACAACCCTGTAATCTCTTTTTATTGAGGTGGAGTTGGGGCGACTGAATGGAGCTGAGTGTTTACTGACTAGATGCCCTTCCTGACACCTATACAGAGTTTGCAGCAAATATTTCCTCTTTGTCACCTAATAGAAAAACTTCTGTCACTGTCCAAGATTGAACTCTCAACCTCCCAAGTGTGAAGCAAGCCTCTTCACCTCTAGGCATTGCGCCATCTGAGTGGTATACAATAAAATCACAAAATATAAAATATAAAAACAGTACATAAAAATTAAAATGTTAGAATTAAAATGTTGAACCAAAAGTTTAAATTTTAAAAGGAGGCAATGGGATGGACCAATGTAATAGGATGAAGATAGTTCCATAGGTAACCGAGCCCAATGCCATGTTGGACTTCATAAGTCAGAATCAACACCTTGAATTGAATCTGGAAGCAAACTGGCACCCAATGCATTCCTGTAGCAAAGGTGTTACATGTGCTCTTCAATATAGCTCACACAGTCACATTCTGCACCAACTGAAGTTTCCTGATACTTTTAAGGGTAGCCCCATGTAAAGCATGTTGCATTCATCCAAACAGAAGATGACCAGAGCATCAGTGATCTAGTGGAGATAGGAAAGAGCATAACTGGGACACAACACAGAGTTGAGCAAAGTCCCCCCTAGCCATGACTGCCCTCTACTTTTCAAGGAGGATCTGTGAGATCATGGGTATGATCAATGCTATTACAATCTCTTATCTTTACTGCAGTTGCTGGTCAGCCTACTCTAGAAAGTCTTCCCAGGCTCAGGGGAATTGATATGGCCAGAAGTGTTACTTTAAGTCCTGTGAATGCTCAAGTACCAAAGATAGGAACAGCATAATGAGGAAATTTATATTGTCCTCTGAGATTCTGCATTTAGCATATAATCCTAAATTCCACAGTGCAGCAAAGTTGTTACTTAGATAATATTGTTTTCATGTTGTTTTGGGAGAAGAATGTAATTCAGCCTGGGCTTGAGGTATGGGAGAATCCAGTGTTTGCTTTTATAACTGGAATTTTGTTTTAAGAAATAAAAGTTTCTTATTTTCATTGCTGGGAGCAGAGAGTTCACTACTTTTATTACACTAGTAATAAAATTGTCATTTTGTCAATTACTTTAATTTTTGCTTCAGAATGGGACATTCCTCGATATAACTATACAGGCATTTCTCAGATTGTTTGAGAATGACCTAGATCCAGATGTGCTATAAGGATCAAAAAATAACTATGAATATATAAATACTAACAAATTTGCATACACTTTGCCTTGGGTACTTGGATACCGGTGACAAGTGTTCCGGACTTCTACAAAGAAATCCAAACTAGTATTCCACAGAGTAAGGATGGTATTGTAACTAGCATTCCATAGAGTAAGAGTGTAAGAAATATGTTTTTAAAAATCCATGAATAGCACCTTCCCCATGATAGCTACCTGTTGCATAGTCTTCTGTTAAACAATGGACCCTTCCATAGCAACACCCATCCTCTTTGAAAACACTCAAAAGCAATTTGAAGATGATGCATTGTTGTCTTCACATCTACTAATCTCAAGATGCTACGAACAATGAGCAAAATATTGCTTCTTCACAAAGTGCACTCTAGGAGCCTACAGTACTATAATAAAAATTATGTCACTTCCTCTTCATGCAAATGGAAATAAATTCAATTGCTCACACACATCCTGTTTTTATTTTATGTTCTGTGCATGCATCTGCTTGGGTAGAAAGCATTCTCATTGGGTTAGAATTAGGATTTTTCCTTCTCGAAGATCTGAAACTAGAAAGCATGGTAGGGCAGAAGATTCTGCAAAATGAACTGCTGTTAACTCCCTACAAGAAACACCCCTTTTTAAAAGTAAGCTTAGCTGCAAAATAAAATCACATCGCCATGTTAAAATCTGCATAAATTATGTGTTAATATTTACCAGTCCCTATTATGTAAATAGTAATGAAGCCAATGAATAGTAGTGTCTTTATTCTTTTAATGGTGAAGAAGTTAAAGGAATTGGTTGATGGATTCCCCTCGTTTCATTCCTCCCGCCGCCACCACCATGCCACCAGTGACCAGAAAAAACAATCATCAGTCCTTAATTATGGCAAAACAGAGATGTGTGAAAATAGACAGATGCTTACAATGGCTGTTGGGTCACCTACCAAGTTGCCCAACTAAAAGACCACACATATGGTGCTTATAGCCTTTGGAACATATAGTCTACACTAGAACAGGGGTATCAAACTCGCAGGCTGGATGCATCATGTGCTGACCATGCCCACTCCCGGTTTAGCAAAGGGGGAAAAAATTGTGATATGTCACGTGATGACAACGTGATGACGCAAGTTTGACACCCTTGGCTTAGAGCAAAAAACAGGTTTAATGTGATAGCTGTAATGGAAAGAGGGATAGAATTGTGACTTCTATTGTGGTTTGTATGCTTGGAAATGTTTGGATATCAATTGTGGCAACATATGCATTGTTGCTGTTTGTTTCCTGCTGTAGTTTTCCTGCATGCTCTGGTTTCTGGTGACAAGATCTGTTGCTGCTTGAAGCTGATTTAATTAAAGGAAGAATCCAGCAACCGTTCAGCTCTCTAAGAAGCATTCTAATTTTTGGAAATTTAGAATTGATGTAAGCATTTTCCTGAGAAATATGAAGTCATTCCAGATTAGGATATTTGGAGGGCCCATTTATATGAGAGCAAGAGGGGATTTTCACTTTGTGCTGTTATTAACTTGACTGTGGTTTATAAAAATCCACTCATTTCCCAGGATTTCCACTGCATCACTAACCATACTGGCACAACATACTGGGTTAAACTGCAATTGGCTTATTTGTGATTCAGTCTATAACTGAAGTTAGCTGTAAGAAGCTAAGCAGATTCTTCTCTTGGCAACAGAGCAAGGGCTTAGAGCAAAGGGATTCCAACTTCATCTTGCTGATAGTAAATAATATTGCCTCGTAGGTAAATAAACATTATACAGGTAGTCCTTGACTTGCAAGCATTTGTTTAGTGACCATTCTAATTTACTTAATGACAGTGTGATTCACTTATCAATTGCAATGATTTGCTTAACAATTGGGCAAAAAAATGTTGTAAAATTGGGTATGACTTACTTAACAACCACCTTGCTTAGCAATAGAGGTTCTGCTCCCAATTGTGGTAGTAAGTTGTGGACTACCTGTAAAGAGATAAGAGTTAGGAAGGTAGAATATGAAAGCCATCCTATGTGTGGCATAGAATGTTACCTCTCTCTGTTGAGGGATAAACTTAGGAAAATATGCTGGATACAAAGGCCTGCTTACCTTACAAGGTTACTGGGATTACTGAGATGAGAAAGCTGAAATATAGACAAAGGTTTAACCCAAGAGAGGACAGCAGGAAAATGATATCTGATATCTGATATAAATATAGTATCATTTTCCTCAGAACTTGGAGTTCAACACTACACTCCATAACATCATTTCTATCCCAGCTTCTTTAGAAAATGTCTTGGGCAAGTAGGCCTCCAACCAAAGAAGGACATGTCCTCCCTTTCGTCCTTATATTCTCCATCTAGCAGGCATAGCCTTAAAATCAAATATTGTTTGGCTTTTTGAGTCCCTCTTTCTGAACAGCTTTTGCCTACAGTGGTAATTCCCTACTAGGTGGTAACTCAAAATTAACAAGGACTGTTGTGTGACCTCGATTAGTACCCTCTGGTTGGCTTCTTCTGTGAGCTGAAATTAACAAGACTTTAATCAGGTGTATGTTGAAAGCTTTTGCCTCTTAACCAGCTCTCACTGAGCTTGTCAGCTGGAAAATTGACAGCCCAAGTTCGAGACCTGAGCCCCTTGGGACGGGTGAGCTCCTGCAAGCCTAGCAGTTGAAAGCATGCAAAGGTGAGTAGATAAATAGGTACCACTTTGGTGAGAAGGTAACAATGTTCCGTGTGCCTCAGTGTATAATCATACTGGCCATATGACTAAGAGAACACTGGGTCCCTCAGCTAAGAAACAAATATGAGCAGCTCCCCACCATAAAGCTGGACACAACTGGACCGAGGAAATCTTTGCCTTTACCTTAATGCATGCAGGCATAAGTACTTTTTTGTAGTTTTTCATTGCACTTTTTGTTACAGATGCCAGGAAAATTAAACAGTGTATCCTCCTTTTCTCACCATTTATCCTCTTTCCAGTTGTCTATGTCCTCCTTTGCCTGACCAGATATCTGGTAACCCTAAGAGCAAGGAAGCCCCCATTTAGACAAAGGAGGAAATCATCCCTTAAAGGGGACTATTCTTTGGTAGTCAAAGATTTATCTTCTTATTTTTAAAAGATTTTTTTTAATCTCACCTTTATTATTTTTATAAATAACTTCAAGGTGGCAAACCTCCTCCTATTTTCCTCAGAATAACAACCTGTGAGGTAGGTGGGGCTTAGAGTGAGTAACTGGCCTAAAGTCACCCAGCTGGCTTTCATGCCTAATCTTGGATTAGAACGCTCAGTTGCCTGGTTTCTAGCTTGATGCTCTACTGATTATATACCTTTGGGAAAGGCACTGGATTTTGCTTCCAGGTTGTAACCTTCTATGGGCACTCACAACTGTGGTTTTTTTTTAAAGGATAAACATTGTGTCATATCACTTTCCATTTATAAAAAATCATTATAGAAAATGAGTGTAGAAGCACTCCACTGAAAAAGCATGATCCTAAATTACATGGAGAAATGAAGCTTGCAACAGGCCCTTACTCTCTATACATGAAAATGGGTAGGGATAAGGCATTCCTCTACATTCTCCCTTAAAGCAAACATAATGTTGCTGTCTTGTCTGGGCTAGAGATACCTGGTTTTATGTGACAGGTACTATAGTCTGCACAATGACTTATCTGCTTGTTACAAAGGTTGCACTGTGTAAATCAGGAGGATGCAGTTCTTATCCCCAGAGGTAACTGCAGTTCAGTCTATTTTTAACCACATATCCAAGCAAGATAATAGTTAATTTTCCCTTCCTAATGTCTTATTGTTTGAGAGAGAACATGAAAAACGTCACAAAGATAGAAAAAAAGTGCTTGAGAGAGAATAAAAGCAACTATTGATTCTGATCCTATCCATAGCTTGCTTTGGCCTCACCCTCTATGTAGTCCCAGAGACATTATTCCTGAGATAATGTGGCTTTAATCCAAAAACAATCAAACAAAAAGATTGGTACTCTGATCTAAAGAGATAAGCAGATAGTACTGGAATAGAGTCAGTGTTGGTCATTCATCTTTGCCCATGTGGTGATGAGTGACATATGCAGTAGCTGTAAGATCCTGGGAAAGTTAGATGGTCTTCAGGAGATTAAAAGCAAAAATTAAAGTTACATAGGCAAAATTGTAGGATTTCAAAACATGGATCAGACCATTGAATTAGATAGGGAAAAAAATCAGATTTCTTAGCCACTAAAGTCCTTCAGAAACAAACTGACTGAAGAAGAGGAAAACGCTCTACTGGAATGGATGGAATCAGGATGCTGGTACATAGCTCAAGAGGATGGAAGAGATGCTATTGAACTCACCCTTATACAATCACCAATGAAAGCTAGGGGTGAAGAACGAAAGGAGAAATATATCTGATTACTCAATGGGGAGAGTTAAAATAAATAATTACAAACCTATGTGAGGATTGAGGGTGAGAGTTTGTTCTCCAAGCTTGTGGGTTGGTTTCCAAACGTTTCATTACCAGGCTAGATAACATCTTCAGCGGAGTTTAGGGGGTGTCAGTGTCAATGTTCTTCTGTTTATAAGGGCTTCAGGCATGGGTATATCAAGTGTCTCTATGTGAGAATTGCCAAGAAGGCCAACAGATTCCTTTTCACTTCAATTCATTGCACTACTAATAATGATACTGATAATAATTTATTAAACTTACATGCTGTCTCTGGCAGCTGTTCGATGATCTAGTAAAAGGGAACCATTTGTCTTACGTATATTATGGTTGTATATAGCTTTCCCCAACTAGGAACCTTCCAGAACTATTGGCTTTTCATCCCACTACTGAGATTTATGGGAAATGAACTCTTCTGGATGGTACAAAGGTTGACCAACAGAACATCAACTGCCTTTAAACATCTATCTGAGATCATTTTTATTGCAACATTTTTTTAGGAACATACTGCTTTTTTTCTCATTTAAACCTGAAAGCTTAAAACAAAAGAAACTACAGGAGTGATAAATGCAGTTCAATGGAAGCCAGTAACCTCAGCAGGAAGCTCCAGATGCATAAAGAATTGTGATTTATGCCTGATCATTCCCCTCAGGGACTTAATTAATTAGCCAGGTAAGTCCCTGAGAAATTAAAGCTTTCAGCTGTAAGAGCACACAAATATTTTCCTGTGCTACAGCCTTCGAGTTTATTCCTGTGAAGAAATAACAGCAATTCTATGCATGATTAGTAGATTGAGACTACCAAGAGTCTCCCTTCTTTTAGAAAGTACAAATTGAACCATACAAATAAGACACATTGTTTTTTATATAAATATATGAATACTTGAGGCACAGATTATATGAAGTGGACCACAGTAATATGTTTGTATTCTGCGGGCACAGTGAATGGGCCCTGGGACATAAGTTCAATATGCCCACACACACCCCTTTGCATGTTCCACATTCGTTGCATTAGCCAGTCATTCCCTCCCCCCCAAAAAAAATTATAATTAAAAAACAAACCAGTAAGAAACTGCAAGTCAACACTAGACAAGCCCTTCACATTGTCATTATTCCTAAGAAATTGGTAACCAGGTAGAGCCCACACATATTTGTAAAAAATGGTGAAAGTTCTGCACTTTGTGAAAGAAGGGCACATTGATCGAGAAAAGTAGCAAAGGGAAACTGGGGTTAGAGGGAGTATTGGGCAAAGGCCACTAGAAGAGTTATAGTACCTGGGAACGAGAGCAGGGGTGGGATTCTACCAGTTCTGTCCACCTTTGTAGAACCGGTAGTTCTGAAGAGCAGAAGACAGAGAGCATACATAGAACCGGTTCTATGTCTGCTGCTGTTTTGGCCCACCTGCCCGCCTGGGCTCTTACCTGACCTTTATTTCCTGCTTTTTCAACCACAGCTGCTCTGCGCAACACAGCTGCGGTTGAAAAAGCAGGAAAAAAGGGCTTTTCCAACCGCTGCACACTTGCACGCAGTGCTGCTCAGCTGTCCGGGCAGCTCAGCAGGTTGTAAATTGCACTCGCGTGACTCACGCGCATGCGCACGTGACAAAGAGAGACAGAACCGGTAGTTATACCGGTTGGATCCCATCCCAGGGCGAGAGTTATAGCACCTGAGGGCAGGAAAAGAAGCAATGAGTGGAAACTAATCAAGGAGAGAAGCAACCTAGAACTAAGGAAAAATTTCCTGACAGGGAGAACAATTAATCAGTGGAACAACTTATCTCCAGAAGTTGTGAATTCTCCAACACTGGAAGTTTTTAAGAAAAGGTTGGATAACTATTTGTCTGGTGTAGGGTTTCCTGTCTAAACAGTGGTTTGGACTAGAAGACTCCAAGATCCCTTTCAACTCTGTTATTCTATTCTATTCTATTCTATTCTATTCTATTCTATTCTATTCTATTCTATTCTATTCTATTCTATTCTACAGTATTCTATTCTATTCTATTCTATTCTATTCTATTCTATTCTATTCTACAGTATTCTGTTCTATTCTATTCTATTCTATTCTATTCTATTCTATTCTACAGTATTCTATAGTATTCTACAGTATTCTATTCTATTCTATTCTATTCTATTCTATTCTATTCTATTCTACAGTATTCTACACTATTCTATTCTACAGTATTCTATTCTATTCTATACAATACTATTCTACACTATTCTATTCTATTCTATTCTACACTATTCTACACTATTCTATTCTATTCTGTTCTATTCTATTCTACAGTATTCTCTTCTCTTCTCTTCTCTTCTCTTCTCTTCTCTTCTATTCTATTCTATTCTATTCTATTCTATTCTATTCTACACTATTTTACAGTATTCTCTTCTCTTCTATTCTACAGTATTCTACAGTATTCTATTCTATTCTATTCTATTCTATTCTATTCTATTCTATTCTATTCTATTCTATTCTATTCTATTCTATTCTATTCTATTCTATTCTACACTATTCTACACTATTCTATTCTATTCTATTCTATTCTATTCTATTCTATTCTATTCTACAATATTCTATGGTATTCTATTCTATTCTACACTATTCTATTCTATTTTATTCTACACTATTCTATTCTATTCTATTCTATTCTATTCTATTCTATTCTATTCTATTCTATTCTATAGTACTTAAACAACTTAACCATTTTGTTATCTAGTAAATGAATGCTTGGATAAGACCCACATTTTGCTTGCAAAATCATTTCAAAATTTTCACTGGCTATCCTGAATTACAGAAATATCCTATCCTATACTTCCTTTATGGATGCAGTCAATGCAATTTTAGTCATCTTACTATTTAGCACAATATATGGACTGAATTATTGTTTCAGGGTCTTTTTAAATGTGTGTCTACGAAGCAGCCAGCTTTTCCATTAATTTAAAAGTCACTCAGGAGGGCATTTAAAAAGAAAAAGAAAGGAATAGCTATTTAATATGTCCCCCCACTGCTTTATAAAGACCTCAGCAGGTACTGGGTTTTGAAGAATGACATTAGCATTCAGAATTGCATAACTTTGGTAAATCATTTTTCCATAGGCAAGGATAAAGTAAAGACAAATGTTGACAAATATAGCCTCTAATAAATAGAAATAGTTGGAGCATGTACTTTGCCATTGCTGAATGTTTTTTTCATTTATTTAACTTTTTTTTTCACCTTTATTTTTCAGTTCTTCAAAACTATGTCATATCACTCTGTAGAAGATAAAAAATAAAGCCATCCCTTACAACAAGTTTATGTTCCCAACAAATAATAGAAAAAGTAGTATGAAGAAGCAAAGAAAACAAACTCAGATGTCACTTCATACAATAGCAATAGTAGCAGCACTTAGAGTTACATATTACCTCACAGTGCTTTACATCATTCTCTGACAGCTTTACGGCATCAGGATATTGCCCCCAACAATCTGGTCCTCATTTTACCAATCTCAGAAGGATGGAAGGCTGAATCAACCTTGAGCTGGTCAGAATCGAGCTCCAGGCTATGGGCCGAATTAGCCTGAAATCTGAGCCATCACAGCTCAATCACATTGATTCTGGTTTTCTTAGACTACACAGATTTAAATCAATTTCCACTGTGATGTATATTTAGTAGTGATGTCATTATGAACTCCTCCTAGTGGTGCTGCTGGATAGTACCAGCCCATCAGGGTGATGCTAAGTTGAACACAGAACAAACCGATGTCAAACCTAGGCAACAAGCTGGTTAATTACGGTTTTTTTTTTTTTTTTGCCACAACCAACATAGGTATAGCCATATCCAACAAAATGCAGGCATGACCTGGATGCTGCGTTTAACTGTGCGAGATGGAGTTTGTCAATTCAAAAAGCCAATGGATACATGATGTAAACAGGCCAGTGGGTGTGATTGTATGTCCCCATCCACAGATGTCAGCTGATGTGTGTCTGATGATAGTCTCCAGAGAGTTCAAGCACAGAGAGCATCGTAGCAAAGAAATTTAGAAAACACATAAAGGTTGAGGAACTTTAATTATATTAACAAATTATTCTATCTCTGTTTAGAGGCAAATAATGAATATGGATGGTTAAAATGATGTATCTCTCCTTTATAAACAATATGGTATTTTGCTTTGTATAGTTTAAATTTTCTGTATTTGGAGAAAGAGTTTTTTTTTCATGAGGCTATTGTTACTTAGTTGATTCCTTGTGGTTGAAAAAGATATGTTAAAACTTTAGGGATCTATACATACATTTAGAAAACCATTGCATGCCTACAATTGGCCTCAGTGGAACCAATCATACTTTACATATTTTGGAAGTTGAAGCATTCTAGGAAGTGGTGCGATTCAACCGATGTAACAACTGGTTTGGTGAGTGTGCGCTTTGTGCACATGCTCTACATTTTTTTAAAAAAAACATTTTCAACTCAATTGCTTACCTTCTACTGCAGCTCCAGTGACTGAAACAGCTGAGGCGTGGCAAACTACTCTGCCGTGCAAATCAGCTGTGCTAAAAAAAACACCAGGAAATAAAGCTCAGGAAAGAGCGGGGGCAGGTGGGTGGGGTCAAATGTTCACTGGAACTACCAGTTCACCCAAACCAGTCCAAACCGGTAGAATCTCAACCCTGATTATAGGGATATATGGGAGCATCCTATAATAAACTTCAGAACTTAGCTAACTGTATCCTATCAGGGACATGTACCTGGGAACAAAAGCAGAAAGAAGTAACCAAGATCAGCAATCTAATCAAAGACGAGGCAGAGGCATACGCAAAGAAATGAGACAGAAGACATCCATAATTCTCTACTGACACCCCACTGCCCTCTTGTGGTCAGTGGGGCTTGAGGTGCTGAAGAAATGGTGCCATTGAATCCACATTTCAACAATGTAAGAGAAATGGATCATTTACAAGGCAAAAGCAAATATAATGAATGAATAGAATAGAGATGGGAGGGACCTTGGAGGTCTTCTAGTCCAGCCCACTGCTCAAGCAGGAGAACCTGTACTATTTCAGATAAGTGGCTGTCTAGTTTCTTCTTTAAAATCTCCAGTGATGAAGCACCCATGATTTCTGAAGGCTATTCCACTGCTGCTGCACACTGCTGGCTCATATTCAAGTGATCATCCACTAGGACTTCAAGTTCCCTCTCACAGTTACTGTAGGTGAGGTTGTTTCCATGGTTGGCTGCTATTCTAAGTTCCTAAGACTGATGGTCCCTTGTATTGATACCCAGGTAAAAACATCCCAATATCAGTTATGCATATGCCCGTCACATTTACTAAGGCTGTGGCTGAATTCTTTGAATCACAAAAGAAATATACATAACTTTATTTTATTATTCCAGAGCTTGGAGCTAATTACAGGTAGTCCTCAACTTACGATCACAATTGAGCTCAAAATGTAAGTTGTTCAAGCGATAAATTTGTTAAGCAAGTTTTGCTCCATTTTGCAACTTTTCTCACCACATTTGCTAAGTGAATCACTACAGTTCTTAAATTAGTAACACAATTGTTAAGTGAATCTGGTTTCCCCACTGACTTTGCTTATCAGAAGGTCATAAAAGGTGATCACATGACTCCAGGACACTGCAACCATCATAAATATGAGTCAGCTGTCAAGCTTCCAAATGTAAATCCCATGACTGTGAGATGCTGCAATCATAAGTGTGAAAATGGTCATAAGTTACTTTTTTCAATGCCGTTGTATGTTCGAATGGTGACTAAATGGACTGTTGAACGTTGATGACTACCTGTATTAAAACTTGCCACACATATCATATATCTCTGGATAATGTTTTAATTCCCCAACTTTTGTTCTTTATCTAAGTGTGACTCACAGGTGATTTTTTTTATTAATTCTTTCAACACATAACAGAAGCTCAGATCAGAGATTCTCTGGAAAAATGTTTCTCACATCCACCTTCCAGGGCCAAAGATCACGGTCATATCTTCTCATTCAAAGGAAGACCTTATCATCTCTAAAGCCTTGTGGAAGACTTGAGACTACAAAACAATACTGTTTCAGAGACCAGAAATATTTAGTTTTTGGAGGGTCCCTTCAGATTGTAATACCATTTTAAGCTTTTATTGTAATAATAAACCTCAGAAGGAACAGTATTTTTATTCAGATGAATCCAGTGAAGACAAAAGGATCCCATACCATATCTTCTAGCTTATTACTTCAGAAAAAAATAGATACTATACAATATTGGTTAGTAATTGTACTTTCCAGTGGTGGGATTCAAATTTTTTTAATACCAGTTCTGTGGGTGTGGCTTGGTGGGCGTGGCAGGGGAAGGATACTATAAAATCTCCAGTCAGAGGTGATATTTGCTGGTTCCCCAAACTACTCAAAATTTCCACTACCAGTTCTCCAGAACTGATCAGAACCTGCTGAATACCACCTCTGAATACCTTTCCCAATTAGAGAAACTAATTTTCATGTGTACATGCTTTCTTCTGGATAAAAACAAAAATGCATTACATTTGAGTTGAAAAATAAAAGAAGAAAACACACAAGTTTTTTTTTAATATGGAACTTGCTTTGCTAAAATCCTGAACTTTTTTTTTTTTTTTTTTGCTGAGCGGAACAGAATGCTTGCTTTTCTATTCCACACCGTTTGCTCTTGAATTAGATAGCAACCCTTTGGCTACATTTGTTTAAATTGCATTTCTTTCTTTTCTTTTTTTCTTTCTTTCTTTTTTTAAATAGAAGACAAAGTGGCACTAACTACTCCCTGGTACAACAAAGAATTATGCTATTTAAGTGGTTTCTAGTCGTACCTTTACTAATGTTTCAAACTGTACTTTAAAATAAACAATTTTAAACTTTCAGTCTGTGATTCAGTTAAGTTTCTCCTAGGCCTCCAACTAATATAATTAACCATCTCACCCAGCAATAATCAATTGTTTTGGGCCACTGGATATATTTAGGATTTTGAGATCATAGATATTCTCATAAAATGATTGCAATCTCATTTTATTTAGTTTCAGTTGTGGGCAGATGGATACAGTTCCCAATTAAATAGAACATACAATAGTCTTCCATTGAATAGCCTGACTATGTTTAAGATAAAATTGGATTTTGGCTGTCCTTGTGGCCTACTAGATAAAACTTATCCAAGATGACTAACATTGTCCTTACCATCGGCAAGGAGTTGTTGTTTGTGATTTCAGATACAGCTAACGTCGCTAACCTTAACTACACATTCTTTGTATTGTGTGAAAGCTCTGATTGACCAAAGCCATAACAGCAGCAGATATCAATATGTATGGCTCTATCTAGTGATTACCATAGTATTTGAAAAATTGCGTCTAAAAATGGAAGATATATAAATAGTAAAAAATAACAATTAACAAGTGAAATGAAAGAAAAAGTAGATATGCTGTGTATTTGTGGAATTAAGAAAAATAAAATGTATTTTATAAATATGGATGAAAATGGTGTAATCCTATGTAGCGTGGCAGATGAAGAAAAGCATATTTATGAATGATGGGTCTAACCAGTATCTGAGAAAGCATGAATGGGATCATCTGGGTTGTTGTGAGTGTTGAAATAGATGGAGGTTATGTTCCAATGAATGGCTATAATGGAAGAACCAAGAATGAATTGCAGGGGTGGGGGGAGGACTGTGCAACATTTTGAATAAATATAATGGACAGAAAAATTATTCTGTTGGGTGCAATGGACAGATTGGTGTGAAAGAGATGAAAGAACACAAAAAAAGGTGGATTATTGTAGACTATTCAGAAACCCAGAAATGAGAGTTTGGTGGGTGTCTGCTTAGATAATGGTTGCTTGTTTTGATTACATGGCTTAAACATTTACGTTCATGCAAACAAACAGAAAAAGGAAGAACATAAATCCGACTCCACAATTGACTCAGTTGTTTATGATGAAAGATGGAGAACATTTCTGAAGAATATAAAGACGGATGATAGGTTCTGAATGTGGGACAGGCTATTATTTGATAACAGCATGAGTCGATCTGTGTGGGGGGGGAGGGGGAATGGTTATGGAAGGAAAGGAAAGAAGTGAATGTAAAATAATTGCTGGAAGAGACAGTGCAAGTCCTGCTTGGAAAAAGCATTAGATGATAAATTAATCTCCCAATGCAGAATTCATTGAAAATGGTTGTAAGGAAAAGATATGGAAAATGCTTGGAACAGAGTGAAAAGAATTGTGTTACCAAGGATCGTAGAAATGTGTGCAGATAACTGAATGGAACGTATGAAAAAGGAAGGGAAAGGAGGCTAAGCAAGGATTTTTGAAATATCAGTCCTGCTCATTCCTGTGACCGGGAATGAAGAAAGTTGGAGAATGGAGAGCTGGCAGTATTCCAAGATGCAGTGTTGTTCTGTTGTCTATCCCATAGAAAGACATTAGGAAGATTTTTCTAATTTTTATCCTCCTCAACACCCAGATGGATCTGGCTCTTTTTTTTTTTTTTTTTTTTTTGGTACTAAAAAAATCAAACCAATTTTGAAAATCTTTCTTTTGCCAGCTTTTCTCTTCCACGTTCACACACACCCCCCCAAAGCAATTGGTCTGATTTCCTTCTGGTTTTGGAGATGATCCAGATGATGGATACACAGACAGATGGACAGACAGACAGACAGGGAGGCAAGCAGAGAGAGACGCAAATCCCTTTACATAATTTCTTTCCTGCATTCTGGAGAACTGAAAGGAGAAAAAGGATGCTTGATTGAAATGTGAAATGTGGCAGACTGGGTGAAAAAAAAATGCATGTAAAAAGTGATTGATGAAAAATATAAAGATGTTGTGAAGCATATAGTAAAACTTCAGAAAAAATAGTTAATTTTCAAAGAAGCCAAGAAAATGCTAAGTGGGATGGATAGAAATAAAAAAAAATCTACAGTTTTTGAACTGCATGGAAAGGGATAAATAGTCTCCAGCAGAGTAATGAAAATAAAAATAAAAGTGATGAAGTTATTTGAGGGAAGTGAGAGAGAATGCCAAAATGAACATTTTTTTTATAAATGGGAGAGATAGTAATATGTTGAAAAGAGGAATTAATACAAAATGCTGCAAATGTTAGCATCTTGGGAGGAAAAATTGAGAGGAAATAATAAATGCTCTAATAATACTAAAAGTATTAAGACTGCAAGTGTTGATTGAAGAGTAATTCATGCTGTTGTTGGTAATATTAGAAATGGGCTGGTGACAGATATCAATATTTATGTACTTCACTATACAGGCAATGTTGGCTGAAAACAGAAGCAATTTGCAGCAAATGTCTAATAGACTGTATGATGCAGCAAGGATTGTATGGTTCAGTACAGTTCAGATCTTAAGTCAGAGTAGCTTATCAATAGTTTAACAAAGCAAATGAACTTAACAATTGCACATTTTCATAAACAATGAAAACCTAGAGCAAGTGTATGAATAGTAGGATGGATGGGCAAAATGTCTCATGGACAAATGCTGTGTTCATAGAACAGTCAGGTGGTTGTCTAGGCATTGTCTAAAACCTGCAGGCTTGTGTGTTCTGAGTAGTAACTGGGCTGAGAAAGTAGTGGTGCATGACACCAAGGGGAGATAAGGAAAGGATTGGGATGGGAAGAATGGGGAGCAGGCAGTATATACCAATCTTGAAACAAAGACCATTGGAGTTAATAGTGGTGGCTGAGGAGACATAGGGAAAGGATCACTAAGAAGATTGAGGGCAGGGTAGATGGGCCAGTTGTTTATCTCAAACTTAAAGCCAATTTAGATATGGCTATTGATACTCTTGGCTTCAAAGCACGATACATTCAACTAGTCCAACATGAATGACATCACAGTGACAAAATCAGTAGGCCACTATTGCACTGCAAACACTGCCCCTTTTGGATTTGTATGTGTTATCACAATGGAAATATTAAAAAAGATGGAGCTGCTTTTATCAGAATGACTGGTTTGTACATCATGAAAAACACAAAAGTTGAATGCAATGGAAATGTGGCTTTGTAAGAAGCGTGTGAGGACTTCTAATGAGGGATGGTGAATTAACACTTCTCATTTTCTTCCACTCCACACATTGTGTGATGCATTACAGTCAAAAAAGCAGCTGGGTATGAGATCTGCACCACCAATATGCTTTCTAGAACAACGAACGAGACCTTGGATTACCCACATGTTCTTTGTAGACTTGGTTTTGCTGAGTATATGATAGAAACCTTTTTTTTTGCAGTCTCTTTCAATCAGCTGGGAGTTGCAGATTCCATTATGTTCTGAGCCATTAGTGCAGCTTTTCTTGGACTCAAGCTTTAATCAAACCTCATCTTTTTATTCACTTTGGAGATTTATTATTTTATTGTTTCTTTAATTTTGAGGGGGAAAAACTTTGGAACCACAAGTTTACTAATTGCTTCTCTTCAGTGACAGCCAGTTCATCTCATTTAACACCAATGACATATGGGCATAATGAGAAAGGCCTATTACTGCTCAAGCTGCTGCATTTTGGGCCAGTTTTAGCTTCCAGATTGTCTTGAAAGGTAGTCCCACATACAGCATGTTGCACTAAGCATGCCCCAATAGCTAATAGCAGTAGCACAGCCCTCTATTACAGCCCTCTCTAAGTGGTTTACAGATTGCCCCCAACAATCTGGGTCCTCATTTTACTGACCTCAGAAGGATAGAAGGCTGAGTCAACCTTGAGCCACTCAGAATCAAACTCCTGGAGTGAGCAGTGAGTTAATCTGCAGTACTACATTCTAACCACTGCGCCACCATGGCTCTTGTAAGGTAATTAGGGGATGAGTGGCTATCTGAAGTGTTCCCTAGTGAAGCAAAGGGCACACCTGCTGCACAAGATGAATCTGTGGGAAGGCACTTGCTATCTGCTCTTCAACCACACTAGTCTCAAATGGGGAAGTACAACCTCATCAAAGACCAAAGGTGGAAACATCTCTGGCCTAGGAGCCAAACAAGCCCAGTCACTCACCCTTGTCAGGATTGAGTTAAAAATCAAGAACAAATCAATTCTCTCTCTTTTTGTATCATCAATGTATCAAGCACAAAACTGTCACATTCAGTGCTATTGCAGAGATTTAAAAAAGAAAAGAAAATATTACTCAAAACTTTTAAAACCCAGCTGCTTTCACCACATAATTAACAGCTGTCACACAATCTGCTGCCAGTCATAACTTGCGCTTCTCTGTAATGTATTGTTTTTGTGGGATAAGGCAATCTATAAATCAAAACAAATGGCAAGGAGCAGATTTTCATAGTACTGGGCAGTGGTGGGATTCAAATATTTTTACTACCAGTTCTGTGGGCGTGGCTTGGTGGGCGTGGCAGAGGAAGGGTACTGTAAAATCTCCAGTCAGGGGTGGTATTTGCCGGTTCTCCAAACTACTAAAAATTTCCGCTACTGGTTCTCCAGAACTGGTCAGAACCTGCTGAATACCACCTCTGGTACTGGGAGATGAGATTCTAGGGTAGCCTAGGGACATTTAAGAGGAGAGGAAATCTCATCGAGAGCAAAGTTCAGGCTTTGAGAAATCTACCTGTTGCCCAATCTGCATTGTGCCCAACCTACATGTTGCATCTTCTTGTTGATCTTAACTTAGATGTAGAACAAGTGCAAACAATAGTTTTAGAATGTGATGATGCTGTTTTTGTTTTTGTTTTGTTTTTGCTTTTTTGCCCCACAATTGCACCACATTCATTTGGAAAAAAAAAATCAACAGTTTAATGATTTTCTGATAGAAATTCAAGTCACCATTTTTTCCTGCTCTAAATCAGAGAGAGAGAGAAAGAGAGAGAGAGAGAGAGAGGTGAAATTTCTGCTTCTGATATTTCTACAATGATATTATCATTGTAGACTGTCAAAGAAATAATATAATACCTTCCTTGCTCAGTTTTAAACTTCTTTTTTCACTTTGTAGGAAAATTATGTAGCTACTGTTGAAGGCACATCTGAGAATTTACTAATTTGAAGAATTTGGAGACAACACAGTGACAAATTATCCAATTCTGAATGGAGATATTTTATCTCTACAAATTTATTCATGGTAATCTTCTAAATTTGTTTTATATTCTGTAGAATCTGTACTGTGGAATTCCTGAATATGCTTTATTTTCACCTGATTGTCCATCTATCAGTATATCTAAATCCATGTACATTGTAGTTAATCTCCCTACAAATAAATGAGGTTAACTTCCAACTAAACATGGGCAGGATTATAGGCTAATCTGGTTGGATTTTCAGATTAGATTCCTCCTAAAAATGCAGGTCATATTCCTATTTGTAAGCATCCTAAAAACATTTGTGTTGATACAGTTTTAATATAAATATGTGTTTTATAGAAAAATAAAAGCAACAATAAGATTTAATATCAGTTACATGTACAGAACAATCAAAAAGAAACCTGTATACTCCTTGTTCAAATTCAATTTAGCAGCTATAAATTTACTGATCACTACAGAAATCAGTGTAAAGATAAGAGAGAAATTCTGCATTTTACTCTCCTTCTCCATTTTAGTCTCCATCTCAGTCTCCTTCAAACTCTGATTTATGTATAGTAATTTTTATTAATTCATGGTTCAGCAATACGAATAAAAAGCATTAAAAGAAATAAAAGAAAACAAACAAAAGAAAGACAAGATAATATGTAACAATTAGTGGTGTATTTAGACAAGATAATATTTAAAAGTTAGTCAGTGAACAGTCAAAGCCTGCTTAAAATTGCAGACAGTTTAACAATTCAAAGATACTACAGTGGACTGATCCAATAACAGCAATTGTACATAAAGAAGATGGGTGTTTCCTGGGTATTTTATTAGTGAGGCGTTATGAGATAGAGTCTGTGAGTTCTTATACAAGGTACAGTATAGCAATAGCAACAGCACTTAGACTTACCATTGCATGATGCTTTACATGCAGCTCTAAATGGTTTACAGAATCAGCATATTGCTCCCAACAATCTGGGTCCTCATTTTACCGACCTTGGAAGGATGGAAGGCTAAGTCAACCTTGAGCTGGTGAGAATCGAACTGTTGAACTGTTGGCAGCCAGCAGTCAGCAGAATTAGCCTGCAGTAATGCATTCTAACCACACCAAGGCTCCTAATACAGTAGGACATGAGCTGTAGCTTCAATAACCTCTTGTCTACAGAGGCACAGTCTCAACTAATAAGAGATTGAATTTAACTTCCATGATGTCTTAAAGATGTGAAAAATGTAAATCTTCTGAGTACAACTCAAAGTTTTTTTTGATATTATGCAGTGTTGGCATTATAGATCAAATATTGAAATGAAAAGGGAATTGCATATTGTGCATACCAAAGTAGAATGTACATGATATCTAAATTTGTCCATTCTTTATAATAATATTTTGGAAGGAAATTCCTACATATTTTAGAAGTCAATGGTCACAGTATATTATATTTGCCCTTCCTTTGAATAGATACTGCTGAGCTAGGCAATTCTCAAGTGAATTCTCCCAGGAAACCTTTCAGCCTCTTCTTCCTTTTAACATCCACAAGTGGTTGCATCACTTCCTTGATTATTCATCTGAGATAAGTTATGTGCCTCTAGAATTTTAAGCCCAAATTACATGACACTTTGCAATCTTTTCAGTTGTGCTTTTTTTAAAAAAAAATATTGATCATGAATGGAAGAATAGACAAAGAAGACTGAACATGATTTCCACAATATATAATCATCACAATTAACAGCCATTAATGTTAGTCTGATCCCCTTTTACAGTTTTCCTTTTTGGTGGCCTTCCAAACAGTGGTGATTGTATGTCTCAATTTCAGCTACAGATCAGTGATATTAGAAATTCCTCACCTTTCATTAGATTCTCGTTAAAGCCCTGAACTTTTTATCATAGTGTAGTCAAGTAGTAGTTCTAGTATCTTAACTACACTGCTCAAAAAAATAAAGGGAACACAAAAATAAGACATCCTAGATCTGAATGAATGAAATATTCTTATTAAATACGTTGTTCATTACATAGTTGAATGTGCTGACAACAAAATCACACAAAAATTATCAATGGAAATCAACCCATGGAGGTCTCGATTTGGAGTTACACTCAAAATTAAAGTGGAAAAAAACACTACAGGCTGATCCAACTTTGATGTAATGTCCTTAAAATAAGTCAAAATGAGGCTCAGTAGTGTGTGTTGCCTCCACGTGCCTGTATGACCTCCCTACAACGCCAGGGCATTCTCCTGATGAGGTGGTGGATGGTCTCCTGAGGGATCTCCTCCCACACTTGGACTAAAGCATCCCCCAAATCCTGGACAGTCTGTGGTGCAACGTGGTGATGGAGTAAGACATGATGTCCCAGATGTGCTCAATTGGATTCAGGTCTGGGGAACAGGCGGGCCAGTCCAGAGCATCAATGCCTTTGTCTTGCAGGAACTGCTGACACACTCCAGCCACATGAAGTCTAGCATTGTCATGCATTAGGAGGAACCCAGGGCCAACCGCACCAGCATATGGTCTCACAAGGGGTCTGAGGATCTCATCTCGGTACCTAATGGCAGTCAGGCTACCTCTGGCAAGCACATAGAGGGCTGTGCGGCCCCCTAAAGAAATGCCACCCCACACCATTGCGGACCCACTGCCAAACCGGTCATGTTGGAGGATGTTGCAGGCAGCAGAACGTTCACCACGGCGTGTCCAGACCCTGTCACATCTGTCACATGTCCTCAATGTGAACCTGCTTTCATCTGTGAAGAGCACAGGGTGCCAGTGGCGAATTAGCCAATCTTAGTGTTCTCTGGCAAATGCCAAACATCTTGCACGATGTTGGGCTGTAAGCACAACCCCCACCTGTGGACATTGGACCCTCATACCACCCTCATGGAGTCCATTTCTGACCATCTGAGCAGCCACATGCACATTTGTGGCCCACTGGAGATCATTTTGCAGGGCTTTGGCAGTGTTCCTCCTGTCCCTCCTTGCACAAAGGCAGAGGTAGCGATCCTGATGCTGGGTTGTTGCCCTCTTACAGCCTCCTCGATGTCTCCTGATGTACTGGCCTGTCTCCTGGTAGCGCCTCCATGCTCTGGACACTACGCTGACAGACACAGCAAACCTTCTTGCCACAGCTTGCATTGATGTGCCATCCTGGATGAGCTGCACTACCTGAGCAGCTTGTGTGGGTTGTAGACTCTGTCTCATGCTACCACTAGAGTGAAAGCACCACCAGCATTCAAAAGTGACCAAATGATCAGCCAGAAAGCATAGGAACTGAGAAGTGGTCTGTGGTCACCACCTGCAGAACCACTCCTTTATTGGGGATGTCTTGCCTATGCTTTCTACCTGTTGTCTATTCCATGTGCACAACAGCATGTGAAATTGATTGTCAATTAGTGTTGTTACCTAAGAGGGCAGTTTGATTTCACAGAAGTGTGATTGACTTGGAGTTACATTGTGTTGTTTAAGTGTTCCCTTTATATTTTTGAGCAGTGTATTTTGGTCACTAATTTTTGCACTTTTAAAACTCTTTTGGAAATATATTGATTAGAATTCTGCAAGAGGTTGCTTGTATGATGGCATGGTATAAAGGCTATCACAATTCTGGATACTATCCATCATGGAATTTGCTGTTTTTATAGAATTACCCAACCCCACACATTTCTTGCCTGGTCATCCCATTCAGTTTCTAACATAATGTGTATCATTAATTTCATTGTTTCTTAATGTCCATAACATCACTTGGAGTTGAACTTACTTGAAGGAGACTAAAATTTATTTTTGCCTTTGAGTCATTGAATCATTCTCTCCCGGCTTCTAGCCTACTGCCTACTACACCACTAACAAAATTGACTCTTTTTATATATGACAATCTTATACATTCAATCATATATCATACTCTACCTAGTTTAGACAGATCTCTTTGGGCTTTCCATAGTCTCTTTTTGTTTTTGTTTTGCCTTATCAATGATATGGCTATCTCACTGCTTCATCATCACTAAAGGAAGGTTAAAAGCATTCATTTTAATAGAGAGCCTTAGGGAATATTTCACATATCTTCACAGCAAGATTCTCCTCTGGTTTTTCCATAAACTAGTTTTTAGCATATGCTGATCTATAAGAAAATCTTATCTTCCCAATGGCTACTGAAGTGGTGCAGCAGCCTTTGGTGGGGAAACTTTCAAAATTGCATCGTTGGACATCTTACTTGCTTTTCCAAGGAAGATACTTTAAAGATCAATTGAGACTTTTCTTGGAAAGCAAAGTTTTGGATTTGATATTCAAATTGAGATTTGTTGAGGCTGTGCAAAACTTTTGACAGGGTGCTTTGCAAAGTGGGTTCGTGCAAGTTAAGGAAGAAAGTGGCCAAATCCTTTCAAAAATCTGTTGATCGGCTTGCAAAATTTACCTTGGTTGCCTCTGTGAGCCTGTACATGTACAAACACTCTGCAAATCTGTCTTTGGACAACTGAGGAAAGCAGTTGTGCCAAAGGCCTCCAAGGATATTGCTCCTCTGAAGGAGGAGGCAGACTACTCAGGCAACTTTGCACAGCTCTAATATTTATATCCATTGCTTCTAGTTACAAAGCAAACCATTGCAAAATTATCCAAGGTGCTTAACAAAATACAAACATTCTTTTTATGCCTAAAGGTGTTTTTTTTTTAAATAATGAGCCTGATGTACCTTGAATGTATCACTGGATGTATAATTTCAAATGTATATAATGTATATAATTATTTTCATGTGCCTTCCATCTTTAAAACCCAAAATATCTATTTATACTATGCATAGATTCAGATTTAACATTATTACTTCCATTCTGAGCTGATGCAAAATATCACTTGAGAATTTATGCTTTGCCTTTCTCCCAATGGCAAATAATCATAGAAAATTCTTCTTCTGACAGGCAGCTTCATCCTACGCATGCTTTCACTGAGAGAAAAACAAATATCTACCTTTTTTCATCATTTTTTTTAAAAACAGTCCTTCTGGTCCTGTGCAGTGCATCTTCTAATTGCCTGAGAATTTATTATAATTTATTGATTATAATTCTTGCAATACTCACAAATCTGACTTTTGTTTTTCCTGTGTCATTCTCTCGCCCTCTGGTGGTTAATGAAAAATAACATTGTTGATGCATAGAGCCTTTCTTTTATTTTGGTAAAGTATGTTTATATTTGGCTATAAGGTTTTGATCTGAGGGTTGAAGTGAACTTGTTCTTTCCTGCTTCAAAAATCAGGAGGAGAACCAAAGGATGGAAGCTCCAGGAAAGCAAGCTTCAAACAACTCAGAGAGGTATCTTCATGGCAAGAGCAGCAGAATAGGCATTCTTGGAAAGGAGAGGCTATTTATTTATTTTTTGCTGGATATGGAAATTCAGACCCCTACCTCAAGTTCATGTCACCGACATGATTAATTACGTTCAGGCCACTTATCATGTGTGCTGGGAGGATAAAGTGGAGAACCAAATAGGTCATTTGGAACAATGTTGAGTCATGGAAGCATGAGAAATAAGGAATGTACAAAACAAATGACACAAAGAGCAGTTCGGATATTTGATTGTTGATTTGTTTCATTAGTATACAAGAAAATAAAGTGAAAGAAGGAAACATTTCATGGAAGGGAGAACAGTGTATCAATAATTTAGGAGTTCTTTACAGAAAAAAATACAGGAATCCCTATGAGATAAATACACTGGATTACTAAACCCTTTTGTAAATGTTAATTTATTCAGCTCTCTTTCCTGGCAAAGAGCCCCATCTTCTTGTTAACGGCTCCTGCGCTGTTTCTGCACATATTTTTCCTAATCCTGAAGCTCAGGTTTAGCTCAGTTTAGCATATCAGCTGAGTTTAGCACTACAGTACATGGTGGAGTTTAGCACATCAGCTGTAGGACATCTAGTCTCTCCTTTTTCTCCCAGACCACATTTTTGTAACAGTCTGCAGGACCTGCAGGACAGCAGACTGGTTGGAAAAACTGCAGAGGACAGCAAGGCGAGAGAGGGACATCACTCCCACCACCTTTATGCAGCTCCCTTTTTTCTTTAAGAGGAAATGGCCATTGTTAACTTGAGCAATTTTTAAAGAAATTACAGAAAAAGGGAAACAATTTTATGGACAACAAGCAGCAAGTCAGCTTCAAAATCCATATAAAGCCTGCTGCATTCTTAGGATCATCGTAAGATCTTAAATCTATCTATAAGATTATATAATATTCTCTACTATCCAACAGAATATCCTTTTCCTAGGGCAGGGGTGTCAAACTCGCAGTGTCATGTTGTCATTACATGACATATCGCAACTTCTTTTCCCCTTCGCTAAAATGAGGGTGGGCATGGCCAGTGCGTGATGCATCCAGCCCACGGGCTGGAAGTTTGACACCCCTGTCCTAGGGTAAAAACTATATTATTTTACATTTATTTTTCCCTTCTGACTCTATTCTGTTCTAGAGAACAGAACAGAACAGGTTCAGCCTGTCAGTGCCGGTTAAAAAGATTTTTGGTAGAGTTTCCTCTTTGTTTGACAGTTTAGCAAATCCAGACTGGTCAGACAAGAGGGTGCCTGTCTAGGAAAACCAGTGGGCTGAATTGTTATGATATAATACAACAACTAAAGATATGTTCCCTTCCTGAGCACAGATATAGTGCTAACGATGTTTAAGCTTATAAAATGAATGAGGCTACTCATAGACATTTGCTTTCTTTCATGGGACCAGCTATTTTTAAAACCTGGGTAGGCAACCTGTCATTCTCCAGATGCAATGGACCACAGATCTATCATCCCTGACCAATCTTAATGGCTAGGATTGATGGGACTTGTAGTCCTTAATTCTGGTAGGTGCCAGTTGTCTATTCTCTATCAGCCTTCTGTTCTCTATTTCCTACCATTTCTTTTTCTTGTAGATAATCTATAAGGTAGAAAAGCAAGGCTAGAACTGTACATGGTGATATTTTTTTATTTGTAAGAAGTGTCTTCTTAAATTGACACAGTCATTGAAAGACTATAAAGCTGTCAATTCAGACCCTGACTTTCTCCAGATGCATATGTAGGTCAGACTCACTACTTCGTGATTCCCAACCTATCTATATATTCATGATTGTTTTGTTGATTAAATACTGGTCCAGCTTCATGCAGGATTAAAAAATATAATTAAGCTCCTGCTTTGAAGAACTTCCTTTCTTTCCCTTTAATAGTTGCTTAAGTAAAGAAATTAAGCAGCTTTTCCCACATCATTTTATCTCTATAGCAAGGACAAAGATCAGGTGGCAATGTAACAACAACAGAGTATAATTATTCTCTGAAATGTAAAGGCCACCATCTTAGCTTGTCACAACTGAAATGCATGTTATCTTAGGTTATTGGCAGCCAGTCATTTCTTCCTGGTAAAATAACTCTTGAAATAGTTCCTCAGAAGTTCACATCTTGCTTCATGCAGGCCTAGAGGCGTTCTTCCAGACTCAGGGCTATTGAAACGTCCTCGGTTTCTGGTTGAAAAACATTTGTTGCCACCACACTGTCTGACTGTTGAGTTTGATCCTGTTTCTCTGCAAACTGCACAGCAGCATGTACACCATGGAATAAGAGCAACTCTGGTTCCTGCATCCCAGTGAGCCAACCTCCTGCCTGGAGCAAACGCCGTATGGATGGGTTACAATTGGCAAGCAGGACCTGTACGCCAATCTTCTTGTAATCTTTCCGCATCTCCTTCAGCAAACTAAGGCCTACAGTGTCTATAAATTGCATGGCTCCACAATCAATGATCAAGGTATGCATATCTATCGAGGCCACAGGGCCATCTGCTGAAGCCTTTGGGGTCTTGGTTCCCCTTAGGCAGTTCAACTTGGAAGAAAAACAACTTTCATTTTTGCTCAGGTTTTCTTTAGCTTGAGCCTTTTGTTGTATAGCAGCAACTAGGCAGGGATTCACTCCTGTTTTCTGGAAAAGTGAACTTTTGAAGTAGTCTTTGTTTGCATAGTAAAGAGAAGTATCAAAGCGGAAGATCTTGATATTTGCAATGCTGGTGATCCTCTTGTAAGTAAACTGATCCTCATAGATTTCTGAGTCATGCACCTTACCTAGAAGGGTGGCTCGGGGCCACTGGGTGCGTAAGATGATGCAGAGAAGAGCAAAGCAGACCCCTATCAGAAGGCCCAGTTCTGTGGAGATCAAAGATGAGGACAGCATGGTTACCCACCAGACTATGGTGTCTATTTTGCTGATCCGCCACATCTTGGGTACTTCAGCAAATTTCCGCAATCCTCCCCTGAGATTAACAATTGTAATCACACCCAAGATGCAAGTTTGCAGTGAATAGAAGAGAGGGGCAATCCACAGTAGTACCAGGAGCAATGCAGCTGAGGATATCAAGCTTGATATTTGAGTATGGCATCCCGTTGACTCTTTCAGCAAAGTCTTTGACAAGGCTGCACAGGAAGCAAAGCAGTAGAAGAAAGATGGGATCAGATTTCCCATCCCAATGGCAATCATCTCTTGGTTCGCTCGGACCGGATAGCCATGCTTCTTGCCAAATATTTCTGACAGTGAGACTGTCATAGCGAAACCAACAATGGCAATGGGTAGAGCATCAAGTGCCAGATTTGATAAAAGGCTCAGATCTGGGACAGCAGGTTGTTTGAAACCAGTGGGAATTGTGCCACAAATTTTAGATTTGTATTTTTTATTAAAGTTAAGAAAATGCGAGAGGAGTGTAGCTCCAATTACCACTAGGAGTTCCATAGGAAATGGAGCCTTCATTTTGTCCTTAAATAAATTGTTGATTTCTTTTACTGGCACAATTAGAATTAAAGCCACCACGCTGGTGACCAAATCACAGATGTTGGTCTTCCCAATGTATCTGAAGATGTCAATCCATGTCAAAATCAGGGAACCTGTTCCATCATGCCGAGGAAGCTTCAGTCCAAGTAAAAGATTCATTTGGGATGTGAGAATGGTAAGGGAGGACCCTGTTACAAACCCACTCAGAAGAGGTTCTGAGAGATAAACTGAGATGAAGCCCAACTGGAAGACCCCTAGAATAATCTGAAAAGGAAAAGCAAATAGAAATCACAATTCATAAATAAATACATTGAAAAAGAAGGTGATCTCAACTTGAATTTTTTTTGTCTGTTATTACTAGTTACAAGAAGTTGACTCTGACAGAGTAGATGAATAAAGTTTGATAAAATATTATAAAGAACCACTTTTCAAAAGCCACCTGTAACTCAGAAGTAGGGCTTAAAATAATTGAAATCACATTAAAGCATTTGAAATAAATACATAAATATTTTACATGCAAAAGCTCCCTCAATCAATCCTCAGGACAATTAGACGTATGCTACTAAAATCCTGGATGGTCGATGGGTTTCATGTAGAGATACATTTGTTTGTACTAGAAGGAGCATTGATTTTTTTTTTTTTCAGTTTGAAGAACACTAAATATAAAGGCAATTTTTTGCTCAAACTAGATGGACATTTACATAGAAAGAAATTCTTTAAAAATAAAGATTAATTTAACTTACCTGATAAATCCCAACCAAAAAAGTTAGAGTGGTTGCCACTGTGATTGCATAACAACCTCTGTTGCAGGCAACTGTCCCATTCATTGTAGTATTGGCCATCAGATCTGTATTCATGTCCAAATCATATCCTGCTAGGGTAAGTTGCCGATTTACTGTCTGTCCAATCATCAAGCAAAGGACCCCAAAAGAACCAACACAATTATGGCGTGAGGTAGCCATGAAAAAGTAAATGATAGCACAAAAGAAGTTGGTGTAGAGACCATAAATGGGATCCTGGCTTGCAAGGAGGGCATAGGAGATTGATTGAGGGATGGAAACAATTCCTACCAATAAGCCTGAGATGATATCCCCTAGCAGTTGTTCCTTGATGTTGTAATGAGGAAGCCACTCAATTACTGGGAACAACTGACGAAAGAAGGTGAGGACACTTTCCTGGTTGCACTTGTAATTCTCTTTGGCTTTTGTGAGAAGCTTCTTGATGCTGAAGCCTGATGTTTCATATTCTTCTAGTTTGACAGGTATGTAGGAAGATGACTGTGAAGACTGTGAAGAAGGCAAGCTGGCTGTGTCATTGTTGTTCTCAGACTTTTGAACGATTGTGCCACCTTCCATGACTCCGAAGTAACTGAAAAGAGGACACACAGATATTTTTAAAGCAGAGTGCATGACTTAGGCACAAGGACAGTTGAATATTAATCTGATGATGCATCGCTAGACTGTTATTACAGAAGCTATATTGTTATATCTCTCTGACAATAAAAAAGGAAACTATTCAACCATAAAAACTCAGCACTAAAGTTTTGAACATAAAAGTTGTTTCTACATATTAACTTAAATTTTTCCTTCCTTGGTTGTCAACACAGCCTCTAGTATCCTGTACTCACAGCACCATAGAAGGGATACATCAAACTCCCAAATTATTATTTTTTCTTTTTCTTTTCAAAGATACTTTACATTTCAGATGATCACCAAATTTCATGAGATGTTGTTCTCAGCAATCTCTTAGATAACTCTAACAATTGCTTGAAAACATACAAAATTGCTGAAATCTTACTAGTTTTAATAATGCTGAGATTTAAACCATTTAATGTTAATGGTATTATTACCATCATCACTATTCTTTGGGAGCACCTGAGCAATTGTACAAGATTTTAAAAGGCTGATAAACTTTCTCCTACATCCTAAACCTTTTAAAAGCATTTGCAATAGTATAAAACAAAAACATTCATAAAGTTTAAATATGTTCAGTTTGTACTGGTCCCAGTGGTTCCAGTATGATAGGAATCAGACTTTTTATCACATCTGTCCTTCCACAAGATTATTTAGCAAACTGTTTAGATGGTTTGAGAGTATTTGTCCCAAATGGATTAAATTTCCTTTTATTGTCACGCAACACGAATGTCCAAAATCTATTTTTTAACAGTAACATTTGCTAAGAGAACCAGTTTTGTGTAATAATTAACACAGCAAGCTAACAACTAAAACACAAATTCTAGTCCTGCCTTAGAAGAGATAGCTCTAGGTTAAGGAGGAATGGGTACCAGCCATGGAGCACCAAATTTTAGTAGACAGCAAAATTGAAATGACTTTTTAAAAATGCAATTAAAAAGTGAAAAGAGGGAGTACTGTGTTCCATAAGCCAGCCTGCTCACTCAAAGATCAAATATAATTTTGCAGAATTATTGCCATGTAACAACAATGAGTGATGATGTAATTAAAATTACTGTGTATATAGGGTTTAAATGTCTGGGAAAAGAAAAAAAAATGTCTGGGGCTGAAAATCATAAGTGTATGCACAAAAACTTGAATAAGAAAGAAACACCTTTTTGAAATTTTTGAAAAAAAAATGTCTGGGGCACCTTTTTGAAATTCCTGACAAAAATTGAATGATAAACCAAAACACAGCCGGCACCTGAACATAAATTTGCCCACATTGCCAGAATTTCTGGAGCCAGCCCTGCATCTTAGGCACGAAGCCAACTGGATAACCTTGGGCCAGTCTATCTCCCTCTCTGTCTCTCTTTGTCTCTCCCTCCCTCCCTCTTCCTCTCTCATAAGAGCCAGTGACAATCACTAACCTGTTGCCTATTAAGTGACACCTCTTTTCCGATAATATGAAGAAAATTTTCTTTGGGCTCTTTGTATCACCACTGATGATCTTCCATTATATTTATACATTATCTACACTGATGGGCAGAATATACTCTAAACCGAATAACAGCTTTAAAACACTTGCTGTACACTAACAATTTCAATTCTGAAACAACTTGTATCTCTAAGCTAAATGTTAGAGAGAGGGAAAGTTTCTTCAGGTAGTTCTCATTTAACAACCAGCCATTCAGCAACATTCTGATGCACTGAATGAGAAGACTTATGATCACTCCTTGTAGTTGCAACGTTGGCAATGTTCCCCAATTATGGCAATTTGGGCACTTGCCAACTAGCTCACAATTACAAAGGCCATAATAATCCTGCAATCATGTGATTGCCATTCACAATTTTAAAATACTGGCTTCTTACAAGTGAAGTCCATGGTGACCCTAACATGTTGTGCCTAACAACCACGCAAGATTTGTTTGTTGGAAATGGAACTGCCACAACTGCTATCATAAGTCAGCATGATCATTTGACATTTGAGCACTTTATAATTGAGACTCTGTTACCAAACGATGTGGCCATAAAATGATTGCTTGGTAACAGAGTCTCAATTGTTGTTAAGCGAGAGTCATCTATAATGAAAATTGCTGATGTATAATCTGAAATTCTTATTGTATCATGAATCTACTAGGCAACCTTGAAAATTTTATTCTTTTTTGCCTGCCTCTCATCCCAGCAATAGAGAGGATAATAGTTTTAACTTACCTTCTGGGATGATTATAAAGTTTGCAAGTAAATAATGTTTATAATGCAATTAGATGACTTGAAAATGCTATAAAAACATTGTGTACAATACTGATAACATCGTTTTTGGAATTTTCCTTAGTTGAAGAAGAAATAATGAGATATCTTCATTTTATTTTTTATTGTTGGCATGAGAAGAATTCTCTCATGAGAGTTCTGAGCCTAAAGTAGTTCTGACTGGTCATTTTGTGAAAATCTGTAAGTTGAATCTGCCCAAAAAGGTGTATGTGCATAAAGTTAACATTTCCTCCCCCAAAACCCATTGCTTTCTGGAATCTTGTTGGGCCATTATAACACCAAACAAATCTTTATATGACTGAAATCCTTTATTTCCAGCCTAGAATTCACTACCTCCATGTCCACACCTTAATTAAAGCCATTTTTACCTCTGTTGCATTTATTTACTCACCAGCAGCATGAACTGCCACAAATACGTGTTAGTAAGCTGCCTACAAGAGTTTTCTTTATCCTCAGCTTAAGAATAATGAATAATCAGCTTGTATAGCTTAAAAAATTAGAACAGGGATTCACATTCTGCAATATATAGGTTACCCATGTAATCAGTTAGTGATCAAGAGTAGAACAGAAGCATTTTCTTGCTCAGGTATACCCTGATCTGCTTATTGGGTGGCATCCAGCAATAATCACTAACATCCTTCTCCTCTCAACTTTGGAGAAGCTGCATTCTCTAAATCTTTCTCTCTCTCCCTAAATCTCTTTGTGTGTGTGTGTGTGTGTGTGTGTGTGTGTGTGTGTGTGTGTGACAGAGAGAGAGAGAGAGAGAGAGAGAGAGAGAGAGAGAGAGAGAGAGAGAGAGAGAGAGAGAAATCATCATCAACTTTCTCCAAAGCAAAATTAAAGCTGCTGATATTGCCTAGGATACCTTCCCTTTCTGGACAGAAATGAAAAAAGAAATCAAACTCTGTAATGCTTCAAACCTGTGCTCTTTGCCGCCTTCTTTCCCTGAACTGAATCCCATTCTGACAAGGAGGAGACGAATGGTCTAGGGCTCAGTTCAGTGGGCTTTTTATCTACCTCTGATAATCTAATTTGCCCAGCCACATTTGCTGGTATTTTGAAAACAAACACCATTTAAGTGGAATATTTTTTATAGAAACCTGTCCCAAGCATTAATGATTCTTTTAAAAAATTAAACCAATAATAGGGAGGATGTCACAAGCTTCAGGATTTCCAGGACTTTGTTTGCAAAACAAAAAGAGCTGCTTATGCACATTTTTCTTCTGAACCTTCTTAATTTCTCAAGTCTTGTTTTAGGAAAAAGGGAGAACAAGAAGGTAATTTGATCAATATACAACAGTGTGGGTGATGGGAGGAACCAAAGGGAATATTAAAATATTTCCTTATTTGAAAAAATATTGCCAAGGACTTTTTTTTACAAATCTATACAATCAAGAAGAAGTACCAGAAGAACTTATTAATCAATATCTGAAGGAAAAAAATTTACCGGAAATTATGGATGAAGAGAAATGCATTTTAAATAATAAAATATCCACAGAAGAAATTAGAAAGGCAATTGGAGCCCAAAAACTAAATAAAACGCCGGGCCCAGATGGAATTTCATCTGAATTCTATAAGGAGTTTCAAGAGTTATTGGAGGAATTAATGACAGACCTATATAATGAAGCCTTGGATAGTGCTAATATTCCAAAGTCATGGACCGAAGCATATATAACCCTTATTCACAAAGAGCAATCAGACCCACAAAAATTTCAAAATTACAGGCCAATATCACTTTTAAATATAGATTACAAGATTTTGGCCACAATATTGGCGGAAAGATTAAAGAAAATATTAAGTAGGATTATTCATACTGACCAGAATGGGTTTCTGCCATATAGACAAATGAAGACAAATACAAGAATAACTAGGGATGTTTTAGAATTCTACGAAGTACACACAACTAAAACAATGGCACCGATGTTTTTAGACGCTCAGAAGGCTTTTGACAATTTGAATTGGAATTTTCTTATTAAACAATTGACAGGCATGAAATTTGGTGAATTTTTTTTAGGATTCATTAAAACAATATATAATACCCAAACTGCAAAAATATTAATAAATGGGGAAAATACAGATAATATAAGGATAAATAAGGGTGTAAGACAAGGATGCCCCTTGGCTCCCCTACTTTATATATTAGCAGAAGAGACATTACTGGTACAAATCTGACAAAATCAAGAGATCAGGGGGTTAAAAGTTAAAAAAGAGGAGTACAAACTTCAAGCATTTGCTGATGATATGGCATTTATAGTGGAAGATCCCCTGGAAATGACACCCATTTTGATGAAAGAAATAGAACAATATGGAAAGGTGGCAGGGTTAAAAATTAATAAAGAAAAAACAAAAGTGATAACAAAAAACTGTACAAATGAACAAAAGGAAGAACTAACAAAGAGATTAGGGATATAGGTGGTAAACAAAGTAAAATATCTGAGCATATGGCTGACAGCTAGGTGCTCGTCAATTAAAAAAGGATAATTATGATAAATTAACAATTCAAATATTTAAAGACTTAGATAATTGGGCTAAATTACAAATATCTCTATTAGGCCGTATTGCAATAGTAAAAATGAATATTTTGCCAAAATTGTTGTTCTTATTTCAGACGGTGCCAGTCAAGTTGGAAAAAAGCTTTTTTGAAGAACTAAATAAACATATATCCAAATTTATATGGCAGGGGGAAAAACCCAGAATAAAATATAAATTATTACAGGATGATAGAAAGGAGGCTTTGGTCTTCCAGATTTCGAAACATACTATTATGCTGCGATAGCAACCTGGCTCAAAGACTGGGTTAATTTGATAAATAAAAAGATCTGAACATTAGTGGGCTTTGATCTCCAACTTGGATGGCACGCATCTATGTGGCATGGAAAGAGTAAACACCACTTGTACTTTCAAAGGCATTATATAAGGAGTGTGTTATTAACTATTTGGGAAAAGATCAAAAAGGGCATTACTATAAGGTCCCACTGTGGTTATCTACAATGGAGGCAGTTACACATCCAAATATTTGATAATATTGTAAGATATAAAGATCTATTACATCAAACCGGAGAGTTAAAGGGTAGGAATCAAATACAAATTCAAGGAAAAGAGATAGCATGGTGGCCCTGTGCGCAGATACAAACGCATTACAAAAAAGGTAAAGAACAATTTGGTTTTAACAGGACCTACCAAGAATTACATAAAATTTGGCATGGAGAGGAAAGGAAATTGATTAGTAAAATATATAAATATCTATTGGATTATAAATTAAAAGAATAAACAGTCAAGGAGTATATGATAATTTGGGCAAAAAATGTGGGCCACAGTATTGAATTAGACAAGTGGGATCATATTTGGGAAATAAATTACAAACTAACTATGTCAGCCTCATACAAAGAGAAAAATGGTGTATCATTGGCACTTGCCACCCATGAGACTGGCTAAGATGTTCCCGAACCTCCCCCCAAACTGTTGGAAGTGTAACTGCGTCCAGGGAACATACTTTCATATGTGGTGGACCTGTCCATATGCTCAGAAGTTTTGGAAAAATATCAAAAATTGGATTCTAAATATAACTAAACAAGAAGTAAAACTTGAATTTGAAACCTTTTTGCTGGGTATGATAGACTCAAAAATAGAAAAAAAATATCAATATTTAATCTTGCACATTATAACAGCAGCCAGAATAAGTTACGCTCAAAAGTGGAAACTGTCTATTGTCCCTTAAGAGGAGATGGTCATTAAAAAAATTCACGAGTGCATAGAGATGGACAGCCTAACCAAATTACTAAAAAACAACAAAGATAGTGAATACTACAAAGTTTGGAACTGTTCGTATGAATGGTTAAAGAAAAAGCAACATTTGACAACTGAATAAGTTATGAAACTATGAAGGACGTGCGTTTAATCATAAAGTATTCTATGAAATTAAAACATTAAAAGAACGAGGAAGGTATTGTAACAAGGTAGATCATATCAATGTTATGGAGTAAAAGAAAAAAGAAAAGAAAAATGTAACCAATGCTCAATACCTGCTGCAAAATGTATATATGTATGTATATATTTGTTTATATGTTTGTTTGTTTCTTCTTAAATGTTTTAAATATATGAAACTTAAATAAACTTTTTTTAAAAAGTAAAAAATAAAAAAATAAAAAAAATATTTCCTTATTTGAAAATAAATTATGAAGACAAAAAATAACAAGCAAAAAAAGAAATTAAAAAGTTATATTAAAAAGCCACAAATACAAAACTGAAATGGCAACTAGATTTAAATAAATTTGCTTTTCACAGGAAGCTTTTCAGAGGTCTTTGGTGTATTAATTTTTCAGCCAAAGAAATTACAATTATTAATGCCTCTAATCCAAACTAACACATATATTAATTTTTCAGTGTTTTGCAATAACAAACCTATTAGCTTATGGCAGGCATTGGATTAATGTCTTGTGCTGCATTGATTTCTAGGTATTAGGATTTATGGATATTAAATCAACAGCAGGATTTATTATGAAAATGATTTTTCCAGTTTCATGAAAACATTTTTATCACAAATAAGTAAACATTTCCCAAAAAGATGGTGCATAAATTTGCTTACAATACCACTAATGCATGTAATGTAGCTACGGAAGGTTATATATAGCAGGGGTCCCCAACCACCGGTCCGTGGACCGGGACCGGTCCGTGGAACAAATCCTACCGGGCCGCTGGTTTGCTGGGCGCCGCCATCTTGTTTTGATGAAAAAGTGCTTCCGGTGAGCTTTTCTGGGTAGAAAGCTCACCGGAAGCACTTTTTCATCAAAACAAGATAGCGCCAGCGTTGGTGAGCTTTTTCCGGGTAGAAAGCCATTTCTATCCGGAAAGCTCAACTGAAAGCGCTGCGCCGCCATCTTGTTTTGATGAAAAGTGCTTCTGGTGAGCTCACCGGAAGCACTTTTTCATCAAAACAAGATGGCGCGCCCAGCTGATGCCGGTACCGGGCGCTGCATACCAGCTGATACCGGTACCGAGCTGCGGCATAAAAAAGGTTGGGGATCACTGATATATAGAATAATTTCACTAGGGTGCCAAACCATCTATATTTTTCTTTATGGTTAATTCTTGGTGGATTGCTGCAATGTTGAAAGGAATTCCATGATATAAAAAGTACCTACAGATTAACCAGGATTAGATGCCACATTATTCTCCCAGAACTGAAAAAGCTTCTTGGATGAGAAGTGAAAAAAAAGCACCTTTGGGACAACTGTGACCTAGATGACTAAGAATCTCCATTAGATATTTATGCTTCCAGACAAGGTTTTCTAAACCTTGAACCTGTTGTGTTTGCTGCAAACATTTCATATAACATGGATGAGATTTGATTGGATGAAATTGACTCTAAAGGAGATTTTTGGGGGGGAAATTTCTTTCCATTTTCTTTTGCATGTTCTCTGCACAAGTTTACTTCAAAAGAGAAAAAGACAAATAATAGCCTAGGCAATACGTAACCCATTCCACCAGAGTAAAAGAGTATAGAACTGCCTAGAAAAGATGTTTTTGCTTCCTAATTTAAAAGCCTTGCATTTGGATACCAGAAGTGCCTCATGAAAAGAATATTTCATTAATGCTTTACTGCATCTATGAGGACACCTAGAGGAAGTTCTCTGAAAAATCTAATGGCTTAAATCAAAAGTAGCCAAATCCACAAGATTAGATAAATGTAAAAAAATAAAGGAGTTGGTAATTTAAATCCACATCTTTATTTCTTCTTGAGAGAGCGTGACAATCTTTCAACAAATGTTTGCAATCCTGAGTGTACAGCTGCCATAGTGGGTGTGGTCAATTCAACAGGTTAAGGTTGAATTATTCTTTGTCAATCCTTCTAGCCTACTAGCAATGCAACTCACCCTTGTCCTCATCCCAGGTACCTGAGCATATTTCTAAATAAAGGACAGAGTTATAGACCCTATCATTAGTGTTTTCTAAAAATATTGACTATGATCTCCAGACATTCTTTAAAATCAAGATCATATTACAGGCAGGTGCTTTGCTTGCAGTGAAATTTTATTAAGTGAGTTTTTAACAATAGCAAAAGCACTTAAAATCCATAGAGTTTTACAGCACTGTCTTAGTAGTTTACAAAGTCAGCATATTGATCCAAAACTTTGGGTCCTCATTTTACTAACTTCAAAAAGATGGAAAACTAGGTCAATCTCAAGCCCACCAGGATTGAACTCTGTACTGTGGGCAAAGTTTGCCTACAATACTGCATTCTAATCACTGTGCCACCATGTGTCGGCATTCCAAAAAACAACCTCCAAACCAATAAACTCAGAGACAAGCATTTTCTTAAAGTTCCATTTTATTAGAGTTGTCACATTGGCACATCTGGAAAAACCTGAATCTGAGAATTCCAGGTTTTCCCTTCCCAATAGAAATCCAAAGATCCATCCCCTGCACCCACCAGTCCATCACATGGTCCAATCAAATGCCATCCCAAGTGGAGACATTCCTCCAGACACCCCTCTCCAGGTGCAGTGTACCATGTCCTTGACTTTATAGGAAAGAATGTTGTTGAGTGTAATCTTCCACCTGTCTGTGAAATCCCCTCCCAAATTCCCAGGCACTAAATGTGGCGGCCTTTAAGTTTCTAAGTGAAATATGCCTTCAAAGGCTAACATCAGGGCTCTAACAAACAAGTGAAACAGGAGTCTGATGACCCCCCCAAAATAGACATACCCTTTCAATGTAGATTTTTAAAACATCTTATTAAAAATGAATGAACTATGTATCACATTAGATTTCCAATCCTTTTCTGTTAGTAAATAAGAAACCTACAGTTCTACACTCTAAATCCTGCTCAATATTCTTCTCAGAATCAAATGTGATTTGATCTGCAGACATAAGGTAAATATGCAATGCAAAAACTGTTGAGGACAGCATAGAGGACAACCTCTCAATATTTCCCTTCCATTAGTCAATGATCAGAAGGAAACTGAAAGCTACTAGAATACCCTTGCATGAAAACCATACTTTCTCATGTAAACAAATCTGCTCCTGTGGAGATATAGGCATCTTTTGCATGCAACCAAAAATGAGATTTGTAGAGGAGAAGGAGAAAATATTTACCCTTTTCCCAAACCTCTGTTCTTTATGTCATGTGAAATACCTCCAACTAGTATTTCTTACTTTGGGGCAACAGCCTGAAGAGCATTTTGTAGCACGGAAATGAAACATCAACCTGCAACCTGCTTTTCTTCTTGAGTTTTGTTTCCTGAAGCTTGACTCTGTGTGATCTGATTCTCCTCCTGAGTTTGCAAGCATCCCAGTGGTAAAGAATACTGCTCTAGAGGTGCCTTTTGGGAATAAAGTTTGCTAAGACAAACCCACACAACAAAAGTAACTGTTCTTCATTATACCAGGAGTAAGCAGAAAGTTTGGCAAAACATTTCATTGAGAAAATCAAATTCTTGCTCTGGAGTCCACTTATCTGATAAATCTGCAGTGAAATAAATATATTAGTAACAGAAAGAACCAAAATGCATTGTGAGAATCATGCTGCTTCCTTTATTAAGTGCTCCTGACTCTCCAAACATGATTAGCAATGTGAAATAGAATTTTGAATTGCAGCTTTCCTTAATTTCCTATCAAAATTTTTTCAAGGTCTACTTAAAGCAAACATATATTATCAGAACAAAATTTGTGAATACATACAACATTTGTTGAATTATTGCTACTTCAATAGTTTGTTCAACATTTGTTGAAACATATAATTTTCCAGTGGAATGCCTGAAGGCATATTATCCATGGCAACTCCTTCAGAAATCTAATGCATAATGGCTGACTATAACTTTATTGCTTGGATCTCTTGGAGAAAATACTCACTTTTACAGGTGAAACTTGAAAAATTAGAATATCGTGCAAAAGTTCATTTATTTCAGTAATGCAACTGAAAAGGTGAAACTAATATATGAGATAGACTCATTACATGCAAAGCAAGATAGTTCAAGCCGTGATATGTCATAATTGCGATGATAATTGCTCATGAAAATCCCAAATCCACAGTCTCAGAAAATTAGAATATTACATGCAATCAATAAAACAAGGATTGTACATAGAACAATATCGGACCTCTGAAAAGTATAAGCATGCAAATGTACTCAGTACTTGGTTTGGGCCCCTTTTGCAGCAATCACTGCCTCAATGCGGAGTGGCATGGAAGCTATCAGCCTGTGGCACTGCTGAGGTGTTATGGAAGACCAGGATGCTTCAATAGCGGCCTTCAGCTCTTCTGCATTGTTTGGTCTCATGTCTCTCATCTTTCTCTTGGCAATGCCCCATAGATTCTCTATGGGGTTCAGGTCAGGCGAGTTTGCTGGCCAATAAAGCACAGTAATCCCACGGTCATTGAACCAGGTTTTAATGCTTTTGGCAGTGTGGGCAGGTGCCAAGTCCTGCTGGAAAATGAAGTCAGCATCCCCATAAAGCTCATCTGTGGAAGGAAGCATGAAGTACTCCAAAATCTCCTGGTAGACAGCTGCATTGACCCTGGACTTAATGAAGCACAGTGGACCAACACCAGCAGATGACATGGCTCCCCAAATCAACACAGACTGTGGAAACTTCACAGTGGACTTCAAGCATCTTGCAGTGCGTGCCTCTCCATTCTTCCTCCAGACTCTGGGTCCTTGGTTTTCAAATGAGATGCAAAAGTTGCTCTCATCAGAAGAGAGGACTTTGGACCACTGAGCAACAGACCAGTTCTGTTTTTCTTTAGCCCAGGTAAGACGCTTCTGACATTTTTTGTTGTTCAGGAGCAGCTTGACAAGAGGAATATGACATTTGAAGCCCATGTCCAGGATCCGTCTGTATGTGGTGGCTCTTGATGCACTGACTCCCGCCTCAGTCCACACCTTGTGAAAGTTCCCAACACTTTTGAATGGCCTTTTTCTGACAATCCTCTCCAGGCTGAGGTCATCCCTGCTGCTTGTGCACCTTTTTCTTCCACACTTTTCCCTTCCACATAACTTTCTATTAATGTGCTTTGATACAGCACTTTGGGAACATCCAACATTATTTGCAATTACCTTTTGAGGCTTTCCCTCCTTATGGAGGGTGTCAATGATGGTTTTCTGCACAACTGTCAGTTCAGCAGTCTTTCCCATGATTGTGATTCCTACTGAACCAGACTGAGAGACCATTTAAAGGCTCAGGAACCCTTTGCAGGTGTTATGGCTTAATTAGCTGATTAGAGTGGGACACTTTGAGCCTAGAATATTGAACCTTTTCACAATATTCTAATTTTCTGAGATTGTGGATTTGGGGTTTTCGTGAGCTGGAAGCCATAATCATCTCAATTATGACACATCACGGCTTGAACTATCTTGCTTTGCATGTAATGAGTCTATCTCATGTATTTGTTTCACCTTTTAAGTTGCATTATTGAAATAAATGAACTTTTGCACGATATTCTAATTTTTTGAGTTTCACCTGTACTTCTGGTTTCTATTCTGTTTAGTCAATACAGACTTTCAACTATAAAATTCGTTTTCTTTAATGCCATGTCTTTAGCTTAGACTACAGCTTCTCAGAATCAGGCAATGACAGGGTTTTTTAGGTGAAACTATGAAACTACTTTTCTGCCATGTCCACAACCCAAATACATTCTAGTGTTAAAACAGTGTTTTCTGCTTTATAGCAGTAGAACTTAGACTTATATACTGCTTTACAGTGCTTTACAGCCCTCTCTAAGTGATTTACCGAGTCAGCATATTGCCCCCAACAATCTGGGTTTTCATTTTACCCACTTTGGAAGGATGGAAGGCTGAGTCAACCTTGAACCTGGTGAGATTTGAACTGCCAAATTGTAGGCAGCTGGCAGTCAGCAGCAGAAGTAGCCTGCAGTACTGCACCCTAACCACTGTGCCACCATGGCTCATTTATCAACAGTCCATGGCATTTTCAAAGTGTATAAAATCTGAGGCACTTTGCCACCCATTCTATTGTTATCACAATCAAGTGACGTCTCTGGAGAGGGAACCCCTTCCCATTGGGTTCCTGGGCATTCTGCTCTGTCAACATTGTGGGATCTTCTTCCACTTTCCAGGGAAGAGCTGGGCCTAGCTGCTCAAAACCCCAAGCTCTCTAAAGACAGACCAAGCTAGCGACCTAAAGGTGAATGTATTGTCCACATCATCACTTTGCTTAGTTGTGCCTCACCAAGCTTGGGAGGTGCTGGATTTTGAAAGATCCATCTTTTTGTGCGTGCTTTATCCAACACCTTCCAAATCCACCAAACAGCTAATTGGTAGGGCTTAGGAGATGCTGGGTATCTTGAGTATTAGCACTCTTTTCCAATCATTTTCCCTTTGCAAGCCAACTTGCAGTGAAGGAGAAGAATTTTGAAAGAACAGTAGACCTGCCCTCAATACAAGCCTACTCAGCAACTACCAGTAGGAATTAGCAAGTTCTGATACACCTGCTATTCTTTTTCAATTTTAGTTATCTTCTGATAAAACAGCAGAGGGTGGTCAGCCATCTGTTAAAACTCACCATCTTCCCAAGACCCTTACTCATGCTATCCTGACTGATTCCTCATTTCCTACTGGTTTTAACAATGTGACATTTAAGCAAAGGAGTGGGTGATGGAATGTAAAGGTAGAAAAAGGGCTGATTGCCTACAAATGTTAACAATGATAGCACCATTCAGGATTAAGCCAAAATAGAAGCAAAGGATGCAGAATACAATTTGGCAACTAATGTCATGCTTTAGCATATCAGTGGGAAATGGCTTATGTACAGAGGTGGTATTCAGCAGGTTCTGACAAGTTCTGCAGAACCAGTAGCGGAAATTTTGAGTAGTTCAGAGAACCAGCAAACACCACCTCTGACTGGAGATTTTATAGTATTCTTCCCCTGTCAAACCCACAGAACTGGTAGTAAACATTTTGAATCCCACCACTGCTTATGCACTATGTGCCAGAAGGAAGCACAATATTACTCTTTGCCAAGTCAGTGCCTTCCAAATATTTTGGAGAACTCCCATCATTCCTATCATTGGCCAAGCTTTTGGGATTTAATGAAAATATAATCCAGAGCATCTGGAGGGTATCAGACCAACTGATTTTGATAATGACAGAATTATACTGACTTTTCCCAATCTAGCAGCCCCAAATGTGCTGGTTATTGTTTCTAATATTACTAAGCAAAATATTGGAATAAAACCCTCACTATATGGTTTTCTGCCCATAGACTCCTTTAAAATAAAAATAAAATAAATCACAAATAAAGGAATGTTCCATTTGCAATGTTAAAGCTTATTTTAGCATGTTATACGTATCCTTTCAAGAGAGACATGCAGTATTATATAAATTGATACCTAAAATAAATATAGACCAAAGGACTTTAACTGCACATACTTGTCTATATTATATATAGACTTTGTTTCAGCCAGATCAACCCAGGAGGGAGTTCATAAGACTTTTATCTTGCTCAGAATCTTTGGCAACCAGACTTGGAGAGCATCCAACTAAGTAGTCTATGTGATAAGCTGTCTTCCAGCTACAGGATGATGGAATATATCCATAGAAGGACAGGGAAATGAATAAGCACATTTCCCATTAGCATATTCTAGAATGTTAGAATCTTCAGGTCTTATAGAAACAAGTATCTCAAAGGGAGGTGGGATAACAACTCCCAAAACAAAACAAAAAAGCAGATTACCCATATCAATAAGGAAACTTCAATCCAAAAAGAGATCACTCTGGCGGAAAAACAAATCTGGTCACGTTGCCAATTTCAAAAACCGATACAAAAATCTATGCCACCAGATAAAGACCGAATGCACCAATTATCACATTAAACAAGAGGAAAACCTTCTAAGCACCAATTCCACCCGCGCTTTTTACAATTTTGTAAACAACAAACTAAAAGACTCAAGGTCCATCCCTCCCTTGATAGGACCTGATGGTAAAGACTGCAACGACGACACCATTAAAGCCAACATCTTTAACACATTCTTCGGCTCAGTATTTGTAAACAGCAATGGATCATGCCCAATATTTCCTAGCCGTACCACAGATAACAACAATGATCTAATACATATCGATTTCACAGAAGACAATGTTGAAAAAGCAATACGCAACCTCAAACCATCTCTATCTATTGGACCGGATGGAATATGTGCCTACTTCTTAAGAAAGCTATCCACTGCCATAGCCAAACCTCTAAGCATAATCTTTGAAAAATCTTTCAGAACCAGCTCCTTGCCTAACCTATGGTCACAAGTCACAGTCATCCCCATCTTCAAAAGGGAGACCCAAGCCTAGTTGAAAACTACAGGCCAATCTCCTTATGCTGCGTCACCTGTAAAGTCATGGAATCAATTATTAACCAATCCATCATCCTTCACTTAGAGACAAATAACCTACTCTCCAATAAACAATTTGGTTTCAGGAAAAACTATCCTGTAATCTGCAACTCTTACACTGCAAAAACATATGGACGACACAACTCGACCAGGGCAAAACAATAGACGCAATCTACATAGACTTCTGTAAAGCCTTTGATTCAGTGGTACACGACAAACTACTCCTAAAAATAAAATCCTATGGTATCTCTGGACAACTGAATAACTGGATAGAAGCATTCCTGTCAAACAGACAACAAATGGTCAAAATCGGGAGCGTCCTATCAAATCCAGTACCTGTCAATAGTGGTGTTCCCCAAGGCAGTGTTCTAGGACCAACTCTCTTCATACTCTACATAAACGACCTCTGTGATCATATTAAGAGCAATTGCGTTCTCTTCGCTGATGATGTAAAGCTGTTCAATACCACAGACAATACTGCTACCCTACAAAAAGATCTTGACTATGTATCCGAATGGTCAAACAAATGGCAACTTCAAATCTCAACAAATAAATGCTCTGTCTTACATATTGGCAAAAAAAATCAGAAAATAAAATACAAGCTGAATAGTCAAGATCTTGTTGATGACCCAAGCTCTGTAAAGGACCTTGGAATACTCACCTCTAATGATCTAAGTGCTAGAGCACACTGCAACTACATAGCCAAAAAGGCATTAAGAGTTGTTAACCTAATCCTACGTAGCTTTTTCTCTGGTAATATCACACTACTAACCAGAGCATACAAAACATTTGCTAGACCAATACTCGAATACAGTTCATCAGTCTGGAACCCACACTACGTATCTGATATTAGCACAATTGAGAAAGTCCAGAAATATTTCACAAGAAGAGTTCTCCACTCCTCTACTCGTTGTAGAATACCTTATGCCACCAGACTTGAAATTCTAGAACTAGAAAACCTTGAATTACGCCGTCTTCGGTCTGACTTAAGCATGGTATACAAAATCATACATTGCAATGTCCTACCTGTCAATGAATACTTCAGCTTCAACCATAACAACACAAGAGCACACAATAGATACAAACTCAAAGTAAACCGCACCAAACTTGATTGCAGGAAATACGACTTCAGCAATAGAGTGGTCAATGTCTGGAATACTCTACCCGACTCTGTAGTTTCTTCCCCAAACCCCAAAAACTTTAACCTTAGACTGTCTACTATTGACCTCACCCCTTTCCTAAGAGGTCTGTAGGGGGCGTGCATAAGCACACCAACGTGCCTACCGTCCCTGTCCTATTGTTTCTCTTATTCTTTTATTTTTCTTATATGTAACCATTTCATGTATTCACAACTATGTATACATTTATACTTATTATCTTGTAAACAATTGGCAAATCAAATAAATCAAATAAATAAATAAAATAAATATCAGTTGTGGGGTGGGAGTGGGATAGTACATGCCTATAGTGAAGGTTGCAGTAGGGCAGAGATTGGGATCTTTTTGAGCTGGGGCTACACATTACCTTTAAACACAAGGTTGGAGACTGTTACTAATACTGCGTTTTATAATATTGCATAAAATCAATAATAAATAAAATCAATTTTCATTGATTTTTTATCTAAAAGGGGTGATACAATACTAGTAATAAAAAATAATGTTGAAAAGTTTCATTTAGATGAATAGTTCACTGGTGGAATTTGATTTTTGGAGTTGGCAACTAAATAATCTGTAGAACTTTGAAGAACAGTTAAAGAACTGTGTTGCTTCTTCTATTGTAGTTTTTCACATAATAGTTCATATACTCCATAAACATGAACTCATTAAACCTGACCAGGGTGTGTGCTTAAAATCACTAAACTCGCCTAACCCGGAAAACTTCCTTCCCAAATATTTATTTGTTGGTGTATCACTCAGTTTTCAAGACTCAACAACAGTAAAACTCATGAAAACATAACCATAAAATCATAAAGACTGCATAAAAATAAAAGCATAAAAGCAAAGTCATCACCTGTAAATGTGAAAAAAATTAACTATCAGGAGCAATATAACATCCAGCATTTCCCATTACTTAGCAAAAAATAATGGATCCCATCTAAGGATTCTTAACTTTTTGCTAAGTGTTGTGCAGGAGCAGAAGAGCCATATCCTTTCACTTGAGTGACCTATGCCATTTCAATCTTATAACTAGGTCTAAAATGATACTGAAAGGAATCTAGATCATCATAGTATCAACTGAACATAAATGCATTTTCTGAAAAGGAAAGTTTTAGATCACACAGAAGTTATCCATTATCTCTGGATCAAGAGAGGACTTCTTCAGAAGGGAGACCCTAACCCTAATCCTGCCCTCTTTAAGATGTTAGGTACAATCACTTATCTCAAAAAAAAAAAAAAGCATAGCCACCTTTGAATTCAGAGGTGACAGCTCAGACAAGGTAGGGGGTAAAGGGATCCACCTCAAAGATGGCTGAGTTCATAGTATGGAGAACTTTTCCCATTTCCTCATATTCCACAGGATCAAAATAACCCCATATGTTACTGAAAAATGCTGCCCCAATCATTTTAACCAACTCTGTCCATGGTGAATTCAGCTCTGAGTAAATGCAAACAAATTGGATTTCAAAGTGCCTACAAATATGACAGAGATTTTGCTTTATTTATTTAACAGAATTTCTAACATCTCCATGGGACTCTGACCCAGCTGTATAGCAATAAATGACATAAAAATGAAATCAAGTTAATACATTAAAAAAAAATCATGTCTTTATTTTCCCCCAAGATCCAGGTCGCTTTAAAAAAGTCACTGGATGATTTCCTGTAGTTGCAATAAGGATGCAATACTTATTCTGGCTAGCTGCTCTTATCCCTGTCCTGAATTAGGGCTTGGTTGATACTAGTGTTCACTGTTTATTTTCACATACAGTTGCTACATTTCCAGGTTCTTCTGTACACAGTGAGGCACCCCTGGATCTAAGTACAGGGGATGTTAATCATGAATGCCCAAGGATGCTTTTTCAAGAGGCAACTGGACTTTCTGGTTTGTTTGTTTGTTTATTTATTTTTAAGACATTTTATCTGAAGATTCTCAGAGCTAAAGAAGCTTTTTGGATGAGAAACGAAACGTCTTCAAAGAAAAACCAGAAAGTCCAGTTGCCTCTTGAAAAAGCACTTTTGGAACAACCATGACCTGGATGACTGAGAATCTCCGTAGACCTTTAGCTATGCACTTTGGGATAAACACCCTTCAAATGGCGGAGAGTATGAACAAATTAACCAGGAACAATTTCATATTGGCCGTAAAATCCTGACCCTTCCTGAGCCTTCCCTAATACATGAAGCATGAAATCCCCCAAACAATACATTTTAGGGACTGGAAAATGGATGCTGCTGTGCAGGAGCATAGGTAGTACACCAGTAGTACATACCATATATGTCAGTAGTGGGATTCAAAAATTTTACTACCAGTTCTGTGGGCGTGGCTTGGTGAGCATGGTTTGGTGGGCATGGCTTGGTGGGCTTGGCAGGGAAAGGTTACTGTAAAATCTCCATTCTCTCCCCACCCCACTAACCTGTTTTCCAGCTCTGTTCTCCTGTGCAGGGCAACAAAAGAGGACCTAGCCTATCAGCTGGGACTTGGGAGGCAGAGAAGAGATGGGGGCCGGGCCATCAGAGATGGTATTCCAAACTACTCAAAATTTCCGCTACCGGTTCTCCAAACTACTCAAAATTTCTGCTAACGGTTCTCCAGAACTGGTCAGAACCTGCTGAATACCACCTCTGATATGTGTGTCTCCTTAATGGGAAAGCTATTTTTCGATGTTTTTCTCTTCCTTTTGAAGCCCATGCTTGGCTAATTTCTTTGCTTCATGTTTACACACTTGCTTTAGAAACAGTGAAGTATTTGCCATGACCAACTTACCACCCTGCAAAGCTTTCATTCAAAACAATAAACGTTTCTGTCTCTTAAGGCAAACAAGACAGTTTTATGCCTTTAAGGCAAATTTGTAAACTCTGGTGGTTAAGAATATATTTAACTTATTTAATACAAAGCTACTTTGTGAATGAAGTGAATCTGCTAAAGTGCTATTGCCACAAATGTTGTCTTTAATACTAAGGATGCTTCCCAAATCTTGGGTTTTGTTCTGTTAAATATCATGGAATCATACTGGCATAAGGGCTATTTAGGCCATTGATTCCAACATCCAGTTCTGTCCCAGAATCTTAGGGACTCTCTCTCCCCAGTTATTTCAGCCCATTAGATTTGGCAGAAAAGGCAATTTGCAGGTACTACCAATTAGGTATATACTTTGGGGTCCCAGGAGACATACCTCCTCTGCCATGGCACCCAGTTTGTAGAACATTCCATCCCCCCTTCCCCCCACAAAAAAATTAAATTAGCTACATTCCTTCTGACATTTTGGAAGACCCTCAAGACCTGGCTGTGTTATTGGGCTTGCAATTTCCTCACAAAAAGTCTTTCACATTCCCCCATGGTTGTGAACGTCTTGCTTCTTCAAATTCTCTTCCTGTGATTTTATTTCTAATCCCCTTTATTCCCAGACTCTTCCCTCTCTCCATTTTGCCTTCAAGGACATACCCTCTATAACTCAAAAACCCACTGCTCTCTCCTGTTCTCCTTTTCTTTCTCTGAAGGATTAAAACCTGTTTCTTCTGGGCCATCCTTTTAATACCCAACTGTGCATTGTATCTTTTATATCTCTTGTTTCTGGAAATCTTGCAGATTGCTTCCAATGTCAATTTCTGTCTTAAATGCCATCATTCTTTGATTTGATGCATCTTTCCCCAGGCCCATCAAGTGTGGCATTCATTGCTCTAATTATTACTTTGACTTTACTCTTTAAAAAAATGTATGCTTGGTTTTTCCAGGCAGGAACAGAAAGTTACTGAAAGCTTTGCAAGCTATGATTGAATGGACTGCTGTTCATTCCTCTTTACTAATCTTTTCTAAGATTCTACCAGGAAGAAACTTGTCATTTTCTTGTTCTCTTTTCAGTCTAGCAATGTTCACTTAAATTGAAATGTGTTGCCCACTTGAACAGAAAATTAGTTTGGGGTTCCAGTTACACTTTATGATAAATATTTGTTTGCTAATTCAATAATCTCAGTGAAATCAATTGCTCACCATTTTTGAATGGGAATAAAATAAATAAATAAAAAACAATAATAAGAGAATAAAATGTCTTATAACTTTTTCTTTTAGGTGTAACATATACACAGAGAGAGGAACAGAAAGAGAACCAACACACAAAATCAAATCCTACTGTATTTATTTTATTTTATTTGTCAACAGTGGCCCCCAACCTTTTTTTGAACCAGGGACCGGTTTCACGATTATTTATTCTTCCACGGACCGGTACCTGAGTAACGCAAGACTCCACCGCCATTGGGACGGCTCTTCGTTCGAAGCCGCCCTCCCCCCTTCAATGAAACTAAGGCGTGAGCACCCAAACGCCGCTTTCCAACTGAAAACCCGGAAGCAACTGAAAACCCAGAAACGCCGTCGAAACAAGATGGCGGTGCCCAAGCTTTGCGGCCCGGTAAAAAATGATCCACGGACCAGTACCGGTCCAGGGACCGGTGGTTCGGGACCCCTGGTTTACAAGATAATAGGTGTAAGTATAAACATGAGTAAGAATACAGGAAATAGGTATGAATAAATGGGGACGACAGAGACGATAGGCACATGGTGCACTTATGCACACTTCTTACAGACCTCTTTGATTGCAGGGATATTGTCATCCTGCCCCATAATGATCTTGGATTGCCCCAATTGCTAATTCCTAGTATAGCTCTTAAAATGTCTAGGTTTGCGTGTGTGCGTTCATTCATTCATTTACCCATCCATTCATGAGTACGAGATGTTTCTTAGATAGGGCTTGTCTTAATAGTTTCTGGCACATGACATTATCGGCCAACAGATTGCCAGTGTTATGGATCAGTCCATGAAACGTGCAGAAACAAAGATTTTGCAAAAAGTTAACCTTTACACAGCTTTTAAGTCCAATTAACTTCACATTAAGCAAAGGTCACTAGAACACTAGATCAACTATATTAAGAAGTGCTTGTTTTGAGGAATAACTTCTAAAATAGCTCAGTAATACTAGCAGAAACTTGCTGGCTTTTGTTGGCTTCCGTTCTGAACCTGATCAGGCAGCAAAGCAGTAGTCCCAGCTTAAGCCATATGAAATAGCAGATATTGTTTGCTTGAGGAAGTATATTCTTCAGGCAGGCAGGCATTCAAAATTATGATTAGAACAAGCTGATGGCATCATCTGCAAATGTTTTCCACCATCTCTGTTGTGTGAGGATGTGAATCCACACTACATAATTGCCTTAGATAATTAGAGACAGAAGGGCTCATCTGGATGCAAACATCCAGCATTATTTTTTATTTCATTTAGAAATTACTGTTAAACACCTGCAAGTACTTTATGGATTGTAGTGTATTCTGAAAACTACCTCCATTAATGAAGATCATGTGCCTTCTTGGTGGCAACTCTTAGTGACCACATCAATAGATTCCTCTAGGAGGACTTGTTGGGTCTTCCAATAGTTTATCTATACAGCAGGGGTAGTTTATCTATCCCTGCTGTAATTGAGTCTTTCTACCTCACTGCTGCTTGACCTCTTATCTATTTTTTTCACCTTTCTCATCTTTCTCACAGTTACAGAGAGTGAACCTAGCTCTCACTTCAGAGAGCTAGGTACAATGTGCACAAAGAAAGATAATTCAAATCTGATCATTTGTGCTTTGAGTGAGAGCTCTGGTTAATTTGTTCATGGATCCATTTGGTTGTTTTCTTGGCTATCAATGGTATTCTAAAGAGTCTTCTCCAACACCAAATTTCAAAAGTATCAATATTTATTCTGTCATGTTTATTGAAGGTCTAATAGGAAGAAACATATTGTCATTTTCCTATATTTAATTAGTTCAACTTAAAAATCTGGATTAGAACTCATCGGATTATTTTATAGTTAGCTCTGTTTCATTCACAACATCCTTCTTTTCATTTTGTCTATCTAACATAGGATAGAAAACCTTTTAGGCTAGTAGTTTTATTGGGAGTGTGGGGAACTTGCCCTGGACACCCTTATCAAACGACCAATTCAAATAATATCTGTTCTGATGGACAAAGCCAATCATAGAACCCCTATTATGTTAGGTTAGGTTAGGCTTTATGTTGTTATGTTTTTATGATAAATGGGTTTCTATGAGGAACACGTTCATCCCCCAAACCCTTTCTATTTTCATAGCATTTGGCCTACCTTCTGATATCCCCCAATTCCTCCTCCCTGTCTTGCTTTCATCTTTCTTTTCCTTAACTAAATGGCATACAAATACTGGGCAGGAGCAATCTATTCTTGTTTTCTTGGAATGCCAGTGAAACCTTCTTCAAATTAAAATGATTGTGTTGATGTTTTGATTTGCAGCATGCCCCACCTTCAAATTATTTATTCCTTTGTTTAAAATGCTGAAGAAACTTAAAGTTAGCTGTACATATAAAGCTGTAAAATGAACATTAAAGGAGAGGGTCACAGGGATAGACTTGCTACCTCTGTGCTAATGCTAATCTTCCCACCAGAGCTGGCTGATAATAAAAGCCTCAGAAGGCAAGACAAGAAAGAATGGATGGAAACTAATCAAGGAGAGAAGCAACTTAGAATTAAGAAGAAACAGTGAGAACAATTAACCAGTGGAACAGCTTGCCTTCAGAAGTTGTAGGTGCCTCATTCCTGGAGGCTTTTAAGGGGGAAAAAAGGCCCTATCAGCTCTACTGTGATTAATAAATTGCAGTCAAAGGAAAAACTTCTGGTTTGCAGGGCTTCGGCGGCAGGCAGGAATCCGCGATTGTGCGCGGTTTCTGCCTGGGCTCATCACTGGAGCGCCCAGAGCCAGCTGGCTTCGGGGCTAAGCCACCCCATAGAGGTGGTGAAGAGGAGGGGGATCACCAGCAGGGTTGAGGGGAGCCGCATCTCTCCTCCTCAGCTGGTCAAATTCCCTTTCCCGAAGGCGGTAGGAGCGGTGGTCAGAAATGGCCACCTCAAAGAAGCACTCAACCGGAAAAGAAAGTGCAGGAGCAAGATAAGAAGTGAAAGTTTTGGCTGACCGGGATAAAAAGCAACAACTAAGGTACCCTGGAATTTAAATTTTATAAAAGATAACATCGCTCCCAAAGAAGAGTCGGAAGCAGCGAAAGAAAGTGAAAAGGGAAAGTTTTTTTTCTTCACTCTTCTTCCTCACATTGACAACGAAGAGAGCTGAATAAGAAATCAGAAAAATCCACTTTGGCACTAATAGGTAATTAAGCTGAAAATATAATTAAATGCCAAAGGGACAATAAAGATTTCTGGACACTTAAAAATCCTTTTTTTCTATAAGGAGGAAGGGAGAGGAAAAGAATAAGGGCAGGATTTGGAAGGAGGAGACTGCCTGGACTTGAATCTAAAGTAAAATCTCAATAAGACTTCTAAAAGATACATTTTAACTGGAACTTTGTAACTAAATAGTAACCCCAGGAAGAGAAAGTGAAGAAAGAAGAAAGTGTAAAAAGAAACAGCTTGTGTGTATTTGGATTGCTTGGTGACTTTGGGATTTTTGGATATTATATTTGAATGACTAAAAACAATTGGGTGGCTGTTTAAAAAAATTCTACAATGGCATTACTTTTGGATGAACTGAAAATGGAATTTAAAAAATATAAAGATAGTATAGAAGAAGAAGAGACACAAGAAGGGAAGGGCTTCTTTGGCTCCGTTTTTCAATTCTTAGAAATGGCGATTTGCTCCTATGAGAAACAACAAGAAAAGATTGCGCAACTAGAAGATTGGGACAAAGAAGAAGCCATCTTTAATGAACAAGTATATCTCTTTGGGGAAGAAAGGGGAAAGGGGGGAAAGAGAATGGAGAATTTAAGACTTTAAAAAAACAGCCAAAAAAGGGAAAAATAATTTGAAAAGTGGATATAAAGTTGGAAAGCAACAGAAAAGGGGAATACAGAAGAGGGAAATGGAAGTGGAGAGACAGGGAGGTAAAAAGGGGAGAGAGAAGAAGAAAGGGAAGAAGGAAAGGAAGAGAAGTTACAAAGGTTTGGAGCAAGATGTAAAGAAACAGGACTTATTCAGAGATAATGGGTGAAATTTTAACTGAAAAAGGGATTCTGTGAAGGTACATAAGATTGTATTGTTAAATTTGTAATAGAAATAATGTTAGAAAATTGGAAACAACGTATGATTAAAAAGTGGGATAAAATAGTCAGTGTAATTTAGTGAAACTTTTTTGAATAAAATAAATGAAATAAAATAAATGAGAGAATTGAATTAGGAAGGAACGGGAACATTTTAATTATTCAATGTTTTATAAAATATAAGTGAAGTGGGGGGGGGGGAATTAACTATGGAAAGTTTATAAGTGTTCCCATAGAAGTATGATACTTATCTGAAAAGTAATGTGTAAAACGTTAAGATTTAAATGAATATTAATGATAGAATTGAATTGGTATGGATTGTTGTTTTAATTATATTATACATTTATAATTTTTTCTTTTTTCAAAATACAGTGTGTAGTTTTAGAATGTACTAAGCAGAATCCGAACGGAAGTTATGTATTATATTAAGTGTTATAATTTTAGGGGAAAGATATAAAGGCGTCATACTCCAATCAGTGATTACACGAGAAATTTTGTTCAATGAGAAAAGATAGTAGACAGTTGAAACAGGACAGACAAAGAATATAAGTACAATGATTTGAATTGAGATGAAATAAATAAAATAAAATTAAGAAAGTTAAAAGAGGGGAGAAGCTATATAGAAAATGTAGAATAGTAATAAGATATGGAATGCAATATAAAAATGAGCATGAATTTGAATTTGTGTCTGTACGAAGAGATGTAACCCGGGAACATGCTGCTTTCAAAAAAGATGTTTTATGTTTTTATGTTTTTTGTTTTGTTTGTTTGTTTGTTTTTAAAAATCAATAAAATTTTCAAAAATAAAATAAAATAAAAATAAATTGCAGTCAAAGGAATTGTGAGCTGCCTTATTGGAATTGTGCATTTACACATTATGTTTTATTCCTAAAGGAATCCTATTCTAGAAGTGCCAGACCATTTGTGATCAGTTGAGATTGCTTTGTGGGTCAAACCCTAAGAATAAATTTGAAAAAACAAACAAAAACCCACAAATCATGTTTGCTCACTTGATTTTGAAAGGAAAATCATCACTACCATCATTGATTATATTTCACTTGTCTTGTCTTATAATAGGTAGCTTAAATCAGGGGTCCCCAACCCCCAGCTCACTACCGGGCAATGGCCTATTTGGACCCAGGCTGTGAAAAGTGTGTTAGCATGTAGGCGCATGCGCAGCTCCACTTGCATGGCCTGGTTTCCCTCTCCCCCCACATCCACGCCACCAAGCCACAAAGGTTGATGACCACTGGGTTAAATTATAGGGTTGCACTGTTTCATGGCTACTTATGTATAACTAAAACATCCAATTGGATTGAGATAAGGGAACATTAATTTGCAACATGATGTGCCCATAAAGATCCCATCAAGTTGGTAAAAGGTATTCCATACAGGTGAAACTCAAAAAATTAGAATATTGTGCAAAAGTTCATTTATTTCAGTAATGCAACTTACAAGGCGAAACTAATATATGAGATAAACTCATTACATGCAAAGCAAAATAGTTCAAGCTGTGATGTGTCATAATTGAGATGATTATGGCTTACAGCTCATGAAAACCCCAAATCCACAATATCAGAAACTTAGAATATTGTGAAAAGGTTCAATATTCTAGGCTCAAAGTGTCCCACTCTAATCAGCTAATTAAGCCATAACACCTGCAAAGGGTTCCTGAGCCTTTAAATGGCCTCTCAGTCTAGTTTAGTAGGAATCACAATCATGGGAAAGACTGCTGAACTGACAGTTGTGCTTCATTGACACCCTCCATAAGGAGGGAAAGCCTCAAAAGGTAATTGCAAAAGAAGTTGGATGTTCCCAAAGTGCTGTATCAAAGCACATTAATAGAAAGTTATGTGGAAGGGAAAAGTGTGGAGGAAAAAGGTGCACAAGCAGAAGGGATGACCGCAGCCTGGAGAGGATTGTCAGGAAAACCCATTCAAAAGTGTTGGGGACTTTCACAAGGAGTGGACTGAGGCTGGAGTCAGTGCATCAAGAACCACCACACACAGACGGATCCTGGACATGGGCTTCAAATGTTGTATTCCTCTTGTCAAGCCGCTTCTGAACAACAATGTCAGAAGCATCTTACCTGGGCTAAAGAAAAACAGAACTGGTCTGTTGCTCAGTGTTCCAAAGTCCTCTTTTCTGATGAGAGCAACTTTTGCATCTCATTTGGAAACCAAGGACCCAGAGTCTGGAGGAAGAATGGAGAGGCATACACTGCAAGATGCTTGAAGTCCACTGTGAAGTTTCCACAGTCTGTGTTGATTTGGGGAGCTATGTCATCTGCTGGTGTTGGTTCACTGTGCTTCATTAAGTCCAGGGTCACCGCAGCCGTCTACCAGGAGATTTTGGAGCACTTCATGCTTCCTTCCGCAGACGAGCTTTATAGGGATGCTGACTTCATTTTCCAGCAGGACTTGGCACCTGCCAAAAGCACCAAAACCTGGTTCAATGACCGTGGGATTACTGTGCTTGATTGGTCAGCAAACTCGCCTGACCTGAACCCCATAATCTATGGCGCATTGCCAAGAGAAAGATGAGAGACATGAGACTGAACAATGCAGAAGAGCTGAAGGCCACTATTGAAGCATCCTGGTCTTCCATAACACCTCAGCAGTGCTACAGGCTGATAGCTTCCATGCCATGCCGCATTGAACCAGTAATTGCAACTACATAGCCAAAAAGGCATTAAGAGTTGTTAACCTAATCCTACGTAGCTTTTTCTCTGGTAATATCACACTACTAACCAGAGCATACAAAACATTTGCTAGACCAATACTCGAATACAGTTCATCAGTCTGGAACCCACATTACGTATCTGATATTAGCACAATTGAGAAAGTCCAGAAATATTTCACAAGAAGAGTTCTCCACTCCTCTACTCGTTGTAGAATACCTTATGCCACCAGACTTGAAATTCTAGAACTAGAAAACCTTGAATTACGCTTGTCTTCGGTCTGATTTAAGCATGGTATATAAAATCATACATTGCAATGTCCTACCTGTCAATGAATACTTCAGCTTCAACCATAACAACACAAGAGCACACAATAGATACAAACTCAAAGTTAACCGCACCAAACTTGATTGCAGGAAATACGACTTCAACAATAGAGTGGTCAATGTCTGGAATACTCTACCCGACTCTGTAGTTTCTTCCCCAAACCCCAAAAACTTTAACCTTAGACTGTCTACTATTGACCTCACCCCTTTCCTAAGAGGTCTGTAGGGGGCGTGCATAAGCGCACCAACGTGCCTACCGTCCCTGTCCTATTGTTTCTCTTATTCTTCTTTTATTTTTCTTATATGTACCCATTTCATGTATTCACAACTATGTATACACTTATACTTATTATCTTGTAAACAATTGGCAAATCAAATAAATAAATAAAATAAAAAATAAAAACCAAGTACTGAGTACATATGCATACTTATACTTTTCAGAGGTCTGATATTGTTCTATGTACAATCCTTGTTTTATTGATTGCATGTAATATTCTAATTTTCTGAGATTGTGGATTTGGGGTTTTCATGAGCTGTAAGCCATCATCATCACAATTATAACAAATCACAGCTTGAACTATCTTTCTTTGCATGTAATGAGTCTATCTCATATATTAGTTTCACCTTTTCAGTTGCATTACTGAAATAAATGAACTTTTGCACGATATTCTAATTTTTTGAGTTTCACCTGTAATTGTTTTTAGTATGTCATTAGACACAGTATCTTGCTACTGAAACTAATGTTCTGCATCTATTTATATATATAAAAACTCAGACTGGATGCCTTTTTATAACAGAAGTCAAAGGAAACTGCAGGTGAAAGGTATATTTGCATCAATGAAGGCATACATAGTCTGTTTTATAACTAATTCATAAAGGTATACAGTAAAGTAGTACTAGACTTGTTTTATTTGTCCCCAGCAACCTGTGGAAAATTTCTCTTGCTCAACTCAATGTACTCTTTAAAGAGTTTGTAACTTGCAGCCCTCACCAATAAATATCACCATAAAGCCTCAGTTCATGAAAGCAACAGTTGGTGCAAATGTCTTAACAGAAATACATGCCACTCCTTTGCACTGTTTGCTCTCTTTCTCTCTCTCTCTCAAATTATGTAGCACTGTAGTAGCCAGAAGCTTCAGGCTTCCTTCCTTCCAGCTTGGACTAGAAAACATTCAGAAGCAACCAATGTAAATATAGGATATCTTGAAGGGTAATTAAATATCAGCTTCTTTTACTTAATAACAACCCCCCAAAAATCTTTAAATTGGTTAGCTTTGTTGAGGATCTAAAAGAGAAAAGTGGGGACATGTCATCTTATCACATTGCTCATTGCTGTTATATTGTTGATTGTGAGACTTATCGCATGTATAATGTCATGAATATAATAGTGAAAAGCCACATCCATACATGGAAACTAGCTCAATTTCATCTTCCAATCATTTAATCTTTTTCATTTTCCCTAGCTATTTGATATTTTCTTAGATCATTGTTAAATTAAATTCTGAATACAAAACAGGACAAAGACCAACATTATACATTTAGTGCAATGAAAATCCAGTGTATGGAATCAGAATGCCATAACTTATCCATCTTACGCTGTTCCAAATACTCCACCCAGATACCTTTCGCCTACAAAGACTCATTTCTAACATAAGATCCTGTACAAGGAATATTTATCATCTGACCTTTGAATAGAATCACAATAAAGGAGATTGTAATGAACCTATTTTTACTGGCATGAATCCTGTTATTTTTTTTTTTTAAAAAACTTAGTTATATTTTATTTGATTTTAAATGGAAGAGAGCATGCTTTTTGCCATCAGTATCCAGGTAACAACAGGACAACATCAAAAAGCTAAAAGATCAACAATCTATTGTAGTATCACAGTGATGAAGAACCTATGACACATGTCAAAGGTGACACATCTTGATATTGAGTGACATGCCAGCATTCACCAACACTTGATAACAATTCCACTCAAAAGCATGTCCCATTTTCACATGACTTTTGGAGACTACAGAGACTTCCAAACAATGGGGGTGTGGTCTCATTTGGCCTCTGAAGCTTCCAAAAATTGTGCAAGAATCACTGTCCATTTTGCAGTTTCCATAAGCTGCGGAAATGCTTTCTCCACAAAACTGCTTCAAGGACAAAGGAGTTGCCTGAAGGAGGCCATTTGAGCCTTTCAACAGGAAAAGAACACTGCCTGAAGGTAAGTGGCATGCAGATGATCCTGCAATCACTGCATCACAAAGGCCAGTTGTGCTGTTCCCTGAAGCTTGCATGCTTGGGGGAGTGGTATGAAGCAAGCTTTTAGAATGGCAACAATGGCACTAGGGCTGAAGTCAAGGCCAGACATCTACCTTAGCTCCAGCCTCTGCACTACCACTGAGTTCACTATTCAGAGTGGCCTAGATACTTTCTTTTGTTCAGTCAGGATGTGTGTGTGTGAAAGAGAGGGAAAGAGAGAGGAAAGAGAGAGAGAGAGAGAGAGAGAGAGGAGGGAGGAAAGAGAGAGAGAAAGCCCAGCAGATATTTGTGTTACCAAATCTTACTAAAAGACCAGCAGTTATTGTCATTGTGTTACCAAATATCTTATTAAAAAGCAGCAGTGTCGGGGACATTTGAATCTTAAAGCTGTTCCAGAAGGTAGGCATTGCAACTGAGAAGGCAACCTGACAGATGACATTGCTTTATAGAAGCAACCCATAGCATGGTACCATTGGATCTACTGGGAGAGGCAGATTCAACTGGAAATGTATACAAAAAAAAGTCCTCCAAGTAACCTAGCCCTGTGCCAGAATGAGTTTTACAGATGAAAACTTGAATTACACATGGAAGCAGAGACCAGTGCAGCTCACAGTGCAAAGATGTTATGTGGGCAGACTGTGGTTCCCCTTTAATTATCACCACCATATTCTGGATTTGTTGGGAGAAAGAACTGGGATAAGAATGATAGTTCTTCTGATTACTTGTTTTGTATTTGTGCTGACATGGTGATTCATACGATTATTGTACAAACATATCCTCCAGCTGCATCCAATAATTGGAGACATGCTGCAGTTTTTAAACCCTGGAAATTTGTTCAATGGAGCTGCCAAAAGAAAAGCAACAGTAATATAAAATATTTTTATTAGTAAATATTTTTATTAAAAAAATCTTATGAAAACAGGTTCCACATTTTCTGAGAAATTTGAAACTATGATACTGAAGTTACATTTTCAAAGTTGGAATGTAGTACTACAAATGGCAGCATATGAGGCAACAACTGCTTGCCATTTCTTTGGTAGTTAACTTTTACACTTTGTATCTTTGTTGCACAGAAAAGACATAATGTGCAATTGGACAACATTTAACAAAATCTTTGCTTTAAAAATGACAGTGTTTTGAATTAATAGTTTGTAAATGACTTATTAAAAACAATATTATATAGGTAGATTGTGATTAGTGTTTGAATAATGCAATATTCCATTGAGTGCAAATTTTAAGTTGATATCAAGTCAGATGGACTGTAACTTAAAATAGAATTAACGTGAGGCTAACATGCATAAAGCAGAGGCTAGTGCATGCTCAATTGCAGATGGAGTTTTAGATGCTGCTAATCTTCATGCGAGAGCCAGTTTGGTGTAGTGATTAAGCACCTAGCTAGAAACCAGGAGACCGTGAGTTCTAGTCCCACCTCAGGCACCAAGCCAATTGGGTGACTCAGGCAATCAGCAGCCACACTGACTCAAAGGCAAGCACATACACACACACACACACACATGCACAATCTTCATGTGTACAAAATGGAGGAATGGAAGATTCCTTATTTGAGATTTCTTATTCCTTATAATGGAGGAAAACAATACACATTAAAAAAAAGTTTCTTAGGACATTACAGAGAAAAAAACAATGTAATTCAATAACATGAATATGGTCATAGTAACATTAAAATAGGGTACTTTAATGATAAGATATTGGGTTGCCTGAATTTATAGAGTACAATGTTTGTTTTCTAGAATTACTATGCAATTTTGTTAACCATGAATTTAAAGTGTATATTTTTATCTATTGCAATATTTCATAAACATATAAAATGTATCATTTTCATTACCTATTTTTCTTGAGATGGAATCAATTACCATATTTTTCACAGAAGAATCATCTGGAATAGTGCGGATTTGAAAAATGCAACCATTTTGTGGGATTAATTAATCAAATCAAGCCCTACCAATATATTAATAATAGAATTTTTAACAATGTGATTCAAAGCAGTATAAATGGAAGTTATCTCTTTATTTCATCAGATTTGTAGTAAGTAAAACTAGGGAGCATGACTGCCAAATCAACAGAAAGCTCCTTGGTTGACTGAGAAATTCAAAGCAAGAGTCCTTGAGACTTGTTAACATTTTAACCACTGCAATTCATGGGCATGCTTAACCACCTTTATTTCTAGAGTTGTCCAACAATTCTGTCAATGAAAAAAAAATGTGGGCTGTTTAGAAGGCAGGAGACAAAACCTCTTCCTAGTTGCATTTCTACTTATTTACAGATACCTGCTCCCTTTTAAGTTGTTCTTCTTTTAGGAAATTATATTCAGATACTGCAGTTTCCCTTAGTAGATAAGCAGATGCAATGAAACCTTACTGTAACTAATGTAAAGTTAGATGAGGAAGAAAACTATACTATTCTCCCGTTCTACATATGACAATAAAAAGTTGAAATAAAATAATTTAATGCATATTTCCAGTTAGAATTTTGTATGTAAAAAAACCCCAGACTTTAAAACAAAGCACTGCCAATTTTAAGGACAAGCAGATTTGGAATTCCCAGTTTTTGAAATATTGTAATATACCTACTTTTCATAAACCTTAATTCTTCTATAATTCCTACATAATTAACACATTTTAAAAATAGCTAAATGAGTATTGTATTTGTAAAATCATATAGGTGGCAAAGTAATTAAACATAATGCAATGAATTTCATATAACTTTTGTAAAGCAAATAAGGTTACATCTTATTATGATTTCTGTTGATTATTTTTTCTTAGGCTTCTCACCAATTATGGGCAAAAGTACAACTTTGTTCCTTTGTAATAACTCATTATCTATAGTTTATAAAAGAATTGGGATGAGACATAGAGATTTAATTCCCTATCTGCCCATATTGCCAACCAAAAATTTAAGTACTCTGCTTAAATTTAAGCAATTCTTGCCTCTGAAAGTACAAATAAGAAAATTGAGTTCATTTTCTACAAACCCTGTGGTTTCATTCGTTTTGCCATAAACTTTTCATGTATGTCATCTACCCATGTCTTTGGATATTGCACAACTTTCACAAAAATACCTAATAATTAAAATGTGACCTTATATGCTGATTTGCATATTGGTCATTAGCCCACTTATCCAGTTTTATTCCATTTTTAAGCAAATAATTAACAAGATTGCCTAACAATAAGAATCCATAACATACAATAATATTCCTCCATAAAAACACTTATTTTTGCACATAAAAGACAATTAGAAACTTTCCATTTACAGAAAACCCCGAAGTTCTAATGACATACAAACAGCAGCCCTTTTCCTTTATTAAATCAATATCCATTTAAGACTGTTTGAATAGTACACAAATATTTTTTTCAGGTTTGTTTTAAGGGTACAATTTTCAAAGCAGCCTGGAAAATTAACCACTTTCCTGGAACATAATGTCCCATGCTCTTCATTCAAGCTTTCCTAAATGGCAAAGGCAGTGAAAGTGCTTGAGGAATGAGATACTAATTTTCAGGGCTCTTAAGTGAAATCTGTGAAGCTTTGTTTAGATTCCAAGTTGTAAAAACCTTGCAAAGGTCATGACAGATAGCCAATTATTATATGCCCTTGACATTTTGTTTAAGAAAAGCCCAAAAGATCTGATTGGTAATTTATATAGTCCATTTGATGGTCTTATAATATTTTATTATATTTTAGCCTTTATACTGAATTTTGAAACTTTTACAAAATTAATATCATGAAAATGTTTAAAAGATTCTAAGTTATTATTTAGCAGCAATGTAACTTTTGTGGTCCATTCCAAAAATTATGTGGAGGAGGCAGAAGAACATACTATTCATTGCCATAAATTGCATTTTACTGGACAAAAGAGGAAAGAAACATAAAAAGACACCAGCTCTATACCACTTTAATGATTAGTTTCAATCTAATTTAGAATTTTAATCTGAAATATTAATTGATCAACATTTTGCAAACCAGCAACCTGTGTTAGGAATAACATGGTTACCTAACAGTTTGGGTAAAATAATATATATAGACTATAATAGTGTTTGTCACTTTAAATGCAGAGCATGTAATTTTGGGTGCGGCTGTAAATCGCCATAAGAGGGAGCAAGAGAACCTGAACTGTTTGCTGGTTTACTGGATTCCTTGCTGACAATGATGGATTGTTAACTGCGTGTTATTTGCTGTTGCTGAAGGAAGAAAAGAGTTTTTACTTCTTCTTATCTCATACTGCGAAGAGATAAATTACTGGACTGATATCTGTAAGTTTACTGACCTCTTTTTCGACACTGGACTTTGCAACTGATTAATCCCTGGACGGACTGAACTAAGTGTATGATATATGGACTGTTTGACTATGCTAACAATCTTACTGGAATAAACTATTTAACTAGCACTGTGTATCTGTTTTACTGAGTGTAAGCTACAACAACGTTTATCTCATATATTTGCCTGCCTGCCTGACTGCCGTGCGGATTCTGCTAGGGTGTATATCCCTAACAACCTGTAAATAACATCAAGCTATAATTCTCAACATTCTCAACTATTATAAATTTTGGGAATTTTGAATAGTATTTTACCTTATTACATCTTACCATACTAAATATGATCTCACTGGACATTTGAAGTTCCTCCAAATGTGAGGGGGCTCCCAAATTCATGGTTTAATTACACAATGTGATTGCTGCAAACTGTTAGCTGAGAAACACAGCACTGTAGGTCTTTGAGGTAGACTTATACCTGTTAGATAAAGCAAACTTACAGCATATTTCTTACAAAACCAAGGCAGAAAATTTCAGTCCTGCTGATACATTTGAAACAGCCTTTCTGTTTTTCTCAATAATCCTGTCCCTATGGCCTTTCCTTTCTCCCAATCCAAATATTAAATGCAGCCCAACTGTGAAAATGTTACCATCCTAATCTGTAACAAGACTAGCAAAAATGAAGATGTAGATTGTATCCAGATATCTAGAGGTCTACCATTAAAAAAAACCCAATAGTATAAAGTAAAAAAAAAATCCCCCAATTTTTAGTTCTGCACAATCACATTACAACAGAACTGAAAATGAACTACTCTCACTTAAAAAGAACATGCCAATGTACAGTGACTAATAGTAACAGTAATCCAAAGGACTGCAATTAAACATTTCATTTCTGTTGGCATATTATTGCTCCTAATACAACACACAATTCTTCAAATAATAATGATTATACATTTAAATCACTTCTCACTGAAACACCTGAGAGCAATGTGTAATGATAACATCTGGAATACCATTAGTTGCCAAAAAAACCCAAACAACTTCATTTGTAGCAGCTGAGTTTCCTAACTATAATAAGAGAATCAACATGTGATCTCACCTACTCTCTCATACTGTTATCTTTAACCAATCATCTGATAAGACTCTATCCAGGGAAAAAGTGGTTTGCAAACAGGTAGTTCCATAGTGGTATTTGAACTACTTTAATTGTATCCATTGGATTCACCAGACCCCAGAGCTAATCTTGTTCTTCTCTCCTCAGGGGCTTTTAGGAGTCTTTTAAATAAATCTGTGGTGGCAGATGATAAAAGAAAGGCACACATGAATGTACTACTATTAGGATAATAAGTGTAACATTTCTGCAAAAGGCATTTTGTTGCACACGACAATAAAGATATGGAGCATACCATGTGGGGGGGAAATTGTAGCAGTTTTCAAAAATATTTTTGCAAAATGCAACAGCCTCTGACAAGATAAATTGGCAAAGCAGACAAAGAAACATAATGACTATATTCACTGCAAATCACTATATGCTTCTTTTGCTCTGTGCCACATCTTTATGTTTTTGCAAAAAAGCAAATATCAAAATTACTCAGGGCTATGTAAGAATGTGGCAATGCAATTAAGGGAAAATTTTCAAGCAGGAATGCCTACAATGTTTATGACTACAATCTTGTAAAATGCAAAATAAAATCAGTAGTATATTTTAAGTATCATTTTAAAATACATTCAGTTATTGAATGCCTGCATTTATAGTGTATTAAACATTCTAGAAGCAACAGAAACAGCTATAAGCAGCATCTCTAAGAGGGAGAAAGATTCCACAAACTGAAGTTTGATGGATGTTAATTTCTCTTGCTGTAGGCATACAGAAATATTTTCTGTAAAATTAAAATTAATTTGCATTTCACCTTAAAAGATTAAGAAGGAAAAAAATCTCATTAAAAATTAACAGTTCTTCATTCAGATTAATTTTATTTAGGTTGGCACACTTAGTGCAGGTTGGCACTTGTACTAAGCCTTTTTTTTTTTTTTGCTCAATCCTAATTTACACAGTAACTACAGTAGCTGTTAATATCACATACTAAGGCAAAAAAAATTACTGTAACATGCCTTTGTGAAACATGTGAACCTGTACATTTTTTGTTGAATTTTTCTGTTCCTAAATCTAAGCTCCATGGAAAAGTTAGTCCTTAAGACTATTTTCCATACATACTTATTTTTGGAAAATTACCAAGACTCCTAGTAGCAACTTACCTTCTCTGAATGCAACATTGAATAGATTTACATTTATGATCCTTTCAGAGATGACTGGTTGACAAATATACCTATTTCCTATGAAAATAGCTATAGTTTGCTATCTCCCTAGAATGCATTTATTCAAGGACAAAATATTTCTAAAGAAAAAAGTAACAATCTGAAGTGAAGCAAAAAGCTTCCATCAGAATGTAAGACATCTGAAGGCAGTAGAAACTACTTAACTATGACTTTTTATAATGCAGTTGCAAATGGAGAAGACCTTTTAATTCTGAGATAATATTTCTGCAGTTCTTTGACAAACTAACTGAAAACCACACGAAACAGTTTAAGTAGCAACAGGGGAGGGGAGGGGAGGGAACGGTCACAATGAAGGCCACATGATTTCCCAACCAGCCTAGTAAACAGACACTGTACTGAAATTGGTAGATTTTTAGTAGCTATGAGAGGAGTATGTACATTGTTCTCTTAATAATAAGACTTCACTATATTGTTTCATAATACTTCACAAAATCCAAGATTTTAATGAAAGTAATTTTATGGTGTAGAAAGTTAGCACCACCCCTTCTCCTAGAATGAAATAATCTAGGAAATATTAAAAAGGCAGAATATTATACCTCCCTGGATGAGAAAAGGAGATACATGCTCTTGGAAAGCAGACCCCACCTTTGCTAACAGCCCCAGAAAGACTGGGCCATCCTATCTATAAGACCAAAGAAGTTTAGCTCCAGGGTGATGGGATTAGCCCTCACTCAGATCTAAGCCATTAAGTCATAATAGGAATTGCCCAAAGCCCCTTCATTACATCACCCAGCAAGATTCAACCAAGCCTGGGACTCAAGACAACCTACAAAGTTACCCCTGCATGGCCCCATCATAGTCTGACAACCAGTCAGGATAACATTTCTTTCACAGGAACAGGAAGCAAGTTCAAAGCCCAAGAGAGGGTATAAATTTCTCTCTCTCACCCAAATGCTTGATTGCTAGGAACCATGTGGTCCTATCATTAAACCATCTTTCCAAACAGCCTACATGTTTCCAGTGTCTTTCTTTCCACTTGGAACTGAACCCAGATAGACATATCTTCCAACAATGGTAATTTTTAAAAAGCCAAGAAGCCTCTTCCTACAATTATAATAATAAGTGAAAAGGCACTATTACCTTCCAGAAGACATAAACAAATAAATGCATTCAAACCCCACAGCAATTTACTGTGTCTTTGGTTAATTCTTACTCATTAAAAAAAAAAAAATCAAGCAGGTACTTTTCTAGCAAACTGTGCCCTCTAGAGTGTTAAGTCATAAATTACAAGCTGCATGTAAAAGCAGCAACTGGCAAATCTTTTGTCTTCCTTAATTCACAACATTAGGATTTAATATTAACAATTGCAAATGGCTGGCAATAAGCAGGATGGGTAAAAGAAAGCACATTTGCAAACCGAACTTCTCTTAACAAGTCACCGTGGCTTTTACATGTTTGATTAAGTAACCCTTTTCAGCTGTTGGACATGTTTGCAATTTTCAGAGAATGTCATAGGTACTCTCATGAAATTGCTGTTAAGGTGGACACAACCAGTTACATTTATTTATAAACAAATTATAGTATTCTACCTTCTCTTGCTCTAGAGGCCTTCCATTTAATTTAAAATAAAATAAAATCCAGGTAGGGTATAGAGCCCAGTAGCTACCCAAAGCTAAATTCTTAATGCTGTGGCATTGCCAGAGACTTGGCTGTCTATTTCTAGATTACACAAAGTCATATAGGAAAAGTATCCTGTATCAAGAGCTATTAGTTGCTATGGTTTCATGGAACCTTAGGGATGCCAATGAACACAGAAGACAAATAATGCCTTCACGCTTTATTAATGGGCATCCTTCTGACCCTTTTTTGGAAATGTTTGTGTAGAAGAAACTCTTATCAATATCTGTGTCTTTTGTTCAAGTCTACTAATATTTTTTGTTCCAAACAACTCAGAAAAAAGGGAAAAGTTTCTAGGTCAATAAAATAAGTTTAAAGTTGTTCATCCAGATTTCTTAATATCAAATTTCTATATATTTTGTGGATCTTAATTCCTATATTCAGATACAACTAATTGAGATATGCATCTGAGAAGCAGCACATAATCATACTTTGACAAGAAACTCTAACTCAATAGACATTTTACCTTTGCTGTTATCTATGACAGATTTCCATTTTTCCAGAAGAGATTGTAAAGGAATTCTTTAATATTGGTTACAACCCTTCTCTTTTGTGCCAAGAAAACTAACAATAGCAATGCAGAAGTCCCAAGGATTCCTTACCAAAGATCTTTTCTATCAAGCACAAAAACCCTCAATACCCTTTTATGACAGCTCTAGCACTGTTAACAACTAATGGAAAGCAATCTTTAAGATGTGCCGATAATGCTTTCATTTTCAGTTTGAATTTCATAGCCTGAGATTTTCAAAACAATGATCTTATTTCTGCTAAGTTTTGAGGGACACAAAAAGAAAAGAACTAAAATCTGTAGTTTACCTATAAGAACTATTATTCATCAGATTCTTTACTTAATAATAACAACTAATTGTTTTGAGGCACAGACAAAGAACATAACTAGCTTGGCCACCATCCATTAGTTTTGCTAACAGAAGAATTGGTGCTTTTATTTCCTAAATAAAGTATAAACGGACTAAGTATCTACTGTACAATATGGCTATAACTATTTGTAGGTACTTCATACAATGCATAGATAGTCCTCGACTTACGATCACAATTGAGGCCAAAATTTCTGTGGTTAAGTGAAACATTTGTTAAGTGAGTTTTGCCCCATTTTACGACCTTTCTTGCCAGTTTTTAAGTGAATCACTGCAGTTGGTAAGTTAGTAACCCAGTTGTTAAGTGAATCTGGCTTCCCCATTGATTTTTACTTGTCAGAAGGTTGCAAAAGGGGATCACATGACCTTGGGACACAACCTTGGGACCACACATAAATATGAACCCTTTGCCAAGTCTCTGAATTTTGATCGCGTGATCAGAGGGATGCTGGAAAGGCTGTAAGTGTGAAAAATAGCCATCACATTTTTCAGTGATGAAAAACGCCGTTGTAACTTTGGTCACTAAACAGTTTAAGTCGAGAACCATCTGCATTTCAAATGACACACCTATTCCCATCGGCACCTAATATGACATAGTTTATTCCGCATTTGGTAATGTGGGGGTGAGAGTTCTAAAGTGGGGAGAAATGCCCCAAATCAAGGTGGATTTCCATTTTTTCTGAGATATTTCCTCCCCAAAGAGTGTATCATGACACGCCACACAATTCAGAAGCATTCCTGAGGCACCAATGGAGTTGCAAGAAGGGGAGGGGAAGGGGGTGCAAGCATAAAGGAGCAGGAATTTTTCCTTCCAGGAAAGGTATATCCTGAACGGTGGTGACGCTACCTGCCCAGCAGTGTGGGAATGAAGACTTTTGACCCTAAAGGCATCCAAACCAGAATGGCCCACTTTGTGATGCACACACAATAAACTTTTGAGTATTTGTTCTTCCGGCCAAGCACAACTTATGTGTGATACCAAATGAATGTTTATAATCTTGAATGATCAACAGCATGTGAAAAAAAAAAAAAAGCCCTTTACAACTTGATGAAATAACAGTATATATAATGTCCAGCATCATTAGTCTCATTAAACAGGAAGCTTCTACTTACTGTACATTACATTTCAGAGACACAGCTGCCATTATGCTTATATGTATACAATGCATATTCCACAGCTTGGTGCACACTATGGAAGAGACAATGCTTCTTTCCTTTTTTAGTATACTCCCCTTGCTGCAAGGAGTACCTCACAGAGCGATTACACTGAGCCAGCAGCACCTGGATGCCAATTTCCCCATAATCCCTTTGAACCTCCTTGAGCGTATGGATCCCTGCTGTATCCAAGAACTGCACTGAACAGCAGTCTATTACTAGTGTATGGAATGCGAGTTGCTGACAGACAAGCTGCACCGAAGTTTCTGTCTGTTTTTCACTGGCTCCATCTGATTTTTCAGTACGTATTTGCTTTTCTAGCTTTTTCTTTGCTGCAAGCTCCAATGAAGGATTGATTCCGGTCTTCTTGTACAGCATGGACTTAAAGTTCTCTTTGTTTGCATAGTATATTGGTGCTTCAAAGCGAAAAATTCTTACACCTGTCTCAACTTGAAGGCCACTATAGGCAGAAAGGGGTTCATAGATTTCAGAGCCTGGTACCAGACCAAGGAGCTGTCCTTCTGGATTTTGTGTCCGCAGAATGACACAAATCATTGAAAAACAGACCCCAATAAGAAGGCCAAGTTCAGTGCTTATCAGTGCTGAAGATAACATAGTGACAAACCAGATCAGCGTGTCAATTTTGCTTAACTGCCACATTTTTGGCAGGTCCCCAAATTTTCGCAAGGCTCCTTTGAGGTTGACAATGATGATGACTGCCAGCACACATTTCTGAAGGGAATAGAAGAGGGGAGCAATCACAAGGAGAACTAACAAGATGACTAAACCAGTCACCACACCAGAGATCTGAGTCTTGCAGCCCGTTTCATCTTTAACTAGAGTTTTGGCAAGGGCCGCGCTGGTTGTGAAACAATGAAAGAAAGACGGGAAGATGTTGCAGAAACCAATGGCATACATTTCTTGGTTGGGTTTAACCGTATAACCATGTTTCTTGGCAAACATTTCTGAAAGAGACACAGTAATGGCAAAGCCAATAATGGCTATAGGCAATGCATCCATAGCCACACTAGGAATCAGACCCCAATCTGGCGACTGTGGTGGTAGAAATCCAGTTGGTATATGTCCAGCCACACTCGAATCATATTTCTCTTTCAGATTCCCAAAATGAGAAGCCAACGTGGCTATTATGACCACTAAAAGCTCAGTGGGCAAGGGAGCCTTAAGTTTTGATTTGAACCGCTCATTTAACTCTTTTGCTGGAATAAGGACAAGAAGGCACAAGCAGCTGGTGATGAGGTCACAGATGTTGGTCTTATGGATGTTTCTGAATATGTTTTTCCATGTATTTAAAAGAGAACCAATGCCACTGCTCCGTGGAACGTTTAAGCCCAAGAGGTATTTGGCTTGTGAGGTTAGGATGGTTAAGGAAGCGCCAGTCACAAATCCGCTGAGCAAGGAATCAGAGAGGTATACAGAGATGAAGCCCACTTGGAAGAAGCCCATAGCAACCTGAAGAAAAAGGCAGAAGATTAGATGGCACTTCTGTATTTACAAAGGAAATGAGGCTGAAAGGTGAAGTACATGTTATTAGATAGGTCCATGGTGGGATTCAGTCAGTACAGAGCGGTTCAGGTGAACCGGTAGCTCCGGCAATCATTTGGCTCCACCCACCGGCCCCTGCTTTATTCTATGCTATATTTCCTTTGTTTGAAGCCCAGCTGATCAGCACGGCAGCCCAGACTGCCACACCTCCGCAGTTTTTACTAACCCGGGCTGCAGTAAAAGGTAAAGTTTTCCTGCTATTTTCTAAAGGACTGCGCGCATGCATGCCCACTGAACCAGTTTTTACACTGGTTGAATCCCACCACTGGATAGGTCTTGATATATATTATGCTATTCAGAATTACAAATAACTTTGTGTTTGTTTCAGATTCAACATGCTTAATTATTAAGATGATAAATTTGTTTTTAAATATATTTCTGCTTCTTAAGACTGCCATTTTTAAAAAGCCATTTAACTCTTATACTGCGCACGATATAATTGTGATATGCATATGTTTACTTTTACAAATTTTGTCTGATGTTGAATATGCTTGCTGAGGATGAAGAGGAAAGAGTTTTTTGGCTATCTTTTTTGTGAGGGACTTTTTCCATTTTTTCCACACTATAGCTCTATCTACTTACATCTGTATCTCTATCAGTATCTACATATATTAGCTATATCTACCTATTTGTAGATATTTGTATTAGGTTTCTCTATTTATGTCTAATATAATCCTTAATAAAACTATTGGTAAGAAAGCCCAGAACCCTACAGTCAGTTCATTAAATATCCTTTGTCCATCCAATATGGAAAAAAAAATAGTATTGGAAATAGACAATAAAAAAGGGTTCATCAGATCTAGCATGTGGACTTTTGTCATATCTACTGGTGTCTCCTTAAAGGAACTGTATCTTTTCCTGGGATTGTGTGGTAGCCACAAGGCCTCAGATCATGAAAAGGTATTAAGAATGAAGCACACTGTCTCTACCTGGTTTGCATGCAAGTACTGTGTATCTCTATTCAGGATCAATGATGCAAAATAAGCAATATAACATGTATCCAAAATATTTTTAATTAAATTTGGGAATATGAAATAAGTATTTTTGCTAAATAAATTTCAAAATACAAGTCTAACATGGTGCAATCTGTAGGAATTACAGATGCTCGTTCTTTTAATTCAAAGTATTGATATCATACTAAAATTGCCTTCCAGAATTGGTCCCCTTCCTGCTGTTTTGAGATTATAGCTTTTAGAATTGCAATCTATTCATTATTGCATTTTTTTACCCATATGTCCGTAGGATACAGGATGGAGAAATCTAAGCTACAGTTCTTATATCTACCTATCTCTAATTTTGTATACGTGCAAACAACCCCCCCCAAAAGGTAAAGAACTGATATCAGATGAAGTGGACCCCCTTTAACTGCAATTTCTTACCTGATAAATCCCAGCTATGAAAGTCACAGTTGTTCCAACAGTAATCGCATAGCAACTCCTATCACATACTTTCTGTGAAGTCTGATTGGCAGTCCAAGACACCATTGTGACATTTATGAGGTCATTCATATCAGAATAATTGCTAGAAACACCTGATACTGAATCGTACCCAGCAATCTGTAATTCACGGTCTACCACTTCTCCCACCATCAAGCAGAGTACAGCAAAAATGCCAACCGAGATATGACGGGAAGTTCCAAACAGAAAATAAATGATGTTTGCAAAAAATGATGTGTATAGACCATAGACAGGTTCTTGGCCAGCCAATAGGGAATAAGCAATGGACTGTGGAACTAGCAAAATTCCTACAATTATGCCAGACATGAGGTCGCCCAAGAAATACTCCTTTGGTTTGTACTTGGGGAGCCACATCAGTACTGGGAGAAAACTGAAAAAATGATCTTTGGCTTTAGCTGAGTTACAGCTGCAATTTTTCTTCAGTTTCTTTAGCATGTAAGCCTTGATATCTGTACTTTTTCCTATATATTCTAAAGAGATCCTGGAATGATCATTCCCTTTGCCATAAGTGTCCTCTGCCAATTCAAGCATTGGATGGGCGTGATTGGCTTCTGCTGCCATCCTTGGGGATCTGTAGAAAAATGGAGAAAAAAGATGTAAGATTTCCATCCCTAATATGTATTCAGATAAGTCTTATTAAGACAAAATTCGCCCAAGCAATTCTGGAAAAGATAAGACTTGCCTGTCTTAATTTATATTAAACAAACCAAAACTGAAAGAAAACAGATGAACAAGAACTTTGATCTAAATCAGGACTAGCACCTGTAAATCTAAATTATACCGTTTAAAACATAAAGCAAAAAAGAAGGGGCTCAGAATCCATGGCTGAAATTTGATGAATATTGATAGCATAATTTCCTATAAATTAACTTGAGGAAACAAACAAGGAACATAAACTTTTAAATGACCTGAAAGCACTTGAACAAAAAATGGAAGGTTATCCAAAAAAATTTTAAAAACCCATTGAAAAAATATTTCCCACTCCTGATGTTCTTAATAGTAGAGGGGGCAACAAAGAAGCATTTAAACACATGGGAAGTCTTATATTAGATAGTTTCTGGACTGTATAGTCCAAATAAGCACATGGTTTAATTCTGTTAAGCGGGCCAGTTATGGAAATGAGGAAGAATTAGTAAGAATGCAGAGCTCATTTTCCTTTTCAAGGTTTGAATCTACATGTCCAGAAAGAGTGAAGGAAGAGTGCAATCCTTTACTTCTAACTTCAGCTATCTGGTTTTTCAAACTTTATATTACATTTTGCCTCCTGCTTTACTTCCATACAGCGTAAGTAACATGTATGGCTTCTCTTTTTTATCCACACAATAGATCTATAAGGCTGATTTCATTGGATTAAGTAATGATTGGACTAAGGGCATTTGCTATTTAAAACTTAAGCATCTTTAAAATCTGTAATACTGATTGCATTGGACTAAGTCATGATTGGACTAAGTGGATATGCTATTTAAAGGAACCATTTTCAAACCTTGTATATTCTGGGGCAATCCAAAAATGTATTTTTAATTTAAGTTGAATAGTAATTTAAGGTGTATAATATTAATATCTTCTTACAAAAGATATACCAAGGAAACATGTTTTACTGATTCTTCCAAAAGAAGTAGTAGATATAATATAAGGAATTTCATTTCCATTAGAGATTGGGGACACTCTTGTCCACAACCTTCTGCTGTGTGTTTCTTTTACAATTATGGATTGCAAGAATTTTATTTACAGGAAGAAACATAAATATTTTACAATGCTATCTACTCTGCAAGAAAGAGGCACTTACATTTTGCACATTATCCAAGGAATATGAATCAAGGTGTAAAGGATATATACTTACTTCCACAGTAAATAAAGTTTTGAACTATAGTGTTTTCAAAGCATGCTCTTTATATGAGTATCTATTGTTTGCCCTACATATTTTTCATTTTCATCATTTCCTATGAAAACATTAATGCATGCAAATATTTTATTTTAAATATAATTGTGGATGAGAGTACCTAAGTGATCTTGGCTGACTTCAAAAAGCAAAACAAGGCCAGGTTTGAATAGCATAGGATAAGAAGCCATCATGAAATTCCAAGTTTGTAAGATATACTAGAAATAAATGTACACATGTGCACACTTTAGAAAAAGAACATAGCAAACCATTTTTTTATGTTGGCAAGAAAACTTTATAGAAAACTTATGCCAAGAAGTCCTAAGAAGTCAAGTTTCTTTTATATATTTTGATAATATATTGGGCCTGTAGTACAAAAGAAAGCTCAGGAATATAGGTTGGAAACATGTGGAAGAGGCCTTCATCCTGCAATGGATAGACAGTGGACACATGCTCTCTCTCTCTGTCTCTGTCTCTCTCACACACACACAGAATGCCAATTTAAGCTAATAGATGCTGATTTTTCGGTAAACATAGGGATTCAATTTCGCTATAAGTCAGCAACGGTAGAGAAGATAGGTAAATTAATGAGGCAAAGTTTCTGAAAAATATCTTTTATTAATTTATCAATGAATGAATGGAATTTATAGCTGTTGTATGTAAGACATACATACATCTACAAATTTGGGGTGATGTTAACATGTACATACTGTATGTACAAATTGTATATGCTTTTACATACTGTTTGAAAGATGAAGCTAAATTCATCATCAGCCTCCGTCCCTGTCCTTTCTGATGGCTCCTGAAGCATTCTTCAAAATTCAATTGTTTCAATTGTCCAAACAGAATGAAATGATTTCTCACTATTTTGAGGCAGGAAGCACACCAAAACTAAAAAATTCAAATAAATGTGGCATACAACTTCACTATCTTGACTTCAAAGCAGTCCTTTTTACAGGAATTGTACAGAAATTCAGGAGGAGAAATAACATCAATTAAATATTATGATCAAAATATAGGCAATGTCACTAACAAGCTCCTGTTTTGTTGTATCTGAACTTATTAAGCTCACCTGGATGGTCTCTGACTATTGATTATGCTGGTGGCTTTCTATTATTTTCACTCTTATTCCATAATAAATTACCAAGAACACATTTTCTCTCTTTCCACATGTGTGTGTGTGGGTGGGTGGGAATCTGTGGGTTGATTTGTGTGCCTTTTATGATGTTTGTGTCTCTATGACCAGTAGATGTGCTTAGGAGAAAGCAGAATTTCTAGAGAACCAGGACTATCCACTGTGTTTCTGCATACCTCTGCTATAACTTGGATAAATCTTGCAAGATTTTTGGAAACAAATATGCTCTTGTTAGCTTTTTGGTCTTTTAAATTTAAGAAGACAAAATAGGTACCCAGTTGCAAATTTATATGGCATTTAGCCTAGTTCAACATCCTTGAATGTTCTTGTAGTCAAACAACTATGTGTTTGTCATGTGAAACCTAAGGAGTGTCTGTGTATAGTAAAAGGCTTCCAACATCAAGGGAACAGTGGTTTATTAAGGAAGCTGCTGGCTTGACTATATTTCACCTTTAAATGTCCAAGTATGAAAGATTTCATTGTGTAGTATAGAAAAATGTCTCTCCAATATACAAGCAGCTTATTGCATATAAAATAAAACCACTTATAAGGCTATGGCCAGCTCTAGTTTAATACTTTTTCTAGCAGAATTGCCCATTTAAAATAAATGCTAATATGTTTCATTTAGCTACATTTCTCATCCTTAGCTTTTGATATGATTAGCTCATTTGTCTTGCCATAAGAATTATCCAGAATATGTAGAACATTTAGCAGGTATACTCACAAGACTAAGAGATTTCTGGAGTCAACAAAAGTGCCTGACATGATTGAGAACACAGATTATGGTTCTCAAGAATTCTTATTCTGAAGTTATGAAATAATTCAAATATTTGCAATAGAATAAGGAAATTCTTTTTAACTAAGTAAATGAATTACTCAGAGGAATCTGCACCTCATCCAAACCTCAACTATTGGTACCATTCATTCAGACAAAGCTGTATTTAATAGTTTCCCTTTTGTTAACTAGGAATTCAAGGATATGTAATAGAACCAAAGAACTTTCTTTTTAAAAAGTTTATTTGTAGTAGGAGTGCCTAGAAAAGCCTTTGACTACTTATTAACTTTTTAGGGGGTACGGGACTTGTTTTTTCTAATCCAGCAGATACAATTTCTCTCAGGAAATGTTTAAGAATAAACAAATTCAAATCCCATTAGCAGATAAACCTACTTTAAAATCAACACTACTAGTTCATTCACAACTGTGCTTAGTAATTGAAAAAGAGCAACTTCTTGCTGGTTGCTAAATCCTGAGTAGACATTTGGCTATCCTTCTGGGATAGCATTGGAATGCTTATTGCTTGGAGAAAATCTATACTGGTTTAAAAATTTAGAGAGAAGAGCCAGCACATAAACACTATTTGCTTGGGAGTATGAAATAATTTCTGAACACATGAGATTTCAGATTAACCTACTGATTAAATAAACTGGAGCCTGCAGCTATTCATATATGACACATATATCATCTGCATCAGATTAATAGGGAGGAAATTTTCTTCTCTTTTTAATTAAGCTTCTATAGCTTTAATTAAGCTTCTTTGTCTTTCATAGTAATTGTCCTGCTTAGATGCAGAGTGCCCGTTTTTCACTGTGCTTACTTAGTTCTTATCTCAAAGCTTATTGATACAAGATGCAATGACAGTTTGTTTCTCAGCCAGATTATTGCAAAGTCTGGTGCTTGTTGGGTCCCAAAGGATTGGTTCAAGGTCACATAGTTGACTTCTATACCTGAAGGAAGATTTAGAACTTGGGTATTCTCCAGCACTATAACACTGGCTTTTCCTTTAAAACCTAGTAATGTTTTTAAAAACATTTTTAAAAACACAGTAATTCAAATTGGTTTTCTCTTGTTAGAAATTGTTCTTGTTATTAAATTTTTATTCTGACATTTTTTGTGGCGGAGGGTCAACTCAAGGCAGCAAATATATCTAATGCTCCTGTCTTCCATTTTCCACACAACAACCACCCTGAGTGGTGAGCTGGACTGTGAGAAAGTGACTGGCCCAAGGTCAGTCAGATTAATTTACTGATTAGGTTAATCTTAGCCAGCTTTCATGCTTAAGAGAGGCCTAAAACTCACAATCTCCTGATTTCCAGGCCGACATCTTCAGTAAAGTATTACAAACAACTGCTTCTACAAGGAAACCTGAAGTGTAAAACTTCAGGATGGGACTGAGCATTATAACAATTTTTATACTATAACATTTGAGGGTTTTTTTAAGTGTACCATTTTAATCAATGGGTAACTCCTGGCAGTTTACAACAGTTACATCAATGTAAAACATCACCTGTCAACAATAATTGTAAAAATACCCTTTTCCTTCCAAATGACAGTGTTCAGCTTACTGTTTCCTCACTCACTGTTGTCTTTTTTTTTTTTTTAAACTGCCTCCTGTATAGGTCTTCTTTCTTAATTAGATGAAAATATTAATAGAGAATTTGGTCAAAAAAGGAAATACAAGTTCTCACTTATAGTTGTAACAGTTAGTTATAGTTGTAACTTATAGTTGTTATGCTCAAACTCAGGGCCCAGTTTTTTAAATATTTTAAACATATAGTTTTTTAAATATTGTCAGCTCAGTTTAAAAATACTTAACTTTTCAAAAGAACACCCTTCTTCCTTTCCATGCAAAGGGAGAAAAATCCCTTTATTTTAAACTGGAACTGTATTTTATACAAAATATGGATACACATATACATGTGTATATATTTTTTAACATTCAGAAATAAAATCTTACAGAATTAGTTTAATATAGAGATAATTAAGTATATTACTAATTATCTCAATCTATATTAAACTAATTCTGTAAGATTTTATTTTTCACCTTTTTTATACATACCTCAAGAAACACCTTCCTCTTCCTGTTTTATCTACAACTATAATTGTTGCCTAAAGGAGGCTTACTACTCACCATCTATAGGTTTCTAAGCCAACACCTTCACCACACAAGACTGGTTATAACACTGTACAGAATTGACAAACATGTTGGTTGCATGTATAAAATATGAAATAAATGTATATGTTATGATAAATAGGATCATAGCCAGAATAGCTGCAGTTTTTATGATCATATTTTTCTCAGATATTAGGTAGTTTATAGAAACCATTTCAGCTCTATGTAGAAATATGGTGTCACAATGGTTAGAATGCAGTATTGTAGGCTAATTCTGCTGACTGCACAGCAGTTTGATTCTCACTGGCTCAAGGTTGATTCAGCTTTCCATCCTTCTGAGGTCAGTAAAATGAGGACTCAGATTGTTGGAGGCAATATGCTGAGAGGGCTGTAAAGCACTATGAAGTGGTATATAAGTCAAAGTGCTACAATTTTCCTGCAAAAGCTTTATTTCAGGGTGGAAAATGGGTGCTCATAAGCAATAAAAACCAATTTTATGATTTTATTTTTCTAGTTAACTGTCATAAAAATACTTTAGAAACAGTCAACCCAATCTTCTCAAACCCTATCAGATTTGAAAAGCAAGAAAGCAAAAAAATCACCAACATGTTCAGAAGTATTTCATCCTTCTCTAACAAATGCTGTCTTCCACGGCACCTCAGTATGAAAATCAAATACTAGCATGGTATAAGTTAAACTTTCTTCCAGAATCAGAAATGAAACACAGTATTATGCTAAATTCTAAGTTAAGGCACCACCAGGCTAGAAACAGGGAGACTGCGAGTTCTAGTCCTGCCTTAAGTATGAAAGCCTGCTGAGTTTAGGCCAGTCACTCTCTCAGCCCAACACACCTCACAGAGTAGGAGTAGTAGTAGGGAAAAATAGGAAGAGGAAGGATATTAGGTATGCTTGTTGCCTTGAGTTATTTGTAAAAAATAATAAAGGTGGGATAAAAATAAATGACATTATTAAAAGATAATCAGCAATGTTCTATTCATTAACACAATCTTAAATATCATTAATATACAGTCCTCCTTCAGAGTTAAATTTTGACCAAGTGCTTCTAGGCTTCTAATCTAAATTCTATTTAATCCCCCCTCCCCCATTTTATCTTTAATTTTTCAGTTGTTGACTGGGACATGTTATACTTTTGAACACTGCAAGGCTGACATGCCTTATCCATGTTGATATCTAAATTAATTACTGCTTTATCAGTGAAATCTTGTATTCATCTTCCAAGAAACCCACCTTAGAGTTCAATAAAACTCGTTTCCAGGTAAGTACTTAAAAGCGCAGTTCTTTTTCCGGAACTTTTTGAAGTGATTTACAATAAAAAGATAAATAAAAATACTAATTAGAAATAGAAGACACTAACAGGCCAAGAGCACAGTAAAAGGGAGGAACACAACCTATGGGCCCAGCATCTACCAAGTGGAGCAATGCACCCCAAGTCAGTTCCAATGTAGGCGAGACCATTTACACTGAATCCGATTTTGAACAGTGAGCTACGCTTTTGTCGCTTTTTTGAGCTTTTCTCTGGGAACTCTCGGTGGGCTATGAGGAGATCAATGTGGGAACCCTCAGTGGGCTATCCGGAAATCTCTCTGTAATCTCTCTGAGAATACAAACATTCCAAGAAAGCGCGCGGGGTCTTCTTAACATTTTAAATGGAAGAGCAGACGCCCCCTCACAAGTTTACGTAGTAAACCCCATTCAACGCTTACCCACTCCCAAACTCCGCATAGTACACGGAGGAGGCGGGAACACTTAGGAGAATGGGAGGACACGAATGCGCGGCGTCCTTTTTATCGCTTTGCATTCTGCTAATTCTTTGAGAAAGGCACTCTGTTCCCGGCACACGACCCCAACTCTACCGCAGGACAACTCACTTGTTCAGGGGTTTTCCCCTTCTGACTGCTTCGTCCTCGGAGAAGCACAGAGGCGCGTAAAACCACCGTTGTCCCGGAGCACCTCCACTCACCTCACCCGGTCCTCTTCCCCCATCCCTTTCGGGACGCCGCGCGCTCTTTGCCTTATCCGCCAAAGGGGGGAAAAACCAACAACGTGTCGATCTTCAGCAGCCTTTCGCCAAACAAGCTACAAACTTGCTTGTTCGTCTCCCGCCAGTCAGCGGGCCTGCGAACACCGCCCACTCCAGCCCACTTGGCGGCTGGCCAAACCGGCGGGATGGCTTCTGGTGAAGTTAGCGGCGGGATTTGAGAAGTCTCAATGGGGAAACAGAATTTCTTCTGGGAAGCTCCGAGGTGGGAGTTGCCCGTCTTTGGGCACGAAAAGCAAAGGTGTCAGCCGGCAACCCCTCTTGTAGCTTTTGGTGCCGGACTCTCTCCAATACTTCGTGCTCACACTGCAATCGGCTTGTTTGATCTCCCGCGCCCTGCAATTATATATGTGTATTACAGAAGTTGAGCCAAAGGTTCAGTAGCCAGGTAGGTTGCGCGCGAAAACCTGGTGTCTCCATTTTCAGAATAGTTTCGAAATACCACCAATACGTTGAAGTGGCGTTTTCGAATTCGGAGGAGCGCTTGCGTTTTGCTTGCAAAATACTTCATAAGTACCGTTTGTAACGTGTGCGGGTTTTTTTCCCTCTCCTGACAGAGAGAAAGTAAGAAAGAAGAAATACAAGTAGTCCTCGACTTAACAACATTTCATTTAGTGACCATTTAAAGTTACAACGGCACTGAAAAATGTGACTTAGGACCTTTTTTCACAGTGTGGAAAGGGAACTTCATGAGGACAGTGGTGACACCCAAGCAGGAAAAGCCCAAAGGGAACATCAGGCCAGCCATAAAACAAACTTGCATAGGAAAAGAGATTTAATAAAAGGTATTGAAAGAAGCCCCCTAGACAAAAGCCAAGTAATTAAGAAAGCTAGGGAAACAAGAAAAAGAAATCCCTTACAAACAACAGGTCATGCCAAATCAGCAAAACAAATAGACAAAAGGCACAAAATAAATTCCATAGCAGACAGGAGATTGCCACAAAACAAATATAAGAAAACATTAGGAAACTGATAATCCAATCAAACTACCCTGCAAAGTTTGCCTTCTGCACCCCACGGAGTTTACCCTCCGGCAGAAATGAAGACAACCCCTGACAGGATTTAAAACATTAAGAAATACAAACACAAGCACTCACACACAAAAGGAGAAAAAGTATAAAAATCAGGGGTTTATTATACAAAGGGAGCTAGCCCCAGGAACTCAGACTTCTTGCTATCTCTCGCCTTCCTGAAAAATAAAAAGAACCAGCTTCCAAGTAGTTGTCTGAATCGTTGCACTGGAGTTCTCCCAGCAGGAAAACCGAACCCTCAGAAGAAAGGCATTTTCCAGCCTTTCAACAACAGTTACAACTTTTGCACCATACCCATAATCAAAATTAAGATGCTTGGCAACTGGTTCATATCCCCAGCACTCACATACTGGATAGCTGTGCTCCACAACTCATATATCAGAACAGTTCTGTGGATACAGCAACACACCCAGGATTCAAATGGGATCTTTTCTTGGGCCACATTTTCTTCATAGGCCACATGAGTGTGAAGAAGATCTACAATTCTAGGGAGACTGACCCCCTTAAATTGCAAGAGGTATTTACATGAATACTCCTTTTAGGATAGCTAAAATGCAGCTCCTGCAGCTAAAATGTAGAAGCCTAATTCCCTCAACACTGTCCAACTATTTACGAAGTCTGTACTACTATTACTATTAATCGTCTCATCATTCCTTATCACCCATCCCCTCCCACTTGTGACTGTATGACTGTAACTTTGTTGTTTGTATCCTTATGATTTATATGAACTGTTTCCTAGTATGATTTGATTGCTTATTGTACCCTATGACTATTAAGTGTTGTACCTTATGATTCTTAACTTTTCTTTTATGTACACTGAGAGCATCTGCACCAAGATAAAATCCTTGTGTGTCCAATCACACTTGGCCAATAAAGAATTATATCCTATCCTATCCTGACAATAACTGTACAGGTAATTGTTTACAAGGAGATTAAGATGATATTCTGCTGTTCAGCAAAACGTAAAATTTGCTTGAGAGGCATTTCTCATGAAGTGAGTGTGATGCTTTCCGAAACTTGGGAGTAAGAATACATTGCAGGCCTTAAGGCAGCCTGTTCAGTGAAAAACAACCCATGGTGAAAATTCCCAGGGTATTGTATGACTTCTTTGACATTGTTGAGAGAGATAATGAAGTACACGTGACTTACCACTCTGGCTTGGTTATCAGTGACTGGAGATGAAATGACACTGCAAGTTGATACAGCTGTTACTCTGAACAGCTTGTTCCTGCATGTGGGTTGGCAGTCCCTGATTATGCAAGTCATGCAGCAAAGGGTGGGGGAAATCGGGAAAAACTGGGCTGCACATTAAAAATAAGCTTGGAGAGAATCAATAAACAGCCAATTTGGAAGGGACATTGGAGGTCTTTTTGTCCAACCCCCTGCTTGAGCAGGAAACCCTATATCATTCCAGACATGGTTGTCAAACCTCTTCTTGAAGCAGGAAGGTAAGAGTACAAATCAAATAAATAATAGTAGATTTACACACTATGATTCACCAGTTTAATTTGAACTATGAGCTCGGTTTATCGATCTGTGGCTCACATCTAACCTTGGTAAAACATGTCCTGGAAATTTCTTTCTTTTGCCCTGTTTCCATGACATGCCTTCATTTCATCCCAAGCCCATGGGTGTCCCAGACTCAATTTGTCCTTAGATGTAGTAAAAACAGTATTTTCTCTTTTCTCTTACACTGTCCAAAGGCAACCTCGAATTGTACAAAATCTATTAGTTAGCTCGACCTTGGATAGAACTTATATGACTGGCAAAAAGCTGAGACAGTAGAAGGAGGGTGGAGAATGCAATAGGAACATCATTGACCACGGTTGCATTGCTATGCCCACTTCACCCGGGGGGGGGGGGACTGTCACAGCTGACCTATCACAGATGCTCTTTCTCAGCTGGCCTCTGCCAGCAGTCCAGTTCTCCCCTGCCCGCCCCCCACCCCTCCCACCCCCCCCCACCCCGATTCACACAGGGACACAAGAGAGATGATATCTTCATATAAGGAAGGAGGGACCCGATAGGCTCGCAGTGTCATCTTCACCCAAAACCCAAAACAGAATAAAGGGATTTTTGTTGTTGGCAAGATGCTGGGCTTGAGGGTCTTGGATTGAGAGAGGGTCCAGGGACTGAGCTGAAGAATCTGAGAGGGGGTCTTCTGCAGTGGGGGGATTCAGCCAGTTTGCACCACTTCAGGAGAACCAGTTGTTAACTTTCTGAGCAGTTTGGCAAACTGGTTATTGGAAGAACTCATTTGGGCAGAGAACTGGTTGTTAAATTATTTGAATCCCACCAGTGGTCTTCTTCCAAAGAAGCAGTAAGTATTCAGTTGAACAGTTCCAGGGGAAAAACAAAATCAAGCAATGTTGAACACATTACAGGAAATCCAACCCATTCTTCTCTTTTCACTCTCACTTGATGAGCCCAGAAATGGGGGAGGGAATGAAAAGGGGAACAAGCAGGAGAGCTAGAGGGAGACAATCTCTAGGAAGGATACTTAGGAGGAAAACTGAATACCACAGTTGTGTTGTATACACCTGTAAATATTTGTCAATATATTTGCTACTATAAATACTAAAAAGTCATAAATGCATCCACTGTTTTACCTGATTGTCATTTGTCTTCCTTGCAGATTGTGAGATTACAAATTCTCAATTTTGAATCAACAGGAGACATCACGAACAATTTTCAGAGCTTTATTGACTTTTGCAAAAGCCGGCACCTCATCTTCCTCTGGGTAGAGGCACAAGGGCAATGAGACAAACGATTGCACAGTGTTTTATACACTCAAGACCCCAAAACCTCTTACCTTCATCATTGGCCCATTAGTTAAAATGAGCATCGGAAGATTCTCAGATGATTTTTAGGATGGCATGCTTAACAATCATTTACTTATCATTTGTTCAGCAGTTGCTGCATCCATGATGTGGGGAATCTGACCTGTATTAGGTAGATGCCCTAAAAAGGGTGTTTGAGAAAAAGAAATTGAGAACTCAGTTGTTAGAAGAGATAGAATATGCCCAGGGCTGAGACAGGTGGTAAAAAGCTAGTGCTTAAATAATTGGAAAGCCCCTCCATACAGTAAGATGTTTCAGATGTTGGGGCTGACCAAAGAAGATTTAGTTAATTTATGCTGTTATGTGTGGTAGGAAGAAGGAATGGAAGAAAAGAAATACTGCAGTTTGTTCATTTCATTTTCTTTGTAGAACATATCTTAGTGTTCATGGCATTATGTCACTATTTCTTACTGCAGTCATTGAGATTCTGAGTCAACAACACAGCATTGTCTGTGTATAAAAGTACATGTAAATTCAAGAATCAAGATCTGCAAACCTAATGTCATTGCAAGTATTCTTTATATTTTGTTGTAAGTATATTTAAGCAGATATGATACAATTTGTCTTAGTCCCTGGTCAATGTCAGTCAATGCCATTCTCTAAGAATTCCACTGATTTTCACACAAGCTTTCCTTCATATGGAAAGTTTAATAACAGCTTTAGTGATCAACTTTCAACTCATGCAAAAGATTCCATAATTCAAGTCAATTTACCAATGCTTGCTTGATGAACTTACTGTAAACGTGAGGTTCATAGAATTTTTAATGACACAGAGCAAAAAATCTAATCTGCCTATCCACAGACATCAAAAGTCTACCTTGTACATATCAGATTTTCCTTATTGTCCTTCCCAACACCTTTCCAGGCATGCATAACACATATAATCTTAACATCTTTTCTTGCATTCCCATTCCATTTATTCTGTGAACTCAAACTAGGAAAAAAAAGCAAAAGGCTAATATTCCCAATTACACTCTGAAGTTTCCACAGTGGTAAATTGAGGAAAAGGGAAACATACTTAAGATGTGGCTGTTTTTGTAGAAAAAAGTAAAATGAATAAATAGGAGTCTACAGTTCATTTTCTATAGTGCTGTGTCAGGCTTTAATGTCTATGTTTCTATTTCTCTAGACAAATTATGATACACTATACTGTGTACATATTCATGCTTTTATTTGCATTTCCGACTGTGCCAAAATTGACACCGAATTGTCTCTGAAATCTTTTTAAAATGGGTAATGCTAGTTTCAAGGTGTCCAACCAGCCTCTTTCATTTGGAAAAAGAATGAGTTATTTTCAGCAGATGAGTTTCATCTCATAGCTGGAACATTGTGTTTTCTCTTGTAGTTTTCCTTTTAACTTGCTATTTTCTATTGATTTCAATAGTTTTTAAAGTTTATTTCCTTAACTATTCCTCATTTACATTTGAACATGTAAAGTTATTGTAAATAAATACATTTTAAAAGTTGAACAATTAAAACCCTAGTTTTAATTTTAAAAATTGCATTTACAGCTGTAAAAGTAGGGTTTTTAGAGTTTATGAGCCACTACTTTTGTAGTTTATGAGCCACAGTGGCACAGTGTTTAGAGTCAGTACTGCAGCCTATTTCTGCTGACTGCAGGCTGCCTGCAATTTGGCAGTTCAAATCTCACCAGGGTCAAGGTTGATTCACCATTCCATCTTTCCGAGGTGGGTAAAATGAGGACCCAAATTGTTGGGGGCAAGGTGCTGGCTCTGAAAACTGCTTAGAGAGTGCTGTAAAGCACTGTAAAGCAGTATATAAGTCTAAGTGCTATTGCTATTTCCTGGCCTCTAAAGTGAACAATAAATAGGTGGTAGGCTGCAATCCCCTTTCCCAGGTGTGCCTTCTCTATGCAAAGAGAAACACCACTGGGTTCAGTTAAAAATTATATAGCAGCATTATCACTTTGTTATGCACAGTATGGGCTCTGAAGAAATATTGGCACATTAAACCTTAAAAATAAAAAATGAAAAGTTAGATAAATGATCTTTCATGTTGGGAGAATAATGCTTGTTAAAGGAAATTTGTTATCCAAATCATATTTAATTAAAATTCTTTGTGTTTTTCTAATCTGAAAAACAAATCGGAGCTCTCTATTCTCCAATAGCCAATTGCGGTAAACCAATGGAGAACTATAGAATTTCAACTTATTTTTTGCATCGTAATTAATTTGTAAATATGATGGATAAATAATATTCCACAAAAACTAATCTCTCATATTGTTTTCATGATGAAAAAATACCATATTTTAATTTATAGTTAAAGGCCAAGAGATCCACTAATACAAAATGGAGCAAAATACTCTAACTTCAGAAGAATTCAAGAATATTTAGGAAAGAATGCACTGAAAAGTCATTGTTGCCATAAATCTGCATTTAAAGGTTATAGAAAAGGAAAAAGTTTACTGAACAACACTGAAATTAAGGCTGATTTAAATGTGAATTTAAAAATGACAAGCTACAAGGCTGATATGGAAAAAAAGATGTACTGGATATAGAGGACAGCACAATGGCTCAGCTATTAAAGATTCAGGTTCAAGACCCCAAGAGTTGCATGACAAAGTAGACTCCCATTCCTGCCCCAGCTCCTGTCCACCTAACACTTCATAAGCATGCAAAAGTGAGAGTAGATAAATAGGTACCACTTCAGTGGGAAAGTAACAGCATTCTGTGTGCCTTCGCATATAGTCATGCTGGCCATATGATTACGGAAATGTCTTCAGAAAAATACTGGCTCCCTCAGCTAAAAAATACCCTCTAGAGTCAATTGAATTTGTGTAAAAGATGTGTTAAATTTTTGAAGTATTGTCTTAGAAGAGGCAGATATCTGGTGTGTATGTGTGTGTATAGTAATTCTTAATGGGTTTTTGTTGACCAGATTTGTTTATAGATAAGAGATGATATATGGGAAGAAGATTTTTTTTGTATTTTCAGAGAAAGCGATATGTTAATGTGTTAAAAGTAGAAAATATAAAGTAGAAAACTGATTATTTGATTAAAGTTAAACTACACATCTTGTTATTTCTGGCAACAATGGAATTTTGCCGATTAGGATTGAATAATGAGATGAGGCTCCAAGAATTTGTTTATAGATAAGAGATGAGATTCTTATTATAAGAGAACTTTTGTTGTAGTTTCAGAGAAAAGTGATAAATTACTCATATTGTTTATATTGCTGGTGAAAAGGGAAAGTGATTTCTTATACTTTTTTCATTTCAAAATGTTTGTCTTTCTATATTTTTCTTTTAATCTTTCCTCTCCTTTGTTATATCTTTATTTAGTTTGTATTCGGGTTTTTTACTTCCATAAATTTTAATAAAAACATATTAAAAACTAGCTTTATGTATTTCTATGCTGCCATCCAGTAGTTGTTTGGATTTTTGCAGCAAGTATCTGATTGACTTAATGTTACATATTACATAATGTTGATGCTTACATAGTAGCAACCATTTGGGACTTCATTTAGCTGCAGTCCTCTAGATCTAATTTTGAATTTGTAAAAAGTAAATCAGAAGTAATCGAACTATTCTATGAAGAATAGCATAATTAACAAGTCAGCAAACTAAATTATCATAAATGCTTTTAGAGAGCACATATGTAAAAATGGAACAACTCAGCTGAGAAAAGGGGAATGGCACAGGGAAAAAGAGAACTGACTGCTCAGTATAAACTAAAAATTAAAAAATGATAGATGAAAGCTATATGTAATGATCATAAATTTTGCAGAAAGAGGAAATGACAGCTTGAAAATGTTTTAGTTCACTGAAGTATAAATGATCAATTGCAGTCCCCTTAGGAATTGTCTTAAAGATTTTTCCACGCTAGACTTCATGGGATTCTGCCTCTAAGCATACTAATCTCATGGATAATATTTCTCTTTCCATTCTGCCTCCTATATTCAAAAAAGTGTCCCAATAAATAAGTTGTTAGGTGATCCAGAATTTTTGAACTTTCCCTTTCTTGAGGAGTGGTTCTTCTGTAAAGTCCAACTAGTTCATTTTCTAATAGATACTGACCTTCCAATTTGCTTCACAGCTTTGCAAATGCTCATCTTCATTTCTACCCTTGACTGAGGTTTTTCATCTTGCTATATATACTCTTTTTTTCTATTCATATTGCTTTACATCAATATGGATTCTCCCCACCCAGCCATCTTCTTCCAAAGTTCAATTGTACAGTACAGTACCAAGCCACTTTCCAGAAAGTATGCATTTCTTGCTACTTTTACCTAGCCTATCTTTTACCTATCACAAAGGCCTTATTTAAGTTAATAGTAGACAGCAGAAAGATTGTAAGCATGCAGAGAAGAGATGGTATTCAGCAGGTTCTGACCAGTTCTGGAGAACCGGTAGTGGAAATTTTGAGTAGTTTGGAGACCAGGCAAATCCCACCTCTGATTGGAGATTTTGTAGTATCCTTCCCCTGCCATGCCCACCAAACCACGCCCACAGAACTGGTAGTAAAAAAATGTGAATCCCACCACTGATGCAGAGGGGCAGGACCTCCCCCCCCCCCAGTAAGGTAGCTATACAACCCTAGATTCCTTTCTTATTTCCTAAATCTTTTTCAAAGGGCCATCTTACAGTCGCTTGTACATATACATTTTCATCTTCTGTTGAGAGCAGGGAGAAATATCAGTGGCAGGAGGAGTTTTAAAGTTTACTGGGAACCAACTTACTAGGCCAGGTGAAACATACTGAGATCCAACCCAAGATTGTTTCTAAGGCCTTTGCCTTCTCAAGCTGTTAAGTGTTGGGTTGGGTAGTGCTTGAAAATATTAATACCATGGTGTATGTTTCTCAAATCTGTATTGTTCGCCTACTCATAGCTAAATTGCCTTATAGCTCATTTGTTTTATCTTTCTGATTAAAGCAACAATTATAACACATTACTTTGGATCCTTCATAAAGTTCCAGAAAGACAGGACAATTACAGAATAAAATTCTAAGGTGGGAACATCTCTTCAAGTAATTTTAACCCATTAATTCAGTCTTCCTGATACTCTATTCTTCCAGTGATATTTAGAACTAAACAATAGGTGTAGGGTATGTTGATTTAAAAAAAGGTATGTTCTTCCACCAACCTGCTTCTTTTCGTGGATTTAGTTGCAATTAGTTTCATGGCTGAAATGAGTGGTAATTCAGATGAAAACCAAGATACTGAGAACTCTGATAGGTTTGTGGTTTGGAAGTGCTCTTTGGTCCTATGCTGACAACATTAAATAGACTGAGTCTAAAAGGCATAGGCTTAAAATGTAATAAATTTCTTACAAGGCTAATCATAATGGTTTCCAGATAATTTGAATATCAGATACAGACAAAAGCTGAGATGCCTATTTGAATTAAATGATAGACGGTTCATCCCAAATTACAAAAACAGCTGACAATAAAATGATGATGAAGAGTGTAGAGACCCTATTCTTGAAGATTTTCTCAAAATGAATTAGGTTGGAGCAGTGTTGCATCTCACTAATAATCATCCAACTTTTAGGGTTAGTGTGTCAAAGACATTGTATGTTGTTCAAAATGAGTTTCAATTTAGGAAAGAAATTGTGTGTGGTCTGCAGGAAAAGTGTGTACTTTAAGTTTAAGTTCTTCAAAAATGTGTAAAGGAGGGGTAAATCCATGATGCCTTGATCAGTGGAATAACAAAGCAGTCTTTTTCAGCATATACTTCATTTGTTTTCCTGCATTCAGTGCACAAAATGCAGTTATGTTTGAAATACCTCAGTTTTTTTTCTCTTAATGAATTTGTTGGCTAGGTTTCCCTAACATGGTGCCTTCTAAGTCTGTTAGAACTATTATTCCTTAGCCTGAGGAACAAGCTGGAACTACTGGGAGTTATAATCTCAACACATCTGAAAGCTACCAAATTGAGGAAGCTGTATAGATAATCTTAATAATTAACTCCGCAAAAGGTGGGTGTTGGCTTTATGAAGTGTGGAAACTACAGTATCTGCAAAACCTAAATACCAGGATGTACCGTATATGCCGGCGTATAAGACGACCCGGCGTATAAGACGACCCCCCAACATTTCCACTCAAAATATAGTTTGTTATATACTCGCCCCCTCTTCCGCACGCCTTCCACTTTTGCACTTTTTTTTTTTTGAGGCACTTTTGTGCACCGTGGAAGCGAATCCCGTGAAGCGAAAGGAGCAGCCAGCCTTCTCCCAGCTCCCAAGGAACGAGGCTCGCACCGCCCGGGCTCCACTGAGGTATCCGGCTGGGGCTGTCAGGAGTTGTTACCGCTGGCGCGGCTCGCTGCGCTCAGTCCAGCGTTGCCTCGGGAAGGAAAGGCAAAAAGGAAGAGCCGCGGTGGCGCTTTGCAATGGCAGCAGCGGCTCCTGGTTTTGCCTTTCCTTCCCGAGGCAACGCGGGACTGGAGCCGTGCGGAGCCGCGCCAGCGGTAACAACTCCTGACAGCCCCAGCCGGATACCTCAGCGGAGCTCGGGCGGTGCGAGCCTCGTTCCTTGGGAGCTGGGAGAAGGCTGGCTGCTCCTTCGGCTTCACGGGATTCGCTTCCACGGTGCGCTAAAAGTGCCTCAGCCGCTGGCAGCCGCAGTGCTTCCCAATTACTATTTGCCGGCGTATAAGACGACCCGGCATATAAGACGACCCCCCCAATTGGAGGCATCTTTTTCAGGGCAAAAAAGTCATCTTATACGCCGGCAAATACGGTAATTGCATACGTGACTTGGTTTTACTAGAAATTTTATTTATTTTTTTATTAAATTTCCATGCCACCCATCTTTCTGGTACAGCCATTCTGAGTGACTGGAAATTAGCATTGTAAACAAAATTAAAAGTCTCCTTGGTTGTACCAGTATAACCAACAACAAGATCTGTTGACTTAGATTGGAATTGCTAAAACATGCTTAGTCATATATCCTGTTTGTTCAGGCTTATGCAGCAAGGAAGCACAATGGGTTACATCTGAGTGCTCTTAGGTGGGGCAATATTCTGTGAAAAACATGAAATTTTCTTTTTTTACAGATTGTGCATGCCAACTGATTGTCAACCTTGCGTGAACCTTAGATTAAGAATGCTATGTTTGCAGGAGGTCAGTGTAACAGTAATTTACAACTGCAGCAGCCACGGCTCTGGGCAAGAGTCCAAATATGCCCCAAATTCATGATAAGAAAGTACAACCTGAGCAAGAAACTCTTGGCTTGGTTCAGAGTACAGTCAGATCTGTCGACTCTACCCTATTTTTGGGAATTTCTTATGCAATATTGCTTGGATAATATGCATTAGGAGATGAATAAATAGGACTGTGTACGTAAAAGACTTTTTAGAAGGGTTGAAATAAAATGCTGTAAAAGCTTAAGGGTGCATTGGGTCATGTTTCTTGAAGGATATTTTTTCATCCAAAGAGCTTATGGTATTGCATTGAATCCCCTAAGTATAGAACAAAAGACCTGGTAGTGGGGAAGTTGTGTTGCTTGGTATAAATGATGTTTATTAGCTTTCCCCAGTGTGGCATCTTTAGCTGTGTTAGGACTTCAACTCCCAGAATTCCCAGCCAGTTTGTGTTACCATTTGGAGAGCACCAGGTAAAAGAAGACTGCCATAGACACTATACAAGGTAATTTCACTTGCAACCACATTCTACACAACACTACATTTTCCATCACTAAATTGTAAGAAGATTGATAAAGATTGTGCTGATTCAGGACATGAATTCTATTTTAGCAGGAGAAAGATGGGAAGATTTCACAAGAAGAGTTCTCTACTCCTCTACTCGTTGCAGAATACCTTATGCCACCAGACTCAAAATTCTAGACCTAGAAAACCTAGAACTACGCCGCCTTCGGTCCAATCTAAGTACAGTATATAAAATCATACATTGCAATGTCCTACCTGTCAATGAATACTTCAGCTTCAACCATAACAATACAAGAGCAAACAATAGATACAAACTCAAGGTTAATTGCACCAAACTTGATTGCAGGAAATACGACTTCAGCAACAGAGTGGTCAATGTCTGGAATACTCTAAATGACTATGTGGTTTTTTCCCCAAGCCCCAAAAACTTTAACCTTAGACTGTCTACTATTGACCTCACCCCTTTCCTAAGAGGTCTGTAGGGGGCGTGCATAAGCGCACCAACGTGCCTACTGTCCCTGTCCTATTGTTTCTTTTATTTTTCTTATATGTATCCATGTATTCATAACTATGTTTTTACTTATACCTATTATCTTGTAAGCAATTGACAAACCAAATTAAAAAAAGATCACAACTCCTTTTAATAGAACAATTCTGAGATACGTTGGAGCCACAAATGAAATGTAGAAGCTACAGGCAGATTCAGAGAATTAGATGTCTTATGTATTCTTTTGTGTACTTTTTGTAAATTGAGGTAGTACTATAAAGTACCACCATGATTTTTTTCACAATAGCATTCGAAACTGATTATTTCTGGAGTAGTATGAATGTTTTTAAAGACAGCCTAGACATTATTAGAAACAATGGTACTGTTGCTCTTTAGCAACAGCTATCAGCCTAGCGGGTTAAATTTCAAAATCAAGGTAACAGATGCTGATTTCAATATATTTGTCAAAGCTTTTGCTATCAACTATGTTCCAGAAATGACCTCCTCAAAAAGAATTTGAGTTAACTGCATTTGGGAATAGACTGGAGTTCTTATTAAGCCTCCTAAAGCATTCCTAATAAGCCTTTTCTAGTTTTGGGAGCTAGGCAAATGACCCTGTATCTTTTCCCTTACTTTAAGAGTCAGAAATGTTGGGAAATTGCTATGAGTAATTTTCACCCATTAGCACATTCCCAGTCAGTCCTTACATCCAGCTCAGAGTAAACATTAATGAAACAACTCATTTCAGCTGGCAAAAAAACCAAAAAAAATCATATAGCTTGATACTTAATTAAACATCATTGACTTTAAAACCACAAATTAAATTGAACAGCAAATTTAATTAAATATAGCTTGATGTTTAATTAAACATCAGACATCAAAAGAGATAGCTGAAACAAACAAGAAAAAGTAGTGAGAGATATAAAAAGCAGGCAATAATTTATATATACTGTTGTGTATATATTCTATTTTCTCTCTCCCTCCCTCCCTCTCTCCCTGAATAGAGATGAAAAAGGAGACCAGGTTACTCTTCCTTTATTCTGCACCTTGAAGAAAGAATTTGGTGAATGGGAATGATGAATTCAACAAGAAGAACCTTAGGTAGAGACAGAAGGCCATTGAAATAAAACATAGTCACATTGCCTCATGCACATGTATACCCCAATAATGTCAGCACATAGGCAAGTTTTTGGTCAGCAACAGGCTTTTTTTTAATCAGAACCTGTTAACTCGCAAGAAAAGTCAACAAACGATGATGGAACAGGATCTGATGGTGACTGAAGTTTGCAATGTACAAGTTTGCATCTCTTTATTGCTTTTTCTGCATTACCTCCATATCTGTCTTCTCTGTCACATTTATTTATTTATTTTTATTTGTCAATTGCTTACAAGATAATAGGTATAAGTAAAATCATAGTTATGAATACATGGATACATATAAGAAAAATAAAAATATATAAAAGAAACAATAGGACAGGGATGGTAGGCACATTGGTGCGCTTAAGCACACCCCCTACAGACCTCTTAGGAAAGGGGTGAGGTCAATAGTAGACAGTCTAAGGTTAAAGTTTTGGGGGTTTGGGGAAAAAAACCACAGAGTCAGGTAGAGTATTCCAGACATTGACCACTTTGTTGCTGAAGTCATATTTCCTGCAATCAAGTTTGGTGTGATTAATTTTGAGTTTGAATCTATTGTTTGCTCTTGTGTTGTTATGGTTGAAGCTGAAGTATTCATTGACAGGTAGGACATTGCAATGTATGATTTTATATACTAAGATCGAACCGAAGGCAGCGTAGTTCTAGGTTTTCTAGGTCTAGAATTTCGAGTCTGGTGGCATAAGGTATTCTGCAACGAGTAGAGGAGGGGAGAACTCTTCTTGTGAAATATTTCTGGACTTTCTCAACTGTGTTAATATAATACATAATGTGGGTTCCACACTGATGAGCTGTATTCGAGTATTGGTCTAGCAAATGTTTTGTATCCTCTAGTTATTAGTGTAATATTACCAGAGAAAAAGCTACATAAGATTAGGTTAACAGCTCTTAACACCTTTTTGGCTATGTAGTTACAGTGGGCTCTAGCACTTAGGTCATTTGAGATGAGTACTCCAAGATCCTTGACAGAGTTTGGATCATCAACAAGGTCTTGACTATTCAGCCTGTATTTTATTTTCTGATTTTTTTTTGCCAATATGTAGGACAGAGCATTTATTTGTTGAGATTTGAAGTTGCCATTTGTTTGACCATTCTGATACATAGTCAAGGTCTTTTTGAAGGGTAGCAGTATTGTCTGTGGTGTTGAATAGGTTTACATCATCAGCGAAGAGAACACAGTTGCTCTTGATATGATCACAGAGGTCATTTATGTAGAGTATGAAGAGAGTTGGTCCTAGAACACTGCCTTGGAGGACACCACTGTTGACACGTACAGAATTTGATAGGACGCTCCCAATTTTGACCATTTGTGTGTGTTTGACAGGAATGCTTCTATGCAGTTATGCAGTTGTCCAGAGATACCGTAAGATTTTAGTTTTAGGAGTAGTTTGTTGTGTACCACTGAATCAAAGGCTTTACAGAAGTCTATGTAGGTTGTGTCTATTGCTTTGCCCTGATCGAGTTGTGTAGTCCATATGTTTTTGCAGTGTAAGAGTTGCAGATTACAGGATAGTTTTTTCCTAAAAACAAATTGTTTATTAGAGAGTAGGTTGATTGTTTCTAAGTGGAGGATGATGGATTGGTTAATAATTGATTCCATGACTTTACAGGTGATGCAGCATAAAGAGATTGGTCTGTAATTTTCAACTAGGCCGGGGTCTCCCTTTTTGAAGATGGGGATGATCGTGGCTTGTGACCATAGTTTTGGCAAGGAGCTGGTCCTGAAAGATTTTTCAAAGATTATGCTTAGAGGTTCAGCTATGGCAGTGGATAGCTTTTTTAAGAAGTAGGCACATATTCCGTCCGGTCCAATAGATAGAGATAGTTTTAGATTGCACAGTGCTTTTTCAACAATGTCTTCTGTAAAACCGATAAGTATTAGATCATTGTAGTTGTCTGTGGTTCGACTAGGAAATACTGGGCATGATCCATTGCTTTTTACAAATACTGAGCCAAAGAATGTGTTAAAGAGGTTGGCTTTAATGGTGTCGTCGTTGCAGTCTTTATCATTAGGTCCTTTCAGGGGTGGGATGGACCTTGAGTCTTTTAGTTTGTTGTTTATTAAATTGTAGAAAGCGCGGGTGGAATTGGTGCGTAGAAAGTTTTTTTCTTGTTTAATGTGATAATTGGTGCATTCAGTTTTTATCTGGTGGCATAAATTTTTGTATCAGCTTTTAAAGTTGGCAACGTGACCAGATTTGTTTTTCCGCCAAAGTGATTTCTTTTTGGATTGAAGCTTCCTTATTGTTTTGGGTAATTTTTTTTCTGGTTTTGGGAGTTGTTAATGGTACATATAGTTTGATGACTCTTTTGATGTCAAGTAAAAATATGTTGTAATGGTCTTCTACAGTATTGCATCCAGAGAATAGAAATTGCCAATCAAGGGATGAGAGATCATTGTTGCCTTTTTTGAAGTTATAATTGGGGATTCCATCGTTGTGATGATTTTTGTGTGGATGTATGTTGAGACAAAAGTCAATCATGTTGTGATCACTGTTGGAAAAGGGTTCTTTAATTTGTATTCTGTAAATTGAATTCAAACTATTGCAGAAGATGAGATCGAGGCAGTTGTTAAGTCTAGTGTTGTTGGTTACTAGTTGTTCTAGTCCCAGATTTGTTACTGCATTGTGGAAGGTTACATGTATGGGTTCAGTTGTATATTCGTTAAGGGTCCAGTTAATATGAGGTAGATTGAAGTCGCCAAGAAAGATAAAAGATAAAATGCTGCCCATGTTAGTTGTGTATTTAGCTTGCTTGCATGTTCGATGTCATAATCAGGGGCTCTGTAACATAGTAAGAACCGAAATGTGATATTTAAGGACAGTTCACAGACGATGGTCTCAGGAATAGCAAGCTCCTGGGTAACTTGGATGTTTTTTAGATGTAGGGACTTTTTATAGAAGATAGCAACACCACCTCCTCTACGGATTTCACAATCTGATCGATAAACATGAAAGTCTCTTACTGTGGTAATGGAGTCAGGGACAGATGCATTGAGCCATGTTTCACAGACAAATATAATGTCGAATTTAGCCATATTTAGTAAGAGAAGAAATTCAGGTATTTTCTTTACAAGGCTTCTTGCATTGAGTAGCTTGCATTTAAGGCCAGTTGTGGTTGGAATAGAGGTAGTTAGGGGCGTGCGTGCCTAGTTTTGATGAAGGTGGATTGGATGGGGTGGGGTTGGATGCGGAGTTGTGGTGTTATTTATTATGTGATTTGCTATAAGTCACTTAAATCAGATTACATAATATATTAATTATAAGTAAAGCCATAGTTTAGGTAAAATAAGCAAATAAGTAAAGCCATAGTTTAGGTAGTATGAGCAGATCTGAGTTGAAAAATCCAAATGGCTTTTATATGGCAGCTGGCATTGCTGCCATGTAGCGATCATATGGATTTTTGCATCCTGGTAGCCTTACCTTAGGTAACTAAATCAAATGTAAACCATGGTTTCAAGTTGCGGCTAAGACTCTCATCCAAACCAATATCCAAGTTATCATCTGATTTCATATAACACCCTTGGCCTACTGTCAATCCAGCTTAGCATGATCTGCACTTGTACCCAATGTATTAGGAATGTAAGTCACCTAATAGTTGGGTTGGAAAATATATAAATCAGGATAGACATTTTAATACTGTCTCTTTAAGAGAATGCTAAAACTGTAATTGGGTGTGGTTCCTCAAATGGCCATAAGATGGAGCCAGAAACCTGGGTTGTTTAGTTCCTGTTCTGTTGTCCTTTTCTGGAGAGTGTTGCTATTCCTGTATTGACTGTTGCTGATCGTTGATGTGTGTCTATTTACTGAACTGTTTTTGATACTGGACTTTGTTATTTGGATTATCCCTGGACTGAAAACTGACTGCTTTAACTGTAAATGACTTGGACTGCTTGTTTGGACTTTGCTTAAATGTTTATTGGAAGTAAAAACCTACATTTTACTATACAGTGTATCTGTGTGCTAGTTGTGTGTTATTCTTCACTACTCTCACTATGTCTCCCTGTGCGCGCTCATTCTCTTAACGGGGAATTACCTCAACACAATGTTTATTGGGATTGGTTTATCAGAACTTCAGCAGTGAATTCCATTCTGAGTTGGAATCTATCCCTATTTTACCTATTCTGAGTGCGTCTGGATTTGTTTTCTTAGAATGTAAGTCCATCTCTGTGTTTGGGACCCAGTGTCTTTAAAAGTCTGCTGATCCAAGTGAATCCTACTATAATGGAATTCTGATTCTCTCTCATAATTCTTCTAAACTTTAAAGCTCCAATATTCATCTGAAGTAGCTTGATAAATATTTTGCATCTAGAACAAGGGAACTACAAAATCAGCTCTGCAAAATATTTTTATTAAATGATTTGAAAGGTATTATTTTAATTAAATCAAATATGTAGTTTCGAGTCTACAGATGATCCATCTTACCTGTTCTTATGACTCATCTTGGATTTCCACTGAGGACAATCAGTGGAGGAACAGTTGTTAAAGAGAAATTCAAATATTCTGTTTTTTTTTCTTTTATTAGGTTGCTAAAGATTTGAAGCCTGCTAGGGACAGGAGAAGAAAGCTACCTATATGTATAGCTAGCAATGTAAACTAATTGTTTACATAAGTTAAAAAAAGTTGGTCCCCTTGAACTGAAAATGCAACTAATTGTCTCAACTTCCAAAGTATTTCCCACTAACCAACTATATTCCCCATTAATTGGCCAGTTGTTTTGTTTTGATAAGAAAAGTAGGTTTTGTTTGTGATGCCACCCTAGAACAGATTAGACTAATTGCAATAAATTCTAAACATTTCTCAGCCTTATATTTTGCATTCTGTAATTATTCACCTTCCATGTCTTGTCTCGCTATTGGTCAGTCAATAAGTGTTAATTCAATAAAGTGATAGAAAATACTCTTGAGGTCTGTACTCTTCTCTGGATCCGGACTATTGAACGCTTTCCTATCCAAAATGGAAGGTATTGATTCTTACTGATACTTTTGTTATGCCACATTTTGAGCCCTTTCTCAAATAATTCCATCTTTTGTACCTACTGTATATTCTGAAACCTCGAACCCACTTATTTTTTTTTAGTCTGGAAATTCAGTATGTTTATGGAATCCAAGTGATCCTAGCCATATCAGGTAACCCTCCAACATATCATCCGGGCCCTTCATATCATCAAGCAATTTGTATGTATGTCTGGGTATATTTCTTCCTCCACCCTTTAAAACAGGGGTGTCAAAGTCAAGGCCCACAGACCGGATCTGGCCTACGAGGTGCTTAGATCTGGCCTGTGAGGCTGTCCTGGAAACAGTAAAGGACTGGCCCACGGTGCATTTGCCAGCAAAAACAGAGCTCGGGAGGGCCACTGTTTTCACTGGCAGAGAGTTGCAGGAGCCTGTCACAGCCAAAAATGGAGCTTGGGAACCCATTTGTTTCTGGCAGAGCTCTTGGGCCACTACAGGCACCCCTGACATGAGTGACCTCAAGTTGGTCATGCACACCCTGGCCTCCTGAGTTCAAACACAACCCTAATGTGGCCCTCAATGAAATTGAATATGACACCCTTGCTTTAGAAGAACCATAGTGTTTTTGAATGTTTGCATAATGTGCCTAATTTCAGAAACAATGCCATATCCATAATAATATCCTGGGAAGGGGACAAGAGAAAGAGAAATATTGAAACACCTCAAAGCTCATGACTTACTTAGTTTTGGATACCAATTTGGATATCAATTTCAAGCATAGGCAGAGCTGCATGAAGAGAAACACAGTCCTTAGGGCTGCTATTAGTAAATAGAAAACACCTTGGCTAATGATATAGAACAGGGGTCACCAACCGTTTGGACCTCAGGGACCACCAAACTTATAATTTTAAATCCTGGGGACCACTAATATGAATTTTGACTGACTCTCTCTCTCTCACACACACACACAAACACACAGAGGCAGGGGTGGGATTCAAATTTCTTAACAATCGGTTCTGTGGTTGTGGCCTAATTTGTGGGTGTGGCTTGGTGGTCATGTGACTGGCTGGGCATGGCTTGTATGTAAATATTATAAATATTTATATAAATATTGATTTTTTTTATAAAAAAGAACAACTTTTACCCAAAATCAGGCAGAGCAGGCAGGCAGATTGTGTTGCTCACAGAATCACAAATTCACTTAGAGATCTGTGTTTCTGCCATCAGCTAGCTGAGTCTGCACTGCTTCAATCCTAAGGAAGGTTAAAAGCAGAGCCAAAGAACTAAAGATTAGCTAGAAAGCAAGAAATCCAACTATTTCCTGCTTTCTAGCTAATCTAAATCTACTGGCACAGCAGAACAGCTGATGGCCGGAAAAAGGAAAAATAGCAACTTAGCAGGCAAATTTGCCAGGTAAGGAGTGAGTGGGCGGGGAGGGAGGGCCATGTGGGCGGCACAGCCTTGTGTTCCTGCGCAGCCTGGATTAATTGCTTTGGGGGGGTGCTCTGGGGGTGGCATTTCTCTGCGGACCACCAAAATTTTCTCATGGACCATCGGCAATCACTGGTCTAGAAGGCCTCTCTTTTGGGACTACCAAGACTGCTAGACTGCATGCAAGGGTGGGATCTGACAGGGTTAACTACCAGTTCGGTGATTTACGAGGTTCGGTGATTTACGATGTGCTTCCCTGCATGCTGCGCACGTGCGCGCCTGTAAATTGTCATCAGCACACTGCGTGCAGAGAAGCAGCCTTTCAAAAAGCACTTTTTTCCTGCTTTTTAAACTGCAGCTGTGCCTCGCACGGCAGCTGAAGTTGAAAAAGCAGGAAATAAAGGTCAGGTAAGAGCCCGGGCAGGCGAGTGGGCAAAAACATCAGCAGACATAGAACCAGTTCTATGTCTGCTGTTCTTCAGAGCTACCGGTTCTATAGAGGTGGACAGAACCGGTAGAAACCCACCCCTGATTGCATGCCCTTAAAAATTTTTTGCTGGGCTTTATTTGAAAGTTAGTGCACTGGATCCAGAATGCTATTTTGAAAAGATGTTTAGAAGGGACTTTCCCTACAGAGATCCACTTGCTGAACACTATCAAAACTAGGAATGGATATTGTTACATTCATTTTAATTGCTATTTTTGGGGAAGAGTGCCTTAGAGAAGAAATGGCAGGATGATTATCAGGAAACATCCCTACAGTAATAGTATTTTCCAATCATTTATCTCTATCTAGTATATTTATATGTATCTCTCTACCTATCTATATATCGATTGATCGATAGATATAAAGCTATTTGGGGAAGGAAAAGTGGTGGGCATAAAAGTGAGTGACCATAATCACCATATTGTCTAACTTTAAAAAAAAATGGATTCCAATTATTGGAAAAAAGTAATGAATTAAAGATTGCTTCTTGGTGCTACTATGACAAGAAAAAAAAAAGAGTTAAAACTGGTTGTGTGTTACTTCAGATTCTTGATTGCTCCAGCTAAAACTGGGGAGGATTTTTAACTAGATTCCTGATGGATATATAGGCACATTCAAGGGGTTGCAAAAGTATCATCCAAGTAATTTTAAAGGCACAACGATAAGAAAGCAAAGGTAGTATCTGCAATGTAGAGTCAGCTAGAGAGTATCATTCCATGGATTCTAAACTAATGTATTATGGAGAAAGTTTTCCATAAGACTTTTAAAGTATTTACTCTGTGCATTCTGGTATTAAGTACTTGAAAAAACCTTTCTTCAAAACTGCTCACTTCTCTAATTCATGACCTAAAATCAACACGCAGCATGTTCCAGGAAGGTTGAGGTTTGTTTGTCAATATTTTACCAAGTCTCTATGGCATGAAGAACATTTTTGCATATTTGCAGTAAAAGTAATCCCAGATAGATCCCTGCCCTGCCCTATTTACAGGTTTTATTAATTTATTCATTTTTCGCATTTCAAAGAGGGACACTGTTCAACATACAATTAAACATCAAAATGTAAAAATAGCATAATCCTAACATTAAAATGTTAGAATTAAAAAAATTAACAAAATTAAAAAATGTTTAGAGGCAGAATAATTAAGCTCTATTTACATGCTTACACCTATCCAAGAATTTGAATATTCCAGGTGTTGGAGAACCCAGGGAGTTAATAGGAATGTGCAGAACAACTGAAAGTGTTTGAATTAGGAGGTAATCCAATTCATCTTTTGTTCTAGGCCAGAGGTCTTCAAACTTGGCAACTGTAAGACTTGTGGACTTCAACTCCCAGAATTCTATGCTATGCTGGCTGGAGACTTCTGGGAGTTGAAGTCCACAAGTCTTACAATTGCCAAGTTTGGGGACCCCTGTTCTAGGCCCTGCCAATTGCCAATTGCTAGGCCAGTTGCCAAGTTTGGGGACCCCTGTTCTATATAACGAACTGGAGAAGATGTCAGAATAGCCCAGTGCTTCAAGATCTGTGAAGCAATAAATCTTCAAAAACCACTCTCATAAAGAATGCATCTGACAGGATCAGCAACATTTCACTAATTTCTCAGGCTGATTAGAAGGCCTGAAGGCCTATACCTTTTATCATCAGCAACAGTGTGAAGCTGTAACACAAGCCCTATTATTAAGTTGTCAAAAACAGAAATGATGAAAGAAAAGAGACTGGAGGTAAATCAACATTTTGAGTGTAATTAATATGTATTCTGAGAAGCTGACAATTAAGCAGTGAGTCTTACATGTCACTAAAGTAAAAACTCTCAAATAAAAACATTTAATTGGGTAGCAAAGTCAGGGTAACCATAGGCCTTAAAATTAAGCAGTTAATCTTCAAATGATTGCATATCTAATTTATATACATTATACTTACTGAGAGTAAGTTCTACTGAGCATACTGGAGCTATATAAATCTTGTGTAGTTCTGTATAGGTAAGTATAATACATTTTTATTGCAATTCACAGGTTCTAGCTTAACCAACACAGAAATTCATGATTTGAACCACTTGTTGAGCATATGAATAATTAATTCCACACAGAATTACAATCAAACTAAACACGATGAACTTTATGGTATATTTGTTATGGTTTATTTATTTATAGGCAGATCACTTCACTATTTACAGTACATGAATGTAGAGATTCTACAGTCTTTGTGATGTAAACAATTAACTCCGCAATGGGGGAGTCTCAAAAAGAAGCCAGTTCTGAAGTATTTACATAATTTAAAATAGAACTTTTATATACTCACTAGATAGATATAGATAATACATTGAGCAATTTGGTTAAATCATCTACGAAACTATAGAATCTGACAATGTAAAAATACAAGAAAACATTCTCTTATTTAGAAGGTTGACGTTGAAATCACACTAGAAAGAAATATTTATTTAAAAAAATGACAATAACGAAAGGCATAAAATGTATGCCAATTAAGGTTAAAGTATATTACATAAATAAGGACAAAACAATACGACTGGGGAGAAAATAAATGAAATATTAAAATCTTCTACTACTCTTTTAAAACACCAAACTAAAAACTTGATTGTATAGATTACAAAGGGGTCAATTCCGCTGCCTTTACTTACCCAGAAGTAAGTTACCACTTAGTTAATACATGTAAAAACATGGCAGAATTGGGCCCTTCTAATTATTAGCAGTGTTCTCCAGAAAAAAAAAAGAAAAGAAAAAAAACCAACCCTCAGTAAATCTTTATTTTATAATTTTTATTATAAATAACATATAGCAAACGTGCCCCTCTTTTAGGTGAAATTCTTACACCTTTCTCTAAAAAATGCATCAATTTAGCTTCCTTCAAACGCTCTGCCTCACATCCATACATAAACACACATGGCAAAGAGGGGCATGAATTCATCATTGTGTGAAATAATGCTTCCTAAAGCACCAGCTCCTGTACTAAAATCAGTCTTTCCAGTGGTTTGTCTCGCAATCAGTATCATACACATGAGGAAATGGAAAAAAAGAAAAAAAAACTATTATAAGAAATCTGCTTTTCAGTGGTGAAATGACCCTCCTCAAAAGGCAGCACATTTATGAACTGGTCCGGGTGCATTTTGATGCACATGGAGCTCTGGGCAGATGGAGACATCTAGTCTTTTCCAAAGCTGACAAATGATTTGAGGAGCCTGCAGCAATGGCAACGCAACTGAAAAATGGGTCAGCTCCTACACTGTGTACAGCTTTCTGCACACAATGGTTCATAGGCTGACTTAATGCATGATTCTTACAGACAGATGAACCTAGGACTGATGCAGATAATACGGGCATGCTATCAGGATTACTTGGGTTGAATCTTAGAGCGACAAGGTGATGCCTTTAATGATAGAGATTTGCATAAGTGAGGTTTAAATGTTACACCTGGGACATTTAAAACTTGCTCTAATATTCATTGAGATTCTTCCCAAAACTTTAATGGTTTCCGTATACAGGTAGTCCTTGATTTACGACCATAATTGAGGCCAAAATTTATGTTGCTAAGTGAGACCGTTATTAAGTGAATTTTGCCCCATTTTACAACCTTTCTTGCCACAGTGGTTAAATGAATCACTGCAGTTGTGAAGTTACCAACACAGCTGTTAAGTGAACCTGGCTTCCCCATTGACCATTTTTGTCAGAAGGTCGCAAAAGATTATCACCTGACCCCAGGACACTGCAACTGTCATAAATAACAGTCAGTTGCCAAGCATCTGAATTTTGTTCATGTGACCATGAGGATGCTGCAATGGTTATAAGGGTGAAAAATGGTCACAAGTCACTTTTTTCAGTACCATTGTAACTTTGAACAATCACTAAACGAACTTAGGACTACCTGTACGTATAAGGATTTTAGGGAAGTTCAATTCATCACATGAACTCCCACACAGCCTTTCACATCTAAGCCATTTTGCTCAACATATGCCCTAAAACATCTTTTTAATATATATTACATTCTTATAGCATTTGTCTTAGAATAAATTAGTAATTCCCTTTTGCAGCTGCTCACTGTTAGGCCATGTACTTTGGCTAATCAGAAATACAATGCAGAATGCATGATAAGCCCCTAGCTATTTTTGATAAGGAGGGTGAACACCGTCATCAGAACAAAGAGGTACCTGAAATGATACACAAAAATATCAAGAAAGGGGCATTCCCAAATGCTATATGCGTATCAATATATTGTAAGGATTTATTAAAAAAAACACCAGTCAAATTGCACAAATGAGAAAGAAATAGCTCTTTGCAAAAAATTCAGAAAACATGGAAATGAAAATGGGTCTTGGTATGCTTACATTGATAAAGAATATCACACATGGACTATCTTGTAAAAATAAACTGAAGAAATGCTAACCTGCTTCCTATTTTCATATAGTAAATTAATGCCATATTAAACACAGCCACGTGCACACTCATACTGACTCCTGTATGGCTTTTTGAATGGGCTACTACTGAGAAAATTGAGAGTTCACCACAAAAACAAAGACAAAGCCGATACCGGTTTTATGGAGGTAGAATAGGTCAGAGGGAAAACATGACAACTGTTCGAATAACTGGCAGTGAAAATAAGATACAGAATCCAGTTCTTCTTGTACAGTCTCTGTACAACACTGCTGTCTTCTGACAAAGTTTTTAGTTGACTTATCAATATTGACTTGTGTTTCACATAAAGTGATCATTATTAAAGGATCAAGAGAAAATAAATGGCTTGTGACTTATTCCTATCTTAAGGTATTTCTCCTGATTTTCCAAAATAAAAAAAAAGAAAATTAGGATTTTTTTCTCTTTCTCTCATACACACACACACACACACACACACACACACACCTACAAACATATATAATTTTGTTTAAAAAAATAAATGTCTCCCTCATGATTGCCTTTCTTAATACACCCTTTTGTTCCGAAAAACCCTGGACAACTGATTCTCTTTATTTGGTTTCTCATGTGTTCTCACAAGATCTTGATTTGTTCTGTTGCTCATCGTTATGGCTAGGCCTGCCCCATGAACATGGGGGTGTTGGCATTATGCATATAATTAAAACAAGGACAGAAGAAAGTTAGGCAAATTTTGCAGAAAGGACCCCAGCAGCATACTCTTTATAAAAGGGGCAAAGAACACGATGCCTTCAGAAATGAATCCCCTAAGCTGAGAGGCAGCATACATTCATTTTTAGCCAGAGGACCTCTTCATACTATTCTTGGAAAATCAAAATGTGCTGGATATAACTGCCCTTAGGAGGAATCTGTCAGAACACATTAGCAGCAAGGATGGCTGGAGCAAGATATAAAGCTCATCTTAATTCCTTATTTTAAGGAAAGGAAATAGTTCTCTTACTGCATGAAAAAAGGCTCATGTTGTATTGTAGATTTGTTGACCCACCAATGTAACCAAAGACTATCCGTTGCTTATCCAAGCCTATGGGATCTCTCAAACTCCCAGGCAAGGAGCAAAATCAGGAGACCTGATGACAGCCTGAGTTTGGTTTAGTGGATCACAAGTCTATTATTCAGGTACTCTGATATTCAGAGGCAGGAGAATAAAACTGGGTACTTTACACATTTGATCTTATCGCTTTGTCATATGGAACTTGGCCATTCTTCAATGGCCTTTCATAATTACTCTTTACAATATTTATGGAGCACTGTAGTTGAGTGCTCTACATACCAAAAGTTAAATGCATTGTACTTATTTATTCATACAAACTTTGGTATATCTCTCTGCTTTAAAAGATTTGGGACGGCATTTGTTCTTCCTGTACAAGGAGGAGTTTGCTTAAAATTCTTCTATCAACACATTACAATTTCCCAAGTCACCGTAAGAATAAATATGAACAAAGGATTTTTACACATTTCTCCCTGTGTGGGTGATGCAAACTAGCTGTGCTTCCAATAGCAATTAGCATAAGCTGCGGGTATTGATATGCTGTAACCAGGACAAATGTGCGTGCTTTGCAAACCATCCCACTCAGGTTCTACATTCAACACTGCTGAACTTGCAGATGCTGAAGGGCTCAATGCCCCATTGTTTTCCTCTTATTCATGTGTGCGTTTGTGCACATACGTGCATATTGCATAAAGTCCTAGTGAAGTTTCTCGCACAAAAAATATATTTTTATAGGCTTCAGGCAAAACAAAGATCACTTATTGCACCTCTCCCTACAGCTAGGATTGAGAGGCTTATGTGCATTACAGGATCTTCCTTCCTTTCAAAGAGCATGTCTTGCATGCCCTAATCTCACTGGCAAGCCCAGTTTCTGAAAATTAACTTGAGCTATAAAAGCAGATAAGCCACATTTGCAAGCAAGTTTGGGCTAGAAGCAGCACCTTCCAAACAGCAGAAGGACTGTTTTAACTCTTTCTTTCCATCTGCATTCAACACTTTCAACACGCTTAAAATTTGATGCATTTTCCATCTCTCTGACCAACTCTAGTTCTGAACTTTTTGATATCTTTTGTAACTAAGCCAGGAGATGGAAGAATTCCACTTACTAGTTGCTGGGGTGGTTATTATTATTTGTTGTTGTTTGATTGTTCTCTGAAAACATCAGTACAGCACAGGACAGGACAGTCCTACCCACCCTAAATGTGTCACTATGTACATTCTACAGTAAGCTCTATAGCAATCACATGTAAACATCATTGTGATAAGGAAATACTAGGACAGAAAAGGCAAAGCTACAATGAGGCACTTGTCAATAGCAGATACTTCATCTTGGCCAGACTTTGTTCTGGACTGATCACAAGAAGATCTAATGGTCTTGTAATCCTTTAATAAGTTCCTAAACAGAGATGTTAAAAGTGACATTGTTAGCCAAAACATTGTGAGAGAGTATTTTGCAAGTAGCACGGAAATTATATTAGCTGCCATATGAAATCAGGATTGTTATTATGAAAGCTCCAGATCATCACCCACATCTCAGAAATAAACACTCAGGATGGCACAAGAAATTCCTTGATCTTATGGTGCTTTTGATATGTACAGTCCTTATCAAGGGAATGGGGGACTATTCAGACAAACAGACTTTGGGACAGCATGAATTAGGCCAGAATCGGGATGTTTTTTGTCCTTTGATTCCAAATCAAATACATGCTGATGCTAAAGAGATCTTAAGGGAAGAGAATCTAACTGCTGACAGAATTAAGGCTGTAGTATCTTATCTACATGGGATGGCTGAACCCCATCGGTCTCATCTTTGTGAAGAACAGAATAAACATATGGTGACTGATGGAGGACTTAGCAATGCTATTTGGTCCCCACTCGAAAGTGCTCTCTTGGTGTTCCTATTGCTTATTTAGTGTCTCCCTAGCCTTTGCTGGATATGAATTAGCACAAGAGCAGCCACATTGCATCTGGCAAATGATGCATTTGGTACGGTGTACTGTATGAGCATGAGGTCTCCACATGTATTTACCCTCATCCAACAGCCTCTTTCTCCAGAAATCATTTGTTTAAGTTACTCAAAGCCGATCCCCTTCTCCTGGACATCTCAGGGTTTTGAATTTAGGAAAAGCTGATCAATGAATAGACAGCAAGAGCTCTATGCCATGGGCAAATCAAAAGAAAGGAATATGCAGGCAAACAGACATATACAATAATAATAAAAAAAGAATAGAGTTACCATATGCTACTGGCTATATATTATACAGTATGGCTTATTCAAATTTGCTCAGGCAGACAGCAGCATTTAAAATGGGGCAGAGATACTCTGCTAATGCTGAGTGCTGGGTCAAGGTGCAAAGATGCTTTTGACCATTTTTTTCTGTTAGTCTTGCAAACAAACCCAGGCTATCCATCAGACAGGAGATTTTACTTTGGTTGAATGACCAGATGGCCAGAAATCTGTTCCTGAGGCTGCTGGGGATATGACTTAAATAAACTGTTCTACCATTTGTGACTTTATGGTGATGTCATGAAACAATGGCTGTTCTGAGGGTGGGGTCTAATGCTTAGGAGCCTTAACTTTTCTGACTCTTTCCAATCTTCTTTGTCTCACAAGAGATTTCACATGTAGGATAAATAGGCCAATGGCTACTACTAGTCATATTGGCTGTTATGTACTTCTCAACTCAGCAGCAATGGGCATTAGATGACCACTTTCTTGTAGATTGACTGCTTTCTTGGGCAAGCCTGCTTTGGACTGCAGAATCACAGTTTGTCATGTCTCATGCAGTCAACAATTAAGGAATGGAGATCCGAGCATTCAGTCCAGACAAATGGAGAGAATGGTTTATACTGCCATTCAATAACCCCTTGGCTAATCAAGGGCAAACAGATTTTTTTTTTAATGATTTTCAGATGAGCCACTCACTGAAGGGAACCATTCTGGAAAGGCTGCATCTACTGAGGGGCAAGTGCCTCATTACAGTGCATAGTTAAAAATCAAGGAAGCGGTACAATAAATCTGAATTACAGTACATCTGAGCCATAAATACATTATAAGTATATATTTCTTTCTTCTATTAAAAATTAGTTTACAATCTTGATTCTATTCACAATTAACAATTTCATAATCACACACTACAGACCAAAAATGAAATAAAAGTTATGGTGAACACAGCTGCCACTCCACGGCGGAAATGGGACCAGTCAGAGAAAGGGGATTGGACAAGAAGAGGACAGAAGGCTTTTGCAGGCTCATCCTAACACAACCAATCAGAAGCAGAGATACTAACTTGTGGCAGTGGAACATCAACACCATGGGAACTCACAGACAGAAGCAGCTTGTTCAATGTAAACATCAATTTAAAGGGTCAGCAGTCTCTCTCTCTCTCTCATTATATACTTAATCATTCCTTGAAAACGTAAACATATTGGAAGTGCCTTGACTGAGGTATTAAGGTATTCCTCAAAGGTTAAGGCTGTTACTGATGCAGACTTTCCTGGGCCTCCTGCAGAAGGCTGTCAAAATCCATGGTCTCATATTTGCTTTTTACTGGAGTTGGAGAGGACTCTTCTGTATTGGAATCTGCTACAAAGAAAAGATAAATGTTGTCAAAAAGAGGAAGGAAAGAAGGCAGGAAGGGAAAGGAAAGGAAAAAGGAGAAAGGAGGAAGGGAAGGGAAGGGAAGGGAAGGAAGGAAGGAAGGAAGGATTTCTTGTATGGTCCCAAGAAGATCAGCTAAGTCATGTGTATATTACATATAATGTTTCCAAGCCACATGGAAAACATCTACATCTCCACTTCCTCCTGAAATGGAAGGATTTAATGATCATGAGTAGTCTGTTGAGATATCCCCCGTGCTCTTCTCTTCTCTGAAGAGGCCGATCAGCAAATATGATGGGCCACAACCCATTTGGCTGAGGGAACCAAACTGTCTCTCAAGAGAAAGGGTTGGCCAGAATCTGTCTGGAAGCTGTTAAGAACTGCCTGCATTGGATAATTCATTCTCTCTAATCAGATTGCTATTTTGGGTGATCACATTATATTTGATTTCATAACTGTGTGCTATTTAACTATTTTTTATGGTTAGGTTGATTAATTTAAATTTTCTTCAATTATAATAGTTGCTGTCTGCCCCTTGCAGGGGAGGAGGGTTTTAATGAAAATGAAAGAAAATAAATTAAAATCACTTGTGGTATGTGAAAATGAGCAAATATAAAAATCATTGGAATGTTTAATCTGCTTTCTTTGGTTTTAATAAAGTATGGGAACAACCCAGCTATTATTATTTGCCAACATTGACTCATGGCTTAATGTGTTGCATATATCTAATCAATTTTGGTTAATTCAGTATTTGTAGTTAAATAATCAGTGGATTAGTATGATTAGTATAGTATGAGTGATTCAAGATAACTGTTCTGGTTCAGTCATCTCTGGCAGGAAAAAACCTCTTTACTATCTCTGATTGTATAAAGAAAGCACAATGCTAATAAATAGAAATAAATGTATCAGATACTAAATAAATATTACATATAGATAATAAAATATGTAAATGAGGATTGTTGGGATCGTATAGATTTTACGCTTTGGATTTGAATTAATATCCATACCAGGATCACCGTGTGTGAGTTGGATGGCCATATAATTTTGTTTGATAATAAATCAAGGGATGCCTGCTGGGGAATTCTGGGAGTTGAAGTCTACACAGCTTGAAGTTGCCAAGGTTTTAGAAACCCTGCAGTGTAGGAATCAATTCAGTACACCCTTGCTAAATCAAGTCTGTTAGGATGAAACAGGCCAAGATGATTGCTGACTTACCCAAATCAGTAAATCTGGTCCAAAAGAAGTGTCCAAAGCCGCCATAAGCCAGCTGGAACAATGGCTCATTTCTTTTCCAGAGAGAAGCACCATTCTTCAAGGACAGGGCAGCATGCTCAGAACACCGGTATGTGATGACACCATATTTATCTCCCCTGGATAATGAAAGAGGGAATGCCAGCATAGCCAACAGAGCAGTGTTATTTATTTGTCATTATTTTTATTCCGTGTCTCTCCAACAGGAGCTCAGAGCATCTCATGCAAACTTTATAGGAATTAGGATCCAAGAGTCTATTAATCAAACTGCAGTGATTACATTGACATCTCCCAGCTGCCTTGGAAGAGAACACTCCAGCCAGGCAATTTATTATTTTTATTTCCACTTACATACCACTCAGGATAGTTAACAGACATTAGACTGCAAAACATTGACCTTCCCCTACACAATATAACATACATTGTTATATTGCCTATTTATATAAACACAAATCTGCAACAGACAAGAAACACTGAATAAAAATGATTTACCCACTAAAACAAATAAAATTTTGTTTTAGTGGGTAAATCATTTTGTATGTATGTACAGTACACATGCAGTCCTTGGCTAATTCATTAACATAATTCAGCCGAAAATTTCTGTTGCTAAGCAAGACAGTTGTTAAGTGAGTTTTGCCCCATTTTCTTGCCATTACTTGTTGAGTGAACCACTGCAGTTGTTCAGTTAGTAACACGGTTGTTAACTGAATCTGGCTTCCCTATTATTTGCTTGTGAGAAGGCCGCAAAAGGTGATCACATGATCCCAGGACACTGCAACTATCATAAATATGAGTCAGTTGCTAAGCAACCAAATTTTAATCATGTGACCACGGGGATGCTGCAACAATTGTAAGTGTGAAAAACGGTCATAAGCCACTTTTTCCAGTGCCGTTGTAACTTCAAACAGTCACTAAATGAACTGCTATAAGTTGAGGACTGACTGTATGTGTGTACGTACATGCACACAGGATATTTTTAACTTAAATGCCCTGTTTTTCACTTGAAACAGATAGTTCCAACTTTATTGAAAAGGCACCGCTGCTATTCTGAACATTCTGGAAGAGTTTTGAGCTCAAAACTTTCAAGCTTGGATTGTACTGCTCCAAATTTAATCTGCTTCTGCATATAGCACAATTAAATTACATACAGTACACATATGCTAAGTAATAGTAATCCATCGTAAATTCAATGAGGTGCTGCATCTTTTATGCAAAACAGCAGCATTAGTCCTTACACAATTAAGTGATGAAGGGATTTAATGGCAGTTTCTTAGCCAAAACAAATATGATACAATTGAAGGAAAAATGAGTTTCACACTGCAATCCTTACACATATTTAACCAGCAAAAGGTTTAACTTATTTAACTTACTTCTTAATAGGTACACTAGTTCAATTAATTAATACTCCACTTTTGCATTCACAGAGTCCTCAGAGCAGATGTTTCTCCAAAGAACAAGAATTATCCAGCTAGTGAACTTTGGATTCCAATTTTAATGTTAATCATACAGTAAGATAGCTGATTTACAAATACTCATGGTTTCAGCCAGGGTTAATAATGAGATAAGGAAAACTCACCTTTTATTCTTGGTCAAAATGCAACACTCAACAATCTCTCCAAATACTTCAAACTGCTTCTTCAGTTCACTAGAGCTCATACTGCTGGCAAGATTTTGGATGTATACTACACGGCCTTCTCCCTGTTTAATAGCAATAGCACTTAGATATATTGCTTCACAGGGCTTTATAGCCCTCTCTAACTAGTTTACAGAGTCAGCATATTGCCCCTAACAATCTGGGTCCTCATTTTATCAATCTCAGAAGGATGGAAGGCAGAGTCAACCTTGAGCCGGTCAGGATTGAACTGCTGGCAGCAGAATTAGTCTGCAATACTGCATTCTAACCATTGCACCAGCACAGCTCTCCGTGGCTCTTAATGACACAAGTAAATTGCTCATGCCTGTCCTGGTACAATGTTTTAAACTGATAAATTCTTGATATCTCCAGGTCCACTTTAATAGTAAAATAACACCTTTTTATATTTTAGTTAAGAACCATAGCTCTTTTGTTCCATTTGGTTTTGAACTCACATTAGTCTGAAAATTATTTTTTTACTATCAATCCAAGTTTTCAAAGAACTTGTTGTGTGAAAAGAATGGATGGAAAATCCAAGAAAGAGGAATTGTAGATTAGAAAATGCACAGTAGTTTAGAAGGATTTAATTCAGAAGTAATTTTTTGTTGTTGATCTTTTTAAAGCTTGCCAAGCCTGTCACAGTAATGGATGTTTGATGGAAGTTTCTTGCCTTTGGAACAATCTCCTAAATTATATTATTGGCTTAAAAATCCTGGTCACTTTTTTTTTTTTCTTGGAAGCTTTAAATTGTTCTATAAAGTGATCTAAAAACCTAACACTAAATCTAACACAATTTCTTTTAAAGGAAAGAAAAAAGAGTTTACAGAGCAAGGAGACCAGGTTTGGTGAATGAGTAGGAAATCATACCACAGCAAATCTCTGAAGCATTTTTGATTTTCAACACAGCCTCAAGAGGAGGCCTCCCATTCACCAGCAGATCTGAAAAGATTCATATGCTGCATAGGCATCTATCATTTATGGATGTCAAACCATTTATATAAGAACCATCTCCTAACACTTTAAATTAAATGAAGGATGACTGTATAGAAAGACTAATACTAGGAATCTATGTTCAAGAAGACACGAAGCAGACAACTTAATTAATCAGTTGACTAAGTATCTCGATAGGAGATGGTTTTCTCACCTAAACTTCTTTAAACTTCCCAACAGAAGAAAGATCTGCTCTAAATGTGCTAAATGAATCTGTGTCTGGCTGATTAAAAGATATACAGAATATTAAATCACCACCTTCAAATGCAGCCTTTTTTCTACTTCAACAACTGTATATCTCCTCTTATTGGTATGATTTTTAAAAGCGATACCATGTGTTTTTCAAGATTCAAAACTCTATAACTCTGTGGAACTGCATGCTGATGAGTAATAATTCTCCTTATGCCAAGACTAGCCAAAAGATTTTGGAAGGGAATAAAATGAAGAAACTGGGAACAGACTGAGTTCTTGGCAGAGGGAGAATTATCATTCATCAGCATGCACTTCCATTTCCACGGAGTAGTAGAATTTGGAAAACCAGCTAACTTCCTGTATTACCCCTTCTTGAATATATTCCTGCCTCCCAAAATTCAAATGTGTTTCAGAAAGAAGGATCCTCTGATCAGATTAGAAACCCTATCACTTCCACTTCATCCATCCCAAATCTCATTGAGAGCTTACAGGTCACTCACAATGGCTTTTTCTCTTTTTTTCTCCATCAGTCTCTGGCTGCTCATGTTTCCCTCTTGACAGTGCCTGCCATTTTCACGTCTATTGGAAAACAAGAAATACAGACCCAAATGGATTCCAATTGTTCTGGATCTTAGAAATCAGAATCTTCATCAGAAAAATACTCCTAGAAACATACTCCTTGCTTGCAGGAACAGTCTCACCCATTTTACAATCAATATAGAACGTCGCGGGCTACTACAGATTCACAAATATTTAAAACATTTTTAAAGGTGGTCAGATAGCCACCAAATGTTGGAGCAAAGAGGTAAACAAAAGTAAATGATGAAATATTATATAATTTGAAAATCTGAAGATAACATCTTTTTTAGGTACAGTCATACTGTGGTTTTGGCCTTAATCTTTTTACAAATAATTTTACTTTTATTTCTATGTGGCTGGACAGGGAATCTCTTTTTTCCCCCCGTTGGTTCTCAAAAACCTTTTATGCATGGAGGATCTCATTCCAGTTCAGGAATGCTATCTATCCAGTAGAGGTTGGTATTCCTCAATCAGGGAACGAAGGCAAATTTCCCCAATTTCCCTTGCAGCTGCCATGGCTATTTTTTATGCAGTTCTAATAGGTCTATCAATCCTCTGGAGTAAATTTTCCAGGTCTGGAGGAGAAACTAATTCAGTAAAAATAATTCCTCCCACTTCTGTACTTTGCTCACAGGATTTTTGAATTCAGCCCACTGTCTTTTTAGCCTAAGAAGACATAGCCCCCACAGCAATGGCAAACCAAGAATAAGGAAAAAGAGATAATCCTGCCTCAGAAATTTCTAGAAATTTAGTCGTATACTCCCCTAGGCTGACTGAAGGGCCATCCTTCATACCCCATTGCATTATTTTAAAATGTAACTAAAGAGTATGAAGTTTTAATGTGCAATACTCTGAAACAATGCAATCAAAAATACAAACCAATGCAATTGACTATGACTATCTCAGACCCTTCCCCCAAAACAGTATTGGTTGCAAATGAATGTACCTGAAAACCTGCTGGCTGACTGGAGACCTACTTCTGCAGCATGAAGACTCTGAATCAGATCTGTTTCGGGAACAATAGTGCAAATTGGTCCTAGAAAAAGCACTACTGTGTAGACATCTGTTGGAACCCAATGGACTCATGTAGTACTCCTCCTCCTCTTCCTCCTCTTCCTCCTCTTCCAATGGAGAACCAATCTCACTGCAGCTGTCTTCAAAGACAGTATCATATTCAGGAGTTTTGAAGAACAGGGCCTCCTCCCCATCTTCCAGGGCACTGTCCAAAAGACCAAAGTGTTTGGTCAAACTGGCTCTGATTTCTTGGTCCCTCATCTGTTTGGTGCCCTCCTTCACTGAGCTTTTATCAAAACACTTGTTGCTTTCCTCCTGATAGGGAACATCAGGCACTTGCCTCTTGTGTTGGCTTTCTATATGGCTCAGGGGCTCCCAAGATCTTAGCACCTTCTTCTGGAGCGAATACTCAGGTTTCAAGACTTGGCAATAATCATGATCACCAAAAGACCGTGAGAAAGGGCGTTTCAACACCCCATGTTGCTCAGAGTGAGCAGGGTGAATAGCAGACCGACTCAGGTGGGCATACAGCTCTGTCCGCACTGGTTGCTTTTTCTGATGTTTTCTGGAAATTGGCCTATGACTGATCATTGGTTGTGGCTCAGAGCTGGTGATGACAGCAGTCTTCTGTGCTGGTCTCTGGTGAATGTCTGGCTTATATAGGTCCTCTTCCGAAGGCTTGTATGGAGGAGTAGTTGGTGGTGTGAGACCTTATCTCCCCCAAGGAAGCAAAAGGATAAAACTCTTTCAGTATAGGACCATGAGAGTAAAGAGACATCACTATAATAGGAGTTAGGTCTGTTTTTTAAACCATGTCCACCCCTCTGGTGAGCCTTCAAATCGCACAGTTCATCTGGGGATATGCACTGCTGTTTATATTCAGTCTTTTGCCTTTATAAGATGGCTACAGCGGTTCCAAAATACTAGCCACTCAAAGGACGTGCTGCTCTACAGTTGTCTTTTTGAGGAAGGGAAAATCAAACAGGGTTTGGGGTGCCTAGATTCCTCTTCCTTCATGTTAATGATTAAATACAGGAATTACTATCTGACAATCTGGTTTTGGGTACAGTGTTTCCTCTATGTTTTTAAAATAATAAATGCTTAATCTAAATTCTGCCCTTACCTGCAGTGCCACACAGCTCTACAGTCAGAACTTGATCAAAGCTGCGCTTCCCGAGTGCGGATTCTCTAAAAAATGAGAAGAATAGAATGAAATGGTTATAGAGAAGCCAAGGCATCCATTAAAAATGAGGCTGTCATTTAAATGGCAAACTTTTTAATAAGTTTAGATAAACGGGCCCACATCTGGTAGTAGCTAATGAACTGGGGTCATCTCCAAAAAGCTATATAGGGAAGTTGACAAGCTTGTAAGGAACTAACTCTTTTAACTTCCACTTAAACAACCAAAAGGTCTCAAATAATCAACATAAATTAATAAAATCCAACCTGTCTGTTCAACTCCCCTTTACATTTTTATACATGGAAGCCCACACTTCTATTACAAGGATTCAAAAGTAAAGAAACTTTGGAAGTCAGGGGCACATTTCAAATTTTGTGAGCATGTGGCTGATATAGTCACAAAACGGTTGCCAGGAGAGACTCACTTATTCACAAATGACAAACGAGAAAAACTTCCATTTATCTGCAATCAAACAAACCCCAAAGGCATTCCTGCAATAAATATTTGCACCATAGAAGAGATCCTATTGCTAACATAGCACATTTTTTCAGCTAAGGTAATCCTCCTGAAGAACTAGAAGAAAGCAAGTTATACAGTACTTTCAGGTTCATTCTAGTTAACATCCAGTCTCGATAGTAAACTCTTTTGGCACACCAATGGACAAATTTTTGAAAGCAGAAACAGTGAGATCTTCTGCATAAACAAAACTGCTTCACTATGAAGCAATACTATATAATTTAAATTCTTCAGTGTTTGTTCTTCATCCATCCAAACATCTCACTCTTCCTTAGCTTTGGTAATTGAAATATACAGAAATACAGTTTTGTATAAACATTGACATGTCACTGTCAGGTTAATGTCTATCCGTCCATACATTTCCTCCCCTTAAAATCTCCCTAACATAGGAACCATCTAGCAATGATGGAACCTTGCTATAATATGCAACCTGTGGTGAACATCCCAAGTTTGATGTGGCTTTAATCATAAAGAGTCAGTGATGCATATGTTTATATCAGTACTTCCAATATCCGTAACTGGGCTTTATGCTCTAGGCGGGCCATTTTGAGTCTTTCTTGGGTAAGTTGCACATTCCTGTCTATAAAATGTTTAGCTGCACTATGAAGTTCTTAGCCAGTAGTGGATTATTTTGACATTAAGCTCCTGCACTAGAAGTCCTCTTAATATACAAGCAGCTTAATTTAAGGGTAGTTATCAATCAGGCAGCACTGAAGGCACAGCTTGGTTATCAGGATTGAAAAATTCTGAGATTGCCATTTGCCAGGTTTTCTGGCTTCTGACACTTAGGGAGATCATCCTTTCACAAGATATATTTCGGGTATTGCACTTACGTTTGTGCCAAGGGCAATGATAGACACCGTGGTGCTTCTGAAACAAAGAACAGAGAAAAGCAGAATGATTCAGTTGGCCATATCTCTGCTCATAAAGTGGATTAGTAAGAGAGAAAGCATATTATGGTCAAATGAGGTGAGCCATGGAAGATACATGGTTTAGCTTCTATTTTGTAAATATGAAACCAGAGCAGGGTAGATGAATTCTATTGGAGATGAAGGAGAGGAGATTAATTCTTCTTTCATACAGTTTTTCATTTTGAAATGATCCACAACACTACACTGAATTTTATTGTCTGGTTACCACTCTATGATTAATAGAGAGGAGAGTAGCTTTGGGAAACATCATATGGAAAAGAATAAATCATCTCTCTCAATGCAGAAATAGTAATCTGATTCAGTTTTCCCTGCGTCTGTCCCTAATTTAGCAACAGGAGGAATTATTTTCCTACCCTGTATGACTGAGTCCTGAGTGGATGGATTATGACACAATTGGAACACAACAGTTCAGAAGCTTCTTGTTTCTCCCTCAATGTGTGAGTCACGTCAAGCATACTGGGCTTCTATAATCTATTTCTTGTCAGACCTGGGTCAATTCAATTAAAACCAAACTCTTTCTTTGCCACCACTTTTTCAATACACAATTTTATAGGAAATGATCTATGTATCTGGTTTGGGGAAAGAAATTTCTCTTCAACAATATTTAAGATATTCAGTCAATCTAGGAGGATATGGGACCATATCACACCAGGCTCAATCCTTGAAGAATGTTAGGACTGGTAATCTGCTTTCTATTATCATGATAAAGCATTTTTTTTTTCTTCCAGAAATGTGGAAATGCCGGTACAGGAGAATGCCAGGGCTTTCCTTTCCTACATACCTGTTTGATGACAGGGGGTGAAGCATTGACTCTCATTTGCTGCATAAGTGTCACTTTCCCTAGAACTTTCTGGTGAAGGGGTCTGCAATTCCATTGGGAAACTCTGGAATCCCCCGTCCATCTCATCGGCGCCACTCACTTCTACTTCTGCTGCTGGTGCTTCTGTATCAAAGTTTTGCAAATATGAGCAGAGGGCAGGCTCTATTGAAGCAAATGTGTTTGCTGTGATCGCTGAGGACACGGTAGGTTCTGAGGGAGGTTTATCAAGGAAAGAGTGCCAAATGCTGAGCTCGGGGTTGAGTCTTTTAGAGCGACGGACTGCATAAATAGAGGTGTCCTGCTTGCGGCTTGACTTCCCATAGGATCCCTGACCCATGGGAGTCCCTTGTTTTGCACCATCCTCTTCTGCAGTTTCAGCCTCGGCCTCTACTTTGAGAATCTGTCTCAGATCAGTTTTCATTTCGGGTATTATTTTGGTGGCAGGCTTATTATATCTATCTGTAGATTCCCTCCCCATATTGTGAGGTGAAGTTCTTGAAGACTTGTGTAGCTGCGACCTGGCCAAGGAGGCGTAGACAGGTTTTGCTAATCGATATGGCTTACTCACATCGCATGGGAGTTCTCTGGCAAGCAGTTCTTTCAGGATGGAAAATTCAGAGAGTGGAGTTCGGGATTGTTTGCAGTGCATGGAGAAATGCCAAGGGCTGGATGGGCAACTGTCATTCCCACAGAGTGGAGGCTGCTGCAGGGCGAGATCTGGCTTTGCTCTTTTGGAGGGGCTGTGAAAAGGCTGGTGTTTCCCCTCAACAGGATGCATGGGGGGCAGCTTTCTTGGAGGAAGGCAATAAGTATGCATGTAGTGGATAAGCTCCACTGCAGCATGGAGTTCCTTGTCTCCAGTGCCTTTCTCAGAGGAAGAGAGAGGAGGCGCTACACTGTTACCACAATTTGACGCATCTTTCTTTAAATTGCCATCTTCTTCATTTTGGATGTAATGTCTCTGGGGTACAGAACTAATGTTGTCAGCATGACACTTGTCTAGTGGCCCACTGTTTTTTCTGTGTGGGCAGTGTCTAGTAGTGGTGGTTGTTGTAAGATGTTTATGAAGCTCAGTGCAGTTCCGACTCTGAGCCTGGGGAAAAGTTGACTTTCTGTCTTGGACACCTTCCACCTTTAAAAGCAAAGGAAAAAGGAAGTTAAGCTACATCCAAAAGGCATCCAAAATTTATTAATTTCTTTGTTCTAGTTGGTTAAACATATTACAGCAGAGATCATTCAAATCTTTACATATTTCACATCCCTAAAATGGCTGTTTCAAGACTTAATTATGCTGTACTTAATTAAATTACTTAATTTAACTCTACCTAATTGCTGACAAACTAGTAAGATAACATTGTATGTTTTTTTTTTATCCCAACCATCCATATCAAATGCCATAGATTCATATTAGGTAAAAAAAAACAATGGAAGACTCATTCTCAGTGTCATTTCTCTATGACTTAAATGACAGAAGGTTCTGGCTTTAATTAAAAAAACATGTAATTTAACATACAGAATCATTATGGTCTATTCTATTTCCAGAGAATTTGATTTTCTAGTGGCTGCTTATTATTTCTCTAAATTTGGCTTCTATTCTCATGGAGATGTCTTTGGTTTTTTTTATAAAACTGTGGAAATTATTGTGCAAATGACTTTGTTTTATGCTTGAAATAACAATAACCAATTCTCACCACCATGGTCATGGAGGTCTTCATAACAGAAAGAGGAATATTGATTTCTGATCCATAAAACAAGTGTCAAAGAAAAACAGAGTGAAATTGCAGCTTGCACAAGCATTTAATGCAACTAACAAGTGTAAACTTGTTACAGAATTGCCCCTCTAGGTCCCTCTTTAATTTTGGTTGACTAAGTTGTTATCTAGAATGATCAGGAACCTGATTAAGTTTACAACATGGTGCAGAGTTTGTCTCTCAGTTCATTTCAGGGTGATTAAAAGTCCCCCCACCCCCATTAATACTTTGGTGTGTTTTCTACATACATTTGTTAACTATCAAAAAGTTCATCTATTTCTTCTGTTTGGTTGGGTAATGTCATTCTTTTCCCTCCTTATATATTAACCTATGGCAATGTTATTCTTTCCCCCCCTTATATATTAACCCATATGCATTCTAGGAGGCTTTCCTTCTTGGTTTTATGCATTTCTATATAGAAGTACTGATCTCTTATAAATAATGCAACTCCACCTCCTCTTTTGTTAGGTCTGTTTCTTTTGAGCAGTTTATTATCTTCCATCATTACCACATTCCAGTCTTGAGTTTCATCTTATCAAGTTTCAGTAATTGCAACTATATCTGCCCTAGTAGTTCAATTTCACCCTATATACAGGGGTGTCAAACTCACATCATCGTGGCGGTGTCAGATAATGTATCAGGACTTTTTTCCCCTTTGCTAAACCGGGCGTAGGCATGGTCAACATGCCACGCATCCGGCCCACAGGCCGGGCATTTGACAACCCTAATATATACCTATGTAACCTACATTAGCTATATAACCTGTATCAAACCTATATAACCATATTGGAACCAACAAATATAATTCAAAGCTCCTGCAATTTAATCATATAAGCTTTTTTGCCTACAAGCTCTGTAAGTATAATGGAAGAATGTCTTGTTTCTTAATTGCACTTAATTGTGTAAGAGTAATATTTTATTGTGAATGTTGTTTTATTCAAAGACGCCTGTAACCACCATTGCTTTAATAAACTAAATGTGTTTGGCTTGGCTGGAGTTTTCAAATGATTTCTACAGAAGCTTTGGCATTTTATTCTCTTTGAAGTCATTTATTAAGCACCAGATATGTACAGAGAGATTTGATTTCACATCCATAAATATGGGCTTAAAGGACTAATATAGAAAGAAAGACATAATAGAAGTCCCCCAATATATAGCTTTTGTATCTATATATTATTTCTTTTGTTACTGTGAATAACAGTCTTCCCCTCTTTGCACATTTGTTGTTACAGTATTTTGAACTTGTTAGTTATATTTGAAAAGTATAGTTTTTATCAGCATTTATGCACAGTAGGGGCTGGACTTTCATTCTGATCCCTAAGGTGATTTTTTCTTACACCCTGAATCAGAGAAGAGATTAGGTCATTATCCACCCTTCTCCGCAGGGATCTGTTATCTTTCATCACAGGCTTAGTTCCATAGCATTTTACATGCAGGTTGGCTTCTTTTCATTCTTTTTCTTTGCCTTTTGAGACAGCTGATAAAGTGCCAAGCCATGGGAGTACTTTCTCGTTCACTGTTTTCATTGCATAAGTTCCCAATCCTGCAATTTGGAAGTTATAAGTGGTTGCATAAAATGGAGGGGAGTGGAATCACAGTTGCACTGTGGGAAGACTCTTGCTGAGGGGGAAAAGTTCTTTTACTTTTATTTCTAGAAAATTAAAGCAGTGAAAGATGTGTGCATAAATATACTGCCTGAAAGGTGGATCAGCGGGGATGGTATAGCATTGCTAGAGGACTTTGGACTTCTCTGGGACTATGGTTAAAAACAAAAGGTAATGTGCCTACCATCAACTTTTACGGGTTTGTGCGTGTTTTTGTGTGTGTGTGTGTGTGTGTGTGTGTGTGTGTAAGTACCGGTAAATATTTCAAGTTGCCCAGACATGATGGCAATGGCAAGAAACAAATCATTTAGCTGTGATGCATAATTCAGTAGTTGCAGCTCAGCTACATATATACATACCAATTTCTGAAGCTACAAAGATATAAACTAGAGGAAGAATCACATTAACCCAGCAAGAAACCCCTGTGCTGTGAGTGCTAATTTCCAGTTTGCAAAATTTCATATACTTTTGGTCCTTCAAGCCACTCTTTTGAATTTATTTTAATTGAAGCGATCAATAAAAATGAAAATGACTTGAAATAATATCAAGAAAAAGATAAAAATATATGTAATCTTAAAGAGAAATACACTTAAACATCTATATTCAATATTTTCCCTCGTAAAAAGAGGTATTTGTATAGATGAATATCATCTATAGAAAAACAGCTTAATATATCTAAGATATTGAGACTGGATTAAAGTAGGAGGTTCCTTAATTATAGGATTCTTCCAAGCTCTTTTTCTATACTAATATTGCAGCCAATTTTCTATACTTTAACAAAGCAATAAGAAAATAAAAAGAAACATTAGCTTTGTGGGGGAAAAAACCAGACAGTATTATTTTTGTATTGTGTTGGAAGTCTTTGGAAATATGTACAAACCAGTATCAGGATTAATGTTTTAATGCTTTTCCAGATTTCCCCAAAGACCTTTGATCATCTGTGCACAATACAGGACAGTTAGAAATTTACTTTGAACAAATCCTTATCTTTGTTTCTTTTTTCTTTTTTAACAAATTTTATTCAGTTTTTCACATAAAAACAAAAATCTCTTTTTAGTGGACAACATATTTCCGGGTCATCACCTTTACATACAAATATGACAGCAATTATACATTCATATATGCATACTTAATTCTATTATTACCTTTTCCATTCCAAATTTTCAGTAAGGAGAGAAACAAACCCATTAATTCTAGCCTCTTTCATTAATCTCAATCGAAACATCTTTTTGTTTCATTTCAATTATTTCAAATATAATCCTTTAATATTTATTTTAAAAATAAAGATAAACAATATGTGTTTGCCTAATAATAATAATAATAATAATAATAATAATAATAATAATAATAATAATAATAATAATAGGTTGCCAATGTCTCTCCTTGCTTTTAATAGTCTATATTGACTTATTAATTAGTTGGTTCTTTAGTCTGTCATATTCCCTTTCCATTACACATTCTTTTTATAAATTCTAAATTAATACAAGTTTTAACACTAAAGAAAAAAACAAGTATAGGTTTCCCCCCTTTTACTGCTTTGAGTGTGACACCTCAATGGTTAAAATATACCTTTATTCCCTCATCTTGATTCCCAATAAACCATTATTTTTAAGAAATTACAATAATAATCATTACATCTTTTCATTTGGATTCTGCAGCATATTTCCCCCCCCTTAATTTTTAATAAGAGTTATCAGTATCTATATTACCCTATTTTCTAAATATTTTTAATTGCAGAAATACTCTTATTACCCCTTGTCACCCTGCAGAATCCCCTTTTTAATTCATCAACCATTATCTCTGAAAAAACAATTTCTTTTCAACATTTTACTATTTCTGTATTTCTTTATTTCATGAGCCTGTTTCTTACTGCTTCTCCTCTCCCTCTTTTCCCCATATCTTTTCTCATTCCAGTTTATATCCCTCTCTTTCTTAATATCTTCCTTTCCCCTTTTCTGCTGGGTCTTTCTGTCTTTCCCAACTTCACAGGTATTCCCCCTTTTGATTGCCTTCTTAAGTCTCAACTTTTTAACCTTCTTTCTTTCCCCACTTCTTTGTAGTGTTCTTTGTGTTAATTGTCTATTTAAGATTGAGTCTCCTTGAGTCGACGACTCCTCCTCTGAAGCTCTTTCTTCTTGTTCTTCAATCGCCATTTCCAATTTTTCTAACACAGAACAAAGTGATTCGCCTCTTTCCTGTAGTAATTCTCTCATATTTTTAAGTTCCATTTTTAATTCCTGAAGAGATATCATCATTACATACTCTTGTAGTTTATGATCGTTAAAGTCCACAAAAAAGAAAACACTTTTACTTTCCTTCTTTCTTCTTTCAATTTTCTAAAGTTCTCAATTGTTCCAGCCCAGGGACTATACCAAAAACATCAATCAATCCCACAGTCAGTCAGTCCTTGCTTTTTTCTTTATTCTAGTTCTGCTTTCACTTTCTAAGATTCTTACTTTGTTTCAATATTTCTTTAATATTATATCCACACAAGTTCATTCAGAAACAGGATGCTTTCCCTTGTTTGAGCTCAAGTTTTGGTCAAAAGGTGGCACTCTCCATTATACAAAGTCTTCACCTTTTTCCCCTATTTTTTTATTTAGGGTTTTTCAAACCTTAATATTCCAACACAGTCCAGTCTCCAATTTGTAAACTTTATTATTATTATTTTTTGACAATCTTAAGTCCAGCTTTATTTTATGCCTGTTTATTCCCAAAATATTTTAGTCCAATTTTGTTAAATCTTTAGTTCCGGCTTCTTCCTTTCCCGGTTCGAAGCCCTGCTTAGCTGTCAGAAATATTTTCTTATTTTATTTCCTGTCCCTTTGTAATTTCGCCACTCACTTTTCTTTTCTTAAAAATTCCATGTTGCCTTAATCCCGGGGTACTTTTGTTTAATTGCATCGCCCAATTGTCCCGGTTCAGATGTTATCCACCTCTTTCTTCCCTCCTGAACAAATCTTAATCCAGCTGAGTCCTCCACTTCGGGGTGGCCATTTTAAACCACTGCTGCAGTCATCTTTGGGGGGAAAAAGACCAAGGCCGGGGGGGAGATGCGGCTCCCCTCAACCTGACTTGTGGCTTCCCCTTCCTCCACCGCCCTTCCAAGGCAGCTTCAGCCCCTAATCGTAATGATCGGGGCTCTCCAATGAAAGAGCACGGACCATAGCCGCAGAGAGATGCGATCTACAGTCTGTCAGCGAGGAGGCTCTGCCTTCTTCCTCCAACCTTATCTTTGTTTCTTATCTATCTATCTACCCGCCTATATCAGGAGACAGAAAAACCTGAAGGATATAAGCTGTGGAGATACATTAAACTTATTCAGAAATAAAGAGTAGAGCACAGAAGATTTTCAAAACAGCTAGCAGAAAAAACAAGAGGAAAAAGATTGTTTTAAAAGAGCTTCTTTTAAATATTTCAGAGGTATGGCATAGTACAGATTGCAGAGGTTCTTCAGTCAATTTTCTGCCCATGTGACATATATATAACAAACATGACATTAAGCACAGAAGGCTTAATATCTATCCCCACTCCAGGCTTCATTACACTCTGTCTTCCTATGTTCCTTATCTTTCCCTATGCAATCCAAATTCATTTATTTAATATAGTGCACAATTTCCTTCATCCAAGTGAAAAACCTTTAAAGGCCTCTTGTGTGATTTTAAACAATTAGTTTTAACAATTGGATGGTTCTATCACTTTGTACATTGTGTTCATAATAAATGACATCTGTTAAATGTGGACTCTTTTTGGTATGGCTTATCCAAAGTCTGCCATTCTAATGCCTTAATCTTCAGGTGGATTAAACAGAAAGAGTTGCACTATCTTGCAAAACAACATTCCCAGCACCATTCTTAAAGATTTTGAAAGAAATAAGCAACTGGTTGCTGTGATGGTTTGCCTGTGAGAAGAAACGTAGGAGAAGAAGCGTTATACTGTAAATACGGAGAGAACAAGTACCCAACCTTCATAGGAAGTCTCGGTGGTAAAAATTATTTGGTCTATTTTCACTGGAAGGTAAAGAGGAAATAAAGAGGAAAAACTGACCACATCACTTGGAAAGTGACTCTGGAGAGTCACTGCCAATAAGCGTAACAAATGTTGAGTTAGCGATCTGAACATAGGACAACTGTGTAACATTCCTGGCAAAAAAATTCAGCTCACATAAACATAGTCCACTGTGATGTAAAGCTATAGCTCCCAAGAAGAACAATACCTTTGCACATGATCGCTGAGGTCTGAATTTAGGAGGTCCTTGACGCCATATATTCCCCTCTCTTTGAACCTCATAGCTTGGAGGCACATTGGATGGTGAGAGAAGCAACTTCTTTAGCTAGAAAGGGAAACGGTGAAAGAAAGAGTCAAAATTCCTATATAAATGAACAGTAGTCACTTCTTTTTAAGTTCCCTAAATTCCCACACTCCAACACAATCATAGGATAAGTGAGGTAGAGATCCAAACTAAAAGGCACAAGTGTGAGTTAAATACTTTATTTTAACAGTCTATCTTTTCCTCCCACAGAATTATTTTAGCATTATTTGTACAATCCTTCCCCCCACCCACTTCATATATTAGGAAGAGTATAAAAATCAAAGTATCAAAATCAAATATCAAAATCATACTCATGGTTGTCAGGGAAGGGTAAGAGGGTAGAAGAGGCATGGTAGCTCAGTTGCTATGTTTAGGAGAAAGCTTTCAGTAGCAAACAGCATCTTATTTCTTCCATATAAAAAAAATATCTCATAGATTTGGAATGGTTCCATGGATATTCCCCATTATAGAAAGTGACAGAGAAGAAATAAGTCCTCTTTCCCTGAATAATGGTAGAATTTCATCATTTTCTTTAACACCCAGAAAAAAGATAAAGAATCATGAAGAAGATGCATCATGGAAAGACTGAAGGCCAGCAATAACTTGGCAAAGCCAAGCTTTAAAAAAATACTGAATTTATTGCTACGGTTAGTCTGACTTGCCATCCCATGAAAATAATAAAGAAATAATAACTCCATTATGGCACCCCAAATTCTTAGGAAGAACTCGATGCATATGGAGGCTGACAGCAGCTAAAGAACTGGTAACAGTGATTTCACTTTTGTATACATAATAGTAATTCAAAATCACAGCAAGCTTTCATTGATGGGTGGAAGAAATAAATTTTACTTCACATAATTGTATAAAGGGAGGAATTATATATTATCTCAATAAGCCCTGAAAAAAAAAGGTTGACAATGTAAACATCATGCAACTTTTTGGAAATAGCATAAGTGCCAGAATTGAAATTACTCCTTATAATGGGCGGGGAACTATGGCCCTTTTATGACTTGTGGACTTCAACTCCCAGAATTCAGGAACAAGAAAGGCATATTCTCCTAGTACTTTAAAATTTACTAGAAGTCATGATTTCAAAACACTCTGCAAGTCCTTTCCAAAAAAAGCTTTCTAACATTTTTGGAAGTTCTTTCCAAAATGAAAACATAGGGATGGTGCTATGGGCCAGCCATAGTGGCTAGGGTAGAATTATATTTCAACATTGACCTCATGGTATCTTAAAATACTAGCTAAGTTAAGCTCAATACAAGTATGTAGCATATTATTTTCTTCAGCCTAGAGACAAACAAATAGAAATTGGGGTTGGAGAATGAATTTTTTTCCAATACGAAAATTTCTAATTTCTGACTCCTTTTTTAAGTGGCAAAGAGAGAAAAAACATGCCTTTATAGTTTAAAACAGCCTCTCAAATTTAGCATATTTTGATTTGCTGAGCCAAAGCTACAGCCAAAGCCCACGTTCCATAGCAGTTTGTGAAAAGATGCTTTTCCCACATTCAGGGGAACCAGGTTTAAAAAGACTGCTGGTAGGTTTCCAGACTCATGGCTGGTAGTATTAAATTGGTTTCTGAAAATTTGGAATATTCTCCTTCCCCTTTATCCTAATTTGTGATTTATTTTCAGATACTAATTTTAGTATGAATCAGGAAGTAGGCATAAACTCCTGCCAAAGAAATCAATTGAATGTAACATTCTAACAAGGATTTCAATTAATTAATTCAACAGCTCATGAAGCAATCTAAAGAAACATTTTCTTTCTTAGTTTGAGGTAAGTTTTAGGATGTCTGTAAAACAGATATTATATTCCATGAAAAAACCCCAAATCTGAATAAAATATTATTTTTAAATAACTGATAACACATTTTTTTCTGATTACATGCCCAGAATGTCTGTTTTTAAAAAATAGAAATTCACATTCCCCACTCTCTCACTGAAGGCAAAATGAGAACCTTAACCAACCATTGACTCTGGTGGAAATATGGCAGCAAAAACAACTCTTTAAGGGTTATCCAGAAACTCAAAACTCTCCTTAACAATTAAGCAAATGACAAATATTCAAAGTTCCCATAACCAAAATTTTAAAGCTTTTTTTTTTTAATACAAGTGCAATACTAATTTGATCCTCTAGTTGTAAACTTTTTACAATGACAAAACATTAAAAAGTTATTTCCTCAATTCTGCAACGTATACATCATATATATGTATGTGTGTGTGTATACACACACACATATATATACACACACATATATACACATACACAGATTTGTGAAATATATATGTATGTGTATCTGTCTGTATCTATCTGTGTATGTGTCTGTCTGTCTCTCTCTCCCCCCTGCATGTTTTGTGTGTGTGTGTGTGTGTGTGTGTGTGTGTGTGTGTGTGTGTGTGAGATGTGTAAACATACAGGCAGCTTTGTGACATGGAAATGTGTACTTCTTACCACTAGATGCCACTATAACACTTTTAGGAATCATGAAATTCATTAATGGTAAATAACAGGGAAGTGGGGTAGATGGGTGAGAGGCTACAATCTACAGCTATGTTCCTGATGTCCTGTGCAAATGTTCTGCTTGAAGTGAAGAATGCTCATGTCCTTTATAAAAGCATATTTTGGGAAAGAACATTATGGAGCATTGAAGTTTCAGAGCATTGAAGTTTCAGAGCTCCATAATGATCTTATCTTGTTAAATGAAACCTAGATTACAAGCAGCAGTATTTTCTATTATCAGAGAGGCTTCATCCATAATATTCTTTTCTTTGCTCTCACCTGCTGGTTGGCTAATAATATCATGTACTGAGGAATAGAAACCACAGAAAATCAACTGCAGATTGTTCTGCTACCTCAAGGGAGGAGACTAGGATGCATGCCTCAATTAAAAACTCAAAACTTCCCAGTTTTCAGTTGTTAGTTTACCTTGGAAAAACAAGCCCCTTTAACTGGAAGCAAGTTTCAAGACCTTTGGAAATTATATAGGCACTATGTGAGCTAAAGAGTTCAACTCAATTTCTGACGACTACATGGACATAACCATGCAACAGTATATCTTGTACTTCGCAGTGATATCTCACCCAAGTACTAATTCGTTCAATTTTTATCTCATTTGGTTTCCAAGACCAACTAAGATTGGCCAGAGGCAGCTATCAGCAGAGACCATGAAATCTCAGAACAATTTATTAAATTACTGTACTAGAACTGTGGTTTTAGAGAAAATACTGTATAACAGCTTGCCCTATATCATGACTACTCACGCAAAGAAAATGCCACACTTTACATCTCCTTAACAGATATGAAAGTGTGATGTAAGGAAAAATGTAAGAAATGAGAGAAAATGTTGGAACAGTAGGCATCCCTAAAGTAGATAATATTTGAAATTAATACAGGTGGCCCTCGACTTACAATCACAATTGGGACAAGATTTCCAGTTGTAAGCTAAGGTATTCATATGACAAGACACAATTTGACGACACTTTCTGTGGTGGTCATTAATTGACTGCAGTCATTAAATGAATCAACAGTCATTAAGCGAATGCCATGGTCATAAGTGCAAACCCATTTTTCTGAACGGGCTTGCCGGAAACCAGCAAAAGATGCCAGAAAATCACAAAAAAAAACCATTGCAAATTGTAGTCACGTGATCATAGAACAATGCAACTGGTTGTAAGGACAAGACAGTCATGTGATATGAAGAATAGGGTGTGAGGCACATTTTATGATGGCCAGAAGTGCTTTGTGGGGTGTAAAGCACTTGTTGTGCGCCAGTCGTTAAATGGAGGACCAGATGTATTGTGATGTGCTTAAGCCTTTCATGTACTAGCCCGCTCTATGCCCTTCTTTTTCCATCCCAATCATATTCTTCCCAATGAGAATTACTATGGAGCAGATCAAATGAGAGCAACGATGTGGCACATGTATACGTATATAACAATAGATAGAACGCTTTTGTACTGTTATAACTGTAAGCCTATAATGAAAAAAATTCAGACCTTTGCTTCCTATCATACCCATGCAGCCGGATTATCAGAGGCGCATCCAAATCCACCTTAAACAGTAGGAAGTGGTTCTTACTAGAGACAGCTCATCAACCTCTTGGGCCACAGGAGGCCCCCTCGTAACTGGTGCAGCAGGATTGGGAGAGGGGATGGGTGAGGTGAAGCCGCTGTTGGGCATGTCCCCCTCATCCATATTTTTGAAGGCAGCCAGACCCATGTCTTCTTCCTGAATGTCATCCAGTGTCTCAGTGAGAGCTGCCAGCAAAGCTTCATTCTCACTGTCGATAATCTGCTGGGAGGAGTCAGAAGGACATAGGAGAAAAAGAGAAATTAAGAAGAGATGTTTCCCAAACACAGTGTTTTTTACAAGATACAAACCCACTTGTAATCATAGTCTAGTTATTTATGTAGGAGTAGCCAGATGACTTTATATTCTTTTAAAAGCAGACAGAGAAACTGGTAATACCATGGCATATTTATATTCAATACATACCTAAGATTAAACATACAATAAACAGAAAGTTTGATCATATGGCTCTTTGTCCAATAAACAAACAAACAAACAAATAAATTGATTCAAATTCTGACAAACACCCCATATCAACAACCATTACTGTAATTCAGGACTAGATTTCTATTTCCAGTGTTGTATAGTCATTCTTTTAGCCATACCTTTGCTTGCCCTAATCACAATTCTTGATATTTTAATAGATACCAAATACTGGGGATAGAGCCAAGAAGAATATATACATTTTTAATAAACAGTGATCGATCACACACTGTATTTACAATCCTAGTGATACTAGCCTAAAATATAACAATAATAGGACAAGCCAAATAATAGATTTAATGTAATAACACCGGTAGAAACAGGGTTCCTAGTATTGTCAGGATTTGACAGTGCAAGCCATAACTCAGTTTGAATTCAAAGAGGAGCTGTGTTGAAGTTTCTTATTCCAGATAGTTACCACAATTCTTATGCTGAGGTAAACAAAGGACTCAGAACATTAAATATATGACATATAGGCAACCAGTCTGATCTATTTCAGTTTATTAAACCCCAGATAAGATCTCAAATTCATGCATGAATCAGATAATATTAGGAGTAAAAATTTCTGGTCTGTCTATAAAACATTAAACATCATTTTTGAAAATATTAAAAAACTTATGCTGTCCTAAGCAATTTAATGAGCATTAATTCTCATTGAACACAATGGACTTTTTTAAATTAAAAATCTTAGGATTAGATTAATATCTCTTTGATATCAAATAAAACATTACCTCTCAATTACTTGATGGAATCTTAATCTGCTACTCTTTCTTCTCTCATTTATATTAAAAAATTACAAATTGTAGTAGAGTAGGGTAGGGTAGTGTAGGGTAGGGTAAAGTAGAGTAGAATAGAATCTAAAAGGGAACCTGGAGGTCTTCCAGTCTTCTAGAATTTGTAGCTAGATAGTACTGAAATGTAATATTTTTTCACTTCTGGGCAACTCTTTCATATAGCTATACAATTGGAAGCCACTAAAGTAGCTTCCAAATATAACAGCTATATAGGATATATCTGATTAGAATCTTGTAGATCTTACAAAAAATGAATTTACCCAAAACAACTAAAAATTGTGGAGATGTTTAATTATATTGTGGAGTGTTATTGAACTGCAAGTTAGTAAGCAATACTGTACCTAACCCTATTTGCCTTATGACATGATTCCCTTGTCATGTTGTAATACCTAGCTAGCATTTCATTGTTTAACACAGTGGTTCTCAACCTGTCTGCGGGCCCCGGGCGGAGGGGGGATCCGTGAAGGCTTGAAGAAATGTTATGATCTGAAGCATTGAGTTAAGTATTGCAGGTCCTTGGCCATAGTCTGTGGCTGCAAAAGGTATTTAAAGGGGGGCCATGGTGAAGAAAAGGTGAAGTCTTAACATACTTGCATAACTCTATGCTGCAATGAGGTACAGCCATCAAGGTGCTTCACTATTTTAGGATACTTAAAGAAAACATCTAATTCAAGTACAATACACCCTACCCTTACATGTAATTCCTATACTGCCTTTAAAGCTATAGCGGTGCTCACATGACACCCTGTAATATAAAGTAGCAATTACATTTTAGCTTAGCCTGGAGCAAAACCCCCAGACTGTTTGATGTTTAAAATTCAGTGTGTTGTACAAACATGAAAATGGGTTAACAGAGTCAACTGTGATTAAATTCACTATGTGTGAGTCATGCTTAGATAGTAAGTTTGCTTAAAAACACAACAAATAACAATATTATACCAAATATAAGCAAATACTCAAATCAGATCCAGATCAGGGATCTACCATGAGATATGCAGTTCTTCTATACCCTATTCAGATTCCCAGCCTCTGCTGTTATCTCATTATCAAATCAAACAAATTAATTTACAATTTTGGATAATGTAAATTGCAGAGCTCTTTTTCCTGCATTCTCAGATGGAACTGCAGAAGAGGAAAGAATGAACAATTCTACACTAACCTTTGTTCTGGTCCTGATTTGGACATAGTTGATAATCACATGTTCAAGTTATATGTAGTTGACCCTCAGCCTACCAGGCTAGTAATGGAAAGAATACTCTAGAGACACAACACATTAAGTGTTGAAACCTAAATGCTGGGAGCACTGATATCACACTCACTCACTCATTCACTCACTCATACACACACACACACGCACACTGAGGAAAAGCTTAGCTGTCTAAAACATTAGATACCCTAGTCTAATCCAGTTAAAACTAATTCAACTATATGGCACAGTCTTGCCCACCGATGTTTTTAATTCAAAATTTATATGCATTTACTGTATAACCTTCTTGCTGATAAGTGCATATATTTATTATAGACTGATATAGGATTGTTTTCTACAAGCTATGCACTGCATATGTAGCATTCTCTTTTCAGTTATACTGTATATATTATATAATCACTTGTGGGTCTTTCTCGTGCCCAAACATATGAACTGATTTTCAGATATTTAAATATGTAGTTTGTATTTAAAGAAGTAAAAAGCCTTCAGTGACTCTAGGTATGTCCTTGGACTATCTGCAGCCATTATTCCTCCATAATAGTGAAGTCATTAACCAACGTCCCCCCTTCAAGTCATGTTACAAATGATAGCACCAAGAAGAAAAGCACCAAGAACACAGTATTCTTTGAGAAGATGTTTTCCTTCTAATATTGGCAAAATACCTCTTTAGACAGGACATCAACAGGATATTTTTCATGGTGTTTTATGAATTCATTCTGTATGAAACACAAAGGCTTGTTCTGTTTATATTTTCCTGGGTGGAAAATACATATCCTGCAATGATGATCTGTCAGTCATGCTGGAGTTTTTAGAACAACAGCATAAAGCTGCAAAGTGAAGGCACTATGTCTCTTTTAAAGTTCTTAATGAATGAGCAGTTATAGTACAACTAGTCTGGCAGGTCCTGAAATCTAAGGTGATATTTATATTAAAAGAAGGAACAGAAAAGAACTAAAGACATGTTTATAATAGTATCCACTAATATACTTCACCTTTTGAACTAGGACAAAATGCTTATGCAAGCAATCATATGATTGTTTTTCCTATTTTCCTTATGCTACTGGTATATAATAAAAAGCAGCATGTACATTAAAATAACTCTTTTACAGTATGCAACACAACTTGCCCAAACATAAGTATTTCTCCACACTCTTTAATATGTCCCTTCTCGGTTACACTTCTAGGAGGTTCTATCCTAGGAAGTGAAAATACCCGGATCACCCTAAAATTGTTACAGGAATCAGTGTATAAATAGGTTCTTTTATTGTAGGAACTAAATAGCAATAATACTAGCGTCACACACATCCTACTAGGTCCTTTTGCAACATCCTGCTAGGCTGGGCTCTTATGAAGTCAAATCAAGGAGGGATTGAGTGGGATACCGAACAAAGCAAGATAAGCTAAGATTGCATATTGGTAAGAGTGAGTAACCCCCTTTCCTGTCTGCATAAAGCAGGAAAACCTACCTGGAAGATTCTGGTGGGGTTAGACAAAGCTTCTGCCCAAGCCTTATGGCTTGACATGTTCTGGTAATCGGTAAGGTCTGGGTACTTGAAACTGTGGCATGCACTTTGAATATTAATGAATGCATCATCTTTTCATGAGCACCACCCATGTATTTGCACTATTGTGTTAATATTTATTTATTTATTTATTTATTTATTTATTTGATTTGCCAATTGTTTACAAGATAATAAGTATAAATGTATACATAGTTGTGAATACATGAAATGGTTACATATAAGAAAATAAAAGATAAAATGGTTACATATAAGAAAAATAAAAGATATGCCAATTTAAGATTTCTCTGTTCTTATCCAAACCAGCTTTGTTGCATTCATCCAGAGCAAGACTGTTGTTCTTACCATTTGAATTTATATTGTGGGACTGTGGATTGTTCATTCATTCCTCCACAACTTTCAGCCATTTCAGGAAATTAAAACTGCATCCCTTGTTTGCACATACAGTTAAGCTTCTGCAGCAGATCAGTTAGAGGTTGCTTGGATAAGCTTCATTGCAGCTGGTCAGGCCTCCTACTGTAATTACACTCAGCAGTAACCAGAGGGGCTCCAATTACCTCATTTCTACGCTGTTTTTATTTAATGCATTTTAGAATTGCTATTCCCTGAAAAGGGCTGATTAAAACTCTCTCTTGAACCTCCATAAAAAATACAAAAAAAAAAAAACCCCTCTAGATGCTATAGTAGAATCTAGCAACGGCTCTTACTACAGCAGAAGCAGCTCCTCCTCACTCCCCTCCCCCAAAAAAGACTGAGCTGACGGGTGTCAGTAACATTCTCATTGCTATTTGTAAAAATTGATGATGTACCTGGAAAAGAAAGCAACAGCCTTTCCAGGTTGTTAGTGAGCAAAAATTACTGACCTGTAATCCATGCACCAGTAATGTGCAGTCTCTTTAACCCTTTGCAGGCTAAAAATATGGTGAAGTGGGAATCAGGGAATTCTGCTTTTATTTTATTCTCTGGCTTAGCTTTCATGTGGAGAAATAGGCATCCCTTCTATCATGGCTAGCATGGCACCAAGGAGAGCTGGCAAGGGGATAAAATCATACATTCGATTGCATGGAGCTAGTGAATGCCTAATAGAAGCCTGGCTCAAGGAAAGTAGTTTGGCTACAGCTTTAATGTATTGTTTCCATTGAACACTTAACTTTGCCAGTTCCAACTCCAGTCACTAGATCATAAAATTATAGCAACTGATAACTCTATTTGGGGAACCTAAAGACCCATCAATTTTCACCAGAAAATGCCCAGTGTTTCAAAGTTTTTGCATCAGGAGAGTATTGGCAAGGCTTCATGCCATCACTAAACTTCTTTCCCCAATGGCCTGCCAGGCAATCATAGACATGACATGGTTTGGCCACTGCAGTCACTCAAAGTTTAGCACGAAATATGTTCCCTACTCTCAGGTCTTTGAATTATGTTTGGTAATGCCAACACTTTTCCTTGGGGGAGTAGATAGTCATATAAATTTGTTTAATAAATAAATAGTTGGTTTAATTGTGTTGTTGCTGCCATATGTGTGTGTGTGTGTGTGAGGATTTTAATGTGAGTCACCTGGAGTCACCTGGAGTCACCTGGAGTCACCTGTGTGTGAGTTGGGAAACCATATTTGCGTACTAAATATTCACAATATACAACCTCTTTATTATGTTTACTAAGTCAGATGACAAATTTTGATGTTCTCAGAACACATTAAACTGTACAGGATTTAGCCAAAGGAAAACTGAAGGTAGGAGGAGCAAATGAAAAGTAATGCCTCCAATGTTATAGGTCACCAATAGATGGCAATACTGACGTGCTAGAAGTTGTGACATGTTTCTTAGCATCTGCTGTTTTCACTTGGTGGGAAGTTGCTGTGAGAAAAGGTTATCTTGCTATTTATTCATGAAATGGAATCTTGTATTAAGTACTCAGTGTACTATAATCATGATTGAATATTTGTCTGCTGAAAGAGCCCCTCCAATTGAAATTCATCAACAAATGCAGATTGTTTATATTGATGACTGTGCTGACATGAGTACTGATCATTTGCCCTGGCCTTGGAGAAGGGTGGATGGATTTCCTCCAGTTCATATATATTATGTGCTGTCTGGATTGCCATCTTATAACTCTCTTGTATGGAAGGTATATTCTTTACTAATTTTTTAATAATTTGTTTTGTGGTGGTTGTTATTTTAATTTTGTGATCTGCCCAGAGTCAGTTGGAGCTGTATGGTATCAAAAATTGAATCAAATAAATGCATAACATACATCATTGGGTCAAAAAATATACTGTAAATATGGTGAACTAGAAAGAGCTGGTGTGTGCATATCATGCACAAAGTGGACAGCTTTTGCCAGCAACTAAGTTTCAGATGTGAAAGTTTAACTAATTAAGGACAATTGACAGATCATTCAAAGGGAAATAGCTGTCAAACTTGACATTTCACAGGAATGTGTGGGGTCCAATTATTGATGTTCTTCAAAATCAGAAAGTTTGAGCAAGGTAGGCTCCTCACAGACTAATGGTAGAGAAAGCTTTAAGAGTTGAAATTTGCCAGCAGTTGTTGTCATGCTACAAGAATGAAAGTGAGGAATTTCTTCAGAGCTTGATACCTGACAAAAAATGGGGCTCATTATGACCCAGAAATGCATCATCAATCTATACAATATATATTATCAGAAAATTTCACCTATGGGAATTCAAGAAAAGTCAAGATCTGGCAGATGGGGCTATTCACTTGGAATTCCTTAAACCTACCACCACTATTAACTCATAGTGCTACATTGCAACATTGAAAGCTTTGAAATAAACAGAATTTGGAAGCACACACACAAAAATTTGCTGCAATACACCTCACCAGTCAAGAGGCAATTGTGAAGTTGCATCTTATCATCTTATACCACCTGGCATGCAGTCCAGGATGGTGTCATAAAACTTCTATCTTTTCCAAAAATTTAGGAAATACTTTTGTGGGCATGCGGTGACTCAGAGAGGTTGAAGGAACTATCAGGACACAGTGGAAGAGAAAACATGTCGAGTTCTTTCATGATGGCTTTATCAAGTCAACATGTCGAGTTCTTTCATGATTGCTTATCATTGGCAGAAATGTATAGTAAACAGTGGGGATTATGTGAAGAAATAAATATAAGGTTACAAAATAGTTCATTTCAGGGATTATTTCCGTTTCATAAATTACTATTTAAACTAAATGTATGTCATGGTGGTTACTTTTAATTTGACTCCTATTGCAATCATTTACAACATGCCCTGATATAAGAGAACTAATTGTAGTGTGAATGCAGTGTATCCAAATGTGAAATATTGCACCAGTTTGTGAAAGCTAAGAAAGAAAAGGGGAAACTATGGGTTGTGGAGGGAAAAAAACCCTCATAAATCTAGGTATGTAATACGGTTTTAATCTTCACTGGCTCATTGCTCCATCCACCCAGCACCACGTCTTAACTCATTATTTGTACAATGGGACCACATATATTTAGAAAGTACTGCGAAAGCAACACACAGAGAGCCTCATCTATAAATATCCACGTGCACAGAGATGTAAAGATGATGCTGAAGCTGGGTAATCACATAAAGCAGCCTTCTGCAGGATGGAAATTAACATTCTCGCGTCATATAACTTATGTTCCCCCTGTGAAAGTGTTCCCTCTGCACCAATCTTCTCTGCATCCTTCTCCTTTAGTGTTCCCACCTACAGAAGAACAATCCATCAGCTAAAAAAAAAAAAAAAAAAAAAAGCTGGATGCACCAGGCACCATCCTGTAATTTCCCTTCAATAATAGATCACAAGAGGATTGGCTCAGTAGCCCTCTCCTACTCTTCCACATCCTCATTAGCTTTACTATACTTGTTCCATTTAGAAACCAAGTGTAAATTAATGGAGCACTAATCATGTGCAGAAAATATATTAATAGCCTGGATCCCCTCCCCATCCACAGCCACTTTTCCTCATACTGATCTAGGAAGGGGGAAAAAAACCCAGCCTGTACAATAAGGAATTAATAGGCTTATGAACCCATTAAGTAGAGTTATCCCAGGTGCATCTATTAAAAGAGATGCATAACTAAACTAGGAGTGAGTAAGCTAGGCAGATAAGGGAATTTCTTTTCTTTAAATTTGGTTGAATGAAAAAAAATATTTGCAAGAATTCCTAAAACAGCTGGGTTTTTACAGTGATATATAAGCATGTAATTACACTTACAGTACCATAAAATTATACTGTATATTTTCATTCAAGACCACTACATTGAGAGGAATTAAACCAAAATTCACCCAATCTGCTGAAGTCACACAGGACAGCTGCAATCAAGTTTGAAATATCAAGGCACAGAAATATTTTAACTTGGTACTCAAAAGTAGACAGGGTTAATTAGCGCAAGTCAGATTTGCCCTTAAAGGCATGATCTGAAGTCCAATCTCTATCAAGGAAGTCTGTCCTCTATTTCTCTAACCAAAATCATCACTTGATGCTCTTAAAAAAGAAGGAGGTTGATATAGCAAGCACTTAATGGGTTTTGAAATAAAGGAGCACAGACCAAAATGCAAAATTCATGTGGCAATACTGGATCCAAAATTATATCTTAGAATGTGTACTTTCTTTACAAAGGACATGGAGCTCTATTCAGAAAAAAGATATACACCAAGATTCTGAATTACTTAGCCCCCATTTTATATTCCCTTCCCATTTTCTACACATCTCCCTTGTCCTTGATGAAAATAGGCACCTCCACTCTATGAGATAACATGAAAAAACCCATGGAATATTTTACTACGAAACTTCAGATGACTTTACTCCGTATCTTCATAAGATAAAGATTATGTATGTAAGATAGACTCTTGAAGACACCAAAGATCTAAAACAATAGGTTGAACAAACATGTTGAACTTTCTTCCTGAAATCACTCCTGTGAATGAAGCTCCAACTCCCAGATCTATCTGAGTAAGAAAATATGGTCAGCAATTCAAAACATATAATTAAACCAGAGAGACCCAACACATTGTAAGTTATGTTCTTCCTTTCACCTGAGAAAGTTAAATATCAAACCCCAGCCTAATGGCACTTAAATTGATTTAAATACAAGTAGTCCTTGACTTATGACTACAGTTGGGACTAGAATTTCCACTGTTAAACCAGGTGGTTGTTAAATGATTATACTTGATTTTATGAACTCTCCCCCCAACAATGATTATTAAGTGAAGCACTGCAATTGTTAAGGGAATCGCAAAGTTAAGGAAATCTAGCTTCCCCTTATTGATTTTGCTTATTGGAAGCCATCTGGGAAGTTTGCAAATGGTGATCACGTGACCCTGGTTGCTGCAACCGTCATAAATACATATCAGTTGCCAAGCATCTGAATTTTGATAATGTGACCACAGGGATGCTCCAATGGTTGAAAGTCTCAGAACCAGGCATAAGTAACTTTTTCAATACCGCTTTAACTTGAAAAAGTCACTAAAAGGAATGTCTGTTAAGGAAGGGTCTTGTGATGTTTTACTTTACAACTGCGCTGCTTAGCAATGCAGTTGCTGGTCCCAAACTGCAGTTGTTAAGTGAAGAAGACTTGCGTTTTTTGCTCTTGATAAGATTGCAGTGGTAATCAGCAACTCAGAATGGCTGTTTAACTCAATCAAGATTAAAGTAAATACAGTTAACATGATTAATTTCCTTGTATTTAATCATTCTCTCTACACTCCGGTCACATTTGAAATTACAATTTGGTACGCAAATTTTGCATATACCCAAGGTTTTTAGGAGAAGAATGCACTCTGGGATCCCAGAGTGACACATTCCTTAAAGGAAGCGGAAAGCCGTGCTGCACAGCAGACTCTCCCTTTGTAACAGGGGATCTCTTGATGTAGGGTACCTGAAAGAGCTCAGAGTCATCTGTGCTGTACTGACTGGATTCTGTTTCAGAGTGCTCACACCACCACTGGAACTCGCTGAAGCAATTGGCTGAGTCAAAGTCATTGGTATCCAGCGGAGACAAATCAATCTCAGGGAAATCAGAGTAAAGGTGCTCCTCACCAGAGACTTCATACTATGAAGGAAAGAGGGGAAAAAAAAAAGAATAGTGAGTTTTGCAATATGTAGTGCCTGCCTGCAAATTCTTGATTACTTCATGGCAAATAATACACTTGCATTTGTGCAGCTGTATGTATATATACAAATGACAGCCCTAGAAAAACAAAGGTATTTCTAAGCAAGCTTTAAACAGAGATGAGCAATTTGTGGTATGCAAACTTTCAAAGACCTTTTCTGCATTTGCCAACTATGCTGCTACCCTTTTATCTAACTAGGCCAGTGATGGCTAACCTATGACACGCGTGTCACTCGTGACACGCTGAGGCACTTTGACTGACACGCCTGTTGGTGTGGGGAAAACCTGCACATTTAGAGGCTGCCTGTGCTCTGCTCCAATCTCTGCTCCCTGCTTGTTGCGTGGAGGTATGGTGTCACCGCTGCCGCGAGATCTTTGCAGCAGAGAACCAGTTTTAACCGCCATAAACTGAGGTTTGTCAGTTTCATTACCTCAGGAACGCTACAGGAGGAAAGGAGATCCATGAGGTTCACAGCCCTGTAAGGTGGCCTTCCGATCCCCACATCCTGCACCTGCAGCCCTGAGACCAGGGAGACGAGTTTCACAGCCCTGTGTGATCACCCCAGCCCAGTCCGTCATAAACCAAATTATTGATATTTCTTGAAGTGACACACGACCCGAGGAAGGCTACACTTTTTCCCAATTTTCGACACACCAAGCTGAAAAGGTTAGCCATCACTGAACTAGGCTGAGAAAGAGGATATGTGAGGACAAATACCTTACTACAACCTTTGAATTTACAAAAGCTTGTTATGAAACAGTGCATTTGGTCAATCCATGCTGCATATCATTTCTTCACTGCTAAAAGCAGTAGAGAAATCTTGTCTTAAAACTGATGTATGAGAGAGGTTTAATGTGCATATACAGTATATGTTGGGGAAAATACAGTATGTATTCATACATGTACAGCCTCCATCTCACATCTTGATATCATACGTGTTTCTTGGGGCTGAAAAGCACAACATGCAGTAGCGCAAGGACAACATATAATAGTGTTGATTTACCGAAACTGAATCACTCAGCTGCAATTAGAGCTTTTGAGAAGTTGCCTATAGTGTTAGACTTACTTTTCAGGCTGGAGGCATATGTTATATCCATAGGAGACACATATTGCTAATGCCTAAGTAATTGAGAAACCTGGTGATTTTGCAACTAAAAATATAATAACATAAAATATAGTCTAGGAATATTTTAGAGCAAATTTATGAGTAATGGGATAAAAAGAAAGAATTGTCATTTTTAAAAAAATCAAAACTCCCCCGTCACTTTGAATGCAAATTTAAATAGGCTAGCAATGTGCTGAATTAGGGCATTGCTACCACTTTAAAAAAAAATCATGGGGTTTCAGATTTTTTACTATAATTATGTTACCCTAGCTTATCTCCAGATTATTGACATTTAAATACATGGAAAAATGTGACTACTACTATCTGATTATATTTATTTACTTTAAATACATATGTAGATTATAATAAAAATTCTACAATAAACAAAATGTTTGGTACTAATATTTTCATTTAACTACTAATATTTCCATTTGGGAATAATGCTACAAGCTTGGGCAATTTTTTTCAAAATACATTAGTTTTGTATTTCCTACATGAGTATAATATTATGGAGATCCAAAATTTAACAATTCTTTGTTCTTAGAAATACATTCCCACTGTTTCCTAGTCTCAGGAGGCCGAAACTTCCTGAAAATAGTTCTGATGGTTTCTTTCTTTTTCAGGGAGAAAAAAAAAACAGAGGGAGGAGTTATTGGTGATAGATAGCATGACATTTTAGTCTGTTTAAAGTCTGTGTCTGCTCATGGAAACAGAGCCCCCTTCAATCACCTTTTAGCATAATCTTTCAGATTAAAAATGGCTTATTCCAATGTTACATTATGCATTAAAAAAATTACATGTCCCCCCCATCCAAAAAAAGAGTTACTCCTTAAGTGAAAAGAGAAATTGCAGCACTTGGCAATAAAAGATTCTGATCCTCTTTTTCCTGAGATATTTTTCAACTGGATGTTACAAAAAAAAATGTGATTTAAGAGTTGGCTCCATTTTTTAAAATGTCATCTGCTTTCATATCATTTTCAATGGTTAAGAATGTGAGCAAAAACAGCATTGATTTCATTGGCAGAATGTTAGATGCTTTGGATGGCTTTCAAGCTGAGAAGTGAGGAGGAGGAAGAGGGAAACTTAATTAAATAACATAAATAACAAATAGGAAACTCTCTTGACTACAAAGACATGTGTTAGAGTAGTCTTCTCCAAACTGATGTCTTCCAGATGTGTTGGACTAGAACTCCCAGTATAAACAAGGGAAAGTGAACTACTGCTCCAAAAAAACTATAGTTCCAGTGCATTTTTGGTTTCTTAAGAGAAACAATTCTAAAAGCCCAATGTTGTCCTAAAACAAGGGTGTCAAACTCTGGCCCAAGGGCCAGATGCATCATGCACTGGCCACCCCCACACCCAGTTTAGCAAAGGGGGGGAAGTTGTGATACATCACGTGACAACGTGTCATCACAAGTTTGACACCCCCCCCACCTTAAAAGAATAATAAGAGTTGCCATGAGGTAAAATGAGTGGCCAACAAATTTTACAAACAAACAGTCTTACCACAACAGTCAGGAAAAAGAGAAAATCTTAGAGGGTCCTCCAGGTAGTTACAGTAGTGCTTAAAAGTTGATAATCCCTTTTATTTTTTGATATTCCTGCAAAGATGACCTAAAATATTATTTGTTTTCCACACAAGTTCTAAAAGCAGATAAAGAGAATCCAATTAAAGAAATCAGTAAAAGACAGTGTATTTGTTCAATTACTGAGGGAAATGATTCAAGGCTACTAATGCTTGTATGCAAAAAGTATGTGAACCTCTAAGGATCAGTAGTTCATTTGAAAATTTAAATTGAGTTAGCTGTTTCAATCAGACATAATAAAGTTTATTTCTTTATTGAAAGAGTTGATCTTCACAACACAGGTATAAGGAACTAGGTTCTGAAAAACAGTTGTTGATGCTCACCAGGCTGGAAAAGGTTAGAAAACTATTTCCAAAATGTATGGTCTCCATTCATTCACTACCAGGCAAATTCTGCACAAATGGAGGCATTTCAACACCACTGTTATCCTCTCCTGGCAAAATTATATCAAGAGCAAAGTGTGCTATACACCAGGAGTCTCCCTGAACTCCAGGGTAACATCTAAGGAAATAAATGCCTCTGTTGCATTAGCAATTATCAGGGTTAACCAGATGGCTAAGCCAAAAGATTACTGGAAGAATAGAAAATGTAACTTTTTTACTTGAATGAAAAATGTTGCATTGATGAAAGATAATCACTGCATTCCACCATAAGATCTTATTCTGACTGTGAACATGATGGTAGCAGTGTCATGGTTTGGGCCTGATTTTCTGCCTATGCACCAGGATGACTTGCCATCACTGATGGAAGTATGAATTCTGAAACTTCAAAGATATGTATATATCCGAATGGTAGCTCAAGAGCTAGTGGCTCATACAGCAAAGCAAAACCAACAAGACCCAAGCTCTATGAGCAAAAAATGGCCAAAGCAGAAGAAAATTAATATTTTGGAATGGTCAAGTCAAAGTCCTGACCTTAATCCTATAAAAATGTTATGGAAGATCCTGAAGTGGGCAGCTCAAGCAATGAAGCACATCAATGCCTCTGAATTAAAGTTGATATGTAAGGAGGAATAGGCTGAAATTCCTTCAAGCTGATGTGCAGGGTTGATCAACTGTTATTGGGAAATATTTCAATGCATTTATTGTTGGCCAAGGAAGGCACTCTAGTTACTGAAAGCAAAGATTTACATATTTTTGCTGCACATGACGACATAACTTTGGATAATTTTCCTCAATAAATAAATGAACAAATATAATGTTTGGGGCTCATCTGTTTAATTGGGTTCTCTTTATCCAGTTTTAGGACTTGTGTGGAAAAAAAGATCTGTTTTAGGTCATATTTATGCAAAAACATTGAAATTTCAAAATGGTTCATAAAGTTTTAAATAGCTCTTTGTAGGTCCAGTTGGAACAGAAGCATGGAAGCATTTGAAGTTCATGATTTTGGTTCAGTACATAAAAATTGTATCCATTGTCTCTGGCTTTTATTTTTTTAGCTTTTCTTTTCCTCCTGTTGACCTTTCGCCCCAAAGTTCCATCCTTCACCTAAATGTAGCTTTGCCACATTAAAGGTATTAGAAGGCAATCCCTTCAAACTTCAATATTTCCTTGTCCCTGGTGACAATCTCTTTGTACAGAAACAAGTTCCTCTAGACACCTATTCAATAAAGGCTCTAACAATCCATTGTAATTTTTCCTTCTCCTCAAACCTAGCCAAAACACAAGAATAATAGAGCAAAATCAATGGCTGGCGCACATAAGGCAATTTACGCTCTAAGAACTGAGCTAAAAATATCCAGTCAATCACAGAGAGCAGCTGAGACCCAGCCCTACTTCTACTACATTCTCAAGGCATACACAATTGCATTAATGTTCAATACAAAGCAAGTAACCAAGGGCAGAGTAATGCTGCACTGCACCATTAATGTTAAGCTTATGATAAGTCATGGGTTATGTTGGAGGTTTCTACCTTTGAAGATTCAGAATGAAGAGAAAGCAGGGAGAGGAGAACTGTTTTAATGTTAAGGCCTGCCTAAATAATGGTTTATGCAAACTTGTGCTTTATAGCACTGCTTATTTGATTCTGGGGGAGAAATGATCATTTTAAAATTATATTAAGCCAGCTATATAGAGTGGTCTCTTTACATAGTTATGTGTAGCTTTATTGCTAATTGTTAAAGTAATTTTCATCTCTCCAAGGGGAAATCTGGATCCCCAAACCCTCATTCTAATTCAGTTCGCTAGTCCATATTGAAAAATGATGTCCAATTCTTATTTCAACAGTGAAGCTCTCTTGTTCACAGCAAATATTTTATAGTACTCCTTCCACATTGAAGTCACATTCAGTGACTTCAACAAGGAAGGTTCAGCATTTGGCTTTTTAAAATCCAGCAAGTAATCTGCATTCTTTGTTTCTGTAATAATCAGTAGTAGCATTTAAATCACTGGCCAATATTCATGAACACACACACGCACACAATATTCTAAACCAGTGAGAATGCAAATGTACTTATTTTGTACTGCCTAATCATAACACAAGATCAAGTGAGCATATGAAAAACCAACTGCTTTGAATTTTTCCAAGCATCTCTAAAAAAACAATCAATTTTCATAGTTGCAGAAATGCAAGAGACAGAATACAATTCTTCTCATCAGTATTCTTGTTTCTCTTATCTAGGGAAACCTTAGATTACAGTTGGCTTCTTGCAAAAAAAATAGGATTGTCACCATTTTCCAATTTAGATTGGAATACAGTTGTGTTCCATAACTGTAAACTATTAGTCCTCTTCTTCTCTATGAATATCAAAGGCATTTGGTCACAAGATTATGAAGGAAGATCTTAGAGAAAGAAGGAAAACTGAAGACAAATAAAAACTGAAAGCAGTATGGAAAAAAGTTGCACCTGAACTCTGCCCAGTACAGTAGAGATAATCACCAAAATGAATACTTATCTGATTAAAATAGCCTTGATGTCTCACCACTCGTTCCTCATCAATGAACTCAAGGGTAATTTCAGAAGCTGTCTAACACACTGAAGATTAGGGGAGCAGCATTGCAAACCGAGTAAGAAAAGCAGCTTAGCTTGCTCTTGTGCTTTAACAGAGCCTCAATATGAAAGAAATTGAATTGAATTGCAATTGAATCTTTTTTACAACATAGAAGTAAATACCATAATACTGAACAAAGCAACATAATTTCTCATTATCATGAATCTATCACAGTTTAAAGGAAAATTTATTTGTATTCTTGTTATAACATAAGGCACGTGTGCAACAATCTTGCACAGAGATTGTAGGATTTGCCAGCAAACCAACTGGTGTCTGGGCCTACTCACTGTCACTCTCTTGAATTGTTGGTCCACACCCCCTAAGAGAAACATCAGGAACATTTTTTTTTCTATTTGGTTTCTGCTCTTCTTTTTTATCAACATTTAAGGGAGAAAAGCTCATGCTATTTGAGCACTATATCAGTACGCATATAGTACAACTTGTGCAAGACTAGAGACCAGGGGTGGGATACAACAGGGTTAACTACCGGTTCGGGATTTATGAGCTTTTCTGCACACTGTGAGCCGCACACCTGTAAATCGTCACCAGCATGCTGTGTGCAGAGACGCAGCCTTTGAAACAGCCCTCTTTTCCTGCTTTTTTAACTGCAGCTGTGCCTCGTTCGGCAGCTGAAGTTGAAAAATCAGGAAATAAAGATCAGGTAAGACCCCGGGTGGGCAGGTGGGCAAAAACATCAGCAGACATAGAACTGGTTCTATGTCTGTTGCTCTTCAGAGCTATCGGTTCTACAGAGGTGGACAGAACCGGTAGAAACCCACCCCTGCTAGAGTGCACCTCTGCACTCCGTTTGATCAAGAAAGGTTAGCAAAATATTGGATATACTTTAGAATTCAGCATTATGAAATGAAATAAGAATGACAAGAATATGATTCATAATCTGTATTTCCAGGAACATCTGATCCATAACCTCCTTAAAAGAATTGTTAGCATTTTACACTTTATCTTCAATCATTCATGCAACATCTTACTTTCCCCCAAGTTCTATTTTTCCCTCAAGAAGTCCTCAGAAAGCAGAATTTTCCTTGCAATGTTGCCAACAAAGAGCAATATAATGCCAAAAATAACTAAACTCTTTTTCCCTAAAAAGAAAAGAAAAGAAAAGAAAGAGCTGCAGCCAGTTTTTGACTTATAATGAAGGGCAAGATAAGCACTTAATCCTTCATTAGGAAATTAATGTATACAGTAAGAATTCAAAAGTGGTCCCACTGTGGTACTTAAGACCATTTTTCTTCTATCCATCTGTCTGTCTGTCTGTCCAGCCGTCCGTCCATCCATCCATCAGTCTGTCCGTCCATCCTCCATCCATCCATCCATCCATCCATCCATCCATCCATCCATCCATCCATCCATCCATCCATCCATCCATCCACAATCTACCTATCTAATTTTATTTTAGAATACTGTAGAGGACATATGTGCTGGTTTAGAAGATACCATACTGATATATGATGTTTGCTTTTTCTAATGAACCACTAAAATGTGGCAGAATATAAATTTAATACATAAATAATATATTTTCATATACACTGCTATTATTTTATATGTATGAAGACTTCTACAACTATGTGAGTTCTTCAGTTGTCTTTGATATGTCACAAGAGAAGAAATCCTAAATTGCACTCACGAGGCACAGCTGACACTAGCACTTAGGATGTCCTTTGATAATCTCTACAGTCATGATGCGTTCTCACTGCCAACAGAATTCGATATAAATAAACTCCTGCAATCCAATGCCTCTTTGGGCTACTGCATGCTGAGATCAGCTGCAAGATTCAGCTGGTGTCCTGGCAATGCCATGTTGTTTAAGTCCAGTATACAATCACCTGGGAAATAAAAAAAACAGTATTCTTTGCTATTGACTATAAGAATGCACCCATCCAAAGTCAACAGAAGCAACTGTCTGTTCCGCTAATGTTGAACACAATAATTTGAGTGTTTGGTTTTCAGTAATTTAGTAGCATAATTCATAACTACAATAGAATTAGTTCTTTAAATTTGGCAATCTAGATTAACAAATTCAAACTTAATCATAATCTTAGCCCTGTCCTACAAGACAGTAAGGTAAAGGTTCCCCTTCACACATATGTGTTAGTCGTTTCCGGCTCTAGGGGGTGGTGTTCATCTCTATTACAAAGCCAAAGAGCCAGTGCTGTCTGAAGATGTCTCCATGGTCATGTGGCCGGCCTGACTAAATGCCAAAGGCACTCAGAACACTGTTACCTTCCCACCAAACTGGTCCCTATTTCTACTTGCATTTTTACATGGTTTAGGTTGGTAGAAGCTGGGACAAGTAATGGGAGCTCACTCTGTTACGCGGTGTTAGGGATTTGAACTGCCAAACTGCCGACCTTTCTGATCGACAAGCTCAGCATCTTAGCCACTGAGCCACCACGTCCCTCACAGGACAGTAGCCATGTTTTACTGCATGCATTTCCTGACTATCCTCATTCTGTATAACCATTTGTGTTTCCTCTCTATTGCTTTGAACATCATTTTTTAAAAAGGAAATTAGGTTGCTGTCACTGATATGACCTAGTTCATGTAAAGGATAAATCATGAATCATGTTCCATCAGTGTTAGACTAATGGCCCCAGGCTCAGGAATCTTCTACAAGACAGTGCTGAGCCTTATTCACCTGTAATAACAGCCAGGAACTGGACTAGGTATATTCTAGCAGTAAAGTATATTTTGTTTCTGAGTACAGTTTTCTTCCTTCAGTGCTTTAACAATGCGATGAAATACACATCTTTGGTCACATGCCTTGGAAGAACAAACACTTAACAAAAAGCATTTAACAAAAAGCAGAATAAGTGAATTTATTTCTGATTTTTCTTTTTATCTAGAGACATATAGGTGGATGGTACAGGACTCTACTCTGGAAGAGTCTGCACTTGGAATGTATCTTGAGTGGTCCACTGTTCATCATTTCCTTTTAACTGCTTGTGAAAGAAGTGAACTTTGTTCTAATTTTACTCAGGAGATTGCAAGAAAAGCATCCACTGGGCCTTGGAAAGCGGCCAGAATAATGGTTGGGAATTCTGAACCATCTTTCATTCTAGACATTTCATTCATGTGCACTGGAGCAAACAAACAAACAAACAAAAAAATACCCAGCCTGGGAGTTCAGTAAAATCAGATCACCCCTGCCTTTTTCTTTTTAATCTTTTAAGAAAACCTAAATGACATTTGCTGGATTCGATCCTCATGCCACTCTTCTTTGGAAAGGGGACAGAAAATGAAAAACATCCAGGAGCTGAAATCATGAGATCAGCATGGTTTATAAATATTTTAGTAAATGTTAATTCTCTCAAAATCATTTCAAAAGATCTCAGATAATCAGGTTTAAAAAAATCTTACATAGTTAGACTGGAGAGGTATGTTAGTAAAAGTAATTTATTCTTGCATAAATAAGTCAACAATCAAATAGTATACAGTACACAGCTTCCTCTGCAAAAGAACAGGGAATGAAAGAGTGCTTTTCTACTACAATGCCATGGAGATAGATTTCAAATATAATTGAAATTTTATGTACTAATGTGGTGTTGTTGAATCCCTATCAGGAACAGCCCGGCATTGGATTTGTTTTTGTCAAATGGCAAATCTAGCCATGATAAAAATATTCTAAGCCTTAAATTGTGATTTATTAATGGAGTCACAAAGACATCTACATTTCTGTCTGTTTGTACAGCAGTTGATCTTCAATGAAGTCATCACAATATTATCATAAAGCCTTTCTTTAAACATGCATTTCCTGTAACTGATAAACAGTCATGAAAATTGTTGATTAAATTAAAGAAAAAATAATCAAGAAATTGATCTGTGAGAGCAGTCTACCGTGAGAGCCATAGTAGACAGGCAGACAATGTCTAGCTAGATGTAGCACTGAAATTACAATTCTTTTTTGAGATTTCTGACATGAGGAACAAGATCTGAATAGAAAATGCAAAATGTACTGGCTTGCTCTTGGGAAGTTTTCTTTCTGAATTTTCTGGTAATGTCTGACTTTAATATAGGCTAGTGGATGACATCTTAATAGATGCAAAACAACCCTTGTGAATTTTAGGATTGGATCAGAAAAATGAAGCTCTGCCCACGAGAGGTTTTGTGTGAGAAAGATGAAAGGTTGTATTGATCCTTGCTCTAAATTGGTAACACTCTTAACTCTCAGAGTTACTTTGAAATCCAATGCACTCCGCTAACACACAGTCATCCTCAATGACAGACAGACAGCTAGATAATTACAGAAGTGAAATTTTTTCATGTATGTCTATCCCTCACCATGCTGGGTTAGTTCACACTGAAGTATATGGATGAAACATCCCGGCACCAAAAACAGAACAGTCTTCTTTCTAACTCTTCCTGGATATGGCTATGTTCCTTATGAATAGCTGATTGTTATACAGATTATGCTGTACCACTTGGACTACTGACTACTGACCTAATTAAGAGCTAAAAGGCTCTGTCTACAACTTTCCATTAATATTGATTGTCAAATTATGTAACGCAGGACTGCAGGTTGGGTTCCAAGTGTATACATGCATATTTAATTTTTTTTATTAAAACTAAAAACCTCAAAAGTAGAAAAACAGAGTAGAGAAATTCAACAAGAACTGTTATTCTGTTCACTGGCCTGGCCTGTTCCCTTTACTGAAAGAAAAACTATCATTCCTCTCCATCCATCATCTATCTACCTACCAGTGTGTACACACACACGTACACGCATTCTCCATAGTAATTTGGATGCATGAATATTTAGAATGTATTGAATTAAAAAATGAAAATGTCCAGTCAAGAAGTATTTCAACTTAGCTTCTAAAACTAAGAATAATTATAGCATTCAAGCCTCTGAAAGGGTCATCCAATGGCTTTTAACACAAATATATTACTAACTGGAAATATTGCAGACTGAAAATGGGATTTCCTGCTGTTTGTTTCTTCATTGCTCAATGGTGGCTTCTTCTTGCTTCCTTATGTACTGTAGACCTCATTCACCCAGACAGCCTTGCTTGCATAAGACCTAGAGGGACTTTTGGAGGAAATGAAGCCATAATAAAATGATTAAAACACTGCTGTTGTGCTGTCTTTCTGAGCCACATGTTCCACTATTGAAGAAGCACCGTGAACCCATAGGCATTCTCTCGCTGGGGTTGCACTTAGTCTTCAAGACATGCTTCTGATTTATTGGTTTTACAATGCCAAGACTAGATCCCCATATATGTAAACTTATTTGTCTTTACATACAGACTAATGAATATTTGCATGTGTAATTTTCTGCCATTTTAATGTAATAGAAATACAATATGTTTTCTACTAGAACTATTACTGAATAATCAATCTAATTCTCAAATTTTAAAAACTTATGTATGTGATTTCTACCCATAGTAAATGGGGGGGGGGGGAAATCCTCACACTTTTCCCAATTTCTGTTTCTGTTTTTATGGTTACTCTCTAAGCAGCAGGGCCTTCATAAAACGCCCAGTGTAACAAACAACCTTAAAACTATCCTTCACCATCAAGAGAACAGATTTTAAAACTTAATTTTCTAGATTAAGTTGTGCCATCAGACATCTTTTGCCATCAGCAGAGATGACCTTGAAAATATCCACCCTCCTTCGACAAAGAGATCACTGATTTCAATAGAGACCTTTAAAACCCTTTCTTAGTGAGCAGATGGGAAATTCTTGCAGGCTCTCTATGGCTCATGGTTAGAGCTTTCTTTAAACTTTAAGATAAAGCTGGGTTGAATAAGTTGTGGCTCCTGAGCCTTATTTTTGCTCAAAGTCTCATAAGCTAAAAATGTTGGGTTTAAAAAAAAGTGCACAAAAACTGTAGGACATTTCTCAGAGCAATCCAAACACAAAAATAGAAAGGAATTTCCCGAATTTTCCAAAATTAATGGAAAACTGAAGATTCACTTCTATGGGATATAGATTTGCCCACTCTGCATCTTTACCTAAATTATTGTTGCCCTTCTCCAGGAAGGGGGGAAAATTGTGCGATACCAATCATAAAAAGGTTCTCTGCCATTATAAAAGATGATTCACCTCAGTGCAAACTGCGTTTGCGTTCCAAATTCTGAAAATGACCTATATGAATATTGAATGCAGAAGAAATGGAGCTTATCACAAAATCGAAGCAGACTGTACAGCTAGAATAAAGCTAAATTTGCACTTTTCTGAAACTGGTTCCTTAGTTATGGTAGCATCTTAAAAATATTTTTGGCAGTGCAGCAGAAAATAGAGAACAAATGGGAGGTTAGTCTGTGAAGCAGTAAGCTTCTTCTTAACAGCTGCTGCAGCAGCTAAAAAAAAAATGCTGCCGGAAGGACAGACCACAGCAGCTTTTCAGTAACCTAATCCCATTTTAAACCTTGAAGACTAGATTTATGTTGTCATTTGCATAAATGCTACTAAGATGCTTTGTAAAGGGCTTGCAATTCAAACATTTCTTTATTATTCTCAGGTCATGATGGTAAGTTAGGATTGTTCTATTGGAATGGCTAGAGAGCACTCAATTTCACCAGGGACACAAAACAGAAAACACAACCAATTAGACTACTCATTAAAAACATGGCTTCTGCAAATGATTCATCCTAATTGGTTCAGAGTCTCCCACTCATAAGTAAGTCCCCCATCAATGGCTTTAAGGGATAAAAATAACTTCAGCATCAGCCTTGTCAAGAAAGCTCCAAATCAGCAAGTCGCATTTGGGAACTGTAGCTGGATAACAAAGCAGAGTGGTGAAGTGATTTACAAAGAAGTTTGAGAGAGGAAAGTGATGCCATTTCATCCTTATGTAGTATGTTGGGTGATGGGAGACACTTCAAACCTCATAGGAATGGTGGGCAGACAAATGAAAGCAGGCCTGTAGGTTTAAAGTCAAAGGAAGTTGATGCCACCCTCCCTCACACCAAAAAACAATCCCGTGCAAGGAGATTTCATGAGAACCATCTGGATTTATCAGAGAAATCTGTAATTACACACTATAAACAACCCAGATTATGGGTGTGGTGGTGAGAATGTTCTTTTTTATGATGATGATGATGATAATGATGATGATGATGATGATGATGATGATGATGATGATGATGATGATTTACTGACCTTTCTGATGGGACAATCTCTTCAGAGAGTGCATCAATTCAATTATGGATATTTCAACCACTTGAGGGACACAATGTTTACATTCAGAGTTCCCATACCTATAACTGAACCAAAATATCTTGCTGGAGCCAAAGTCTTCTTTTTTTAAAAAAAATAGAAAACAAGTTCTCTGTTAACATTTTTGGAGTAGTATTTGAAAGGCAGCGTGTTCCTGTTTACTGTTCTAGCCAGCCATGTTCTTGTATCAGAAATTCCAGTATATTCTTCTCTTTTTCCCTTACCTCTTCTCCTTCAACAAACTCTCCGATTCTGTGGTCACCGAGTACCCACTGCTCTCAATGGCTACATTACCTCAAGGGCTTCCACTAAGCATGATCAACCAAACTGACTGATTTTGCTTTTGGTTTTTCTAATTTGGCTGGTTTCACTATTAGCATAAAGCTATATTGGTACTAGTTTTGGTGTCCACAGAAATGTTTCAAAGATTTTTAAAACGGCATCTAATCCTCCCTTAAGTGCAACACTGCTGAAATATGACTACATTATGAGATTTAACCTGGACCAAAACAAAAATTTGCAACTAAATATTTTTTAGGAAACTTATAAAAAAGGTGTAAAGATGATACACATCCCTTGCAGTTTGATTCCTACATTTGATACCAAAACACATTTCCTTTGAACAAGATCTAGTCTATGCTAATAACTATTAATAATAGTTATTCGATATTTGTTTGCCTACTCCTGCTAAAATTTTATCTTAATTACTTACCATTACTACATCTCACCCAATCATTACTATAGTACCAAAACCCTATTTCATCTATACTAAACTAACTGTTGCATTGGATATTTATAACTATGTATGAGAGAGAGAAAAAACCTCTATCTATTTTCTCCATGAGCATGTTATTGTACTGACAGCTGCAACTGTGTCTCGAAATATTGGTTTTCTGATGAGTGATTCCCCCACTACCAGCATTCAATAGCAGTTCCACATAGCTAGTTCTGAATGTGCTGAACAATATAGAACAAACTCTTTTTGATATCCAAAAGATCACTCCTCTCTCCTGGTGAAAACATTACTCTACTACAGCACAGAGTAGCCTTCCAGATATTGCTGAACTACTGTGCTCTAATCTCTAATGATCTCTAATTGTCCATGCAGGCTAGGGTTGCTGTGAGGTGTATTTCAGCAATACCCAAAGTGATATGGATTTCCCCAACTGTGCTGTCCAGCGTTTCTTAAGATCTCCTTACAACATCATGGCAAAGTGAACTGAACAAATTTGACTTCCTCTATTTTTGCTACAATAAAGAATTCCAAGCTGAATTCTTGTTCTTTTGTGAAAAAGATACACAATCTGGAAAATTCAGTCACTGAGCTATCGAAATGAAGTTCTCTCTTCATAAGACTTTTCATCTCTAAGAGAAAAACATATCTGGTTAAAGTTATTTGATATCATAAAAATAAATATGTGATTCTTGAAACATATGTATATTTTTACTGCTCCTTTGCCTCTTTCAGTCTTAGTAGTAGCCCCCAGTGATTATCTAGTAAACTAGGCCAAATTTATTTTGGGTACCTGCAGGCTCAATTCAGGAGTTTTACTGGGGAATCTGCTAGGTTCCAGGAAAGGTTAATCTCTTTGTGCATTGTGCATGCTGACTATAAGACAATCATTCTTAATTGACATTAGAAGAACAGAAATGTGGATTACAGTATTTTGAAGCTGTCCAAATAGTAGTTAAATGAAAGATGTTCTGAAGAATAATAGTTTGGAAAAGCAAGAGAGAAAGAGAGAGAGAAAGAGCAAAGCATGTGGCAGTCAGCATGAAGGTCAATGCTGCCAGGAAATATGCCAACCCCTGTGATGGCATTTGACAAAATGTCATTTTAAATGGATAAGTGTTGTGCTGATTCGTGTTTTTGTCAGGCTACTCCTCTTGACAATGTGATATTTATAGCTAAGGCCTCAGAAGAGGTGACTAGTACTCCCCAGGAGTTGTGACTGGAGAGGCAGCCCAGCTTGCAATGGCAAACATAAATATTTGACATGGTGGAGGGAGGTGAGAAGAATTGTGTCCCACTGGGCTATGGAAAGAAAAGAAAGGTTCCCTGGGTGTCAAGAAAGCTTCTATATGGGTTCCCATTGCTTATTCATCTGTGGGCAGGTGAAAGAAATATCCATAGTTTGTACCAAAAGTTTCCAAAAGGGATTAAAATTTAAAAACGAACAGTTTTGAGAGTCATCAGGATCTTATTAAGGCTTTCACTCAGCTTAGTTACTGGTCTCAGGAAACCAGTTTACACTTAGAAAGAACATCAGAAACAAATGTGTGAGTTTCCTTTCTGTTGACAAATAAGCATGTGATAGTTTGTGATGATAGGTACTACTAGAAGCAACATAGGCAGTCCTCAAGTTACGACCATAATTGAGCCCAAAATTTATGTGGTTAAGTGAGACATTTGTTAGTGAGTTTTGGCCCACTTTATCACCTTTCGTGTCTCATTTGTTAAGTGAATCACAGCTGTTGATAAGCTGTTGATAACCTGGATCTTAAGTGAATCTGGCTTCCCCATTGATTTTGCTTGACAGAAAGTTGCAAAAGCAGATCATATAACCTTGGGACACAACTACATTCATAAATATAAACCAGTTGCTGAGCATCTGAATTTTGATCACGTGTGTGTGTGTGTGTGTGTGTGTGTGTGTGTGTGTGTGTGAAAAAAGTGTGAAAAAACGGTCATAATTCATTTTTTTCAGTGCCATTGTAATTTTGAATGGTCACTAAACAAACTGTTGTAAGTCGAAGACTACCTGTATACATGCAACATATTTAACTACAAATACTTTACAATTTTACATAAATTTGGTTCCAACAGTAACAGATCCCTACAATATGATTGAAATATGACTGATGCTACAGCTTACAGAAATTTGTTTGATGCTACAACTTATCAAGCCCTACTCTCTGATACAAACCAATGATAAATACCATTGCTATTCTTGTTTCTCTATTACAATTGACAGGTAGATAATTATGTAACAAAGGAAATATTTTTGTTGTGATTCATACAATAACCAAACCATCAGAATCTTTGGTCTTCCAGTAACATAAATAATAATATCAGGATTTTGTTCTTTAGAAAAGAAGTTCAAATAGGTTAGCAACAATTACTGACAAGAAGTTGTAATTTATCTAATGATGAGAAATGATGACACGATGGGCTTACCCTTATAATCTCTATGTACAAATAGAACTACTGTTAAACACACTAAGCTATCAGAGCAAGAAAACATTTCCATTAACTTGGAAATAGGTTAATATTTTCCTTAGTATAAAGAACAAAATAATCATGTTACAATTAATTATCCAACTTGAAAGAATTTGTTGGATAACTAAACCTATAGCATTCATGTGGAGGAAAGGGAGTGGAATATCCCCCAAGAAATAAGGAATGGAACTGAAGCTGAAAAGTAAACAAAGTTAAATCAGAGCATTTTAAACAAACATGGGAATAATTTGGAAAACAAATAATGCTTTACCAAAGATTAATTAGCTCCAGTATTTGTTTCTGAGGCTTCCTCCTATTTTTCACACCCATACATCTATCTGCAGTTTAATCTGATACTATTGATATAAGAATGTTGGAGACAGGAAACTTCCCAAAATAAATTTCAAAATTCTTCTGATTTCTTTGCGTTAAATAAAGATAAGTATGAAGGAAGATGTAGCCAAATGTGCCAGTATTCTGCATTTTAAATGAGTAGATATTCCTAGCAGATAAAAAATAATTACAAATCAGAATTTCAGCCAGAACTGGTATGAAGTATGGCATCCATACAATCATTAATAAATATATCATATTATATGTTTTTAATGAAAGAAAAAGGTTTTTCTAAGACAGCAGAAAAAACATGAGGCAATATATAATCAAGGCCACACCACCTCAAGGCACCATCTTTTCTACTCTGGACATCTAACCCTGGGACACCACCAGGGATGGGATCCCACCAGCATAACAACCAGTTCGGTGAGCTCGTGCCAAACATGCACTGCGCAGTACTTGTAAATTAACGTCTCCTGCAAGGAATAGCCATCTCCTGCTGACGCGTGGCTCTCAGCTGTGCCACACAAAGCAACTAAGGTTGCTTTAGCAGGGAATAAAGGACAGTCTAGAGCCTGGGCGGGTGAGTGGGCCCAGTCGAAGAAAAGAAGACCTTCAGAGCAAACCGGTTTGGTGTCAGACGCTCTTTGGAGATACAGGTTCTATAGAACCGGGCCGAACCGGTAGAATCCCACCCCTGGACACCACTCAACATATTACAACAAGGGATGCAAAAGAAATCCACCACAGATTTTCTTTGAAATTCTTCGATTCATTAAGAGAGATTTTTATCACAACATGGAAGACAGTAATGAATGAAATCTATTATCGTTTGCTATTCCTCACTACAAAAGTTGTATATAAATCATTATATATTTGGTAAAAGTTGTCTATGGAGATTCTCAGTCATCCAGGTCATGGATGTCCCAAAGGTGCTTTTTCAAACGGCAATTGGATTTTCTGATTTTTCTTTGAAGACATTTCACTTCTTATCCAAGAAGCTTCCTTTGGGACTATTTGAAAAAGTTGATTTTTTAAAAAAGGTTGACCCTTTTTGTATTATTTAAACAATGTATAAAAAGACAGTAAAGGATCCCTGGGCTTGGATACCAGGAGGGTTATTAGATACCAACAAGGGATACTAGAGTCTTGGGATAGGTTTGGCAGATAGAGAATGGGCCATTCTCTGGGAACATGGCCCTGATCCTTTTACTCTCTGCACTCAAGCTATGTCCCAGTTAGCAGATTGTCAGAGACCCTGGCTTCCAGCTTCTGCCATTAAATGTCGGTTAAGTTTATAATAAGGTCTCCCTCATTCATGTTTTAAATCATGGATGAAATGCCTGATCTGGCATGCCTACTGAAATCTGGCTGGGCCGAAGGGGAGATCCCTTCTCAGAAATGTATACAGCTGGGCTTTGGGTATGGTATCAGTCAAGATCTCAGGGCAGGACTGGTGAGGTGGCAAGTTCCATCTGAGAATCTCTGAAGGCCTTCAGCAATTATGCTGCCAAACCGTGAGACCCTGTTCATTAAGTTCAGCTTTTGGGATTAGTTGGGATAGTTGCTATCAGCCTTTCTGCTGAGTAGCAACCTCCCTGTCTGAACTGCTTGACTCCATTTCTTGGGTAGTGTTGAAGTTCCCTAGATTTATTGTCTAGTATGGTCTTGGGGGACTTCAGTCTGCTTCCATGGGACTGGGATCGGAGGCAGCTGACATGAAGCCATAGCTGACATGATCCCAGGTCATCCAAGCCCAACATGGGACAGTGGACATACCTGATCTGATTTTCCTGATGGAACAGTGACAATGTAAATGCAAATTGGGGAGTCTCTTTTAGTCTCTGATTACCTGTGATTACTCTGATTATTATGCCCTGATTACCATGAGATTTCTTAGCTCCACTCCTGCTGTAGGGAGGGAAGACCTGTTAGATTGGCACACCTTCAACAATGGCTTGATGGATTTCAGAGGGAGCTGTGGTGGTGGTGGGACTGTTCTTTCTAGACTGCTGCCCTGGTGACTGCTTGGAATTAAAGGACTGCTGAGGCCTTGAATTGAATAGCACCTATGCAACTTCTCCTCTCTGCTATATTCATGGATGAACTGAAGGAAATGAAATCAGAGAAGAGTTATCTAGAGCATTGTTAGCACTTGTTTGAACACATGTTATGCCGCTACTAAGATCTACTTTGTGGTGTAAGGGCAGTGAAGCGACAATACTTCTCCGACAATATTGCATCCATAGATAAACATCCTGCAGCCTTGTTTCAGGTGACATTTACCCTCTTGGGTTAGAGATGGCTCAGCTATCCTACTACTGGATCAGGTGGGAAAAAATTATAGCATCTGTCGGACAAAATAGATCAAATGTATTCTTAGTTGGATGCTGACTTTTTCTGCAGAGTATTGCCCTAATATCTCAGAATGGTTTGAATCTTTTTGACCTGAGGAAGTGGACCTGGTTCTTATGATCCATGCCCCTCTTAGCTAACTAATGCTGTCAGGAAATATCACAAGAGTGGGCGACAGCAATGGTGGGTAAGGGGGTTGTTTATCCAACCCTTAGGGAAGCTCTGATGTGCCCCGTTCTCAAGAAATCCTCTTTGGAACATGCCATACTGGACAAATTTCATCTAGTATGAAATTGGGGGGAAAGTAATTGAGAAGGTGGTCACACAGCAGCTTCTGACAATTCTGGATGAAGCAGATTATCTGGAATACTTTTAATTGGGATAACATACTTTTATCAAATTAGATTTGATAAAAAAAAGAATGCTCTGAACTGAAATTTGCGAAATCATTAAAGATGAATCAAATGGAAATATTCCACATATACAAAAGTATAAGGCGGCAAATATGGCTAAATGCTAGGTACAGACAGCACAAAGTAGCACTTACAGTCCTAGAAAAATTATGCCCAATAAAGAGTCAAAAGAGACTGAAGAACTGTATGAAAGTCAAGTTTTATAGGAGAAAATTCCTGCTTATTGGGACAAGTTGTGTAGAAAAAAAATATACTGCACATTGAGTATATATAAATGCACATTTAAAAAACTATACTTAAAAGCATACACGATATCTAATCATTTTTAATTATTGATTGGAAATTAGAAAAATTGTATATATTTCATAACACAAAAAGATCTGAGCCTATGAAACATAAGTGTTATTGATAGATTGTGCAATATTATGGGAAAAGGAATTGAAAAACCTTCAGCGAAGTTAAAAGAGAGATCAGCCTAGAATCTCTATGTTGTCACAAGTGGACTAAGTCCAGCCTCCCCCTTGAATTCCGTTGACCCTTATCTAACTCCTAGAAAATGCTACTCATTAGTTGAGAATATTCTTGTGAATAGGCATGAATAGCAATAAATCAGCTTAATTGGACCTGATCTTTAGTGTTTGACAATATTCACTTGTGGAAACTGCCTGGACTGGTTTGGCAAGGTTTCAGAACTGGTTTACCATTGCCAGGTTCCTAGAGTTGAGAAAAAGTAACTAGTCTAAGGTCACTGGGCTGGCTTTGTGTCTAAGGTGGGACTAGAACTCAGTCTCTGTTTCTAGTTTGATGCCTTATCCACTAAATTAGCTTTCTCTAATTGTTTTCTCATTGTGCTTTCCTTTCAAGAACTCTAGTTTCAAGGAAATAAAAGTTGGGTTCAGAGTAAAAGCAGTAAAAGACTTTTATATATGAAGAGGAATTACTTTTATATTCTGTTAATTGAGTAATATAATTTTACTAAAATATCTGATATTCTTGCTACAGCTGTATTCCCATATTATAGGCTCAGTTAATTTATATCTTAGTTAATTGTACCATCAGAAAGTGATTTTTCAGGCAGAAGTCCAAGGTCTACTCAAAAAGCAGGAGCCTCCAAATGTAGTGGATTTACCATATTTTACATTTAAATAAAATAATATACATGTCTTTCTTAAAAACTCGCCCACCAGTTTAGAACAAGGTCTAGAATTATCTATCGGCATTATATTGGCATTATGTTCTTTTCATTCTTGTCATGACATTTGATGTTCTTAATCTAAACTAACAGTGTTTTGTATTAAGAAAACGATTAGTTTAGAAATGCAAAAATGATATACTAAAATATAGAACCTAAAATATTACTAACTCCAAAAAGTATCACTACAATATATTGAGTTTGGTTTAAATCAAGCAGCATCTTTGTCCTGTATTTAAGAACTAAGAAAGTCAGAATATAATTGCTGTAAAATTATTAATGTTATATTCATAAGCAAATACACATATACCATTTAACTTTTCACTTCTAGTGCAAATTTAACAAAGTCAAATATTTACATCCAGTAGAGAAAAGGCTTGTTGTTAGTTGCAAAGTTGTGTCTGACCCATCACGACCCCATGGACAATGTTCCTCCAGGCCTTCCTGTCCTCTATACATCCTCCAGAGTCCATTTAAGCTCACGCCTACTGCTTCAGTGACTCCATATAGCCACCTCATTCTCTGTCATCCCCTTCTTTTGCCCTCAATAGTTCCCAGCATTAAGCTCTTCTCCAGTGAGTCCTTCCTTCTCATTAGGTGGCCAAAGTATTTGAGTTTCATCTTCAGGATCTGGCCTTCTAAAGAGCAGTCAGGGTTGATCTCTAGGACTGACCAGTTTGATTGCCTTGCAGTCCAAGGGACTCACAGGAGACTTCTTCAGCACCATAGTTCAAAGGCCTAAATTCTTTGGTGCTCAGCCTTCCTTATGGTCCAACTTTCACAATCATACATTAGATTAGAATTAGATTAGAATTCTTTGCTGGCCAAGTGTGATTGGACACACAAGGAATTTGTCTTGGTGCAAATGCTCTCAGTGTACATAAAAGAAAAGATACATTTCGGCAAGAGTCAAGAATCATAAGGTACAACACTTAATAGTCATAGGGTACAATAAGCAATTAAATCTTACTAGGAAACAGTAAATCATAAGGGTACAAGCGACAAAGTTACAGTCATACAGTCACAAGTGGGAGGGGATGGGTGATAAGGAGTGATGAGAAGATTAACAGTAATAGTAGTGCAGACTTTGTAATAGTTGAACAGTGTTGAGGGAAATATTTGTTTAGCAGAGTGATGGCTTTCGGGAAAAAACTGTTCTTGTGTCTAGTTGTTCTGGTGTGGAGTGCTCTATAATGTCATTTTGAGGGAAGGGGTTGAAACAGTTTATGTCTGGGATGTGAGGGGTCTGTAAATATTTTCACAGCCCTCTTTTTGACTCGTGCAATATACAGGTCCTCGATTGAAGGCAGGTTGGTAGTAATTGTTTTTTCTGCAGTCCTAATTATCCTCTGAAGTCTGTGTCTGTCCTGTTGGGTTGCAGAACCAAATAATACAGTTATAGAGGTGCAGATGACAGACTCAACGATTCCTCTTTAGAATTATATCAGCAGCTCCTTGGGCAGTTTGAGCTTTCTGAGTTGGTGCAGAAAGAACATTCTTTGTTGTGTTTTTTTGATGATGTTTTGGATGTTAGGTGTCCATTTTAAGTCTTGTGATATGATAGAACGTAGAAATTTGAAGGTCTCTATTGTTGATACTGTGTTGTCTAGTATTGTAAGAGGTGGTAGTATGGGTGGGTTTCTCCTAAAGTCTACCACTATTTCTATGGTTTTGAGTGTGTTCAGTTCCAGATTGTTCCAGTTACACCATGAGGCAAGCTGTACAACCTCCCATCTGTATGCGGATTCGTCATTGTCTTGAATGAGACCAATCACTGTTATATCATCTGCACACTTCAGTATTTTAACAGATGGATCATTTGAGATGCAATCATTGGTATATAGGGAGAAGAGAATGGAGAAAGCATACAGCCTGGCGGGTGGTGGTGGTGCTCATTGTACAGGTATCAGATATGATTCTGCCAAGCTTCACCTGTTGCTTTCTATCTGTTAGGAAGCTTATATCCACTTAGTGGTTCAGGTACCACTAGCTGGTTTAGTTTAGTTAGAAAATGTCTGGAATGATGGTATTGAATGCTGAACTGAAGTCTATAAAGAGGACCCTTGCATAGGTATTTGGAGATTCAAGGTGTTGTAGGATGTAGTGCAGAGCCATATTAACAGCTTCATCTATTTGCTCAGTATACAAACTGCATAGGATCTAACAGCGGATCTGTTAGGAATGTAAGTCATCTAACAGTTATTTGGGTTGGAAATATATAAACTAGGATAGACATTTTAATACTATGTCTTTAAGAGAATGCTAAAACTGTAATTGGGTGTGGTTCCGCAAATGGCCATAAGATGGAGCCAGAAACCTGGGTTGTTTAGTCTCAGTGAGTTTCTGTTCCTTTGTGTTGGAGAGTTTTACCATTACACCTAAATGACTGTTACTGATTGTTGATGTAAGTCTGTTACTGAACTGTTTTTTGATACTGGACTTTGATATTTGGATTATCCCTGAACTGAAAACTGACTACTTTACCTGTGAATGACTTGGATTGCTTATCTTGGACTGTGCTTAAACGTTTATTGGAAGTAAAAACTTACATTTACTGTACAGTGTATCTGTGTCCTGTGTATGTATTATTCAACATTACTCTCACTACGTCTCCCTGTATGCGCTCATTCTCCTAACGGGGAATTACCTCAACAGGATCCAGGATAGTTTTCAGGTGGGACAGCACTAGCCTTTGAAAGGTTTTCATAACTACAGATGTTAGAGCAACTGATCTGTTGCTCTATCAGTTCCCTGATGGAGGGCTTCTTGTAACTGGGAAAACCATAGTCTTGACTATATGCACTTTTGTTGGCAGTGTCTCTGCTTTTTAGTATGCTGTCTTGATTTGCCATTTAGGCTACTACATACTTATCTTGCAGCTGAACTGTTCTTCTCCTACAGGGCAACATCTGACAGTCCTAAACTTATCACCTTAACATAAAAGAAACAACAAACATGGTACAAAAAAAAAAAAACAGCTTTAAAATCATCCAGTTGAAATCCCAGAGTTGTCTCTAAATCCTAGCAACATTTTCTAATAAACTTGATATTATCTTCCATTGCACAGCAATGAGGTACGCAATGAACAGCAATAATATAAAGTATGACAGAACAGTCTGAATGGGAAGACAACTTTAGATATAACAAGGAAAAACCAGGTCCATTTTTATGAACATTCAGGAAAATCATCAGGTAATATTTGATTTAAAACATTTTCAAACATTTATTAAGAGTTTATAATCCTTTCACATAGGAAATGAACGTTATATAGGTTTGCTGCAAAATTGAAGATACAATGGTTTGGAAAAACAAACGTAATCAACAACTCTCCAGCTAACTTGTAAGAGAATGGCCATGCCAACTAATGAAAAGACTAGCAGCTAACTTTTTAGATGTTAATAAATATTCATATAAGTCTATTGAAGGGTGAAGGGTGGATGGTTCAGTAGCTAAGACCCTGAGCTTGTCGATCACAAATGTTGGCAGTTTGGTGGTTCGAATCCCTAGCACCGCGTAATGAAGTAAGCTACTGTTACTTGTCCCAGCTTCTGCCAACCTAGCAATTCGAAAGCATGTAAGAATGCAAGTAGAAAAATAGGGACCACTTTGGTGGGTAGGTAACAGCGTTCCATACGCCTTTGACGTTTAGTCATGCCGGCCACATGACCACAGATATGTCTTTGGACAGCGCTGGCTCTTTGGATTTGTTATGGAGAGGAGCACCACCCCCTAGAACCAGAAACTACTAGCATGTATGTGCAAGGGGAACCTTTACCTTATTGAAGGATCATCTGTATTATGCCGCTTTCTTTTATTGTTATGCTAAAGTCTGAAGAATAATCCTTACCTTGCATGATAAGCTTTGTATTTGGGCTGGTGATTCCAATGCATGTCACAACAAATTGATCAGTAGCTTTACTTGCAAAGGCCCCAGTGAAATAAAAAGCAGTTAAATAGCTACAGCACATACACCAGTTAACGAGTGATGGATTTAATGACCTAAAAAACCTCCAGACCTTGATCCATAAGTTCACCTTAAGCTTCATTACTGGTCCAATACTGTGGTATAGGATTACTGCTTGCTTTTCCTAGGTGACAAGCTTTCTAAGAAAAAGGCTACCTAACGCAAAATGTTTGACTTGATGTATCCAGAAAAGGAAAACAAATAACATACTGATCAGAATTACATTCAGGGCTTAGCTGTTTTGCAAATACATTATGGAGGCAAAAGTTTGGTATCAAATGTCAGGCTTGTTTGCCATCTCAACTTCCTTTGTTTATTTGTTTTGGGGAATGCCTAAGAATACTTCAGGGGTAAGTGATAGGGGACATATTACAGATGCAAAGAGAAAATGCCCCTAGAAGCTTCCATTCCTATTATCTCCCTTTATGTATGGAATACTGGAAGCCCAAATCATAAAACTAACAAATAGTCATTCTGTCATCAAATCTCAGGAGTGTTAGGGTGCACAAGTGGCACATTGGGTTCCCATTTTGAGTTTCTAGCCTTAGCCAGAGAGCTTAAATCTCCTGTATGTTTATATAATATAAAGTGACCAACTTTTTTACAATGAGAAGGAGGAAACAAATAAATTGAAGAAAAAAAAAACAAAGCCACTTATGTGTGGCGCACTCTTGCGCACGGGTACACTCTTGTGCATGGCACACTCTCTCAAAACAATTCTCCTGTGTGGAGTGCATGCATCTCATAATTGCCTCTCGCTGCCTCTTGACGAATCACCATGTCAAAATATAAATATGTCACATTACACACAACGGATCGGATCAGCATCGATCAAATACGGAGGTTTACAGGTTAGTCTTCAAATATCAAAAAGGAGGACATGTAGGAGGACACTTTTCGAGAGAGGACAGAACTTACAAAAGAAGGACTGTCCTCCCTAAAGGAGGATGGTTGGTCACTTTATAATATTCTAGGATTCTTATTCTCAGGATAAAGAAAAGTTTCAGAAATGTATAGAAACCTGTCACAAGCAAACATTGTTGAACTGATTCCCAAGTCAGTATGATTCATCTCCCTTTAAAGCTAAAATATCCTTCCTATTGCTCACTACACTAAAAAGGTATAGTAATTAATTTCAGTTCATTTCAAATTTTACCAAAAAGATGTAACTGACAAGAAGAATCTGCACATAGATATACTTAATAAATATTACTTATGTTTTCACTGCCATATATACCCATTTCCCCCATAAATGAATTAAATGCCTTTTTAGTTACAGCAGCATCTATCTTAACAGCTTTGAATTCAAAATCACTAAAGTCCTTGGCATTTGATTTGCTCCAAACTTTTATAGGGCTACTGCTGATCTTTGCCTGATCTCTGTGCCTTGGAACTGAAAGTCAAAGACGTAAATACTTTTTACTCACTGTAAATGTTCACTTGAACATTCCTACCATCTTAAGAAAGAAAGGTAACAATTGGGGAAAAGAACCCTTGCCTGCTACCTATTTTTTACTGTAGAGTCTATGTTTATTGTAGACACTAGGCAAAAAGACCTTCTCTTATAGTTTTCCCAAGCCTGGTATTCTTTTATCCATGCCAAATTGTTTCATGCTGTCTTTAATAGTTTATTGTATCTTGTAAAAGCACACTACTTGTTAAAACTGAAGGATGGGATATGTTTTACATGAAAAGCTAGTATCAGTCTGTATAACAGAAATTACATATTAAATAGTTAATAGTATTATCAGCATATTGGATGAATTACCGCAAAAGCATTAAAACAAGGATATTTAAAAAAAAAACAAAAAAAAACCTTCAACACCTGAAACTTAGTTAACCGTGCAAAGGTAGAATCAGCAACTCTTACATCCCACAAGAATATTTATTCTCTGGTTTGTCAAATTCTTCTCTCTTTCCTGCAACTGCATGAATGATGGATAACTCTGTTCCCATTCACAGATCTAATCAGCACGCCTGGAAAGCTGCAGAAGGATACCAACTAGAAGCCTAGCAGCAGGCTGGAAAGGAATAAGGCCAATAATTGCCCAGATAATTTCAATCAAACAAATGAATAAATAAACCATTCAATGCAGTTCTTCAAATCAACTCTAGTTCTTAAAAAGCAGAAGAATGAAGCACAATTTTGCTTGGTTACATGATCATTTTACCAGTTCATTGATAGCCTAAGTCCATATACTAGCAATTCTCTTGCATAAGTCCATCCTCATACCATTCCCAGACCCCTGGGGAAAGAGCAAAAATTTTAATGTTTTTCAAAAAACAAGCAAGGTCAACATCAATGAAATCTCAGGCTGGGTACAGTTCCAAAAGGGTGACAATAGAGAAGCATATCTCCTGAGTTCTGCCTGAGATCCCCAGCTATTTCAGGCTCTTTTCCTAGGGTCAGTAGTTTTAACTCCCATGATCATTTCAGTTGTTTGCTGTTCAGTTGGCCTAAATTTATAATGACCAGAACTGAACTTCGTGACTTTCTAAATACTTGATATCACACTCTCCACACACCTGCTTCTGCTCCCACCCTCTCCTTAATTGGACTGTAGTGTTTGGCTCTGTATTAACTTATTTACACCTTTAGTTTACAATTTTTATGTTTTATGATTGTAAGCCAGCCAGAGTTATCCTGTGGTATAATGGGCAGCCAACAAACAAACAAACATCTGGATTTGATCAAGTCAGAATAACTTTTAAAAATTCCTATCTGTGGCTTAGAATCTGTTTCTTTTAAAGCAGCTTAAATTTCATTTGTCTCTTTCTCCATCAATTGACTTAATACTCAGTTCATAATAAACAACTACTTCAATACCTTTTTCACAAGTATTATTGAAAAGTCAGATACCCCTTTTATTTTGTAGTCTACATTTCATTTCTGTCTCCTTAATTAAGAACTTTATACTTGTCTCTGTAAAATTTCAATCCATCATATTCAATCCGTTTTTTTAACCTGTCAAGAATTCTTCCTTTTAAGGTATTAAATATTTCAACCATTTTCTAAATCCTCTGCAATCTGAGACATTCTATTTTCTTATCCAAGTCATTAATGAAAATATTGGAGAACTCAAAGTCCAGGACTTAATTTAGTAGCATCCCAACTGATACTTTTTTCCAGTTTGATGAGAAACTGTTGGTGGGTGTTGTTTGAGTATGATTTTCAAGAAATATGTGCATCCGCTTGTTAGGAAATTAAATCCACATTTAAACTACCTTACTAATCAGAATATTACAGACTACTTTGCCAAATTTTTGCTGAAATCAAATATAGTATGTAATCCTTGTGGATATTTTCTCAGTGTTATCTCAGGTGTGCTAATTCTCAGAAATGCTTGACGATGCTAGTTCTCAGTAAAACCATGTGAAATGTTTGGAGTTGAAAAAAAATGCCCTGAACATATAGGGTGAAAAGTCAAGAACTGAAGCTAGTAACAAGGTCAGTCTCTCAAGCATGCACTGAGCTCCAGGGCTTTTGCTCCACGTTCAGAGTATTTTTATCCTGTCATATGATCTCTTCTCAGTCCCTTAAAATCCCATTCTCAAGAAAGGCTGGGAAAACTGTGCCTAAAAGTCCAACAGTTGCATATCCTGTTCAGTTTTTTTCACACCAAACAAGGAAAATACATTCTAAAAACAGCATGTTTATTGCCCTGAGCTTTACATCTTTAGGTTACAACAGTACATAGCTGAGATTTTAAATAGTTGTAGTACTACTGAAGTATTAATCAGAGCTCTTGGTCCAACTACTACAGCAGTTTTATTTCATAGTTCCTACAAACTTATTACAAAATTACCAGGTAAAATGAAGGACACCAGGGACATAATTTCAGCAAAGGTTACTTACAACTGAATTGAAAGCTATGAATAGAATTAAAATGTGACAAATCTAAGTCCCACTCATACTGATTTTAACTGGATTTACACAGGATAATCAAAACACAAACACAGGGGACCACAAAACTGATCTGAAAAAAAATAATTAAATATTTGCAACTGATAATTGTACTGCACATCCACAATGAACATGCACTGCCTTCATTAAGCTCATGATGAACTAATCATCTAACCATCTATGAACTTTTAATGACCCTTTAAATCAGTGGGGCATTACAGTCTATGCTACAAACTGTAATGGCAATAAAAAGGTGAAAAGAGGTTACAGAAAATCTCTATGAGTGAATGTATATTTAAGGTTGTATAGCATTTTAGATTCAAGGTCAAAAAAGTGCTTCAGATTATACGTATGGCATTTGTCTTCAACTCCTTAAACCTGGGTCTATATCCTTTCCTGGGTCTATAAAGCAACTGTAGAGGTCAGTCACACAATTCTGGAAAAGAATACACCTGCTTTAATTAGCTGCAAACTCATGCTATATTTATGCTCCCTCATGCTCTGAAGCATCTTCTCAACGTTAAATATACATGTGTATGTAAATTGTATAGCATTTCTAAAAATGTCATGAAATTTGGCTTTCTAGGCACCTAATTTAAAAACTCGTGATTGGCAATTTAAGATTTGTAAATATAGAAGAGTAGCCCTCCAACTGAAGAAAATTATAATATATTAAACGGAATGCAGGGTTTATGCTTCATACACATCTAGCTTTATTTTTCAACTAAATCAGAAATTGTTTTGTCAAAATACATTTTAGATGTATTGGATAATGATGACAATGATGATATGATAATATTAATTTATTAAATTGTATGCCACCTGATTTTGGGCAGCTCATAACAATCAAAGAAATTATAATGAAATAAATAAAATATAATAGATGGCAAGTGCCACAGACAGAATGGAATAAAGTGAGGGGAATAAATTATCATCATCAACATTCTTTTTATTTTTATGAATTGCAGTTCAATTATCCCATAAAATAATAAAATATACTTTAAAAAGATGTTGCAAAATGCAAATAAAGTAAACATAGAAAATCCACCAAGTTTACAGCAGCTGAAGATAAGTATGAAACAAAACATCACTAAAACAGCAATAATAATTAAATTTTAAAAAATTAACAAAAAAAATAGCAGAAATAAATTCACTTGACTGAGGCTATCATTAGTCAAACTGAGGTGCTTGTCCCAGTGCCAAATACTACAGTGGTGTCATTTGAAGGTGAATAATCTTGGCAATCTACATCTTTTTTTCCTCTTTTTTTTTTTTTTTTTTTGAACAACCTGTCTGCAATTCTATGCTAATATGCTGCCCCTGAGTTTCATCATTGGTGCTGAAATAAGATTCAAGTGCTAGTCTGGTTTCTGGAGCTGTAGCAGAGGGGATTTTTCTCCGTCACTTCAAGCAACGAATTGTATTGGGCTGATTCTGCCATTGACACCAAATGCCTTCTCCTAATTATGGGAAGGCATTCTACAAAGTGAAATGAAAAGGCACTGCTCCTAATAGAAGCTTCCAAATTTTGCTTGACAACCTCGCCTTAGGACTGAGTGTCCTAAATTGCCTTTCCAGGGATAGAAATATGCAGTTCAATGACTCACCACATGGGGCAGCTCTATACAAATCCAACCACTCCTAACTGAAGCTTCAGCATCACCTTAGAAGTCAAATCTCTCAATCTTTGCACAATAGCTAGAACAATCCTTGCTCAGTGTTTTCAGATCTACACATATAATAAAAAAATTATGCCTGTAAATGTACTCCAGATGCCTAAAGCTAACTTTTAAAAACTTGGCAGAAATTCCCAAGTCTTTCAGAATTGAGCAATTCTTTTCACATATAGTAAATGTGACTCAAATAGAAGCATCCCCAGTTGTGATAGATATGTTACGAAAGTCTAGGACAGAAAAGGAAAAAAAATTACCATCCTAGTAATCCCAGAGGACAATTAAGGTGACTGCAAAGTTCAACATTATTAAGAATGGACAAGTAAGCTATTAGTATCCTCTGTCTTGCACATTAACGGTAACTTTAGACAGGCGTCAAAGCACTTTTGTAGGCATATAATGAAGTATCCTTGCAATCCATGATGAAAGCAGCTAATGTAGCTGAGACTCAGTAATACAGGTAAATGTCTACATTGCCAAGCAACACATTGTTATAAATGGCAAGGACTCCTAACAAATTTAAAACAGCCAACATCTCAGGCAGCCTGAACAGTGTTTTCCTTTCTTCCAGTATATTAACCTTTCTCTCTACAAAAATGCCTCCCCCTCCTTCCTTCCATTACATGGATGGAAGAAGGCAGAAAATTAAGGGTAAAGGGGGCAAAGATTGATCTGGTATATATTGTGAGTCTAACATTCTTTCTGTATTACAAAAGTGGTTGATACCAGTTTCTTATCAGATCAACAGGCTACACTTTGCTGCTCCACTGAGTCCAATCCAACTCTTTTACGGCATCTGTGGACTCTCCCTAACCTGGCTTTAATTAAGTTCTCTTTTAGAGCTAATTCAAATGTTCGTCACTGAGGCAAATAATTTATTGAGTTGAATGTGCAGCTTCCAACTGTGAAATATTGCTTTTGAAAATGCTCCCCCCCCCCAAAAAAATTACCTTCATATCAAAACTTATTATTCCAGAAAAAAAGCTTCTAATTCTAATTATTTCTTTAATAAGCAGGTACATTTAAAGAACAGCATGATTTTTTTTAACATGGACAATTCAAGCTCACAACTCAATACATCCAAGGTAGCTAGTGCAATCTTGGACCTCTTCAGCAAAAAAAACCCCAAAAAACAACATATGCATCCTGCCTTATAATATACGTATCCTATCCATTGATTACTAACAATCAAAAACAAAATGGTCTCCAAATTAATTTCTCTTAGTACAACACAACAAGAGCACACAAAAGTCCACATACTTTATGAATCTTATTCCCAATCTTATCATACACTGAACAAGCTGACTAATGAAATGAACATAAACTATCACAATAGAAAACCTTTAGTTCTTGGGTATCATATATGAACAACTACCATTATGGGAGCAAAGAACGGCAAAATATATTACTCTTAGCTCCGCATTACAAAGCCCAAAAAATTATTTTAAAAAGCTTCCAGTTTCATTGCATCTATTCTTCTCAGGAAATACTCTCACACATGCATGAAAACACCAGACAATATGGATAGTAGAGCAAGTTTTCATCAATGGAATCACAATTGTTGGGTATTATTAAATTTTTATTATAAACTTGTAATGGGGATACCACCACAACAATGGAACCAATGGAACCAATGGAATATAATGCTTACTGTTTATTTTAATCCATACATTATAAGAGAATTTCCCTAACCATAAGGGAATGGTTTATTTCCACATTATGAATAATGGACTAGACCTTACAATAATGATGTTAATGTCTCTCCAGAGAACATTTATATATTTGCAAAGCACACATTTGTGTGAGTCACTTCATTTTGGTCTCAGCACTAATGAGAAACTGTAATTGTTCTTGATAATCATATCTGTAGAAAAATATTGAGGTAATCCAAGTTCTAATTCTCCACTTTACTCATTAGAGCATAGAGAGATTCTGGTGCTAGCTATCTCTATTCATAATAGGCCTAATAGTCAATACTTTAAAAATTGCTCAGGCTCTACATTCTACAACTGAATATTTTGTAGGTCAGATAAATTTCTCCAAAATATATGTGATCTCCCAATCTTTTCATTAATACTTTATTTTTCTCATATTCTTTTATTCCTGTAGATTTTCTTACTCCTTTGAAGCATATTTTCAGGGAAATTGTCCTCTAATCCCTCTATTAGATTTTTGGTAACTTTTGGTTTTTTATCAACTGAAAAATATAAGAAATCTCATTCCATCTTTAATATGACAATGGAAAAACTCATTTCATAAATTACTCTAATAATTGGTTATAATAACCTACCTATGTAATAACAGAACTATGATTATCCCGTGGGCACTCATTATAACACGAGACACTAAACACTGAAATTGTCAAATGGATACGAGCCACCTAGTTTTGAAATTTCTCACCAGCTTTGGGAGAAAACTCTTTAACCTCAAATTGTACTTCAAACACTTTTAGCAAGAAAAGAGGTACATAATATGATTCCTGTGTGAAACTCTTAAAATAATTATAATCATGATTTTATCTTCTTTTTTTTCTTCAATTGATAAACCAACCATTTTTCTGACTTATTTGCAGATTCAAAATTCTTGTTTTGCATAATTCATTTTACTTACTAAAATAGATTTTGCTAAGAAATAAGAGAATTTGTGAATTACATGTGCATGAACTAAAATTCAGATGGCATGGTTTTCTGTGGTACGATAATGTTAATGTAGATTTTAAGAATCATTATATTAGATGTGTCATATTGAAAACATGGAAAAGATATAAACCCTGTACCCAAGTCTGTACCCAAAAATGTTTTTATGAGTCTCAGCACAAGAAGCCTTTTACTGGAAAGAAACATTAGGTAAGGAAAACTCAGGAGTTGTTAAAGCTGAAGCATGAAAAATATAAAATAAAATCAAAAGAGCAATTGGTTGCAGAGGGATTTTGTGTTCAGTAGTTTTCATTTGAACAGTTAAGAGAAAGATTTATGGTAGATAACAGAACATTTGGAATTGAGAAGATGATGACAGAATTTGAAGTTGAACTACTGTATATACAAGTAATTAACGTATTTTTTATTTATTAAATTTATATGCTACCCATCTTCCCATGAAGTGACTCTCGGCTGTTTACAGCATATATTTTTTTCTATTTTCTTTGTTAGTTATTCACTATTTTTTCTTAATTTCCTTGTTTCTTTTGCAATATTTGAATTGCTTTTATTGAATTGGTTAAACATTTCTTCAGTAAGATTATATTTTAAAAAATGAACTGTAAACAGATGTTATATTGGCAGCTGTGTAACTTCTAAAGCATCATTATTATATCTTTAATATGGCATTTATACCTCACATATTCCAATTCAAATATGAAATACTGCACAACCCTACTTCTAATACTGCTATCAAGGAATTTATAGTTCTCTTTCCTTCAATTACTTAACATGCTGCAACCTATTTTACTCCATCGCAGTGGAAAATGTCTGCAGATTTTTTTACATGACCAAGCACATTCTCCATCATGGCACTTATTATTTCAACTCAGTTATTGCAAGATTTAGGGAAACATGCCCAGGAGCAAACACAGAGTAGGCATTATTCCCTGTAGGCCAAAATATTTTTTATTCTTTCCCCATCAATGTACGATGTGTAAAACACATAAAATCAATGCCTTTAAAAGAATATGTGTTAACTGGATTCTTCTAATACTCTCTCCACAATATACTATTTGAATTACAAAGCACTGACAACACATAAAGATAAACCATCTCTGAAAGTGGATAAGGAAAAACTGAATTTCATGATAAATAACACATTGATTTAGAGATTTAGTTAGGTATCAAGGCTACAGAAACAAATAAAAATGTTTTTAAAAACGATAAAACCCTGACCTGATATTCTTTCAGTACCAGTATCTAGGAAAAGTTGGGATAATAAAAATGAGAAAGCATGAACATCTAACCAGATTTAAACAAACATTCATATAGTCTACCCTATTCCTCACAACCATTTGTCTTTCCCACATATTGCCTTTCTTCATAGTATTTTGTGAGGAGATACACCATACTGAAGGTTAATCATTCACAACTCCAGAATAAATATGAGAGGAATGTGAATTAGAACAGAACTGAATTACCACAGACCTAAGCGTAAAAATCCTGAAACAAATGAGATACGGTATGATCTGCAGGACCTAATAAGATATGATGGTACATTTCAGCTCAAAAGTCTTTTAAATATCAGTTCCTGCTAGCCTTGTTTTTTAATATTTGCATACTTTTTGAGCAGTTTTTTTTACTTTTGAAGAAAAACAAATAGGAGATACACATACACATATAGGCACTTGAGTAGCTATTAACAATTAGGAGACCTCTCTGTTGATTAGGAGTATGTGACCTCCATATACCTACCACATATCCCTCTTGTCAGCTATGATTTCCTTCCTTTTTAGTCATCCCTTTGAAGGATGAGGACAGAATGCAAAACAATGGAAGGAAAAGGTTTCTAATCGCTTTGAGAAAAAAATATAATTAGGAAAAAGCTTTCATAAGAATATGGTCCTAAACATCACGTTTGCATACAAATAGTCCTCAATTTATGACTGATCACTTAACAAGCATTTGAAATTACAACTGACTACACAAAAGTTACTTATGCTCTGGAAGCAACAACTGCAGCACCACCCACATGATCACATGATTACATTTTGGTTATTTGGCAACTGGCCCACTTTTACTACAGGTGCAGCATGCCACAGTCACATAATCATAATTGACATTTTTTTGTTGTTTCCTTGCAAAAAATAATGGCAAAAATGCCCATTGGATAAAATTGGTTTATAGTCATAATCATGTGGTTTGTTTAATAATCATAGTGAGTTGATTAATGATCATTGTAAGAAGGTTTCTAAAATCAAGACCAGTCACATGATGTTGACTTAGAACCACAATGACTTACAACTGAAATTCCAGTTCCAACTGTGATTGTAAGTCGAGAACTACCTATATCACTTAATTTCAAATGTAAATATGTACAAATCCAATCACACTGTTAAAATAATGTTAAAATTAAAAACTGAAGCTAAGATATAAAGCATTATTTAGCTATCAGGCCATCTTGAGACATGGAGATCTAAATTGTTGGGGGCAATATTCTTAACTCTGTAAACCACTTAGAGTAGAGTAAAGTGCTCTGAAACGGTATATAAGTCTAAGTGTTATCGCTATTGCTATCTTAGGAATGTGCATGCAATATCAGTGATAATTACATGCGGTTCTAAAAAAACTGTAAGTGACTATTATTGATTTGATTATGAAGGGTAACATTATCAAATTATTAAAAATATTTCCCCTAATTATACAACAGTATTTCAGGACAAACAACAGTATGATTTATTTCTAGATATTTTTTAGAATGTGACCCAGTTTAAATATGTGTAAATAAAGTATGCATACAAATAACACATCCGTTCATCTTGCCTTCCAAAATGTCTAGAGACAAAACTATTCATACAATAGATGTCTAAATAACATGTCTTACCAACTGGTTTGGGCTAAGATGTGTTTATTTTATTCTTAGGGAAGCTAGATCTCTTGTAGTCATTAAATGCCTTCTGGAAACTGATTACAAAGGAGAAATTTAATTTTTCAGAAACTTTTACCTTCTGAGTTATGAAAAAAATCACATAGAAAATATTTCCAGAATCCCTTGAGACTGGAGTGTAAATTTAAGCGACAAGTAGCAGATGCTGGGCTATAGATCTATTCATTAGAAAGTACCATGTATACTATATTCCAGGGATAAAAAGGGAAAAATTGTTCTGCTGTTTTCGAAAAGGCTGAATCTTGCCAAGAAACCACTTTTGCATGGGCCAAAATTTTCATAGTACAGAATATATTGTTTCTGTTCACAAGACCATATGTAATTAAAATCAGTGGTGGGATTCAAAAAGTTCTACTACCGGTTCTGTGGGCATGGCATGGTGGTCGTGGCAGGTGATTTGGTGGGCATGGCTTGGTGGGCATGGCAGGGGAAGGATACTGTAAAATTTCCATTCCCACCCCACTCCAGGGAATGGATACTGCAAAATCCTATTCCCTACCCACCCCACTAACCTGCTTTCCAGCTCTGTTCTCCTGTGCAGGGAAACAAAAGAAGACCCAGCTGATCAGCTGGGACCCGGGAGGCAGAGAATAGATGGGGGCGGGGCCGGTCAGAGGTGGTATTTGCTGGTTCTCCAAACTACTTAAAAATTTTACTATTGGTTCTCCAAAATGGTCAGAACCTGCTGAATACCACCTCTGACTAAAATGTGCTCTGTATGTAGACAAATGAAACTGGTGGAATCCATAAGAATATCTTTTTACTACTACTGTTTCTATTATTACTTCTCCTGTTCCTCCTCTTCCTTCTCCTCTTCCTCCTTCATTTGTTCAGAGTATTCACAACCACAAATATCTGAATGACTAGATTTTTCACTGAAAAAGGAAAAGCACAACATATATGCATACATACATCATACATACATACATACATACATACATACATACATACATACATACATATCAAACATATACATTAGTGTCTAATTCACTGTCTTTAGAAGAGAACTAGATATATGAGAATTAGATTCTAGAATGGAGAAACATTTGCTGAAATAGATTTATATGCTTGGCAAACATGGAAAATGTTAAGGTATCCACTTAATATTATAGTTTCCTAAACTCCCTAGTAACAGAAAAAACTGCTAGTAAGGTCAAGTCAGTTGAAACTGTTTAACCAGAATGAAGATATGCTACAAGACTTATTTTCATCCAATCACTTCTCACCCCCAAACAGCAACTCCTAACTCCTTGCCATTGCTCATTGCTGAAGAAGTCTCACAGAAAAACAAATTAACTATTTTAAACATCACCCCAATTTTGATTTGTGCCAGTGCAAAACTGTGGGACATTCATCTGAATTTTTGGTATGATATTATACTATTGGCAGAAGCTGAATTATTGATATTGTCCCTTTTTGGCAATATGAACAGGATACAGCACATAGCTGAGCACCTGATAACTGCATATCAGCAGATTCTCAGACCTTGAAGTGTTCTTTAAAGCTGCTGTACTAAGGATGCAAGGCAGGCACCTGAACAAGGTTGATTGAAGAAAAAGCTGATATTAAATAATTTCCCTTGCAATGCAGCTAGCAAGCTGGGAACAACAAACCTTATATGCAAGAAAATGGAGGTGGCTGTATCTGAATCTGAACAAAAGGGCTTGCATCTATGGCAATATAATAGCATATATTTCCAAGTATCTCTTGTTCACATACATGGTTCCTCAAACTTAATTGCATGTGACTTGAGATTTGCTCATCTAATATTTTTTCTTTACTTCAATGTAACCAAGGGAAAAATGGAGCGGCTAGTGATCTGGAAAATGTTTAAGGAGGGAACATTAACTCTTTCTGTCATACTGCTTTAATCATCTTACAATGTTTCCAGCAATTACGCCACATTCCTAATTTACACTACCGTAGAAATAGTCACTTCTTCCTACATCTTTACCTGTGTCCTACCAATGTAGCTTCAGAAACTGCTACAGATACCCCTATGGAAAAAAATAACTATCTCACAATTTATTTATCAGGAAGTGTTTGTCTTGCTTTAGTTCCTAAAGCAAGAGTGAGCAATTAATCTTCCCAAGGGGCCATATAAGAAACTGGGACTTTTGTGAAGGGCTGAACCAATAGGGCTGTGAAGATGTGCAGATACAGATGCACAGATGTAAAATGGAAGGGAAAAAACCCCCCAGTCCCTTTCAAAATAAAAGCAATGCAGTTTTATTGTGTGCATAGCACATTGGTGTACACTTATTTCCATTTGATTTCTAATTTCCTATTGACCTCACATAGGCTGGATAAGGACAGCCAAAGTCCCAGATGTCACCGTGGGGCTGTAAAATGCCTAGGCCTTTCCTAAAGACAATGTTCTTCTGTGGAACCTAGGAGCTATGCCTTTTCTATCATAGCATCTGCCCTATAGAACAATATCCTCCCTCAAGCTTAGGTTGACCTGAAAGTGGGGCCTTTCATAAGGCTTTAATAACTTGGTTCTCTCCAGGAATAGAACCAAGATGTTAACAGAACCCAATCTAAGTTTAGTCTGCTTGATTAAGGAGTCTTTAGCTGACTTTGCGAGATGGGTGACCATATAAATCTGCATAATTAATTAATTACCATCTTGCCAAATTATTTATTCTCAACCTCATCATGAGACAACTAACAAGCGCCGCACATTTTGGCCCAATGTAAATGATACTGCATAACAGTGCTGATAATCTATTATGCCACAAAACTTCTTATTGTAAATAGAAAAGGCCCATAAAGTATCTATCCAGATTCCAAGTGTTTAAATTCCTAATAAGATATGTCAAATAAAAAAAATCACAAGAATATTACAGCATGTGATATATTACGGTTCTGAATCAGGCTTCATCATCTGAATTCAACTCATCAGGCTTCTTTATGGAATTCAATAACATTTCAGAAAGGAAAATAAACAAGGAAAGTTTCCAAAAGGAGGCAATATGTAGCGATTGGCCCAGAACTTTCAACCCAGGATTCATGCCTCTCTTTGATGTACTTGCCCTTCACCGCATGAACTGGAATATAGCATGACCGCTATTCTGTTCTCACTGTATTATTTCCACATATTCCCACCAAAGGTTGTCTGAAAGATATGGCAATCTGTAATTACTATATCCCCGTTGACCTTCCCCATACCATTTGACATCAGAGAAGGTGCTAAACTAAATTCAGTAGAGATTAGGAGTAGTTCTATCCTATGTTGACTCTCAGGCTATACTACAGTGACTTTGGAAGTCAGAAACTCCATCAAAGTACAACTTCTTTTGGTTGATCCATAAGATAAACGGGGATTAAGCTGCGTGATATAACGAGTTGTTTTAAAGATGAAAAGTTTCCTTAGTTGAGAAAAAACTGACCCAAATTTTGACTTTTGCTAAGTATTCACTGCATTGTTTCTCTGAAGAATATATCTCTGTGAGGGTCGCACTGTATCTTCTGACAGACTCTGACCTTGAACATGCAATAAAACTGACAATCTTTCCAAATCTTGGCAAAAGTAATACAGAAAATGGAAATATAGAGATATTTACAAGCTTTACTATACATTTCCATGGAAGTACATGAAGAATTTGCCAAACTGAATGATCCCTCAGCCAGAGTGTTTCTAATTCTTGAATAGGCTTCTTCTTCAGTTCTACTTTCTTGACTACCAAACTTTCAGTGTATATATTGTGGACCATGATGGAACTTTTCTAAAAGCTGCTTTGAACAATGGCTCCAAGAAGAAAAGCAAGAAAGGGGAAAAATCCCTGCATTATCCTGTAGCAAATTCTACTAGCAGAACAGTGACCTTTTCTTAGTCTGCGCATCTAAATATAGGATCCAAATTAATTAACATGCTTGCTACTGGACGTGGGACCAAATGAAGCAAGATGCTTTGGTAAGAGTTCCAATGACACCAGTAATAATGCAAAATTAAGTATGCATAGATAAAAGCAAGCAGCTGGCCGGGGCATCTCAGACTAACTTATAAAAAGGGAAAAGGAGTTTGCAACTGGCATAGATAAAGCCCTTAAGAGTTTAAATATGTATGAGCCATGATGCACACAAGCCAAAATGAAAATTCTGAATGGATCCCCCACTAGGTGCCCTCAAATCTAACTGCAAACAGAAAATAAGCTGCAGAGATGATAAATATTGATCTTTTCTAAAGGAAAAAAAATGGCTATAAATAGGTTTTCATATTTAAAACAGCTTTGACAGCAAATCCTTTGAAAAATAACTTGTTTTACTATAAAACCTTAATACAAACAAATCAGCTGAGGACTATATAATTTCTATTAAACAAAAGGCATTAAATATGTTGTGATACAACGAGGAACCATGGTTAAAACAGAAACTGTCTAAAGCTAAGCCAATCCTAAACACGAAGACCTGAACCATATTGAACCATATTGAACCATTTTGTTTATCCAAACAAAATTCTACTGAGTTTGGCTAGTTGCATTGTAACTTATATCATAAATTATATATTGTGTTTATTTTTGTGGACAATTTATCAGATCTAGAAATTAGCACAGCAATAAACGGACCAGAATATTCCATTCTCAGTCATTCATTCCTTTAATTCTTTGCATTTCTTAGATTTCTATTTTACTTTCCTTCAGGAGTACATGAATTCTTCCTCCAATGTTGGGCAATAATAACTGGTTCAAATTATCCAGTCATCCAGGGAGCTTCCATAACTCCGACCACTGCATTTTGAATCCAACTGTAGTTTCCAGGTGGCAGCTCCACGTGGAAAGCATTGCAGTAGTCCACCAATAAACCCCCACCCCACTCCACCCCGGTCAGGAAAGGGCACAAAAGGCAGAGAAACTGAACCTGTGCAAAACCTGTGCTGCCACCTGATCCAAGAATGGGATCAGGTAGAGCCCTATAGTCCCTATAGACCCCTATAGTGAGTAGGGCAGTGCAATCACATTTTGGAGCAGGGGTTGAAATTCCTCTGAATCAAGTAGTCCAAGAACCCAAACCATTTAGATTTGGGTTCCTGTTCCCTAGCAAGCATTCAGATGCTGACAGCCTCAAGGCATTAGGAAAAGACTTTAGCATGGGAAAAACAGCTATTAACCAGACTTCCGGGGGAAGAATGGCAAATTAAAGACATTTCTGTGAAAGTGGAGCCAATAACTGTAGCAAAACAGAAGAACTGGCAAGTGGATGGGTTCTTTGGGAACTCTCCACATAGGGAGAAGAAGCAAGATTAACATGTGTTCCAAATGTCCGCTCCTTGCAAGAAAGCCGCAAGATAATGGTTTTCCGCAGGTTTGAACCCTAGGAAATGAAGGGATTAGACATTGTGTGTGTGTGTGTGTGTGTGTATGTGTGTGTGTGTTTGTGTGTGTGTGTGTGTGTGTGTAAAATATCCTGTATATGACTGTTGTGCATCATCCAGAGTTGTATTTGGTAAAATGAGTGACTATACAAAAGAGAGACAGAGACAGAGAGACAGAGACAGAGACAGGGATGGATGGATGGATGGATGGATGGATGGATGGATGGATGGATAGATTGATTTATAAATCTCACTTTCTAATCACTTTGGAAATTACCTATTAAGAGAGCCAGGTTGGACTAAAGATTAAGTCTACAGCCAGGAGACTCTAGACATGAAAGACATGAAAGCTGGCTGGGTAACTTTGGGCCAGTCACATTTTTTTCAACCCAACTCACCTCACAGGATTGTTTGTTGTGGGGAAAATAGGAGAAGGAAAGATGATTGTGTGTGTTCACTACCTTGAATTAGTAAATAAATAATAGTGGTGGATATAAATAAATAAAATAAGTAAATAAACTTGGGATGTGTGTGTCTATGAAGGGGAAAGTGCTATGGTAAAATATAGCAACACTGCAATTCGCAAGAGGAAGGTTCACATTCAAGGAGGGGGATAAGACAAGAGACCATACAATCTTGAGATGGAACATGGGAAGAGGAAGAGATTTAGGATTATTGCTCATTAGAATCTCTCAGCGTACATCCATCAGGTTAGAGTAGTATATGTTTAATCTGGCAAGATTCTGTCTATATGGTATATGCAAATAAAGTACTGAAAGTAGGCTGGATTGTTTTATGTCATTCTTGGACTAGGCTGAAATAACTATTTTAAAACTAGTAGAGTCCTTTAGAATAAGTTTGAAAAGTTGCCAGGTGACCTGAGCTTCAACTCTGAACAAAAGAACTTAAAGAATTTGAAAGAAACAGCCATAGTCTAAATAAGATTTTGATTTAAGAAAGTTACAAACAGATTAAAGGTCAACTTAAATTTGGAATATTGATTTTGCGTATAAGATTTTGGAATTAACTATGGCTTCTCATGGAAACCAGATTTATATATTTATGTATTTGTCTGTTTTTTAACTAATTTGCTGTCCATATTACTGTCACATGACTCTAAAGATTCTAACGTAGTAGAACAATTAAAAATACAAACCTGTTTTTTATGTCAGTTAACAAAACATCACATCATTGGAAATATTAAATATTAAAGCCAATTTTGAAGAATGGAGGCAAAAATTAATAGCTACAATGTCAATAGTGTCAGTAGTGATTTCTGGTTATATGGATAGATTATGTCTAAAAATCATTAATGAGGAAATGACAGATGGAGTACAAATTTTGTTTGACAAGACAAAGCACTGAAAATGGAACTACAAATGATGAACAAGAGAATGAGTCCTACAAAAGAATGTGCAAAAGAAACTGACTGAATTTTAAAAAATTAAAGGGAAAATGCAAAGGACAAACCAAGAGAATGACTTGGAAAATGTTTTCTTATGAGATCTACAAAAGGCTGAAAGTCTGTGTAAAAAAGAATTGAAAAGAAATCAAATCATACACTAATATTTGAAAGAATTAAAGATTAAGATTGTAAACTACCCAGAGTTGCCTTGATGTAAGACAGATGGCCTAAAAAATTATAAATAAATAAATCTGTAGAAGTGAAATGAAGTAATATAAAGATGATTTATTTGATCAAGATTAAAATAAGACTTTTTAAAGATAAAGTTCTGGCAACTTTTACAGACATCAGGATTGAATAGTTGTTTGTTGGATTTGCTTATAGATAAGGGATAGGATATGGGATGAATAGATATCTTGTAACATTATAAGATCAAAGACTTATTAAACACACACACACACACACACACACACACACATAATAAAAAAATATTTTAAAAAAGAGAACAATAGCTAATAGCTTTGATAGCAGTATGACTGTCCCCGAAAATCATCTGCTGGGAGAACAATGGGTTTCCTTGTGCAGTTGGTTAACCATCATGAGAACAGCCTAATGGACTAGATAGGCCAGGGGGTTGTTCCTGCAGGGCACTGCCTATGTACTTATGATACCATCACATGGCTAGTCAAGAGCCAAGATGAACAACTGAATGTCATCTATATATTGATGATCCCTGACCCTCAACTGATAAATGATCTTTTTCAGCAATTTCATGTAGAAAATTAAGCAAGATGATCAAAGTACCAAAACCTGTGGTGCCCCACAAATTAGAGGTTTTAGATTCAACCTCTCACCAACATTGAATGGAATGAGTTTCAGGAGAAAAGGGAGCCCCACTGTAACACAGCATCTCCTGCCCCAATTCCTTGCAGTTCATCCAAAAGAAATTGTGATTGATGGTATTGAAAGTTGCTGAGAGATTGGGAAATGGCAGAGTAGAGGAAAAGAGAGATAAAGCTGGCAAAGGTATGCAAAAGTTTTAGCATACAATAAATGACATTTCAGATCTGCGAAAAAAAGGAGTATGAGAAAAAGGAACAAGTTGACTCACCTTGGATCAGTAGAGAATATAGGCAGTCCTCAGCTTATGTCCATTCATTCAACAACCATTCTAATTTGCAGTGGGTCTGAGAAAATTGATGTACAACCAATCTCCAAATTCCTGCTATTGTACCATCCCCACAGCCATGATCGTAATCTGTGTGCTCAAGTGCCTGGCTCGTGATTACAAAATCATGAGCCGGGCACTTGATATCATGGAACCACAATCACATGATCCTTGCCAACATCCCACAAGCAAAGTCAATGAGAAGCTGACAAGGAAGATTTCAAGTTGTTCTGGTATGTTGCTCCTGCCCACAGCACACACACCTCTGCCCATACTCATCCTTTGCCAGCCCTCCCAATTTTGCCCTAACTCATCTATGGTCTTCTTCGGTTCACATGTGGCCTGTGCTGGCTCTTTCAGGAAAACACAGTTATCTCTTTCAAGGCTATTGGAACCACCTCCTCCCTCAAGTTACCCAACTATATGTCACCTCCCAAGTGGCCTTCACCAGCCAGGAGGAACAAAGATCTAATAAACAGATGCCTGGGTTAGCCGACCCAAACATCCTGCCCACTTTTACAGGAGTATTAGGATAAAACACTTCCCAGATAACCAAACAAACTCCTGCCTCGCTGCCAGCCTAGGTACAATCCAATTCTGAGGACTTTACTGAGCAGATGTCTCGGATATTTGTCACCAGTGATTACTACTGCTACCAGCACTCAGTAGCCCAAGAAACCAGGTAAAAGGAGTAACTGAAAAGAAATAATACACACACACACACACACACATACACACACATACATACACACACACTCATGTATGACATATAACATCCACTCACTCTTCATTTATTTCTCCTCAAAAACCCCAATTCCCCCAGTCCAGTCCAAAATGGTTCAAGAATAAAATGCAGGCCATCAGATCAGTGATGGGATTCAATTTTTTTTACTACCGGTTCTGTGGGCGTGGCTTGATGGGCATGGCAGGGGAAGGATACTGTAAATCTCTAGTCAGAGGTGGTATTTGCCGGTTCTCCAAACTACTCAAAATTTCCACTACTGGTACTCCAGAACTGGTCAGAACCTGCTGAATTCCACCTCTGCATCAGATTACATTGATGTTTTTCTGTATTTATTTTATCATAACAATCTCTTCAATGTGCTAATTTCTCATGGGCATCTTTTCATCTCATGGAATTTCTGTCTAGGAACTACCAGCTTGGTATACTGGTTAAGGCACAAGGCTAGCAACCAGGAGACTGAATTCTAGTCCTGCCTTAAGGCATGAAGCCAGCTGGGAGATCTTGCCAGTCATTCCTTCTCTTTCAGCCCTAAGAACAAGACAATAATAAACCACTTCTGGAAAAAAACTCACTAAGAAAACTGCAGACAGTTGCCAGGAGTCAACACTGATTTTAAGGCACACTCACGCACACATACACACAAATGACAGTTGCTTCTGGAATTTCTGGATGCCAACAAGTTTATTTTATGCATGTTTCAGGGTGAAAAGATTGCTACAAACTAGCCAACCAAACTCCTCTGGCATCCAACTGCAGCCACAGCTTGTTGCAAGATGCTACCACCAGCCACAGGAATCTTCCACTTCAATGCCCTGCTACAAAACATAAGGCAACTCCCTTATGAGAATGAAGCTTGAAGCTAACTCAGAAAATTGAAATATGAAGCCCAACTGTTAGCTCCAATAATCTACTAAATGCAATGTTCTGAATGTGTGTACATCTCGGATTTTCATTCATTATTCTGAGATACAGAACTATCACAACAATGAAAGCTGGTCATATCCATTTTACCAAGCACTTATCTTTACCTTGAAGTTTCCATAATCAAGGCAGATACCCGAGAGGTTTTGTGCCTACAGATTGTATTGGTTCATTGGCCCAAATCTGGAAACAAGATATTTTCCAGAAGAAACTATGGTAGATTTGATGTCATCAGCTGAAATTCTTTGGTAGCATATTGTTGATGCCTAGCACGTATTCTCTCCTACACAATGAATGATCTGATTGGGCATTTTGAAGATATCAAGCCATTGGATCAAGCTGAAAACATTCATTACTACTTGTTATGTTTCTATTATATCTAATAAAGGAGGATATCTATAGCTCAGGGTTGACATGAGGGGTCCTTGTTTTCTTGCAGATGTTTCATTACCCATACTAGGTAACATCATCAGTGCTAGATCAGTCTGCAAGAAAAGAAGCAACCTCGGAAAGCACCAAGGATCCCTCATTGTACTATATCTAGAGGATTCATTACCCTAAGCTCCCTGGATCTTGGAACAGCTATACCACCAGGCTAAAAATTGTAGATACTACCGGTAGGTGGTATAGTGGGACAGTTAACCTGTTTTAAAGACCGCAGCTACCCTACAGTTCAGTTTCCTTATGTCTTGTGCCACTGTATTTTAATTTTCCTATAGGAATACTTTTTACACATGTTTTTTTTTTACTTTTTCTCATCATCACAATGGGTGGGGGCAATGGATTATGAGAATTTAATGCCTCCCAAAAACTGGAGAATGCTGTATCATACTCCAAAATGTGCAGACTAAATTGTAAGATCCAAAAGCACCATATAGGCTGCAGTGCAATCTTATCTGAGTGCTCAGTCAGTCGATCTCAAGAGCCAATGTAATAAAAGGCAGGAGAGATAGAAAAGCCAACTGGAATTACAGAAGCTGACACGCCTGCTCAAAAGTCTAGAGTTGTAGTCCAAAAAAGAACAATGTTTCCTGACTATGAGAACCACATTTTTATTTGCAGGCTTCTACACAGCAAAACCTACTGCTAAAGAGACTCTACATTCTTCAGGATTCTTTAAAAAAAAAAAAACAGTACCGGGAAATACTACAACAAAAATAACAAGCCAATCTTCAAGATATATGTACATCTCTGAATGGAATCAATATGAATTGCTCTGTGTGGGGGGAGGGGAGGGAGGGAGGGAGAGAGAGGGGGAGGACTTTTTAACTACCTGTTATGTGTTTGCAAAACTGTCTTTAGATTCCAGTTGAACTATAAGCAAGAAAAAAGTACCTTGTGACACAAAAGTTGACTCTGCGGTTATTTCAAAGTTATTGTTTGTTGAGCTTTTAAAAAAAACTTGCAAACATAATGAGTAAATATTAGTCTCTTGACAAGGATTTCAATGACAACCTATTCCAAGAAATGCAGTAGTGAACTGGAGTTTTTGTGTTTGAGAAAAAGAATGAAATAACACATAATTGTGGTTATGAAAAAAGTTTACCTATACTTTCTGTCAGCTATTTTATACTACATGTTACCCAATCTGAATTATGTAAAAGAACCAGGAACAAGTACAGCAACAGCACGATGAGAAACCTCATTATATAGCATTAAAAAAAAAACCTCAAACATTAGTCACACCAGATTGTTCCATCTAAAACAGCTTTAGTAAAGTCTTGCCATTATAATTACTAGAGACATAAGACAAACAGGAAACATCAACTGTGGAAGCTTTTTTGCTGTAAGAACTGGAGGTGCTGCAGCACTGTGGTGAGAAGAAAACGTGATATTCAATTCCAAGATAGATCGGGTAAAGACAGATTTAACTTACAGCGAGCATTTGCATCATGACCGATATAAAAAGCAATCTGATGCTTGAATCTAATACCCAATGAATAATTACTCAGGAGACTTAGGGGTTTTCAAGGAATCGGCTAAAAGCACCTGCAGAAATGAGTTGGTAAAAGCAGGTTGTGCAGGGCCTTCTTTCTAGCCTGAAAACTGGACTTCAAGATAGCCTTTCACTGCATTTCCTTTCCCTCTCTTATTGCATTCTGCTTCGTTGTAAAAATTTCTATACAGTATTGAACAAGGGTGAATGTTGGGATGGTGTGCTGGATTTATTAACCAGATTACTCTCCATCTCACTGCAAAAGTCACCTTGGAGAGAGACAGCAGTCACATGAATTGGCTCCAAGACAGCAAAGATAGGATTTGTGTAACGTAAAACTCACTGCTGAAAGTTGGTGCAAAGTCCTGCCTGCCTGCCTTGCATGCTGAGCTCAACAAATGGATCATTTCAGTATGAACATGGTGCATGATTACAGGATATACTTTAGAACAGGGGCGTCAAACTCAAGGCCCGGGGGATGGATCAAGCCCATGGGGTGCTTAGATCTGGCCCACAGGCCCCCCTGAAAATAGCAAAGGACCAGTCCACAGTGCCTCTGCCAGTGAAACGGAGCTTGGGACGCACATGACCCCTGAGCTCCATTTTCACTGGCAGAGAGGTTGCAGGAGGCCGTCTCAGCTGAAAACAGAGCTCACGAGGGCCATGCATGGTCCCCCAAGCTCTGTTTTCACTGGCAGAAGGTTGTAGGAGGCTGTCTCAGCCAAAAACAGAGCTCACGAGAACCACGTGTGGTCCCCAAAGTTCCGTTTTCACTGGCAGAGGGTTGCAGGAGGCCGTCTCAGCCGAAAACAGAGCTCACGAGGGCCATGCATGGTCCCCCAAGCTCCGTTTTCACTGGCAGAAGGTTGTAGGAGGCTGTCTCAGCCAAAAACAGAGCTCACGAGAACCACGTGTGGTCCCCAAAGTTCCGTTTTCACTGGCAGAGGGTTGCAGGAGGCCGTCTCAGCCAAAAATGGAGCTCGCAAAGGCCACTCGTGGTCCCCCAAGCTCAATTTTCATTGGCAGATGGTTGTAGGAGGCTGTTGCAGCTGAAAACCAAGCTCAGGAGCCCATTTCCACTGACAGAGCACACAGGCCAACACAGGTGTCCCCAACATAAATGATGTCATGCTGGCCACACCCACTCTGGTCACATCTACTCCAGCCCCACAAGGTCAAACACAACCATGATGTGGCCCTCAAAGAAATTGAGTTTGACACCCTTGCTTTAGAAGGAACAGTAGTAAGGACAAATTATTCATCTTAGCTGGCAAAATCAAGTCTTACTACATAACCTACATGATTTCTATCCAGCTTTAGGCATATTTTCCTCTGCTTCCAGAAGAACAATTATTACATTGGCATAAAGACATACTAAGGAACATTCCCTTTTAAAAAAACACTGGATCAAAAGTCATCATTCTGTTCTCACAATAGCTCATCACATCAGAAAAAAATGCAAGTACTCCTCGACTTATGACCGTAATTGAGCCCAAAATTTCTGTTGCTAAGTGAGATATTTGTTAAGTGAATTTTGCCCATTTTACAACCTTTCTTGCCAGAGCTGTTAAGTGAATCACTGCAGTTGTTAAGTTAGTCACACGGTTGTTAAGTGAATCTGGCTTCCCCATTGACTACTTATCAGAAGGTCGCTAATGGGGATCACATGACCCTGGGACACTGCAACTGTCATAAATGTGAGTGTCAAGCATCTAAATGTAAATCATGTGACCATGGGGATGCTACAACAGTTGTAAGTGTGAAAAATAATCATAAATAACTTTTTTCAGTGCCGTTGTAACTTTGAGAGGTCAGTAAATGGACTGTTGTAAGTCAAGGACTTTAATTAGGTAATGGATCTGAAATACAGACCAACGGCCCTAAGCAGTTCAAAGCCTTGATAGTATTAGAGGAGTATCAAACTCAAGGCCTGAGGGCCGGACCCGTGGGGTGCTTAGATCTGGCCTGCGGGGCTGCCTTGGAAACAGCAAAGGACCATCCCACGGTGCCTCTGCCAGTGAAAATGGAGCTTGAGAGGGCCTCAGGCGGCCCTCCCGAGCTCCGTTTTCGCTGGCAGAGCGCTCAAGCCACACAGGTGCCCTGACACGAGTGATGTCAAGCTAACCATACCCACTCCAGCCATGCCCATGCCGGCCATGCCCCTCCAAACTCAAACACAACCCTGATGCAGCCCTCAATGAAATTGAGTTTGACACCCTGTATTAGAGGATTTAATATGTGCTTTACAAAATATTAAGTCTATAATAGTTATTTATAAAAAGTTCCATTAATACACTCTATTAGACATTTACAGCATAAACAGAGTGATATAATAATAAACTGGTATTCATAATACATTAAAATTAATGGAAAACTGTATGTTTTGGTTGGAAACTATATGTCACAATTCTATTGATGAAAATTTATGTTTAATTCAACAAATGATACCTGTGTGCCTTTTTGAATGAAATTAGAGAGTTAAACTAATTAGTGATGCTATGATATTCAAAAGGCAACATTGGTTTAAATGGTTTGGCCTGGAATTACAATGGCTCCCTTTTGGACAAACTTTTTACTTATTGCATTCTGGAAAAAGTCATTTGCTTCATACATACTCATGTTCTTTTGATATTAACAGTAAGGGGCTGAAATAGATACAGGTAGCCTAATGGTTTAATGACCATTTTTTTAGTGACTCTTCAAAGTTGCAACAATGCTAAAAAAAAATGACTTACAAAGCAGTCCTCAGGCTTATGACAATCAGTGTTCCCAAAGTCACATGATCATGATTTGAGTGCTCAGCAACTGTTGGACATTTACATCTGTTGTACTGTCCTGCAGTCACAAGATTGTCATTTGCGACCTTTTCAGCTACTTATGTCAAGCAAATCCAGCCAGGATGAGGTTGCAAGTGGTGGTCACATGTTGTCTTGCTTAAAGCTATAACTATAACTAGGACTGTCAGAAATGCCATCCCTAAACAGGGCAGTGATATTTTCCTTAATAACCATTTTGTCTTGCAACAGTGCCAGTTAGGGTCATTTGGCAAAAACAATCTACATTGCATACTTTCATGATTAAAAAAACAACCAATTCCTGATACTATAAGGTTGGAAGGACATTCATTCTATATCATTCTATTGGCAATGGTCTGAAGAACTTATCTCTCTTTCTATATTTGAATATGCATTATATCGTGGGAGTCTCAATTGGAGGACTATTCAGAAATCTGGATTGTACATATTAATTTATATGTTTGACTGCTCATTTTGTTTTGTTTTTTTTAGTTAAGTACACTGACTTAAAAGTGACTGGTTTAATTGTATAATACAACACAAATAATTCGTTCTAAACACTGCTCCATTTAAGGGTTTGAATACATCTAATCTTTTAGGTTAACTATACTGTACTTTGTAAAAAAAAATAACCAGCCATTTCAGTCACATTGTTTGTCAAGGAAGTGTATCTGGCAATGGAAAAACTCTCAATGACATTCTGAGTTCACATACAGACAGACTCTGATTCCCTGAAGCACAAATCTGAAACGACCGACCAAGGTATAAACTTTTGTGTGAATATTCTGATTATTTCCTTGGAATAGAGAAAGAATTGTTCTAGGTTTATTATTTGAAGAAGAAATCCAGAATTCCATTTTGCAGGAGTAAATTTTCTGCAAACACTGTATTTAATACATACTTCCCTGCTTCCCTTCCTATTATGTACATCTATGCCTTTAGTGCTGAAGTACAGTGCCAATTATGCTGAAACTTTTTGATTCTAGGACAGATTATATAAAATTTTTAAGAGAAATATATTTTTAAAAAGTATTTAACATCCACAAAAATCCCTGCAAAGTTACCATGTGATAATGACATGGCAACCATGAAAATATTTTATTTAAGGATAGTTACTTCAAAATGAAAATCCTGCCTTTCCACCATAAGATCTTAGCTAATAGTTTGATAAAAGCATTGTAAAACATCTGAACAAGTAAAATCACAGTATAGATTACACGAAACATAACAGTAGATGCCAAGCAATTTATAGAAAGCATTTCAGAACTAAAGCACTATAGCCAAATATTTCCTCCCCCACCACACTTCTCTGAACAGCCAATCTAAATTTATTATAAAAGGTATCTAGATATTTGTAAAAAGAAAGCCAATTCCTCAGGTTATCCAATTCCTAAGCATCACCACTTTAAATTTCACTCAGAAATAAATCAGATGCCAGGAACGTATTTTCAAATCTAGCAAGAAACATTTTCTTGGCTCAGTCCCACTTACCTAGCAACCAAGAGATGTATTTTTTTCCAAATATCTACCCACTATATCAGGATCATTCTGGATATTGTTATTAAATGGAGGAACAGATGGGAACAAAAGAGAACAAATCAGAAAATAAGCTTCAGTTTTGGCCTGGGAAGGATATTCAGTCTTTTTTGGCAAGGCAATATACTTATTAGACCAAAGACTATTGAAAACAGATAAATTTATCAATTGCAAGGACAAAACATTTGGCTCAGTATTTTCCTTGTTTATGGTCAGTGTCACCAAACCCACTTCAGCCAACAATATTTTTAAGAGGAATTATTTCCTTGCATGGTAAAGCAGGAAAAAAGAATACTATACCCAAGCACTCACTGTTGTATATGAGATACTGTATAAATCGTTGGACAATTTTCTTGGGGGGGAGGGAGACTCAAAGGGAATGAGAAGAGATATTTCATATTACAAAATTAGAATGTTGCAGCAAACTTTCTGCTTACATGAAGGTGCTCAACTACCCAAGCGATTTACTTAGATTATGCAAAAGTAGATTACAGACAAAGAGAGGGGGGGGGGGCTGTCCCTATCAAGCCCAAGGTTTTTCATCAGTAATTTTTTAACAAGATCCTCATTGAGTGCTCTGTGATTATCAGGATTAAGAACTGATATTGTATCTAACCTGTTATATAAAAACATTAAAAATCAGCAGTGATCTTGCTTATCCTCAACAGAGCATTTTCCCTGTTTAGCTCACTAACATATACATTCCAAGATACATGTTGCATCTCATAAAGGAGGAAATCTATTACAAAAAACAGACATGTATAAAGTCACAGAATAAAACCAAATGGGCAAAGTTGTAGGCTTTATCTGTTAATCTGAAAGGCTTCCAAAGCACCTTCAAAATTCAGGGGAAGTATATTTGATAAAATCTGTTTGGGAGTATAGAGGAACACTGCAATATCAGTGTTCTTTCTAGGCTAAAAGACCTATCCTTTAAACCTCAAGGACAAAACATACTTAATTTTAGCTAAGGAAAAAAAAGTGTTTCAAAGAAATAAAAGCACACAGAAAAGGAAAAAAAAACATAAAAATCAAGTCCTTTGTACAGACAATCAGTAGATATGCAACAAAACTATTGGGAGTCTTTTACATCCATGTATGAAAACAGTCTCTATTAGGTCTCTATCTCATTAAGTATTTAAAACTTGTAATTGATAATTATTGTAATAGAATGCCTCAAAATATATAAATATTCTGGATTAATGGGAATTGAGGAGGGGTGTTGGGGTTTTTTTTTTCCTATCATGATGGGATCAGGTTATTTGACAGAGTGACTCGTGAATTAGTACAGTGAATTAAGATGTGAAAACTGAAAATCTCTAATTTAGAGCATCAGTATTTATAACTCCAAAGATTACAACTGAGTAGGTGACTTTTGGGAAGACCTAGCCATCCTTCACAGCCAATCCAGAAACTAAAGCTGGAGTACCTCAAGTTTTTAAATATAACCACTAAAGAAACCCATGCATGTATTTGTTTACACTGTTTATGATTTTTTATGCTGCTTCAGTCACTCTAACCATAAGTAGCTCAAAATACAAGAAACAAAAAATACAGTAAATACTATAAAAGAAAATATAATTCTAATAATACAGAAATAAAGTAATCATAAATCAAATCCCATAAACATAAGATTTCTAAAACAGGACACCATAAATAGCAATGTTCAGGAGTTATCAGCAGTTACCTTTATTAACAACAAAGATTGGCTGAGCCCTTACATTCTTTTAAGTCATAATATGATTATGACTTTGGATTAATATTATATGTGAACACAGCTGCTGAGTAAATCACTTATATATTATCCAGCTACAGCTCAAGAATTAAAACTAAAGGTATAGAGAGTATAAAACTATAATATCACTCTGGTAACAGGTCCTGATAATGCACTACTGCTTTTGTGTAGTAAATGTATCTATTCTAATATGAACTTTACTTTTATGGGTGGCAACACAAAATATATAGAGCTTGTAGTGCAAAAATAGTTAAACCATTGATTTTGAGGAAATACCAAAAGCTTGCCTTTGTAAGTTACAGAGCTTCCATTGTTTGAGAGCTGTTTTCTGTAAATAGACAAGATTCAGAAACCTAAACCATAAATACAACACGTTAAAATTCTTGAATCTTGTCATGAGTTAATCTTAAGAACACTTGAAAACTTATGCAGAGTTTGTTACATACTATTTCCCAAACCTGAGATGCAGTGGACCAAGGATTTACACACACATATTGTTATATTCTGGGCATGGGTGCAAGGAACGGAGACGAGTCAGAGAACTAGTGAACTTCAACTCTTTATTAAGGATTAAGAACAGAGCGTAAAAACCCTGGGGCAGCAGTAGCCCTTTTATAGGGCTGGCTGCTGACCCGTTAACCAATGACTTGTGTCCAAATGCTTAACTTTTGCCCAATGAGAGATGTTAAACTAATAGCCAATCAGGTTGCTCCGTAAGGACCAATCCCTGTTCGCTATCCATGGGCCAATCAAAGGTGCAGGATTACAACCTGCTTATCATGAGGTTGATAGTTTTATTAAATAGTTTTTATTAGTTCATAACACCCCTCCCCCCTAGGTTCCGTTTGAGGGGTGCGGTAACATACTCGCGTAGATATGCAGGTCGTTTCACCTGCCTGTTTGATTTTCGCAGTTCCACCGGTTTTTGTCTGCAGTCCAATTCCGGTGGAACACTTTCAAGGTTTTCTGGTACGGCTAGTTCCGTTTCTGCGCGGGAGGACTCGGCGTGGCTCTCGTTGTTGTTATCCCAGTCTCCTAGGCTTACTTCCGGGTCCCGTGGGCTTGCCTCCCTCATGCTATTTCTGGCCGGAGATACCACCCCGCTCCCTGATTCTTCTTCAGGTTGCGCGTTTCTTCAGTTAGGTTGCTGGGTCCCCGTGATTACATCGTCATCTATTCCGTTTTCGGCCTCCTCGATATCCCCTCCCCCCTTAGTTTGTGAATTAGGGAAGTCACAGGAGGTGTGTGCCAATCTGGATCGAAGTTGACCTATTTGGCGTTTCCATGCTCTCCCATCATTAGTCTGTAGGCGGTAGGATCTGGGGCCAGTGGGTTGGGTAATAGTTGCAGGGACCCATAATGGGTCGCCAGAAAAGTTTTTAGCAAACACCAAGTCGCCTACCTTGAATTCGTGGCATTACCTGCTAGATCCGAAGGGTTTTTCTGGTGAATAAGAAGGATGGAGGCGGTCGAGGTGAGAGCGAAGTCTCCGCCCCATTAGCAGTTCGGCAGGCGTCTTATTTGTGATGCTGTGTGGGGTGATGTGTTGGAGCAGGAGTATTCGGTTGAGTTTGTCGTTGATGTCCCCATAGTCCATTTTATGTAGGGTTTTTTTGACGAATTGTACCATTCGCTCCGCCCTTCCGTTAGCCAAAGGCTGCGCTGGCGAGGTGAGCGCGTGGCGGATGCCCCGGTCTGCTAGGTACTGTTCAAAAACTAGGGCCGTGAACTGGGGCCCGTTATCAGAAACTAAAACATCTGGTAACCCATGCGTTGTGAATAATTTATTCAGTTTATTAATGACTGACTCTGTTGTGGTTGTCTTCATCTTCTGGATTTCTAGCCAGTTGGAATAGGCGTCAACTGTTAATAAAAACGTGTGTCCTTTGGTGGCTCCCGCAAAATCAATGTGGATACGGGACCACGGACCCCGAGGGGTTTCCCACTCGGTTGGCGTCGCTTTAGGTGGGGCGTTGCTAACGTCTTGGCACTTCTGGCACGTGGTTACCCAGGCTGCAATCTGCTTATCGATGCCCGGCCACCACGCGTAGCTTCGTGCGAGCGCCTTCATGCGCACGATGCCCAGATGTCCCTCGTGTAATACTTTTAAAACAGTCTGTTGTAGCCTCTCTGCGACGACTACTCTATCCCCCCAGAGAACGCAACCTCTCTGGGAGAAAAGCTCTGTCTGCCGATTCTTGAATGGTGCGAAATCGTCGTGGAGTTGGTCGGCTGGCCATCCTCGTTCGACCCAGCTGAGGACTCGCGCCAGGACAGGATCCCGTTTTGTCTCAATCGCGATGTCTCTCGCTGTTAGTGGTGGCGAGTGCAGCATCTCGATTTGGAGCATTGTGAGGGTTGGAGCTGTGTCGTTGACGGTTTCCGGAAGTGGGGAACGGCTTAACGCATCAGCGTGGGGAATGGCTTTCCCCGGGCGATGTTGCAACAAATAATTGTAGGCAGCTAGGAACTCAGACCAACGAGTCATTCTTGGCGATAATATATAGGGGGTTGGCTTGTCTCCCGCTATAATACCAAGCAATGGTTTGTGATCTGTGACTATCGTAAATGCTCGTCCATACACGTATTCGTGAAAGCGCTTCACAGCAGACACAACAGCAAGGGCCTCTTTATCGAGTTGGCTATAGTTCCTTTTGGCCTTTGATAATGTTCGTGAGAAGAACGCAACAGGTGCTTCATTTCCGTTTGGTAGTACATGGCTTAAGATTGCTCCCACTCCAAACGGTGAAGCATCGCAAGTAATAGTTAAGGGTAAAGTCTCGTTGTACTGCATCAAAACAGCATCAGAGGTTAGTAAGTCTTTCACTTGTTGGAAGGCGCGTTCCTCTCGATGTCCCCAGACCCAGGTTGTTCTTTTATCAAGAAGTCTGTGTAAGGGCTCCGCTACAGTCGCCTTCTGGGGCAAGAAAATGTTGTAGAAGTTAATGAGACCCAGAAAGGCTTGGAGGTCTGTTCTATTTTTAGGCGTTGGGGCGTTTTTAATCGCTTTGAGCTTGTTATCAGTGGGATGGATTCCTTGACTATCGAGAAGGTATCCCAGGAACTCCACCCTCTCAGTACACAGTTGACATTTATTTTTTTTAACTTTCAGGCCGGCGTCTTTAAATTTCCTTAGAACCATTCTGAGACGCTTTTCTAAGATGTCTCTATTAGGGGCGGCGATTAAAACATCATCAAAATATGGCACGACCCCTTTTATGCCTTGTAAGAGTATCTCCATTAAACTTTGAAAAATTCCCGGAGCTACGCTCACTCCGAATTGGAGTCTATTGCACTTAAAAGCGCCTCTATGCGTAACGATAGTTTGTGCTTCCTCAGTTTCCGCATCTACGGGCAACTGTTGGTACGCTTGTGCTAAATCCAATTTAGCGAATATCTTCCCACCACCCAGGGAGTGGAGAAGGTGTTGAACCACCGGCACCGGGTAAGCACTTTGGTTCAAAGTGGCCCAATAATCCCCACAAATTCTTAACGATCCATCTGGTTTAATGGGTGTTACAATTGGGGTTTCCCAACGGGCATGGTCGGTTGGTTCTAAAACTCCCTGGGCTATTAATTTATCGAGTTGCTCGTCGATCTTTGGTTTTAGTGCAAAAGGCACCCGACGAGGCTTAAGGCGGATGGGAGCTACTTCAGGGTTGAGGTTAAACGATATTGGGGTCCCCTTGTACTTGCCTAGCTCGTCTGAAAAAACGTCCTGGAATTCTTGGACGAGAGACTCCTCCCAGTCGTTGCTCTCAGCTCGGTGGACGCCAGCTACCTCGATCCCGAGCGGGGCGAACCATTGTAGGCCTAATAAGCTAGGCCGGTCACGGTCGACGACGGTCAGTGGTAGTGATACGATATGATTCTTGAAGGAGACTTGGACTTGGCTGGAACCGACGACCGGGATTCTGTTGCTCTGGTAATCCTTGAGTATGATCCTTTGGGGGCTGAGGTCCTGACGACGGATGGCCGGGATTAGTTGTTTGAAGGTCTTCCAGGAAACCATCGAGAGAGACGACCCCGAGTCGACTTCCATCACCCAGGGTTGGTTCTCGATAGCGACCTTCACTTGGATCTTTCTTGCATCTAAGGATGTAGCATGGCCGATGGTAATGGTTTGGTGTGCCTCTTCTCGTCTCGTTGAAGTGGCAGGTGTTTTATTTCTGTAGGAGTGGTTGTTCCATTGGTGGTTCTGGTGGTTTCGATTCGCAGGAGCGAATCCCGAAGACTGGCTGCAGTTATTCTCCCTGCGCTTTGGACTGGACCCTCGCTTGCTTCTGCAGACCATTGCAATGTGGCCTCTTTTTCCACAGGAACGGCAGAGTGCGTCGAGGAATTTGCAATCGGATCGTGAGTGGTTTGCCCCACAACCCGCGCATTGTTGCGGGAATCATTGGTTTTGTTGGTCACGTTCGGACCGGAGTCGGTTGACCTCTTCCTCATCACTTTCTGATGGGGATTCCAGGTCTTCATGGTGCGCCGTTGTTGAGTGCCTCTCGGGGCGAGGCGAGGTGTCATTCGCGAGTTGACGGAGCGGTGCGTTGGTGTGGCGCATTCGAGCGGCCGACTTCCTGGTTGCTTCTGCTGCGGTAGCGTCTGCGATGGCATCGGCAAGATCGATGTCCCCTTTGGCCATGATCTTGCTCTGCACCGTCGTGTCATCTAATCCCAGAACTATGCGGTCTCGCAAAGCTTCTTCGAGGTTGGAGAACCCACAGAGGCCTCCCAAGTTCTGGAGGTCAGCGATGTAGTCTGCAAGACTTTCGCTTTTCCGTTGGTCCCTCTGGTAAAATTCGTGCCTTCGGACAAGTGTGGGCACTACGGGTGCATAGTGGGCCCGTAGGAGGGGAGCGAGGGCGTCCCAGTCCATTGATTTCACCTCAGCCGGTTTTGCAAGTGATTTCGCCATCTTAAATACGGCCGGCCCGCAATGGGTCAGGAATATTGCTTGTTTCTTGCCGGTTGTCGCGTCCTTTAAGTTATTGGTCTCTAGAAACATCTGGAACCGATCCATATACGAGTCCCAGTCTTCGTTTGCTGGGTCAAATGGAGCGGGTGGTATAGCACCGCTGGCCATATTGCCGTCGTTGGTGCGCGTTTTAGCCACGTGCTCTGTTTGGCGCTCTTTAGTGTTCAGTCAGCTCTATCGTCTCCGTATCCCATCCTCATCGCCAATGTTATATTCTGGGCATGGGTGCAAGGAACGGAGACGAGTCAGAGAACTAGTGAACTTCAACTCTTTATTAAGGATTAAGAACAGAGCGTAAAAACCCTGGGGCAGCAGTAGCCCTTTTATAGGGCTGGCTGCTGACCCGTTAACCAATGACTTGTGTCCAAATGCTTAACTTTTGCCCAATGAGAGATGTTAAACTAATAGCCAATCAGGTTGCTCCGTAAGGACCAATCCCTGTTCGCTATCCATGGGCCAATCAAAGGTGCAGGATTACAAGCCTGCTTATCATGAGGTTGATAGTTTTATTAAATAGTTTTTATTAGTTCATAACACATATGTATATATTATAAATATTATTCATTACTATGGGTCCTAATAAAATCCCTTAAAAAAACATTTTTATGTACTATAGGAAAGGTCAAATAAAAACAAAGCTTCCCTCTTGTACTTCTAAGTAATACTTTTAGTACAGCAATGAATATTACCGGTAATTGACTCCTTGAGGCAATACAGAAGAAATTATCAAGTCAGAAAATCCCCTCCATCATTCCATGCCTTCACATGCAACATAGAAAACAAGGAAGAAATTTACATAATATGACAGAGATGGGAACTACATTCTGAACTTACCACATAGTGTTATGCAAATATCTATTCTGGATGCACTCCTATACTTCTATTCTTTTACCAGATTACTACAGATCTTGATGGCTCCCAATTTTTGCTTCTTTCCCATTCCTTTGAATCTCCAGGCATCTATACTGCTATTCATTCTTCTCCTTTTCTCTGCTACTACATTCCTATTGAGCTCATTATTTAGTGTTCACTAAGTGGATACATTTACCTTAGCTACAAAAAAAGAGAAGGTAAACATTAGCTTGGTTTAAATACAATTTATTGCTAATCCAGAGTGCTGAACTAGATAAAGGAGAAAAGAAAGAAAAGGGATTTAAAGAAAAGGAGTGGAAAGAGAAGAAAAAAGTACATTATTAAATATTGCAAATTCTACAGCAAAATGAGCAGCACAAGGGATACAGTATATCATATTAATTTAGGTGCAAGGCAAAATTAATTGGAAACTGGGGGTTTTCTGTGCTGTAATGAGAACTAGACAATAATGAGAAAATAAGTAAAAATACCTAGAATTGTTGTGGCCTAGGATCTGAAGACTTCATACAGGTGAGACCCCTATTTCAAAATGACTTATACAGAATACATATTGACAGGATTCTGAATGTATTTATTTCAAATATGTAGATTCAATAATCATGTTGTTCTTTGCTTCACTAACATTGTTGTAGTATCTCATAAGATGACATTACTCCTTGATGGGGGAGATTAGGTTCTTCCGCACCTTCAACTGCTCCACAACTGAATTTCTAATTAGAGAAATAAAGAATCTTTCACTATAGACACAATCATCATAAAACACTCCCTTCCAAAGTTTACCCAGAAATAAAGAACATGACAAAGTTTCTATAGTTACTTTGATGCATATCTGGTTGATATTTGTTGGAGGTGGCACTTTTTATATTGAACAAACAAACAACCTCAGCTCTCCTGCATTTGGTGATTGTAGAACTTTATTATACTCAACATATTTCTTAGGAGATTTTGCCAGCACGTAAGGCTGTTGAACCCAAGGATACAGATATACATATTAAATATTACAGTGAATTTCACAATTACCAGGAACTTGGCTGTTTCTTTTCATTCAGGGAAATCACCAAATGCATGTACGAACTAGCGCTGCTGAACAATTATGGCAATATGGAGGGAAGGTATCAAAAATAATGTACTATACTTTAAGACAGCAACTTAGAAGCAAAGGGTAAATTAAGCTACCAATTTACAAAAGTAAAAGACTGATAAGGATAATGGTAGAAATTCAATAGAGCCACATGTAGTAATGAGTCAGATCTGAACCCCTTAAGCAAAGTTCTCATCATACAAAATTTGGAACCCCATTTAAAAGCCATAATTTAAATATTACAGACCATCTAAAACAATTTTTAGAGTTCATCATTAAATGAATAGGAATACACAAGCAACCTTTTGAAACTGATAGAGGCACCCAAGTGAGTTTTTGAGGGATATTTGACTTTAAACAACAGCAGCCATGTAATACGGATATATTCAGAGCTTCCGGTAGAAAGTAATCTGTCATGATGTACTTCCTGTAGAAAGTAATCTGCCAAATCTCATGTAAGAGATTTTCAACAAAAAAAGGCATACAGTTGTGGTATATGTATTCAGAACTGTCCTATGCATGTTTACTTGGCCCTCAGTTCCACTGAGTTCATTGCAGTTTAATATCAAAGAATCATGTATGAAACTGCCTTTTAGATTAAATGACCCAAAGTTCAGTAATTCTATAATGTAATTTTCATTTGATGCAATATTTAAATATACTTAACCTGGATAAGTAATCATTTTAATACCTTTCAATCATAATATTTAATAATTTGGAAAGAGGCAGGAATTATAATCTGCATTAGTAATTATATGCATAAACTTTTGAGTAGTACTTATTCTGAGTGATTAAATATGGAGACTTTAAAACAGAGAATATTGTGTCTGCAGTAAACTGAACTGGAATTTAAGGTACTAAAATGTATTTATAAAAATCAGGTTCCTTACTCACATTAAAAGTCAAATTATAGGCCTATGAGTGATTTTTCATTTTACTCATCTCACTGGCCATTAGAGACCAAGCTCTTAAGGATAAAGAGATGTAACTACTAGACTAAGCAAAAGACTACCAGTTCAAAAGCATGCAAATGCATGTAGATATGTAGGTACCACACTTTGGTGGGAAAGTAACAGAGCTCTGTGACATCATGCTGGCCACATGAGTGCATTAATGTCTTTGGATAGTACTGACTCAATGGCCTTGAAACAAAGATGAGCAACGACTAGCAGAGTAAATCCGCAGGGACTCCTTACCTTCCTAACCATAACTTTAAAGTAGGTTAACTGATGCATTCTATGTTTTGGAGCACAATTACCATGAACTTTGTCTAGAGTCCTTTAGAAGTGGGATGAGCTATAAATATTTTCAGATAAAACAATGAAACAAAGATGTAAGTAAACCCAAAGAAACAAAGAGTAAATAAACCCAAAGATGCATAACATGGTCTATGTCTATGCATTATAGGAGATATAGTTCAAATATTTAAAGGGCCCAATTTGTTTCTCACCAATATATAAAGTATAAGAAAAAAATGGAAAATATAAATCTTTAAAATATACCAAGGTGGTATATCAACAAAAACTGAATAATGACTCCCAGATTTGCCAACTACAGTAGTATGTACAGTAACACTAGACTGGCAAAATTTTGTATGAGTTGTACTAGTCAACAACCAAACACACGTCTGATTCCTGCCAATAATTTTAAATACAAAATTCATAGGTGGAGTTACTAGTTTAAAAGTTACATACTGGGGATGTACTGTTCATTCTATATGGATTGCTGAGGCAACCCCTCCCCGCCAATTCTTTTCTCAGTGTGTTTGTACTTTGTGGCACATGCTATCAGGTTAATTGGAAATACGATCTGTGCTGCAGTTTTTCTTTCCAGTAAGATTTCAATGCAGCCAAATCAATGAGGATCTTGGAGTCCTCGTGGACGTGTGCTGAAGCTGCCAAAAAAGCCAACGCAGTTCTAGATTGCATTAACAGAGGGGTAGAATCAAGATCACATGGTAATACCACTTTATAATGCCTTTGTAAGATCATGCTTGGAATACTGCATCCAGTTTTGGTCACCACAATATAAAAAATATATATTCTAGAAAGACTGCAGAGGACAGCAACAAAGATTAGGGGACTAGAGGCTAAAACATAAGAAAAATGGTTGCAGGAATTGAATATGTCTACTTTAGTGAAAAGAAGGACTAGGGGTGACATGATAGCAATGTTCCTATATCTGAGAGATTTCCACAAAGACCCACAAAGACATCAACCTGTTTTTCAAAGCATCAGAAGGCAAGACAAGAAACAATGGATGGCAACTAATCAAGGAGAAGACCAATCTGCAAATAAGAAGAGATTTCCTGACAGTGAGAACAATTAATCAGTGGGACGGCTTGCCTCCAGAAGTTGTGGCTGCTCCAACACTAGAGGTTTTTAAGAAAAGATTGGACAACCATAAGTCTAAAATATTATAGCGTTTCTTCATGGAGCAGGGAGTTGGACTAGAAGACCTCCAAGATTCCTTCCAACTCTCTTATTCTGTTCTGCTATTCAATACTTTGCCACACATAGTACAAGAAGAACCACACACACACACACACACTTTAAATCTACATTTAGCCATGCACTGCCATGGGAAGCATAAATGTAAAATTTCAATAACTACTTGGACCCTTTGCTTGGGCTCCTTTACCACAGCCAAATAGATCTGTATGGGTTTTTTTTAAAATAAAATACAGTGGTAAACATCTCCCTCCAAAGCTATTATAATTTTTTCAATACTTGGCCAAGCTCTTACACCACCACCAAATAATATATTTAGCTCTTAAACAAGACTCTGTTAAATGTTTAGCCCAAATACTTTTTAGCATTTAGCATGGAATCCAATTGAGGCAGGGCCAGATTATGGGAACTCCAGGAATATACTGCCGCGTAGTGCCAACACTTCCAGCACATTGGTTCAGCTTAGGACACCTGCTAGACTACAGGCTAAGGAAACCTAGATTCTAATTGGCTGCTTGTAAGCAAAATTGCAATTAGAATTAAGTTTTAAAATGGTAACAAATGAATGGGCATTGCACAAGAAACCAACCACAAAATCAGCTTAATTGGGCACAAGGATAGTTTTTTCCATTATCCCACATGATTAAAAAGCAGATACGTATATGATTCACATCTCCACGTTTGGGCACCTGTTATCTTATCTAGAAATAAAGTTCACAGATATTTTCCTGCATATACAGTACACACCCATTTTCCACTTAAGGAATTTCTGGGTGTAAGCTACAGACTCACACAGCATTTCATAACTAAACTCCATCTTATGCATCTACTTCCATGCCAAAAATACTTCTCTCAACATGACATTGTTTAACAGTCACCATTCTTGGTCTCTGGTGTAGTCAAAGACTCCTAACAAGAGGAAAGAGGATTAAAATGCACAATAGGAAGTCTGTTTTTCCTGAGGAAAAGTACTTTGGGAAAGAATAATTTCAGAGCTGATACTACAAGACAATGGAATTTTATAGAATGCTTCCTAATTATTTGTTTGTATAACATGTAACAGGAAGATTATTAATTATTATATTAATTTAGTGTAATTATAAATACAGGTTTTAATCTATGTCTCACTGAGCTTATCCCTTCAATACCAATTCCTTGTTTTCTGGAAAGGCTCCAATGCCATGCCTTTAATACCTTGGATAACAAGCACAAATTGCACAGAAGTACAGTAAAAAAGAAACTTTCAGTTGTTGCCCTTCTGCCTTATATAAACATGCCTCACTGACCTCGCCACAACCCTACAAAGCTTAGTGTTAAAGTTTAGTATCTTGACCACCAGAATGTTAATATAAAACTGTCTAAGATTGCAAAGAAAGTTGTTTGCAAAAACATTTATTTCAAAAGTAGTCAATAGCAAGTTAGCATGTAACTAATTATGGGTGTCCTCCCAAAATATGGGTTTATGAGCACATAATAGTCATAAGAGAATGTTTGTTTTTATTATATTACAGCTGATAACAAGAGCATACATGTGAAAGCAAGATTTACAGAGTGAATTCTTCAACGACATGCATATAAATTTCTGGTGCTAATATGCAACATAGTTAAGCAGACAGTGTGGTTTAAAAGATTCAGTTAAAAATATTAACCCTTTCACATTTTTAAACTAACTGATTTTTAGTGAGTAGAAGGTGAATTATTTCCATATTTTCATTTTTTTTAAATGTGGAGAGATTCCTGTAGTTATCATTAAAATTTAAGTCATATTAAATCCATGTTGCTTTATAAGCTTTCTGAGAAGTAAAAACATGGACAGGTAAATAAATTAAGGCAAAGAAATTAAGACAGCTAAAAAAAGATTAATGTGTACTATTCACCAGAACAAAAGACCTATATGAAATCTGAATCACCAACATGAATATAGGGGAAAACAAGGTGTTCATTGTAGCTGGGTTACCCCAGTTCACCCGAGAGACAATTTCACAATTTCACATTCATTTGGGAATGGATTAAAAAAAATCTCTGAAAGATACATAACAAAGCAGTGAGCTTTGAAAGCAACAAAGACTATTAGGGAACAGGAAGCTAAAATACAGTATACAAAGAACGGTTGCTGGAATTGGGTATGTCTAGTTTAATGAAAAGGACTAGGGGGTGACATGATAGCAGTGTTCCAATATCTCAGGGGCTGCCACAAAGACAAGGGACTCAAGCTATTCTCCAAAGCACCTGAGGGCAGGACAAGAAGCAATGGGTGGAAACTAATCAAAGAGAGAAGCAACCTAGACCTAAGGAGAAACTTCCTGACAGTTAGAACAATTAATGAGTGAAACAGCCTGTGTCCAGAAGTAGTGGGTGCTCCAACACTGGAAGTTTTTAAGAAGAGATTAGACAACGATTTGTCTGAAATGGTATAAAGTTTTCTGCCTGAGCAGCAGGTTTGAGTAGAAGGCGCCAAGCTCCCTTCCAACTCTGTTACTCTACTCAGCTCTGTTATATACATATGACAGATAAAAATGACAAGACAATAACCAGATAAAGAATTGGCAGAGTAGTTGTTTCTAAAAGTTCAGGAACAGAGGGAGAGAATAGGAATGGCCATTTGGCTTTAACAAAGAGTGCTTAAACTTCGGTGGCACTGTCAGTTCCAACTAACCTGTCTCACTTCTCCCCAGAAGAATCTTATTGTGGTTCCAATGAGATAAATACCACTGCTGCACATACCACAAGGGCTCTCTTGTTTCCAAATTGCTCTACAACAAATATTCATCTGTCTTTCTAGGATGGTTGAGAAGAAAACTTCCAAGTATAAATAATAATTTGTAGAGCTTACAAAATTAAATTACATTTAATTTGTAATCTGCAATCGGCTAAAGTTCACATTTTGTTTAGCAACCTTTCCTCCCGTCTCAAAGCAAAAATGCAGCTACGCATGCTCCAAAAATTTTCCCACTCCAAAAATTATCCCATGGCTCCAAGTAAACAATGTTGGTTACATGGGGATCCAGATGTTTCAGGAGGAAAAAGGATCTGACCGGTAGCCTGAGGAGAGCTAGAAGGATAAAATACATAAACTACAAACACAGCCCAAGATTTCGGACCACTGTATTGACAAGACCATTTTTGAAAAGTCACATGCTCCTAATGCTCTTCCCTTCTAACATGAAAATTAAAAATGAACATTCAAAATCCACAGCAATTAACAGTTTAGGGACATGTTCCCTACCTTTCAAGTAAATGACAATATGAAGATAAGAGAGACCAAGCCCCTTTGTACAACTATAGTTGCTTTCACTTTCAAGAATGTATTACAGGGCAAAGTGAGATATGAGCTTCAGCTAAAAGTTCAACCTGAAGCTAACCCTGATCTTCTTTTATTTCAGAACTGTGACATTTCAATTCTGAAGCATGAAGACAAACTGTTTTCCTCTTCCACTCAAATGCAACTCCTTCAGAGACCCCAAAGCAGTCTGAGTCCAAAACGACCCCCAACAACCCAAGGCAGCCTGGTTAGTTCTGGGTGGAGGATGACTTTTGAAAGATTCTCAGAAGGTTACAGACCTCCTGCTGGGCAGCACATTCCTGAGCTGCTTACACTTTATATTACCAAGTAACAAGGTGCAAAACAAACCTTGGCTACTTTTCTGAATAGATTTTTATTATTTTTTTAAAAATAGGGGCTCTTTTAAAACAAAATTACAGGTAATCCTCAATTTACAACCACACTTGAGCCCAAAATTTCTGTTGTTAAGTAAGACATCTGTTAAGGGGGGGTTGCCCCATTTTACAACCTTTCTTGCCACAGTTGTTAAGTGATTCACTGCAGTTGTTAACTTAGTAACATGGTTGTTAAGTTAAACTGGCTTCCCCATTGACTTTGCTTGTCAGAAGGTTGCAAAAAGTAATTACATGACCCCAGGACCCTGCAGCTGTCATAAATCAGAGCCACTTGCCAGGTATCTAAATGTTGCTCACATAACCATGGAGATGCTGCAATGGTTGTAAGCGTGAAAAACGGTTTATTCAGTGCTGATGTAACTTCAAAGGGTCACTAAATGAACTATTGTAAGTCGAGGACTACCTGTACTTAAGTTATTAAAATATATACAAGGAAACCTGTTGGAGGCCATCAAATTAGGATTACTCAGCAAATATTTTGTGTTTAAGGCTTATTTTAATGTTTTAAAAAAGCACACCAAAAAATTGTCTTTTTGAGACAGTCGTTGTAAAATAGCACAATAAAGCTAAAAACCTAAACTGGCTTTGTAGATAATAAACTCAGTTGTCCAAATGGATATATGTTTGAATCAAGGGATGAGTAATCTCAATAGCACAAGCATTGCTTGAGATCAAAAAATATGTAGGGTTGGATGTGGTTAGTGCATAGATGGGACATCACTAAGAAATGCCTGAACTGTGAACTAGGCTGGGAGAGTTTTTTAAAAATGGAAGAAATTAGGGCAAATCATCTCTGCACTATGGCCAAGAAGAGACCATGGATGTGTAAATATAGCCATTGAGGAGAAGATCAACGCAAGAGTGTCTTCTCTTTTTTCAGCACGCATGGGCCGATCCTATTATTTAGGGTCAGGATATTCTGACTGTTCTTAAAACCTTTCCAGGTGCAGACTGGCAGTGTAGAATTGAGAAGAAACAGAATCTGCTGTTCTGTTTTCCGAGGTGAAAGTATCATTTCCATAGTTCTTGACCTGGTTTAAATGTTTATAGCATTTTTCACCCAGCTGGCTTTCATGTCTAAGGGAAGCCTAGAACTCACAGCCTCCCGATTTCTAGGATAGGATCTTAACCACTACATCAAACTCTGTCTACGTCCCACTGAATAACTTCCTGATGCAGAAAACATTATAATTGCTGAGCTTCAGATTGAGTGAGCAACTAAAAGGTCATTGGGGTATCAGGAATTGGAATGTAGCAATAACATCCTGATTATTTTCAAGTTTATTCACAGAACTGATAAGTTACTTTATTTCTTTATTTTAATCTCTCCAACTACCTAATGTATTCAATTTTCATAAGATATACAAATATTTATGATTTTATTAATCAAGGGACACCAATTATTTCATATGATGGTGAAGCAGTTTTTGTTTAATACATATTTATTCAATCGTTTATTTATTTAATGGCTTTTGTAACTTATTCCAATCCCAAAGTACATAGCTCAGAAACAAAAATGTAACAACAAAACAAAGGGTAAAAAATACTGAACAAAATAAATAAAATAGAAATAACTAATTAAGGTACAAAAGATTATAGGAATCAACTTGAGCTGAAGGCTCATAGGAATAACATTGAGTGAATGTTTATCATTTAATTACTTATTAAATTTATCCACCTCCCATCTCACTCGAGTGACATGGGATGGTTAGGAGTCTAAGGGCCATATGTATTTACATGGGAAAAGGGTTCCAAAGAGCAGAGGGTGCCCCAGAAAAGACCAGTCATCTGAGCCATTCTCCCACACTAGACATTTGCTTATGCAAAACTCTGGGGATAACTAATGCATGCTTACCCTTCACTATGATCATGACTAAAAGATTCCATGTAGTTGAGCACATGCAATTAATTCTTGCCATGTAATTGAGCCAGATGATAAAGACTCCTTTTTCTTGGTCAGTGACAAGATAAAACTACTACTTCTGCAAAGAAGCCTCTTTTGTGTGTAAAATGCAGGCAAGTAATTTATTTATTCTGTAGGCTTTGAGAAATAAAAAGCCCAAATCTATGTACCTGTATTTTTATTCAGAAGCATCGCTCTGTTGGATAGAATTTATAAGTAGCTTAAATGTTTATATGAAATTCTGCATTCAGTCAAAATAAAACAAAAGAGTCCTAATTCATTTTTCTGCTGATGATGTCATAATGGAAGGTAGTTTCCAGTTACTATAAGCTTCAAGCCAAATCTTTTTTTTAATGATGTCAGGAATGGGGGGATGGTATAATATTGCAATAAAAATATGTTTTCTGAATCTTAAATGCCAAATAGGCTGCAACTTGGCATCTATCTTAAGTGCTGGCAACTAAACTTATATCAATAATAGAGGAATCCTCGATCTTCCTTGTTGGTGTCCAATTATACTCCAGGAGACGGGCAGAACTAGCACTTGTTGGGATCCATTTCCTCTCTTACTGCTTTTATTTGTGTCTGGAATGGAAGGAACAGCTTTAGATGCAGACAATGGAAAGAGAGAATAGGTGCCAGGGCATCAAGCAATCAGGACAACCAAAGAAGGAAAGAAATGGGACAGAAGAGATTACTGAACTTCCTTAGACAAGCAGCCTGTACTGTAAAAGGAATGGGGGCAAGAATGAACAGTTTAGATTTAGCTGTATTTAAACAGTGATGAGTTTCTAAGAGAAGAGCAGACAGGGGGCAAAGAAAAATTCCTTGGGAACAGCTCTTGAACTCTCCAAAGAGATCATTTCTGTGGGGGTCAGATTGTTCCAACCAGGATCAGAAGCATGTTTTTTTTTTTTTTAAAGGGGAGGCTTTTAACTACAAACACAAGGAATACTAAAAGCAATCCCAAACACCATTCACACTTTCAGCATTGGTTAACCTTTGGAGCTATCACACCCTTATTCCACACACTCAGATTGGGAGCAAACTCTTCTATCCTGGAAGGCATAATCACACTGGATGAGAAATTATTTCCACTGTAGAAATAATGAACGACTTTTCTACCTTGAACATGTCTGCTTTTTCATTCACTGTCTGCAAATGCTGATATTGTTCAAACAGCAAGGCTTCTGAAAAAGATGTCAGAATCATTTCCACAATGTTTAAATGTCAATCATGGAAGGAACAGAACGCGTTACAAAGAGCTTCCCAACATGTGAATCTTTCATCTTCTGTTTGCTTTTACTTGTTTTTCAAACTATGCCATAGTTTTGAGTTTTGCTTGTTCCTACAGAGTAAAGAGCAACGAGTTCTAGGTGAAAGTTCAAGAGTTTTACAATGTACAGTGCTAATATTTTACTAGGTTGTAACAGGACTACAGTTGGCCTCACATGATTAGCTACTATTCAGTACCTGTCTGACCTTGTCCCTGCTTGTCCTCACTCATTCATATATACACACCCAAATTTCCAAATGTTTCTGAACCAGGAAACAGGGAAGGAAAGCACTGGTACAACCTGGCAACCCTGCTTTAATACTTACGCCTTAACTAGGAGTTATTCTGATAAAATGCATTTTATACCTCTGAAAAACTAGCACCTGAATTTCTACATGGCACAGAACTATCAAGACAAACAACTGGCAATTATGCAGTAATAAAGGGGTCTCAAACCAGAACAATACTTCAAACCCATTTCAGCACAGGGAATCATTAACTTACAACATTCATTCAGTGACTATTCCAAGTTATGATGGTGTTGAAAAATGACCTACTACAGTGTCAGATTGCAATCCAAGCACTTGGCAACAGTTTATGACAGTTGCAGCATCCTGTGGTCACATGACTGCCATTTGCAACTTTCCCAGTCGGTTTTCAACAAGCAAAAATCAATGGGGAAGCCACCAGGGAAAGTCATAAGTCATGATTACGTGATGTCTCACTTTAATGACCACACCAGAATTGGGACTGGAAAATTCATTGTTGTCGTGAGGACTACATGTTTACATGAACACACAATCACATATATACAGCAGACACTTCAAGATATTAAATTTCTGTGTGTGAATCTCTACGTTTAGATGCCAGTAGTAACCCACTTCACCTCACCAAAAGCTGGCAGCCATATGTAAGGCTTTGATCCTAGCTTATTATGATAATTTACTGCATATTCTTGCAGTTAAGCCAATAATTTTAGATGCCAAAATATACCCCAAACATTGGGTTAGGCTTATCTGTGGATAGGCTTATCCACAAGTATATGAAGTAATACTTTTTAAAAGTATCTGTGTATCTTGTATAGATAGGCCTCAACCCTAATTTGGATTAGAGTTTCCACTGTAAGTCTTTGTGGTTGTAAAGCAAGTCATCCCATGAGCAGACCCAATTTTATGACTATTTTTGCCATGGTTGTTAAATTAACCACCACAGTCATTAATTGAATTAAAAGCTTCCACAATTGGCCTTGCTTTTTCAAAGCTATCTGATTGTAAATCATGATCACATGACCACAAGGCACTGCAACCATTACAAATGTGAGCTAGCTGCCAAGCATTCAAATTGCAATCACGTGATTGTGTGTTGTTATTCCTTCAAGGATGGGTAATAACATAAGCTCAATTTCTGTGTTGCAGTTTTTAAAGAAACAGGAGCAAAGCTAATAAAAATCTGACAACTCAGTTCTTGGATAAATGTCCAATTTAAATATAGCTTTGCTTAACTGTTTTGTTTTATTCTGTTTTATATTGAGCTTTACAGAATCATGGAGAGAAGACTTATCCATTTAGTCCACCCACCCATTCTAAATGCAGAAAATTCTAAGTAGGGAAGTCATACAAGATTGCTGCCCAGTTCTGTTTGAAGATCTGCAAGAAAGGTGAACCTCATTCTATGGAGTTCACAAGTCCCTCAATGAAAGAAACCAATGCTAAGAAGCTGTTAGCCTTATCCAAAATTTATTAAAAACTTAGCATGCTCAAACCATTTCCACAGGGACTGAAGTATATTGCCACTAATGTTCTCAGCTCTCCCTGTCAGCACTGCAGTCCCTTCATGTTTTCCTTTCCACATTTGACATTAACAATAACTTTAGTATGAAAAAGCCTGGTTTGCTTTTTTATTTAAATTTAATTATTTAAATTTATAGGGTTGCCCACCTTATCATAAAGACTCTGGGTCCTCAGGAACAAGTTTTGAGCAATGTCATTCATTTTGCAAGTCATGTTCTCTTATTAAAATTCAGTAACCTGAAGACAGATTTACTACTTATTTTTGGCCAGGGGCCACACTTAGTGATCTGAAGAAACTTTGGGGGATTATTCCAAATAGTATGCAAGGCCAGAATTAGAAAATGTGTTGGACCTGGTAAAAATTAAGTTTCATTTATCTTAATTGACATTATTTTAAATTACATTTATAAAATATAACTAATGTCATTTTACCCCAAGTATTTTTAAAAATCCTTTCTATCATATTAAAAAATGATTTTGATGGCAAAAGTTCTGGGGATCACAACAAGATTTTGGGAGACTCCAACCAGAAATAGGCTTGTATTTGCCTGCTTTGTCCTAAGAAAACATTTAAAATACAAACTTTACATTAACCTAAGTTCATCAAAAGGAAATTGCAGCGAGTACCTAAGAATCCATATATCTTCAGAATTTTTTCAGCATAGTGCATATTCATATTATCAAACCACTCGTGAGGGTTGTAGTTCTTCCATGTTTTCTGTAGGCACATTTCCTTTCTAAGCCCTATGGGAACCTCAGTTTTAAAAGTCTGCCTAAGAACCCTACACTCTACTCTGCTTGTTCAATTGCTAAATAACAGAAAAGGAATACGGAAAGAAAGCAGGTGGCACTAATTACAGTGTCAGATTGAAGATGGAATTGGAACCAATTCCCTAAGCTGTTCATTAAATCATGCTGCAAACTATTACGGCACTGGCAACAGCAAGAACATTACAACACACATCGATAGAAAGAAGAAATAATATATATACATGCTGCTGCTTGCATATTAGTGCACATGTTCTTTCAGAGGCAAAATATTGTAATATTCAAATATATATACTTTGCATAAGTACAAATATTTTCATGAGCTTGTATTGCAGAAAGTTCTGCCTAAATGAGTCCCAATAATTCTGACCTTTAACAAAGTAGTGCATCTGCATGTAATTGTGCTTGCAAATTTTATATTGTAGTATATATCACTACATACATATATACTTAGACACCAGTGGTGGGATTCAAATTTTTTTACTACCGGTTCTGTGGGCGTGGCTTGGTGGGCGTTGCAGGGGAAAGATACTGTAAAATCTCCAGTCAGAGGTGGTATTTGCCGATTCTCCAAACAACTCAAAATGTCCACTACCAGTTCTCTAGAACTTTCTTTTATAAGAAACTTTTCTACTACTAGCATATCTGACCTCACATTTGACAGATGTAGTAAATGCCTCAGACAGAAAATTTTGAGGACATCAACAGAAACATCTGCAAGGCATTCCCTCCTGATTTGCTTGTGCCATTTCTGTACAGGAAGACACATCTATACCATGTTTATCCCGGTCTAACCTCCTTTTACCTTTCTTTTCTCCTAACCCTCAAAGTATTCCTGCTTTTCTTATATTACTACAGTACGAGCATTTGCATGATTCATGATGGGAAAATACTTTACCTGGGACATCTAATAGCACAAAGAAAGGTGATGCAAAGTTTTTTTAAAAAAAAAACATACAGGCTTTATGCTGTAATGCTATGCAAAGTTGGGATTCGTTTTATGGATGAATATGCCCAGAACCTGGCCATAAGACCTGTAGCAGACAAATAACATGGCACATGTTGACTGTTGGTTATAATTAAGAAAAACTTTGTTTCTTGGATGTACCTGTTAATATTCCAAGATCTTTGTATGCTGTGAAACTGATGACCCAAAAAGCTGCTCTGTATAGGATGAGGAAGAAATAGAATAATGAAATTGAACATAAATTTAGAAATCATTTCAATTACAGATCACTTGAATCCCTGTAATATCCAAGAATCTTTTATAAAATGAAATTTTAATTTTAAACCACAATTTTCCAATAATATTTTGTCTTTTCCTCTAACACAGGGGTGTCAAACTCCATCATGGCGACATCACGTGACGTATCAGGACTTTTTTCTCCTTCACTAAACTGGCCGTGGGCATGAGCAACACCTGACACATCCGGCTCACAGACCGGGAGTTTGACAGCCCTGTTCTAACATATATATTCTTTCTCTCTCTTTTTCACACAAACACACACACACACACACACACACACACACACAAAACCTACTTCCCAGAATGTATGCTTAAAATAGGCTGGTAAGCACCAATATGCTAACGTTCAACAGCCTCTTCATACTGCCTCACTTTTTACTTTTTTAAAATAATGGACCAGAAGTATTTTTTATTTCCAAGAGTGCTCTGTCTCAAAAAAATTGTTGTACATTTACAGTATTTTTAGGGAGGGGTGGGGGATGACTGCTGTTCGGATCTTTATATGGAAAACACCTCCAAAGAAAAAAACCTTAAATTGGGTTTGTTGAGACAATTTGGAAGGAACTAAAGAAGATGGCAAGAAAAACTTCATCACTTTGCATTATAGTAAACAGTGTTTTCTGATCACAGCTGGCATTTGATGAATGTGGAAGCCACTTTGGTAGTCATTTGTGACCATGAACATTAGATATCCTTAAAATTCCAAGTCTGTCAATCAATCTTCCAAATACTGCCTATGTCTCAAATGGGAGCAGGAAATAGAACTCATGATTTTGGAACAAAAGTGAGATAAACCAATTTAAAGTGGATTGTTTCAATGACTGCACCTTGAGATACTCTCTTGCCAATACATGGTATTTTTGCTTTCAGGTGTTCCAAAATTAGCAACTTGTATGATCATAGTCTAGCGCATGGGAAGTTCTAGTCTAATAAAGGCATCAACTAGAGATATTTTAAAAAGCCCTAGTTCTGCTGCACTGATCTTCCTATGAGTTTAGAAAATGCTCCCAGCACTATGATTCTCTCAGGGAAAGTAAAAAATGGCACCTTCTAGGAGAGAATGAAGAAACAAAACCATGTGATTAATCATTTATAGAAAACCTATTTTGAAAAACACAGTTTTGCTCCCACTTGGATAAAGAGTTCTTTTAAAGCAATAGCTTCCCATACTTGAGGGAAAAAATGTTGGCAAAGAGAAAAGTTAGTCTGGTGAGTGAGATGGAGGCAAGAAAGAATTCTTTTGCAAATTCTAGATATCGATGGGCTTACTTTAGACTGACACAACAATATAAATATTTTATAGTCAACACAGCAACAAGGAAAACTGAAAATAAATATACAGATAATTTGACCATCTATAAAAATATCACTAAATAAACAATATCTGTGGAGATTCTCAGTCATCCAGGTCATGGTTGTCCCAAAGGTGCTTCTTCAAGAGACAACTGGACGTTCTTGTTTTTCTTTCAAGATGTTTCACTTATCATCCAAGAAGCTTCTGAAGAAACATCTTCAAAGAAAAAAAAAAGGAAGGCCTTTGGAATAATTAAACAATATATGAACACCACAGAGTCCACTTTATATACGTAGTTGAACACATGAATTATGAACCTCCTACTTTGACTTCATGAAACACCTGATTGTAGCAAAGTCCTTATATATTTATATATTCTGTCCATAAAGGAATAGCTGTTTTCTGGGCATATTTGTAAATGTCAGTGAACCCAAGTGAAAGGAAGTCCACTCCTATTTATTTCTATGAGGAGATTATTATTGTTATTATTGTTGTTATTATTATTATTATTATTATTATTATTATTATTATTATTATTATACACAAAAATGACAGTGTACACAGCAAATGAGATAACTATGCTGGGTTTTGTATCACAAATCACTAGTTGAACACTTCCCAAGCATTTAGGACTGCATGATGTATCAGCGGATTATGCGAGCAGATCCCAGTAAGGTGGCCTTCTGCAGCTGACCGATGGTGATTTTGTCAGCGCCGATTGTCTTGCCTAGGTCTTTAGACACAGCACGCAGTGTGCCGAATACCACTGGAACCACCTGCACTGGTTTATGCCAGAGTCTCTTCAATTTTCAAGTCCTGATATGTGGTGATTTTTTTCAAGTTGTTTCTCGTCGATTCTGCTGTCACCAAGTATGGCAATGTCGACGATCCACACATTTTTTTCTTCTCCACAATCGTGATATATGGGGTATTGTGTTCCAAAGCTTTATTAGTCTGTATTCGGAAGTCCCACAGTAGTTTTGCATGCTCATTTTCAACCACTTTTTTGGGCTTATGATCCCACCAGTTCTTTGCTACAGACAGATGGTAGTTGTGACACAAGTTCCAGTGGACCATCTGAGCGACTGTGTTGTGACGTTATTTGAAGTCAGTCTGAGCGATTGTCTTACAACAGCTCAGTATGTGATCAATGGTTTCATCCGCTTCTTTGCAGAGTATTATTATTATTATTATTATTATTATTATTATTATTATTATTATTATTATTATTATTATTATTATTATTATTATTTTTCCTCATCACACAATCAGCTAGTTGTTTAGACTGGATTTTTCATTTTTTCCACTTATCAGATTCTTCTGAAGGATCTGGAATAGCAGATGTTGTTGGCATAAGGATATAAGCTGTTCCAAGTAAAGTTGCCTTATGCAATTGACTAATAGTGATTTTGTCAATGCTGATGGTATTCAAGTGGTGTTCTAGATATTTTGGATTGACTAAAGGCATCTTTTAGTTATCGGTATTATCTTTGCTTTCTTTTACCGCAATCATTCTATTTCTATTTGCAAGTCTTTATATTTTGTTACTTCACCAGTTCTTTCTCTTCTCTTCTGTTATCTCCAGGTATTGTCACATCCATTATTATTATTTTTTTGTCTTTTTTATCAACAATTGTTAAGTCTGGGGTGTTATGGTGCAGATGGATATTTATTATTATTTTTCCACTTTGTTTTGAGTTGAAGTTGACATTCTAAAGCAGGGGTGCCAAACTGGCAGCCCGCGGGCTGGATGCGTCATGCACAGGCCATGCCCACCCTGGCTCCGCAAAGGCAAAAAGGTCATGATATGATGTCACGTGATGTGATCAAGTTTGACACCTGTGTTCTAAAGTATAGCCAAAATTACTAATTTTAATATTCAACTGAACACTTAAAAACCTCTTTCTAAACATCTGCTTTTCATACCTTGTGACAAAATCTAGATCAGTTCTTCACAGAAATGAGCAGGGATTATTATTTTTAGATTATGGTTGTGTCTTGCATGGGAGCAGCATAACAAGATTACAACCATGTTGGTTGCTATGACAACATCATCACTTCTCACAAGACAGCTGAAGATTGTCAAGTAAAATAAGGAAAGAGAAGAAATTGGAGGAAAAAAGTGACTGGGATATACCTAAGAGTCTATACTTAGTGGGTCACAGAACAATCTTTTTATCAGTCTCTCTACTGGGAGTTATTCTGATTTTTTAAAACAGTTCACTGAAAAGGATGTTGAAGATTTCATTCAGGGCCAGATTTCATTCTTGCTGTTTATATTTATTTCAAAGAAGTGCTAACCTCAATATTCTCTTGAGTTATGTGACAGATTGCATGACTATCACAGTTAGAATATGGGGTCAGGCATACAGTAGACTGATGCATGTGCTAGGTCCAATTATTTTCTGTTAACTTCATAAGATTGCTCTGCAGAAAACTTGGAAACTGAAAATCGTGTACAGGTAAACCTCATTTATCAACTGCCTTGGATAGCAGCCATTCACAAATATGATAGTAATAAATTCATTTTCCATTGTTATCTTCCCACCGAAGTGTACCTATTCATCTACTCACATTTGCATGCTTTCCAATTGCTAGCAAGTAATAGGAGCCTGCCCTGTCGCACAGCGCTGGGGTCTCACATTCAAGCTGTCAGCTTTCCAACTGAAAAGCTCAGCGTATTTAACCACTGAGCCATCATGCACCCATATGTTTTTAAAAGTCAATCCTTTTCCTGATAAACCACATATACTTACTCAATGGTGCTTCTTTCACTACAAAATACATCATGCATCTAGTGATGTTCAGAGTTGGTCTTTAGTGTGCTTTGTCTTAGCACAGAAACGGGTTTAAGCAAGGAATGCTACATATATATATGTATATGGATCTTTGGTTATTCGGGTTTTCTCCCGCGTAAGATTGGAAGTATCTAGGCAATGTTTCGATGAAGTCTCATTCATCATCTTCAGGCTTGTGTCTTCAGCTCTGTGCTTCTCAGAATAATGTGAGCTTGCAGCTGCTTCTTCCTTTACTTCCTTTACTCATATATATATATAGAATAACTAAATGTGTGTGTGTGTGTGTGTGTGTGTGTGTGTGTGTGTTTTCTTAAGTTTTCACGGGTACTTACATGTATGGCATTCAGCTTTGTTCGGGTATTTTCCCACGTCATTGTAGTTGTGCTTTTAAAGTTGTAGCAACGTTTCAGCAGACACAGATGAACACTATACAGAAGCCTGATGATGGCAGATGAGATTCTGCCGAAACGTTGCTACAACTTTAAAAGCACAACTACAATGACGTGGGAAAATACCCGAACAAAGCTGAATGCCATATATATATATATGTATGTATGTATGTATGTAAAGGAAGTAAAGGAAGAAGCAGCTGCAAGCTCACATTACTCTGAGAAGCACAAAGCCGAAGACACAAGCCTGAAGATGATGAATGAGACTTCATCGAAACGTCGCCTAGATACTTCCAATTTTACGCGGGAGAAAACCCGAATAACCAAAGATCCACATATAAATACCCGCGAGAACCTCAGAAAACATACATACATACATACATACATACATACATACATACATACATATTAAACATGATTCTTGGAACTGTACAATAAGTGATAATATGACTATTCTATTCCCTAATGCAGGCCTCCCAGGTCACAACTTTGAACAAGGTAATCCTAAATCAGAATTCCTGCTGAATTTTCAGTATATGACTATTCATAATAGGTAGCCCAACATATTTGTCCTTGGGGGAAAGATTTTTTTTAAAAGAAATCCAGTCTGGATGACATCAAGTAAAGTATACCAGAACCTGGTATTTTTAGAGAAGAAATGCTTATGAGATAAGCCATACATGCACAGTCTGTTAAATCAATAATTCACTGGATATAAAATTGATATGTTGCATATAATTGATAGTTCAGAATCTCCAAATGTAGGGCTCTAAAGTCAGATTCACATACGTACCAGTGATGGGATTCAATTTTTTTTACTACTGATTCTGTGGGCGTGGCTTGGTGGGTGTGGCAATGGAAGGATACTACAAAATCCCCATTCTCTCCCCACCCTACTAACCTGCTTTCCAGCTCCGTTCTCCTGTGCAGGGCAACAAAAGAAGACCCAGCTGATCAGCTGAGACTCAAGAAGCAGATAATAGATTCGGGGGGCAGTCAGAGGTGGTATTTTGAACTACTCAAAATTTCCGCTACCGGTTCTCCGAACTACTCAAAATTTCCGCTGCCGGTTCTCCAGAACTGGTTAGAACCTACTGAATACCACCTCTGATACGTACCCTATTTTCTTACATTAAACTATGGCCATCCATACAAATTTGTTAACAAGCTGATATTCAGACACACTTGCCTTTAAGCAAAATCACATTATGTGTTATTTTCTCCAGAATCTACGGCTGTAGAAAATGCCACAGTACTACACCACCACTCCAAAGACTGCACAATCTACTGAATACAGCCTAGAAGGGGCTTCCTTTCTAACTTCACCCTTCTGATCACCTTCTGAATGATACAACAGACATGTCCCTGTTCATTGTAAGTTCAAACAGTTAAAAGCTTACAGTCTGATCCCTGCAGGAGAGATTCCAACTGGTTCATCAGTTGATTGGCTTACTTCCCTTAGCATTTGTGGTAACCTCTGGCCCGGCTTGTCCTGAGCAGCTCCCAGCCTTGCAATTAGCCCTGCTGACCTCTGAAATCCTTAGTCTCTCTAGGCAACCATGCATTAAATCCCAGATTCAAGTGTGGAAATAGACTTCATAAAAAGCTTATTGCCCTATTTAATGCACTATACGCATGATGGATTCTGATTGCGTAAGACTTGCTTAGCCTCTCTACTCAGTCTATTGAAGGTATGCCCTCAGCATTTTACATCGGTTAAGGTGCTACATATGGAAAAGAAAACAGGATCTAAGAGATTATGATCATATGACTTAATTTCTAAGGTAACTTTTAAAAAGCCAGGGGCATATCCATCTGAGCTAGTAGGTTTTTCCTCAGTATGAGGGAATGTATAAGAAGTCCTATGTATTTATTAAGTAGTGAGAAAAATGCCCTCTGTTCTAACTCAGGAACACTTTCATCTATATTTATTTGACATACTTCTGATTTGATCCCTGCTCTTGACAATGGATGCTGGAGCTGAGCCATGGCATAAATTAAATTCTGCATGATGTGTTTTTATGGCAAATACTCTAGATGAGCCTTCTCAAAACTCAATGCCTTTCTGTCAGAAATTTCTATAATCAGTAAACAATAACTATGGTATTAACATTTCACAGAACAGACACCTTTACTTATGAATATTTTTAAGACAGCCCCAATTTATAAATAACTAGTAAATCTTGGTGGGGAGTACATTGGGTTTCATAACATTACCCTGTACACTTCTGAACTGCTGTAAGCTTTTTTTAAACCTTTAGTAGATCTCAAAGCTCAGGAAGAGTGCTTCTGAGACTGTTAATTGAATTTTAAGTATTAGTTATTTGGTCTCTTTGATCCTGATACCATTGCTGCCTCTGAAATTCTATATTTGTTAAAAGTCTTGGGAGAATTAACTGAGGCTAGGAAGTTAAAATAGATGAAATTGATATTAGTTATGTATGTGACCTTCGGAACAACAAGCTTACATATCCTATTACATAAATTAGTGGTATTTTATTTAAAAAACTCTTAAACTAGTCTTATCTTAAAATGCAGCAAATAGAACATTTTGTTTTGTGAATATTAGTATCTTGCAGTGTTCACTTCATGTTGCTAGGAATGAAATTTAAGAGCTAAAAATTAATTCATATGAATTGTATTATTCTATTATTACTCTATTTTTGTCACAAAACTGTGACAAAGGGATAGGATAGTGGCATTATACCAATCACTTGTCGGAAATGTGTATGCCCTACTTAATTGTATATCCAGACATTGGGATTTATCAAGAAGTAAAAAATAATTTGTTGTGCACTGTAATAGCCAAAAGAACTGCAGTACAACATTGAAAGGGCAAAATTACAAGTAAAATGCAATAGTGAATTGCTATGATGTATATTTCCTGCTTTGTTTTGAACTGGCCTTTTTTCAAGAGAAAAAAGATGACTTACTTTTTTACTTCTCATTTGTTTTTTTAAAAATTGAATGTTACGTTCATGCATTTATTGCTATTATTTTACATTATTTATATTATACAGCATCATTAATCTAGACCAGTGGTGGTATTCTACCGGTTTGGCCCATTTTCTGCCGAGCTGGTACCGCCGATGAGCAGTGGAGATTGAACTGGTTCTCTCCACTGCTCTGCTGTTGGCCCCACCTGCCCGGACTTCCATACTCACATTTATTCCTTGCTTTTGAAACGCAGCTGCTTTGCGCGGCACAGCAGAGTGCTGCACGGCAGCTGCTGAAGCGACAGGGAGAATGCAGGCTTGCAGGACGTGAGTTGGAACGCCTCTGTGCCTGCACCCACCAAGCAACGTCCACCAAACCGTTGGTAAAAATCTTTGAATCCCACCACTGATCTACACCATATGATAAGTTAACATTTGTGTAACATCAAAAGATAACTGCAGTTTGGATCCCATCAGGCTCAAGTTTGACTCAGCCTTCCATCCTTCTGAGGTCGGTAAAATGAGGTCCCAGATTGTTGGGGACAATATGCTGACTCTGTAAACCACTAAGAGAGGGCTGTAAAGCACTGTGAAGCAGTATATAAATCTAAGTGCAATGCTATCGCTGCCATAACTATTTTTTAAAATCTTTAATAAAATAAAATTTTCTCATCAAACTGAGAAAAGCTATTTTAGATTATTTATATGAATCCATTTGGGAAAAGGGCAAAAGTCAACAAGTCGCTGAATAGAATGACTGTCTTATAGAGACCTCAGCTCAAACAGAATCATAGGATAATAAAATCAGTGATTTCAGTATGTTTTCTCTTTCACACACACACACACACACACACACACACACACACACACTACATATTCAGTAGCAGTGGTACATGCTGCTGCTGATAAATGTGCTGCAGCAATTCCTTTCTTACGGGTGTAATCAGGCCATAAACAGAAAAAGAGGATAGTATGTTTGTGTGTAGAGAGAATGCTTCACAGAGGCCAACAGGCCATGCAAATCAAAACTCTGAATATATTTTCCTTTACTAACAGACCAATGCCTTTAAAAGGCAACAACAGCAATATCACATAGCTAAACAGTCAAGTAACCAAGAGATCTTCTGCATCCCTATGGAAAACACAGAGCAAACCTTATCCTGTGCACACTCCAGTCAGCCAGAGACCAAATCACAAGACCTATCAGCTAGCACTTCAAGCAGCTTGGCTGAAGAACAGAATCTAAATCAGGAAAGCCAGAGCTGGAATATCTGCGCCACAAAGGAAGGTATCTCTATATATACACACACATGCAGATAGATAGTTGTAGAGTTGCAGACAGCAAAAAGTGTGCCTTTTACCGGTTGCTTTCTCTGCATTGGCACCTATGCAAAATTAAATAAATTTTCCCTCCAGAGAAAATGGTTATCCAAACATCCTGGGCCAAAATTAAAGGCAGATCTGTCCAATTAGTACTGGTACCACCCGACTACAATAATATTCCTTCTGTGGCAGTTATAGAATAGTCCCTCCAGCAATAAGTATAAAAATAGCAGTGAAGGAGAAAGATACCACGCGGTAAATGAAAAAACCCAAAGCGATCATTTTAATAAAAGATATACACAACTGACATCATAAATGCTGAATGAGTATTTTACAAATAAAGTCATCTCTGCTACAAGACACTAACTGATTCACAAAAGAAAAGATGCTGCTTCGATTTATTGAGTGATTGGTCAATCCTTAATTGTTATTCGATTTTAGACACTTTGCTACTAAAGTGAATACTTCAGGTGGTTAAAATTTATTTAAGTTGAAGCTTAAATTAACATTAATTTCAAAATTAATTATCTATTAAAAATCTTTGAAATAAAATTGCTACAGATTGTCTAATTGCTAACAGACTGAGAGTCAAAATCAACTCCTGTGGAAGTATATTCCATAGGAGTATACACAATTAGCAACACAGGAGAAAATCTTATACAAGTAAAAACAAAAACAAATTGCTGATCGGGGCATCTTCAGATAATCTTTCTCTGCAGCTCTTAATGCTACATAAGTTCATCACAAAGCAATCACTCAGATAATCAGGCCAAAACTACGTAGACTTGCACCTATATCTAAAAGTGTGTTAGGAAGCAATTGGCATCCACTGCAGGTTTCAGTAAAAACATCATGAAATATATTACTTGGCAATTGATTAATTAGTTCTGCAATTTGCACCAATTTCAAATTCCAGGTATTTTGTAAAGAAAGTTTCCCAGAGCACATTGCAATAATCAAGACAGGATATAATCAAGATATGACTGACATCAGGGGTGTCAAACTGGTGGCCCATGGGCCGGATGCATCACACACAGGCCACGCCCACCCCAGCTCAGCGAATGGGAAAAACATCATAAAACATCACATGACAGCAACATGATGAGGTGAGTTTGACATTTGTGGACTAACTGCTCCCAATCACAATTGACTCATAAAGGGCCAAACTGACATGCTAGCCATAATTGCAGAAAACCACTCCTCACCATAACCATTATCTTTAAATTTAGCAACAGCTGCATATCAAGAAGCAACTTCTCTTACTTTAAGCAATTGGGACTTTCTAACATCAGGAATGCAATCTTTTTCAAAATAAGCTAAACTTAAACTATGAAACAGACCTTTGGTCTTGTCTGAATATAACTTCAGCTTGTTCTATTTCATACAACTTACTGTTAAACTTGTATAATGTTCAAGAGTACCAACTAACTCCTAAGAACTAGGTAGTAAAGAGCAACTGGAGATTATCAGCATATTGATAAAATCCCATTCCAAAACTCCTTAATACCTCCCATGTGGATGTTTCAAGCAGATTTGAGCAGTGTGGTGGATAATCTGTCTGACTAGTTGCCAATCAGCAATTCCCCTAATGTCACTTCTGAACATAGCTTAAGAAGAGAGGCCAGGACCATTGCAAAATGCTGTGGACAATACCTAATCCTACCAGAGAGGAGAAGGATAATTTGACGTTTTAAAGAGATGGCAGAGCTGTGTTCTCCTAACATCCAATTTCTAGCATTGGATATCAATCAATAACATTTCGTGTCTAAAACTTCAAATGCAATTCACCCAAGTCATAACTTCAACCTTTATTTACAACTCACATTTGGTTCAGCCACAAAAGAAAATGCCTATCCACATATCTTAGCAAAAGCTGAAGAAGGAAACAAAACATTGGAAGGAGAGCAATATATTTCTCCAGTAAGAAAATACTGCTCTTCTGAATATTGGTAGAATGAAACTACTCCAAAGAGACATACTATCTGAGAGAAAGATGTTGAATTATATTTGGCAAATGAAATTGAAATCCCATGGACATTTTCAAGTGCTTTCATGCCATATATTGAATGTTTTACTTGTTTTACTTAGCCCCCATCTTCATGTTTTCCCATTTTTGTTCTCCAATTAACAGACGTGGCCATGAAAGCCTTGTTAACCTCACTAATGTCATTAAGGACAGAAGAAAATGGCATTTTTCAAATACCAATAGCCACAGAAAAGCTTAAAGAGTAGATTAAGGGAGCACATCTTTGAAAAGTAATCAATGTTATCTTCTATATAGAAGGGTTCAAAAGTAACAATTGTCAGTGATGCAAAAGTATGGTAAATGGAAACAGAGGAACAAATAATTCATGGGTGATATATACAGCAATTAAAATACAGAGCAGGATTTCTTCAATTCATGGGTAGTAATTATATTTTTATACCTTATGACAAATTTTGGACAATCCCCAAAATCTTAAATTTCCCATTTTGATACTGATTGGTTTCTACTTTCCTTCTGCTTCTATTTTAATACTGCAATTTTGATAAAAGCAAGGACTGGGAAACAGAAAAACATCCATTTGTTTGAAAGAAGAAAATTCTCTGTTCAAGTATTATTTGCCTTTTAATTTAATGGCAGAGGTCTATATATTTTGTGCTAAACTAACATTTGAGATCATTCTGCACACTTTCCTGATTATCTAACACATGTAGAATGATTGGTTGAAAAATCTCTTGCTTCTTGATTCATACTAGGTGAGAGACAAACGTCCAGAATCTCTCACATCATTTCTGAGTGTCTAAAAAAACCTTCTGAGCTAAGATAACAAACTATTGTTTCTCTGAATTTCAGAAGCCTTATCATATACCAAACCCAGGGGGGAAAGAGGCACTTTGACCTTTGTAATCTTTGAGCATAACCAAAGAAGTAACAACTATTTGCTCCTATTTTTAAGATTGGAGAAAGTCAGGGAACATAATCCAACAACAAAATGAAAATATGAGAAACATATTTTCTCATATGGCCAAGAAAACGGGCAGGACTTTGGGTATTTCAAAAGAAATTCATTCACCATTTAATTAAGGTTTCATGAGAAGGCTTTATAGTATGTTGTAGTTGCAGTTTTTTTTATTGATATATTACTATTAGGAGTGTTATCAAGCTTTATCATTCTTTGGCTTACAATATGAAATGTGGCAAATAGTTATGCTTGTCTCAATTATTAAATAAATATTATGACTCCCAAGGTTTTCTTCAGCTTACAACAGGGCTAAGGACAGAGGGAGAGAGAAAAGGCAGATTTGAAAAATCATGAGGGGTTGTGAGAGAGATCAAAATCAATTATTTCCTTAGTTTTGAAGGAGTAGTTGAATGGGGCTTTTTTCCCCTGAGGTAATTCTAAAAGATCTAGAGGCAGAAAAAATTCTAATCATTGCTTTTGACTTTCTATTGCACATCTGAAAAAGGTCCTACTGTGATGAAGTAATGAAGTAATCCTCAAGTCGTGATTTAGTACTATAGGGCAGCCTCTGCAGATAAAGCCATTGCACAAGAAATAGAACCAATATTTCTAAGGGCTCCAAAGTCCATTTGCTTTAACTGCACAGAAAAGTAAGTATTGTAAGTCTCTGCACATTATTCACAGATATGTTTGTCAGATTTACACACCTACTCACTATGAGTAACTCAAGAGCCTGGAAGCACAAGACTACCCTTCAGCTAAATTAACTTCCTGATTTATGGCGTATGGTGTTTATGTGTTTCATACCACAGAATCTCTTTCTCTTTACTGCCTGTGGCCTTATTAGAAACTTCCAGGGAGGAAGAAGCGATATAGTGTTGAACAAACCTTGTTCTATATGTTCTACCTTCAGGGTTTGCTGCATATGGAGAAAAGAGTAATGGAATTAGTGTTATAATCTGTAGAGGAAACTAAATAAATCAGGATTGGATTATTTGATTAAGTAGACTTCTTCTCAGATGCCTCATTCAAGTGACACTGTAATAAATAATAGGGACAGGCATTTTCAGTCATGATATTTCGGTTGTAAATCATCATTCCAAACAAGCCTGTAATAATCTGTCTGGTACTTAGATGAAGATCATATTCTTTCCATCATAATTCTAACAACTTTTATTATCTTGAAATCCACTTTACTGATCTTTTATTGATAGCAATTTTACTTATTTAGGATGATAGTTTATTTTAGATTGTTCTATTCATTCACTTAATATTTATTTATTCATTTACAATATTTGTAAACTATCCCAACCAATTAAGTTTTTGTACAGTAATTAGGCAGTGAATGATCTCATAAACTGAAATATCAATGGCATGTCTACCTAAATAAAGAAAAAAAATACCGCTTATAAATAAAGAACCAAACTGTTTTTGGTCACAGATAAGCTTTTTCCACATACTGCCACCACTAAACTTTTAAAGACTTTTAAAGAAGGTTATATATTGTTGCTTGTACTCACTGCTCATGCCCTGTTTATGGGCTTCCACTAGCAATCTGAATGCTGCTTTTTGTGTCCTTATATTTAATCCTGTTCTCCTTCAAAACTAATGAGTTTTGATCTTGAATCTCAAAGTTTGATGAGGTAAAGTATACGTTTCTCGCTGTGTGGGTGTCGATGTACATGGTCAACATAGTCTCACAATACTGATGGAGAAGCCAGACATAATGCAATATCCAAGTTGAGAATCAGTGATTGGAGCTGGGGGCCACCAATATCCTGGCACATTAGGGCTGCAAATAGCATATTGGACAGGGGATGCCCATGCCCTGTTTTTTCTTAGTCACACACACATCTTGGTATCCAATGCAAAGCTTTTAGACTGAACTTCAATGTTATATAGGAAGTCCTTGTCTTACAATGGTTTGCTAAGTGACCATTTGAAGTTACAACGGCACCCAAAAAAGTGATTTATGACCATTTTTCACACCTATGACCATTGCAACATCCCCATGATCATGTGATTTATATTTGGATGCTTGACAACTGACTCACATTTATGATGGTTGCAGTGTCCCGGGGTCATGTGATTACCTTTTGCAACTTTCTGACAAGCAAAGTCAATGGGGAAGCCAGATTTACTTAACAACCATATTACTAATTTAACAACTGCAGTTATTCACTTAACAAACGCGGCAAGAAAAGTCAGAAAATGGGGCGTAACTCACTTAACAAATTTCTCACTTAACAATATAAATTTTGGGCTCAATTGTGGTCATAAGTTGAGGACTACCTGTACCATATTAACTAATTGCAAGGTTGTTGTTTTAATCCTTATATGCTGTCCAGAGTCACTGCTATGAGACAGAAGCCATATAAATCAAATATATAAACTAAGTAAGTGCAGTAGACATTGGAAAGTGAGAAACTGTCATCACTAAAACCTTGCCTCAAAAGTCAGAGCAAGTGAACAAATAAAGATGCTGCCAGTTCATTCTTCAAACAATAAACCAAAATGGACTAATGGGGAACAGTACTGAATCATTCATAACAGGCAGAGGCAGACAGAACAAAAAAAGCCACAAAGAATCAGTTGGAACATTTGATAAGAGGGGAATGTTTCCTTTCATATGCTTCACAATTGCCTCAAAATGCTTCTGTTTCTTCTGTTAAACAGAAGGAACAGCTTTTCTTCACACACTTTCCTAGCCCTCTGATCATGGCCTAGTGGGAATGTTTTAATTATAATTCAGAGTTGGAAGGGACCTTGGAGGTCTTCTAGTCCACCCCCCCTGTTTAGGCAGGAAACCCTACACCACTTCAGACAAATAGTTATCTAATCTCTTCCTAAAAACTTCCAGTGTTGCATTTACAACTTTTCGAGGCAAGTTGTTCCACTGATTAATTGTTCTAACTCTTAGGAAATTTCTCCTTAGTTCTAAGTTGCTTCTCTCCTTGATTAGTTTTCACCCACTGCTTCTTGTCCTGCCCTTAGGTGCTTTGGAGAACAGTTTGACTCCCTCTTCTTTGTGGCAGCCCCTGAGATATTGGAACACTGCTATCATGTTTCCTCTAGTCCTTCTTTTCAATAGACATAGACTAGACATATCCATTTCCAGCAACCATTCTTCATATGTTTTAGCCTCCAGGCCCCTAATCTTCTTTGTTGCTCTTCTCTGCACTCTTTCTAGAGTCTCAACTTCTTTTTTACATCGTGGCAACCAAAACTGGATGCAGTATTCCAAGTGTAGCCTTACTAAGGCATTATAAAGTGGTATTTTAACACTTCATGCAATCTTGATTCTATCCCTCTGTTTATGCAGCCAAGAATTGTGTTGGCTTTTTTGGCAGCTGCAGCACACTGCTGGCTCATATTTAAGTAATTGTCCACTAGGACTCCAAGATCCCTCTCACAGTCACCACTATTGAGCAAGGTACCACATATACTGTACCTGTGCATTTTGTTTTTCTTGCCTAAATGTAGAACATTTTTTGAACTACTCAGTCAAACTGAAAAAAATGAAGGAGACCAAGGATCCTTGGAGTTAAATCTTGTCAATCAAGAACTGCTTCAGCCATTACTTACAAATTTTCAAGCTACAAACCTTCACTAATATGAACAAAACTGTCCACAAGTTCAACCTAGAAGGTCCTGGAAATCAGAAGAATATTAGTTTATAGTGTGTCACATACATATATGTTTGTTTGGAATTGTGAATAAAATGGATTTACAAACAGCCTCTTGGAATATAACCTATTCATCAGTATGTACTCTAAAAATGTCACCAATAAAGAGTCCCAATCATTATCTACCTTGATCGTTTACATTTTTATTTAAATTGTTATTTTTCCACGTTTGAAGATGATTTCCCAGCTAGCAATCTTCAAATCTCCATATTTACTGGGAGTTGTGAGATACACACACACACACACACACACACACACATATTTATAGCTTTAGACAAGAACTTTTGGGTGTTATTTTTCCCATTAATACCTATATTAATACCTGTATAACTGGATCAAACAAAATTTCATACATCTGATGAGCGAATTATTTAGTGATGACTGCAAGCAGGAGAAAAATACACAGACAGAATAAAAAGAAAAGAACATTTTGATTCCAGGTTCTGTTTTACTCTTCTCATTCAACAATTGCTGAAACTGAAAACGCACTATTAGAAAGCACTACATTTTCTTGAAAAGAATGCAGAATCTAAATTAGTGGGGATTTTAGTTTTTTTTAAAAATTGACAAACATCTGACAAGCAACTCTGCCTCCCTACAACCAGAAAGTCAAACAGAAACTGAACCAACAAAAAAAAGGGAGGGGGGGGGGGGCAGAATAAACGTTTTGGTTTTATTTCTCAGCCAGAACAGAAACAGATCCATTGTCAGCAAGCATTTGTTGAATCTGAGCTAGAACACAACTGTGAAGGAGGAAAAATCACAGTATTAATTTACAGTAATACTTCATCCAAACAACAAATAACTAATCTGACAAATGGCTTTGCAAGAACCAATATCACAATCTGAAAGAATATAAAAAAGAAAAGCAATGTCTCCGAGAAATTATTTTTGTCAGTTTTGACAGGCTTCTTTACTTTCACCATTACACTAGCCAAGATTTGGGCCTGGAAAACATTAAGCTGAAGTAGAGTTACTTCCTCCTTGTGACAAGGGCTTAGTTCTACACATAGCTCTAATTTAAGAGTTGAAATTAAATTGTACAAATAAAGAACATATTTGTAAACACTAACCCTGGGTTGCTTTGTTTTTGCATATTTGGTTAATTTCTAACATGTTGCAGGCTGCTATGAAACAAGTATCAGAAGAATAATATGAAGTACATATGTGCCTGTCTGTCTCTGTGTGCATGAAGAATTAGTGCAATGGTTCAATAATTTATATGTAGCAACTCACTTCTTCAATGCAACTGTATCTTTTCTACTCTCTAAGTCAGTCTTTTGCTATAATAGATATAGAGCTACTAACTCGACCCATGCCTCGCTACAAAACTGTGGTTGGGGTTAGTTTTTGGGGTGGAAAATAAGGGTGGGGGGGAATTCTGCCTCTGCCTACCAGCATCCATCAGTATTCATTTGGCTAGCATCCTGTCAGTGTGTGAGAGAATTGAGGGCTGTTTGGAAACTGAAACAGTATTTGCTATGTGAGCAAAAAGAAGACAGCAAAGAGCCTGGGTGTGGCTTAGCTCAACTGTTCTGTAGTAAAGCTGCTTGGTGCTGTGAAAATTAAACTGAAACTAAAACTCCTCTCCTTTGCTTGAGTTTTGCATTTGGAACAGATTTATTTTCAGGTGGGGAGGGGGAGTAGAACTCCTTAGCATCAGAGCCTGTTAATAATAATATACAAAATACTAATGTTCTGATGGTCATTTCAAAAAATGAGCACCTAAAAGCCAAGAGGAACATACGTCCCAAACTTCAAGTTTGTAGGCTTTACGATTCTGGAGATTTTGTCATGATGTGTGAGTAGTATTTTGCTTTTTTATATATAAATTAGCCACTTTAACTAACAATTTGCAATCTTAGTCTATTGCCTGTCATACTTTATTTCTAGAGGAGTGGGTTTCTGAACATGCAACTATTTCTGTTATTCTGTAATCCACTTTTGTAAAGGGATTCGGTAGACTTTCCTTTTTTTAAAAACCTCGTCTTTTTACATCTCTTATGTGATTATTCTTGAATATTTGTGTGATTTCCCTCCCCTTACCCTTTTACTCTATTTGTTGACATTCGTGATATCTTTCTTTGTTCTTTCTCACTTGACATTGGAAGTCTGTGTTCACTTATCATATGTCCTTCACGTACCTCAAGGTTTTAATCTTTTATTAGCGTGTAATTGTTATGAAAGCTACTTTAAATTTTTTTATTTTGCTTTAGTTTTCATGATGCCCTTTCCTATATGGCAAACAAAATCTGCATTTATACATATATAGTGTTCTTCAATAGCACCACCAGCAACATCATTTATTAAAGAATTAATCATTTGAATGATGATAATTTGATTAGAATAGAATAGAATAGAATAGAATAGAATAGAATAGAATAGAATAGAATAGAATAGAATTCTTTATTGGCCAAGTGTGATTGGACACACAAGGAATTTGTCTTGGTGCAAATGCTCTCAGTGTACATAAAAGAAAAGATACATCGTCAAGAATCAAAAAGCTCCTTACCTATTCTGATATTAAAAGTTTTTCCCAGTCACTGATATTTTTTCTACTTTGTTTTATATACCAAGTCAGAAGCTTCATGTCAGATAAAGTACATGGAATTACTCTCTGAAGTAGGGAAGATTCTTGGGTAGTAATGTATTTCCAGGTTCATAAAACTTCCATATGCTATGGGACGGCTTTAATCTCTAATCACAAGACAAACCCAAATTTGAGAATGGACTACATTCCTAACTTTTAGCATCACATGATATTCCTGGCATTGTGCTGAGTTCTAGACCATCTCATGTGTTCAGAAAATGCAAATAATGAATGGATGCTGAAGTACATCAGTGAATACTCATTTCTGTCCTCAGAAAGAAGGAACAAAAAGATATTTTAGCTGTTCAAATTCAACTGCAATTGAAGTTTTTTTTATTTGATTTGATTTCAGGTACATAAGCATTCAGTAACCACTTTGGCATACCTAATCAGTTCATTTTGCTTAACCTCTTACAAAGAGAAACTAAGAGAAATGAAATGAGAAATGTCAAGCGAGCAGGCAATTTCAGAATAGGGAAAGGAATACAAGACCAGTTAGCTAACAGAAAATGGATAGTGAAAACACCAAGTGAGTATCAAAAAGAGATCCATCATTTATTGACTATAGTACAGCAGTCTTTGATTAAGCAGATCTTGCCAGAAGAAGGAATGTATTAGGACTCATGGATATGTCAGAATGCTTGATTATTTTTCTGCGAAACCCTTGAAGTGAAGAAGAACTGTAGCAAGAAGTGAATTTATAAAAACAGATTCATTCAGAATCGAAAGAGAGTTAGACAACGATGTACTGTATATTGTCCTCGTATCAGGGCAGAAAAATCACAGAAGTGTCTTTGGAAGAGCTACAACTATAATTTGTTCAATTTTTATCTGTTCACAACAGCAAAGAGAATATTCCCAATGTTCTCTTGGAATTGCAGTTAGTCTAGTGGAGTTATATCTGATATAATTATGGGAATGATTGGACTTAGTTTTTACCTGTACCATCCTGATTACTATAGGTGTAGAAATTTCAGTAGGCTGCAGGGGATATGTTATTCTTAGAAAGCAGATTACAAGTCTTCCCTATGTTTCATTGAGATAGAACAATATAATGATTAGTGTTTTCCTTCTTGCTTCTCTATATATAGAGGCTTCGTTGGGGGCTTTATAGTCCAAATACCTACACATATTTACTACCCAAACAATTGATTTCAGCATTCCTCAGCAAAGCTGATGAAGTTACAGATGTTGGTTTTTCGTGGTGTATATAAGTGGCTCATCAATAAGCATAAGGATGCATAACACTACATTTCAGATTTTATCTTTCCAAATGAGGCTTCTCATCATCCTATTTCAGTCATCCTATCTAAACTGCATAATTTTAGAGATTGCCAAGTTAACAGTGCATCTCACTTGAACCTTTTTATCTTTTTCTTCCACTACTTTCAATTTTTTGCTTATTATCTCCATTAATTTCTGATGAGGCAAAGATACATATCCTGGTAAGAAAACATGAACAGCAACATATGAAAAACAGATTATCACTGGGGAAAGGCATATATGAACAAACAGGGTCATTTCTATGTTTGCAAGTTATAGCATCTTGCCCATCTTTTGTTGAAGCGATATGAAGCCTATTGTCATCCTTGTTATGTTATTTATTTACTTGATTGATATAATTCAAATAATAATAAATTGTTAAATATTTAAACTACCCAATTCCCAGAGATTCAGGGTAGTTTACAAATTATTAAAAATATTTACAAACAAGAAAAAAGCAAGAAAGCAACACAAAAGAAAAAAAACAAGACTGGTAGAAAAAAAGACGTTTCCCCCCAGATGGGAATAAAGAAAAAGAATTAAAGTGGTTTTTAATCATATCACCAAAGGGCTGGGTGAATATCCAGATCTTCAAAGACTTTGAAAGACCTATAGACTGAGAGTCGTTCAAATGCCAGGATAAACTTCATTCCACAGAAAAGGTACATTTCCAAAGTATTTTGGCATTGTTTAACTGAAAGAATTTTGACCCTGCCAATCCTCCCAAATCAGATCGGCCAGGCAGTTACAAGAATATGGTAAGTCATACATCAAAAGCAAAGTGTTTGTCTGATAGTCGATGGAATACAGAATAACCCTAATTTATTTCACTACAAATTGAGATTATTTGGGGAAAAGTAGGTGGGTACCAATACGTTTGGCCACATCTTTATGTTAGGTTGCAAACTATTTCAAACCATGGCTACAAGCTGCCTCTGAGAGGTACATAGAAACAAGTAAATCAAGCATGCAAGAAAGTTGCTACTGCTTGTGCTGGATTTTCTTTTCTCCCTGCTTGTGACTATTCTGTTTATCTTGTTTTCATTTTGCTTTCTGTCCATTATATATATGTGAATGCATATTATTCCAGGCTATCAATACCATTGCTCAGTTGTTTGCCTCTAATACATTGTTTTACTGGAATTTACCAGAAAATGTTCTTTGTTACTTTTAAAGCTCTGCAATCATGATCTCTAAGGAAACACCTAGGAATTTATATATAAAATGTGTTACATTTATATCCCTCTTTTACACAGGAATTCATGGTGGTTTGCAGTGGTCCCACTTCCCATTTTATCAAGCAACCCCATGAGAACGAGTGATAGAGCCAAAGTCACCTAGTGAATTTCCATGGTTGACTTGATGCTGGATCCTCCTTCTTTTAGTCCAATATTTTAATCAATATATTTGGCTTTTGAAGCTCCTTAAATTTGCACCAATTAATATAGGAACAAGGCTGTCCAAGTGTGAGGATTATGTAGGTGGGGGCTTTGGAAGACCTACTGCCTTCTGAAAAGGTTTCTCTGCTGTTATTAGAAAATAGGCCCAGCACCATAATGTGAACAGTCACGTAGATACAAAAGAAATGGGTCATATACAAAACAAAGAAAAAGGAACGAGAAACTAAATCAATGCATCTGTAACCTTTTTTGTTTATAATTCTTTTGAAGTCTGCAATCCATAAAATCTGAATACCTAAGCCAATCAATATGTACCCATTGTCCTCACCTCTTCCTTCTCGCTTTCCATTTTGAGGTTGGTAACGAGAAAGTATAGATAAGCCAGAAAAAGAGTGAGAGTACACATATCCAGATTTGTTTCTGACAGATACCAGTACCTTTTTCCACATTCTGATTGAGTCTATGGCAGGTTAATAGTAACAAGATTAGCATTATTTCTACATCCCATCTAAATCTTTGGTCGGGAAGGTCAGGGTCTGTTACTAAATATATGAATACTACTTATGGAAACAAGAAAGAAAAATGTAAGACTAAGACTAAGACACTAAATAAATAATTCTTATTAGATTGAAACAAAATAGAAGCCAATGAACTAAAGAAGTACCATGTATGATTTCACATTCTTGTATACATACCAATATACCACATAACTCCAACAACTCTTGGCAGTTAATATAGATTATGAATATACAACATACTTTGTCACTCCCAAGGATGCAGATAAAGATCTAGGGCATCCAAAAAGAAAAGAAAAAATAGAACGCTTCACTAATAGTGACTATGAAAGTCCAGAATTTGATTTGGTGGCTTCCCCACATTTTTGTTCAGAGCTGAAATATGTAAAACAGATGAAGAACCTATATCCCTCATCTTCCTCTTAAGTTATTCCCCACCCCAATGAATGAAAATATTTATTTTAAATCCCATTGTTCTCCTAAAAAAAACTTTATCGCATTTGTCAAAAAAATCCTACACTTTTTATTCCTTCAACTAATGAAAACAATCATTCCAATTGCAACGGCTTGTGCAATCTGAAGATGCATTATAAAAAATCTATGAATTCATTGGACATTATCTGACAGAAGCTAAAGCAGTTTATTGTTATCAAACATAGTTTACATTTCCAACTATCAATTAAAGAAGATGTTGCAGAATACAGAAATACTTTCCAGGGCAGCCTGTGATGTGATTTTTCTTTTAAATATTAATATATAGAAAAGGAAACCCCCTTTCTTCTAAGACAGAATTCCAGAAATCTTGCAATACCGAGTGTATCAGCAACAGACACAAACTAAAAACTTGCAGCACAGAATGCAACCTGGTGGTTAATGCATAAACTGTATCAGTCCAATGCTCAGCAGGCCCAGTCCAATGAGAAACCAGCCTGCAGGCTCTATTATCTAAGTGTTGCAATGCAGTCATTTTGGGAAATATCCTCTCCAACAAGACATAAAAGGTATTTAGATAAATAAAATTAAATACTTTCAAACTGATGAGTTTCCAGTTTCCTGAACAATAATCAACATTCAGAAGACTTTGAGATGCATTTCCTTCTGCAATGTTTGCTGCAGAAGGAAAAAAGGGAAGAAGGTATTCATGGTAAGTAACAGAAAAGAACTGAAATAATTCAGAAAGAGGAATAACATTCATTCTCTACTAGCTGCCTGACACTTTAGCCTCGTGAAATAATCTGATCTTGTGCAGCTTTCCGATTTCATTGACAACTAACTCAGCAGCCCATCTGTAAGCAGAGGCAAGCTCAGTACAGTATTGTAGTAATGGAGAATGACGTCAAGAGGCAAGCCTAGGAACCACCTCCCTCTTCTAGTTACAAGCAAAGCATGTGACAGCATTCAAGGCTGGAGCCTTCACTGCAGTTTCGTCAGAGGTTAAAGTACAAGTGCAAACCACTGTTACAACTTCAATCATTTCCAAAGCAATCACATGCCACTTCAGCTTCAGACTTTAGCCTTGTGCACATGCAAGGGAAGAGAAAAAGTAATCCAGAGATTAACAACACCTTCTAATAATGCACCCAAAGCACGCATTAACCTACCAGAAGCATTTGGAGGATGTACCTTCTAAATTACATATTTGTACTGATGCTATTTAGATACAAATAGCTGTTTATTACATCAGAGCTTGTGAAAATAGTCTTTGTACATAGTTCAGATTTTCAGGAAATGCTCACTCATTTGGTTTTTTTCATATCCAACATGCAAAAAATACAGATTCCAGTACCTCCATTTACATTTGCAAATGTAGAATATACAAGGCCAGACATCTCAGGTTTTTTAAAATCACTATACAAAAAGTTCCACTTTTAAGTGTACCGACTATATTACTAGCTGCAGAATGTCAGATCTTTCATCTGTAAGAACACAACCAGAGGGTTTTGTACAAATCTCTGAACTTTTCTGCCTGAGGGTTTGTTGCTGGTATTTTCTGAAAGCAAATGCATCTTTATATTGATCTATGAGAGTTTTCTAGTTCTTTATCACCTAAATAACCCCTTGCAAAGTAAAAATCCCTACTTACTAAATATTCCATTCCTTTTTTTCTAATACAGATGTCACCATTTTGTATCTAATTCTGTGAAAAGTTCATCCACACCCTCCCCCCCCAGTTAACACTGTTGCATGACACACTGGAAAGCTCCAGTACTGGCCCTGGAACAGAAGTGTTCAGGCTACAGACTACCAGCTTGGAGCTGGTCCAGCCTGGTTCTGTCTCCCAGATGAACACAAATATGTTTTGGATGAATTGGTGTGACTGAGACAAAGCCCTTCCTGCTTGTCTAGGAGCAAACCAGAGTGAATTTTCTCCAGCTTTCTTCTAATCAATTAAACGAAGAAACCTGAGAGATGGCAGGAGGAAAGAAGGAATACTATTTACATGCCACTCCCCAAATTAAGGCCATTTCTACTTATGGGGAAACCTGGAAGACAAAGGAGGCATAGAATTGTAACCATTGAAAACTCTGCAACAGCTCGGGACTTGAGCTATGTATGATGGTCTTGAAGCATTCGCTCTAGAGCTCCTCTGCTTCTCCTCATGGAAAGGAATGCAGCCTGCTGCCCTTCCAGCAGGAACCTGCTCGTGATCAGGAAGGGCTGCCAAAAAAGCCTTAACCTGATTTTGACATGCAACTCGGTCCAAAAGGGGCAGCAATCTGCAAAATTGCTTATTTGAAGCAACTAAGGTCATCACCACCCCCCTCACCTTAAAGCTGCGGGTATATAATCAGCAATGACTCACACATACAACTCTAAGACATTAAGTGCTCCCACCAGCAAAATCCCTAAGAGAAAAGGGAAGAGGAAGGGGGTCAGCATCCATTTATCCTTGTTTTCCCACAGTCAAACTGAACTGCTGCCAATCTTGCCTCCCCACGATAAAAGAAAAAGCAACAGCAAACCCAAAGGAAGGAAGGAAGGAAGGAAGGAAGGAAGGAAGGAAGGGGGGTGGGGGAGTAAATAAACATCGTACCCTGCTCTTTTCATTTCCCATGGATAGCACCCTCAGCCTCTCCCATTCCTCCTTCCATAGTTTATAATTCGGGGGCGGGGGACCGAACGGCGTTCAGGTTTGGGGGGAAGGTAAGATTAAAGGGAACAGCTCTGCAGCACTGCAAAAGCCAAGGCTCGTTATCTGGGACACCAGCAGGCTGATCCACTCGTCCACGTGTGAGTGGTGCTGAAAAGTGTTCGGATGGGTTTCCAGAGCAATATGGATAGGAAGAGCCATCCTCAACTTAAAGTCTCTCCAAGAAAACGCTCTTTCTTCTTCTTTTCCGCCGGATTCTATTTAATCTGCAGCGAGCAGAGGACCAGCAACCTTCCGCGGAGGGGAGGGGGCGGGGGGGTTTTTTGGCAACATACAACCTCCCTTCCTACTTTCGTCCATTCTGCCTGCCGTTTGAACGAATCCGGGCACCCGAAAGGGCCGCGTTCCTGGCTCTCCAGCCCTGGATGCATTGGAATGTGTCAGACCGCCGGGCAACTAGCGAGCTCTCCATTTTCCTCTCCCCATGCCCAAGAGGGGAAAAGATCCGCTACGGAAAAATCAAAAGTCCTTACGCTTACGCACGCAGACACATATACACACAACGCACATTTCGCGCTCTCTAAGGGGATCACTCCTGCCTCGCAGATCTAAGTCTGCACCGTCTGCACTTAAAAAAAGAAAAGAAAAGAAAAGGCATGGCTGTTCTCAGGATCTTCTGCACCAGACTTCTAAGTTGCGTCTGAACGCAACCACACACCCCTCATTCCCGGCGCCCCGAATTCTCTGCAGAGTAAATGCGGGCATGCGGCGTCTTTTTGCCCGAAACGCGACTGCATGTCAGATCAAGCACCCGCTGCGTAAAACATCCCAGCGAAGCGTGACAGATCGGAATCCCCCAGCCCCAAATTTCAGGGTGCACTGAATTTTTTTTTAACCCCCGCCCGTTCTTGACAGATCGCAGAGCTGGGGTCCCGAATGACTCATGGGTTCCGAAGTCCCTGTAGCCGAGATGTACCGGTCGGTGCACGGGGGGGTCGGAATACTCTGAACCCCACAAGCTTAGCACCCCGTCGCTCCAGGATCTCCCCTCCTGGCGACTCCACGGTCCATTTAAAATCCCAGCGACTGTTCCGAACGTGCCGGCCGGGGCAAGGGGGGGGTAAGGATCCCCCCGAGACTAAGCCGGCTCTCCGAAGCCCTACCTGGCTGTCGGAGAGATAGTTGAAGACGAAGGAGGAAAGCTCTTCATCCAAAAGCGCGCCGCAGTCCGGCTCCGGTTCCGCCATCTTCCTACTCCTCCGGCAACGGCACGAAACAGCATGCGGCAACGGCAACAGCAAGCACAGTCAGAAACCAGCCAAACCGGGCAGCCGGCGGGGCGAGGCGGAGCCTGGAGCCCGCCGGTTGGAAATGGGCGGCGTCGATGTCAGAGGAGGAGGAGGAGCTGGCAGGCGGGAGGCTCGTCTGGGCTGGGCTTCGCGGGACCGGCAAGGCGGCAGAGCGGCGGTGACAGAGCCGCTTCCTTTCGCGCGCTTTGGGCGGCTGGAGCTCCGGCCCTGGGAAGAGGAATTGCGGCCTTGCGTTTCCCAAGGGCCGCGTCCGCGCGGGTTTCGAAGAGGAAAGAAGAAAACGCGCGTGGCCCCGAGGTCGCCAAAAGTGCTTTGGGGCCTCGGATATCTCGGGGGAGCGCGAGAAGCCCTCTCGGTTCCTTGAGGGGTAGCAGAGTTCCCCTTCCCCGCCTCCTCAAAGGGGAAGAGGAGCCGGGGCAAGTAAACCAGTCGGGCAATTCCACTTCCTGACCCGGCGCTTATCGGTAGTTATCTACTGAAGCGGGAGGAGAAAGCAAATGCACACATGCCTCGAAGTACTGGGCGGCCCTTGTGGCTGTCCGAATTCAGCTCTTATCGCTGAACAAGTTGGGGGGGGGATGAAATACTCGGGAAGAGCAACAGTCCTCTTCCACTGCTGGGGACTTCCCTGGCGGCGTGCCTGAAGAGAAGCAGAAGGGAAAGGAGAAGAAGAAGCAATATTAGTTTTTCACGCGGTGGTATTCCTGAGGCTTTAGGAACTCAGCTATTTTTCTTTCTGAGAATTACCCTGGGTCACAGCCCCAGCAGAATACGCGTTAGGACTGAAGCAAGCAAAGAGATAAGATTTCATTGGAAGAGATTGCCTCAATAAGATCATGAAGTTCCGAGACTTGAAATTACCTAACTCTCTTACTGTCTCTTAAGTAATTGCGTCTGGCGCGGTTCTTTGTAACGTTTTCAAACTTTCACCTGACTTTCTCAATTCTTATCCCGGGTCACTGTCAAAGTGAGCCAATAATCGTCACTCTTAGACGTTGGAGTTAAGTCTGTTCAGAGTGCTCCCATTTTTACTCAGTCACAAAATAGACATCTGTTACGCTGAGAAAGTCAAAAGCATCAAGTGTCATAATTAAGCCAGTTAACAGATGCTGCACTTCATGTCCCTCACAAATAGAAAGTGAACCTGTTGTAAATATTGTTCACACACATGATGGGAAAGTGAAGGCTGCAGGTAATGTTTCTATACAGTATGCACTCTCCTGCTACCTTAATACAATGCCTTTCCCCCAGTAACTGAATTTCAGAGCCCTGCTGAGCTGACATTGTGGTTCTTAGGCATGGAATGTGATCAGCAACTCTTCTCAATCAATATATTAGATGAGAACAAGGAAAAGGGAGACAGCACTAAAAAAAAAAATCCATTTGTGCATGCTGCTTTGGAAGGGAGGGAGGGAGGGAGGGAGGGAGGGAAGGAAGGAAGGAAGGAAGGAAGGAAGGAAGGAAGGAAGGAAGGAAGGAAGGAAGGAAGGGCAAGCCACATAAACCTTGAATGATATGTAAAAGCAAGTATAAAGCAGTATTTGGGATGCTGTGCTCATGAAATTCCTGGTTCAATTAATAGGAGTGTATCTAGAGTAGTGTAAGAGTATTTATTTATTTGTTTGCTTGTTTGTTTATATCATTTTGTTTGACTCAAGGCAGCCTACAAAATGTTCTCTTATTTTCCTCGCAACCAGTGAAGGCCCTGGGCTGAGAGTGAGTGAGCAATCCAAATGGCTTTCCTGCCTAGGAATGGTCTAGAACTCATAGTATAATGATGTATAGAACCTTTGAATGTTCAGTAGACATGTTCCATGTCATTCCATGTGCAACATTGCCTGCAGTTCAGAGCAGAGCCAGTCTTTTTATTACAGTGGAGCCTCGGGTCATGACTGTAATCCGTTCCCGGACTCCGGTCTCAACCCAATTGCATGACCAACTGTGCATGCACACAGTCCCCAAAAAATGGCGCCAAAGACAAAATCTGCGTGGAAAGGGAATCTTTCTGCATCAATGTTGTTCACCATCCGATTTTTGAATCGTGACCCGATTCAAAAATTGGGTGGATTTTTTGTTCACCACCCGATTTGGTCCCAAACAGGAGCATTTGCGACCCAAGTTTCCACTGTATTATGGTTCATTGCACAGTCAACCAGATGTCCAGATTGATTTTAGCATTTTTGTCTACCTATCGAATCGTTGCCAAGAACCTGAGATAAGCAGATGTTGAAGTTTTATGGTGTTAGAGCAGGGGTGTCAAATTGGCGGCCCATGAGCCAGATGCATCATGTGTAGGCCACGCCCACCCTGGCTCTGCAAAGACAAATGTGATACATCATGTGATGTGACACGATCGAGTTTGATACCTGTGTATTAGAGCAATGGTCACCAACTGGTGGGCCGTTAGAAAATTTTGGTGGGCCGCAGAGAAATCTCAGCCCCAGAGCACCCCCACAAAGCAATTAATCTAGGCTGCGCAGAAACACAAGGCTGTGCCGCCCACATGGCCCGTGGGAACCCTCCCTGCCCACTTACTCCTTACCCAGCAAACTTGCCTGCTAAATTGCTATTTTTACTTTTTCCAACCATCAGCTGTTCTCTGATTTAGATTAGTTACGAAACAGGAAATGGTTGGATTTCTTGTTTTCTAGCTAGTCTTAGATCTTCGGCTCTGCTTTTAAGCACAGCCGAACCTCTCTTAGGACTGAAGGTTCTATTATTCAGTGCAGACTCGCAGCAAGCAAATTTGAGAGACTGAGCTAGCCGATGGCAATAGATCACTGAATGATTCTATGAGCAACTCAATCTGCCTGCCTGCTTTGCCTGATTTTTGGTAAAAGTTGCTTTCTTTTATAAAAAATTCAATATTTACATACATGGTGTGTTGTGAGTTAATTTTGTGAGTTTGCTTGCAAGCAAATTTTATGTGACAGACTGGGCTAGCCAATGGCAGATAGATAGATTTCTGAATGAATCTCTGATTCTGTGACCAACTCAATCTGCCTGCCTACTTTGCCTGATTTTGGGTAAAAGTTGCTCTTTTTTTAATAAAAATTCAATATTTATATAAATATTTATAATATTTACATACAAGCCATGCCCAGCCAGTCACATGACCACCAAGCCACACCCACAAATTAGGCCACACCCACAGAACCGGTTAGTGGTCTCTGGGATTTAAAATTATGAATTTGGTGGTCCCTGAGGTCCAAAAGGTTGTGTGTTAGAGGTATTGTCACAAGATGTAAGCTGTTCTGAATAAAGCTGCCCTTTACAGTTAACTGACAAATTTGTCAATGCCATTGGTGTTCGAGTGGTGCTCCAGTTGTTTTGGGATTGTACTCAAGCTGCCTATTCCTATTGGTACTATCTTGGCTTGCTTTTGCCACAATGTTTCTATTTGTAGGTCTTTGTATTTTGTTAAATTTCCCAGTTCTTTCTCTTACATTTTGCTGTCTCCTAGTACTGCCACGTTCACTATCCAGACTTTTTTATCTTTCTTATCAACAATTGCTCAGTATTTTGTTTTCTGCACGTTATGTAGTTTAATTATTGTTATTGTATTCATTTTGAGCAAAAAACAAGATGGCATCTCCTCTGTATTCCACATGGAGTTGACTGCTGAACTAGACATTGCCTCTTTGCAATATTTGGATCAGCAAGCTAAAGATCAGGTGGCATAAACACTTTCTTTTTTCTTTCTTTTTCTTTCTTTCTTTCAGTAAAGGGGACCACAGTATGCAGAATCTACCACCTGACATCTGACACAATCTCCTCATTTCATATAATGGAAGAACTAGCCCTTAGTCAAAGTGAAGACCGGTTCTAAAAAGCGAACTGTTTTAAGTTGAGTAATGGCACTATATTTCCTGTACTGTCTACTGCTCAGTCATCCACTCATAGCAAAGTTTCCCCATCCTTTGTTCCCAAGCAATCAGGTTTGATCAACTGTTCTCTTTTTAGAAATGTACAACCTTGCTTCTGGGCCAAGCATTTAGATATAGTAGTTCAAGAATGCTCTTCAAACCTTGTCTTACATTTTTTAAATCATGTGCATGTATTATTACAATAAAAACAAATGTACATTGCTGCCTTATATAAAATCATTCATTTGTTAAAATACTTACATTCATTTCAAATATTACCTTTAGTTATAGCCTCCCCTCTCCCCTTTTGTGCTTTGTTACTCTGCTTATTTGGTTTTTCATATTTATTTCTACCATTGCCTGGAAGCTAATTATACAGTGCTTTCATAAGATATTTAGTGCTGTTAGGGCACAATCAGAATTTTGACTTCTGGATTAATTTTGCACCGTCTCTCCCTCCCACAGACTCACACAAGGAACACTTCACTATGCATGTATTAGCTCTAAGGGACAGATGATTGCACATATACTTCTTCCTATTGATTGTTCTTTAAAGTTTTCCAAGACATCCCTTTGATTTCTGTGTTTCTCCTCTTTGAATAGAACTATAAATAAAATGTAGATCTATAAACATAGATAGAGCTGGTCCTTCTGAAGAGATCAAATTTTCTAGCTGTTGGGATACAGCCAGCAGCTCAAAGCTTGTTGCTTGTTAGCATATAAAAGCACACTGTAATCATATTTTCTTGTATGTGTGGAGTGCTGTGCCGATAACTGCAGGAAAAATGGCTGTTGAATATTTTGTAAAGCTGAATAGAGGGTATGTAGAGTTAAACTGAAGCAGCAAAGAACAAGGCTTTCACTGACTAGTAGCTGTCTGTCTGTAGGCCAGACAATCCTTTCATCTTTCAGATGAAAGACGTTCTCGTGTTTTAATCCATGTAAAATAGTAAGGTTTTTTTCCCTAAAGGAGTTAATGACTGGAATGAAATCATCTTTAATTTGTAGGAATGAAACCACCTTTAATTTGTATTCATTTGCTTATCCCAAGCAAATAAAATTAAGTCAGCATTGACAATATAGGCCCCTTAATAATTTAACTTGTCAATATACAGCTGTCCTGAACAATAGCCGATGTAAGCAACTGAAGCTAGATTACCTTCCCCCCAAGATACTTATCAGACAATATCATACTGATGTACGTAAAGGATTATATTATTTAAAAAGTTATACTTCTGTATACTGTGCTTGAAGTTTTTTACTGAAATGTTTTATAGTCCCTAGTACAATAGTATTCTTTGTCACCAGCCATTTTAAGACTGTCTATGGTTGTTCCTTTGAAGTTTTATTTAGCAGTATTTTAACTGACATTTGGTGCCTATAAAGTAACACAGTAATCATAGGACTTTAAGGGTTATGTAATTCCACTTCTGTATTCCATGATGAACACATCATTCATGCTATGAACACAGAATAAAAGTGTGTGAAGATAGATACCCAGATTTTAAAACAAGCATAGTAAAACAACTCAGAATTTTATTTTAAAAAAGTTTCATAATAAACAAAAATATGCCCATCTGTTTATGTCCCTTTTTACTTGATGAATCCAGGAAAGGTAACAGAATTTCAGATCATCTTCAATTCTGGACATAACCATGGAACCAGTTTTTTTAAGCTAATTAACTTTACTAAATGAAGGTTAAGTGCCATCATAGTTCCTTTTCTTTTGGCTATTGCAAGATATACCAGCTATTATCACTTCAATCTTCTGATAAGCTATAGTCAATTTTAGCTTCCAATTCTTCATTGAGACTAAAATAGTTCTCAGTAAATTATAAGATTACTGGAAAAAGAGCTAGACACTTTCTAAAATACCTATGATACCTCTTCAAATTGTTCATCATATATTATTTGTTGAATGGGCAAAACACTGAACCTAATATGATTCCACAAAGAAGAAATTTAGTTAATTTGGCCCATAATGAGTTGGTCTGGGAGGTCACCTAGTTATTGCTTTAATGGAGTTTTGACAAACAATTAGGGATTTATTTATTTTTTTGCTAGGTACTGCCCAGTCTGGATGGATTAAGGGAATGTGTTAAATATTTTAAAGTGAGTCAACAGAAGCAGCATCTCCTGATCTTTTTTGACTTTTAGATGAAGTCTTTACTGTGCAATTACCATGCTGTATTCTTGCAATGGTTCCTTGCTGGGTTCATACCTTGCATTACATCATAATTTAACCTTGACATTATTAAGTTGCAATTGGTTGGATTCATGCAACATGTTAAACCATCATTAAACAAATCCAGTTTATCTAATCTTTGTCCCTCCTGCTTTCGATTTGTAAGTCTGCTGTTTTGGTTTCTTCCATTTTTTTTTCTTAACAAGAAAAAAATCCATTGAGGAAGAAAAGATAAAATTCTAGAAGGCTTCTTCTGACTGCTAATGTTTAAGCCCTCGATCTGGAAACTTCAGCACACAAAAAAAAAAACCTTGCTAAAACAGTCATCCTATGAATATTATCACATTATGAAGATGTGTCAAGCCCCTACCCAGTGACCAATTATTCAAGTTACTAAAAAATATAACAACATTAACACTGCACAATTTTCTTTTGACAAGGTTTTGATATAATGTATCTTTCAGTGACCTAAATGTTGTCTTTCTGCCATAGACAGAAAGTCAGAATGGAAACAATACATGTATTTAATTATATTGAAAGATCTAGAGAAAGCATTCAACAAGTTTCAATTCCAGCAATTAATAAAGGACAGCTGCTGATTAGAAATGGACCTTTGATATTCTGAACAGAGGAAAAGGGACCAGAAATTCACCAATACAATTAATGTATATTAGTTGTAAAGAGTTGTAACCCACCAAGTAAAACAATCTGGTTGCGTATAACCTCAGAGTTTCATGACTACTTGGGATAGTAAAGTCAAAAACGTTGATGACGTTGATGAGATAATGACTAGAAGCAGTTTCTCACCTGGCTTATATGTTTTGAAACTATAACAAATGTGAATTTATTCAAAAATCCGTCTTGATTCCCCTGAATTTCAGCTACAGTAGACCCTACTTCCTTAATGGAATTATGTATATTGGTCAATTATATTATATAATATAATTAAACTCTATTTTGAGCCAGGCTGATGTAGTGGTTAAAAGCACCAGGTTAGAAACTGAGAGACTGTAAGCTCTACTTCTGTCTTAGACCCAGAGCCAGCTGCATGATTTTGGCCAGTCATTCTCTCTCAGCCCCCAAATCTTGCCAAAAAACTGCACGGACAATGAGTCAAGGGTACAAAAAAGCCTTTATTAGCATAGCTTGCTGGACACTGAAATCACAGATACATTTCATTTCCAGTATCAAATCCTGTTGATGTGCCTTGAGGGTAAGAACTCAAACTTGACAACAAAAACAAGTTTTGAAGTCTGGATGTTATGTCACTATATACCAGAATATGATCAGTTTTACTGGCTTCCAATTAATTTCTAGGTTCGAATGTTTTATATTTATCAATAACTTAAACTTTTCCTTAAAATAGGAAGGAATAATCTGTAGGATCAATAAATCTCATCTCTAAACTCACTTTGATGAATAGGCCATAGATGCAGAATGATGAGTTAAAAAAAAAAAATTAGAAAACTTTAATCACAGCCAAGAGACAGACATTCTTCTAATTCAGAGATAATAGAGTCAGTTCTATGGACCAGATCCAGATTGCAAACATCAATTACTTTTTGCAACATGTTTAAATAGACGAGGAAACCTTGTAAACGTGAGGAAATACTCCCAAAGGAAATGTCCCCAATTATTGAGTTTCATCAGTTCAACGTTTACATTAAAGCATGTGGAAATGTTGTGAAAAAGTGTGATTGTTGGCATGTGTATAGTTTTTCAACAAATAAAAATGGGGAGTATTTCCCAGTAAACTGGTAAAATAAATGACATTTGAAATTTATTGGTGTTTTGGGAGATGTATGAATCCTTCCACAGAGTTGGCACAGAAATCATAGATGAGAAATACATTCCTTAGAAGTAAGAACAGCCAATGCTATAAGAACAGTGGTAAAACAGTATATGAAAAACCTGTACTATAGCTTTAAATCATCCGTGCCGCAAGAGCCAAGGGTTAGTACATTGTCCCCTCACCCATTTCTCTTCTGTTTATTATCTGCCTCACCCCTCTTGTCACTTGCCATCCTGCGACAGTAAAACAGCAGGTAGGCAAATCACAAGAAGAAAATCATTTGAGGCACCAAGGAACTTAAATGGGTGTAAATGTCTTCTGACAACAGTACTTGCAAAACTGACTGCTGAGATTTCTTACGGCATTTTTCAAATGCCAAGTGCAAAATGAATTCACTAACAGACCTACTTTCTAACTATACTCTACCTTTCTGGAGCAGGTACTCACACAGAGTTCAAAACAGTTATCTGTTATCTGTAAAACTAAAAACATACAAAATACATATACAAAGTATTAAAGTTATTATTTAAAAAAAATAAATTATAAAAGGCACAAAACTAAAAAAAAAAAAGTATTAGGCGAAGAGCAGGTATTAACCACACTGGAGCCATTTCAAAATTTTACCAGTCCCCTGGGGTTCCCAGTCCTTATGCCACAACCAGGTCTTCAGAGACTTTCAGAAAGTTGAGATGAAGCTAACCTCACTGCTGGAGGTAAGAATGTTCCATAAAGGATGGGTCACCACAGAAAAAACCCACCAGATAGGACTCAGCAAGTGAAGGTAGGACCTGTAGCATATCCTGCCTCTGGATCTGGTGGGATGGGCAGATATAATATGCAAAACAAAATAAAAGGCCAAACTGTATACAATAGTCCTTGACATGCAACAATTCTTTAGTGACCGTTCGAAATTGCCATGGCACTAAATAAAGTGGCTTATGACCATTTTTCACATTTTCACACTTGTGACCTTCCCATGTTGACATGATCAAAATCCAGATGCTTGGCAGGTGCATATTTATGATGGTTGTGGAATCCCAGGATCATGTGATCTCCTTTTACAAACTTCTGACAAGCAAAGCCAACGGAGACAGCTTCACTTAATAATTGTGTTACTAGCTTAACAACTGCAGTGATTCACTGAACAACTGTGGCAAGAAAGGTCGTGAAATGGGACAAAACTCACTTAAAAACTATCTCATTTAGCAACAGAAATTTTGGGCTCAATTGTGATCATAATTCAGGACTACCTGTATTGCATGAAATGTTTTTTTATTATTATTATTATTTAAAAGAATCTAGATGAGTAAAATGGAGGAAATTGGGGAGAAGGTTAATCCTTTCATTACTCACCCCTCAAAGTTCAAGTTACTTCCAAGGGCAAAGATGGAAGTAGTACTCCCACCAGAGGATTCCCTTTCTTTTTTATCATCTTGTTCTATAGTGAAGCACATTTTCTAGAAAATGCAAAGTTTTCACCCTAATTTCAGTTCATCTATCTAAGTGTTCTTAGCAGGTGGAAGTTAGAATAGAGATGTCAGTGAAGAGACACAGAAACAGTAGTGATTACTGCATGTAGAATTGTACAATGAACTTTTTAATTAGCTGCTTGCCACATCTCATTGAAATGTGAGCAACAAAAGTACCATGAGATTATTCTTACATTCGTCTTTTTATAGCTCACAAAAAATGTTCAGATTGACTTTAGGGACTTTCTAAGATAGAGAATTTTCATGGCCTTCCATTTTAAATTAACTACCTATCAAAATAATAGTAGGGAATAATTGCAATATCCAGAGAAAGTTCTGCACGTGACTTGAGGCGACAGTGCCAGTTTAAAAAATTAAAGAAGGAAAATGCTGTAAAGATGTTTATCTCCTGCCTTTGTGAAAAAGCCAAGCTGCTTCCAGGCATATCTGAAAATAAAAGGATAATGAATTTTTAACTATGAATACCTTTGACACAGATCTCAGATATTTCGGAGCCCAGTGATCTTTCTTGTGATGAATGACTCCAGCACCATAATCCTGGGAAAACCATAAGACATCCTGAGTCTGGTATTGCCTGGTCTTTTGGGTGTTTACAGAAAATGTTCTGATCATTTTGCTTGGCTATAATTTTATATGGTTGTGACTCATGGATTATAACCAGAGCAATTTTCAAGAGCTTTACAGCCAGCTGTTGTGATGTGATCTAGGCTCAGGGAGACTGGGTATAAAGTTAGTAATTTGAAATGTAATAGGGAAAGTCTGCCAGCGTCCTTTCAAAATAATGAAGTTCAGAGACCACCTCATGTCACTAGGCCACTGGTCAGGAGAAATCCATAGAGTTTGTCTCTACCCTTAGCCTACCAAAGCCTGAATGTACAACACAGAAAAAGGAACCAATGAAAACCACTTGAGCAGGAGACACCCCCAAATGCTATGTAAACTCTACAGCTTTGGCTTCAGATTTCAGACATCACTGATACTTGTAAAGTTGATGTTGTAATAACAGATGACATGTGATGAAAGGCAGAAATGTTTAGCGGCCTCTTCAAAATTATAACATCCGTACGTTAAATGTCCATCGTAATCTGATTATCCAAGCCATTGTCATTTTGCTCAAGATTTGATATACTCTGATTTTGCTAAAAACAAAACAAAACAAAAGCAAATTCTTCTTCACATAGCTGAAAACCCTCATTAATAAACAGTTCCTCTGGTCTAAATTTTATTTATCTCAAGTTTGCTTGCAAGTACTAATTACAGTCCTGTCCTACTTTCCTTTAGGGAAAAGGATTAGCCACCACCGGGTACTTATTCATTCTTTATATTATTCCATGGATGCTGAATAGCATGTAACTGAGTTTATTAGCATATAATAATAACATGATGGAAATCTGTCAACTGGGCAACTATATTGCACATGTTGTGGAGCCAGGATAACTGATTTTGTAGATGATAGTGCCTCCAATACAAACTTTCCCTTCAATACAGGGAAGGCAGTAGCCACATCCTAAAATTAGAAATATATCATATTAAGATTACTTTACTATATGATTTTTGCTGTTACTCAGGTCTGAATGTTTTGTTCAGCTGCTGAATGGAAATTGCAAATGGGAAGTCAGAAAAAGAAAAACCCGGAAGTCATAGCAGTGCACTCAAAATTTTTGAATTGGAATGAGTGCAGGAAATGAGAGTGCCCATGAGTGTCCAGATTGAATGTTCAGCGTGTTTAGTGGAATTCCTAAGAAAAAGTCATTCAGAGCATTTGATTCAAACCACTTGAATAAAATGGAAGTGAGGGACAAAATCTGTAGTTTTATGACTTACCTGTGAAATTAAGGAAATAAATAGCTACAATTAAACAAAGGGGATTCATAATTAAAACATTTTCCAGTAAAGCTGGCCATTAACTCTGATATGTGCCTATATATGCCATATGTGCAATAACCACAGCATTAGAACTTCAATTGTAATAGCAATTCAGTTCAAACTGGTTGACATACTTGAAATTTAAGAGGAAGTATCAAGATGTATTCATAGGTTCTACTTGGATCACAAATAGAGGCCTATCTGAAACCTCTTTGTGTTGGGTCCTCTTAAAGTAGATATGGTCATTTCAGAGCCACCAGGAAGTTCCAGAAAAACTATTCAGTCTAAACTTCAAGCTGAAAGGGTTTCATATATTTAGACACAACCTTGTCTGCCCTTGGAAACAGATCATGGTCAGGTGCTTAGTACTTGAATAGTAGCCTGCCAGGGAATTCCAGGACTGTAGGCTAGATTGAGAAGTAATTGCCAGGTTCTCCTTGGCAGGCTAAAACTTGATTGAAGCTTCCTGGAAGCTCAACAAAGCTCAGCTGTGAATGAATTTTTACTATAACACCGAAATGAAGCCATTCCTAGCACTTGCCTGACTGTGAAACTGTTTTCCCACCTTATAATTTCTTGGGCATAATTTTGGTGATTTTTCTTTCTTCTTTTCAACAGCCAAATGGAGATCCAACTTTATGCCTCCTATGGTCCATGCTAAGAAGTCTTTGGTTATTGATACTCTCCAAATTCCTTGGTTCACCTTTTTGTTAGCTTTCATGAGGTACAATTTTTAATTATTATGAAAAAAATAACCCAGACCATTGCATATAATACCAAAGGGCCCTATGCTTTCTCTATTAATCCTATGCATAAATGTAGAAGACAGGGATGGGAATCCAATTCCCTATGGGCAATTATAAAGGGTTGACACTGATCTTTGAGGTTTTTTACATTTTTGGAAAAGTGTTCATTCACAGCCAAATCCAAGATAAATAACAGAAGCATATTTGTGTTATTTTATTTTTCAGAAGAGTTAATAGAAGGATAGAAGAAAGAATTACTAATTGCAGCACAAGACAAACATGAGTGGGTCCATAGCTACTTCCTTGTAACTTTAGTCCTGAAATGAGAGGAATCAAATACTCTCTCCCCCACCCCACCCCCCATGATTTGTTAGTATAGATAGATTCCTCTTGTTTTGCTGTGTACAATGTCTTAGGGTTATAAATGTATTTGACTCCATGCTTTGTAGTTTCCCTTATCTCAGATGCAATCAGGAGGTTTATGTTACTTCTAATTAGGGGGAGACTTGTGGCTTCGTCTGGAGAATCTGTTGTGTCCTTGTCTCACTCTGAAAGCACCAGTCCTTTTCATTTTTCCTTTCTATCTCTCCCCTAATCCTCCTCTAAAGTGACTTGAAGGAGATCTAGGTAGATAGGGCTGGAAAGCTATTTACTTTTAAGTGACCAAGCATGCCACATCCCAGAGTATCTTACCCAAACATTCAGTCAGTCGATCTCTCAACCTTCAAATGAACTCTGATTATTCTGCTGCACGTTACCACTGCAGGCTATTACACTCAGCTTACGTTGCTTGTCATACTGTATTGATGTCATTGTGCTACAGTGTTAAATGTGCTGCCATGCAATATTTGATGCTGCTACCGTATCTTTTCCTCTCCTAACCCTGGTCCCCTGGCTTCTTAGGCAATCAGTTTACTTAGCCATCTGCTCTTAATGGCTAATACAATTCTCTTCTGGCACTGTATACATGCTATTTTTACAAATTTTGTTCTTTCAAAGTAGGTGTGCATTTGACTCTGTCACAGAGTTTGCTTTGCTTTGATATATGGTGTGTGATTCCAGTGCAAAAGCTTTGGCACGAAGAAAGAACTGGTCATTTCAATGGTCCCACAAGTATCTATATTATCCTTAAATTTCAAGAACAATACTTGATCAGACCGATCAGCCTTGATTAATGAAAAACTAGTCCATGAATGTTTGAAGCCAATGAGTCCTAAGGCAGATGATTGATACATCTCATACAATATTGTTTTCCCTGATTCCTATTAGTCCACTGAGATTTCAAAGGAGATCTTTTAGGTAGTGTTCATCCACTCTATAAACCATAACGTGTTATGTTTGGATTGGAGTTCACGCATTCTGTGAACCTAGCCATATAATGCACCATAATGTTTTATGATTGAATCTAGAGGTGAACAATTTGCGGCTACAGCAAACTGAATTACATCATATGAAGCCAGCTTAGAAAAAGAATTTCATCAAGCAATTTTTCCAAAGGAATTTCAGAGGTGGCATAGTTGGGAAGAAGGGGTCATGAAGTCTGAACAAAAATGAGACCTACAAAGAGGCCTACTTTTGATCCTTGTCTGGGACAGATGCTTGAACAGATTGTTTATTCTAAACTAAGATGCCCCCCTACTCTCATTACACATATCATACCAGAAAGCAACTTTATACTCTAGAGTGGGAATTCAATTGAGACTAAAACCTGTGTGTTCTTATTTCATTTGGCTGGGTGATGTTCTGTGTCTACTGTCCCATCAGATTGCCTTCCTGGTTTCAGTAAACTCCCTGTGTAAGTAACTGGAGCAAACTGATCTGTTTTGGGAAATTTTGCTTATGCTGTACAAAGTAATTTTTGTTGCCATGTAATTAGAACCATTTGGAGTGAAAACCCTAATTGCTATAGGCTAGTTTCAATTTACTGAAGACCTTCAAGATTAGTGCAACGTAGATTACAATGTTTGAGGGAGGAATACTGAGCCTTTCATATTTAATTTATGCATTCTTCCCATTTGGAGTTTACATTCTCTATACTGAACACACACACACACACACACACACACACACACACCCTTCATATGTACAGATGTGAAGAAATCTGTGCTTTAAGCTTTTAGAGTTTGCTTCTAGTTGTAGATGATCAGTGGAATGTCTTAACGTCATCCAGCATGTTCACACGTGTGTGTGTGTGCACGCACGCACGCACACACACACACACACACACACACACACTTTACGAAACAATTCTGGTGATTCATAAATGGGGCAAGGGGCACTTGTTTTCTCACTTTATATCTTTGTCCATGGGACAATGAGCCATCATTCTCCACATCTTTGAACTTACATCTTTACAAATCCAGAAATCTAAATTCAAATTGCAATGCTCTGGCCCTGCTCCCTGCACAAGGCTACTAATGAGACATTTTTTCAGTAATTTTCTATTGTGAATACTCTGTAGGCTGTTGAAGTTGATCACATGAGGCCCCAAAACAGTCAATGAATTCCAAAGTCAACACAACTCCAAAATATTCAATACTATCAGACTTCAAAATTTTAGGTTTCCATGCCAGGGTCTTGGCTTCATGTCTTATATATTAATTGTTCTGTATCAAGATCCCCACTGAATACTTTATAAACATTAACTAATCAGAGTAATAAAAATATCATCGCTATTCCTTCTCAGCGCATGTTTAGCTTTGCATTCTCAGTGCAGGTGGCCACAGCAGGGGATGGGTCATGCATATATCTATTTGTAGGACACGTTAAGTGTAAGAAAACAACTTTTAGTCATGCTCAACAATAGTGCCTTGAGTCCTGCAGAGAAATTATTTGGGTTTCCCCTTGCTCTTTGAATAGAACAAATTAGATTTGTTGCTTTGGATTATCACCTGAGAATATGATTTAAAATGAGTGAAATAAACTACAGTTTCTTTCAAGCTAAATTCAACTCTTGGTGACTTTATGAACACATTTATGTGGCTTTCTTGATAAGAATGAGTAAGTGGTTTGCTTTGTGTTTGTTTGTTTTTTTTATTTCTCAGTCAAGTTTAACTTTGGGTCCCAAAGGTGCTTTTTCAAGAGACAACTGGATTTTCTGATTTATTTATTTTTTGAAGATGTTTCACTTCTCATCCATGATTTGATTTTATTGGAGCCATGGAATGGTATTGAACATTTAATGAAGAAATCTGTTTATGTTTTCATGTCGATTTTGAAAAATACAAGTGAGACGACCAATTTCAGGCTCACCTTGCATTGAATTGTTCAAGGACTAACACTCTTCAGTTGGTATTGATGGAATTTCCCAGTCAGGAATGATAAGATCTATTGTAGAGAAGTTACTTCAGTTGCCAACATTTGCACTTGATATTACTGAATGCTGCTGAAAAATCTGTCTCTTTCAAGTGATCCCATTGCAAGGTAGTCACAAAAGCATGAGTCCAGACAGGAAGGAATCCAGATAATTAGTTTCCTTGAGCGCACTGCCCAACCACCCTGCTTAAAAATAGGTAAGTTGAAAACAAGTTGATAATTATTTAAAATAATTAGGTCACATGATGGCTTCTTGAGGAGACAGCAAACTACTACTACCTTCAAGACTGGCAGGATTACTCCCACAACATACCTCCTGCAATCGGATTGTCCTTCCCTCTCTATCCACTTGTATTAGCCAAGAGACGCACGAAACTAATTTACAAGTGCAAATTCATTCCAAAGAGGACACTATCCACTTCCTCAGATTTGAAGCAGATATTTAGGAGAATTGCTTTCCATCCATGTTCAACTCAGAATTATTAAAAAGCAGTCAGTGATGGTCCCACATTCTAATGTACCTCCCAATGCCTGTGACTACAGCAGGGGTGGGATTCAAATTTTTTACTACCGGTTCTGTGGACGTGGCTTGGTGGGTGTGGCAGGGGAAGGATACTGTAAAATCTCCAGTCAGAGGTGGTATTTGCCGGTTCTCCAAACTATTCAAAATTTCCACTACCGGTTCTCCAGAACTGGTCAGAACCTGCTGAATACCACCTCTAGCCTACAGCCAAGGTTTAAAATCTCATTGCACAATTAAAACCTAGTAAAATTCCTGGAGGTGATTTCATCCTTCCAGAATTGCTAAGAGAAAATAAAAATTGGTGGGCTCTAATGCTGCCCTATTTTCCTATATTAAGAGCACAGCACATTTTTCATGTGGGTAGAATGAGGCCATCCCTCTCTGTAAGAACAAACTTAACCCTTGCAATTACAGACCTATTAACTTGCTTAAAACAATAAGCAAGCTATATAAAAATATGTTTATTTAAAACTATTGGGTTGGGTCCAAAGTGAAAATATCCTTTTAGAGCATATTTTTAGGGAGGATTTAGAAAGGATCAGTCAACCTTTGACCACTGTCTGGCCCTGCAATACACTTTTTCACCCAAAGTCTTCCTTTTTGCAGTCTTTATAGATTTCAAATCAGCCTTTGATTTGATTCCAAAATGGAGGTTATCACAAAAACTGCAGGGATTCTCAATGGTCATGTGGTTTTAGTCAAGTTTAAGTTATATATTTGTCAGGTGTGTGAAGGACTAGGGCTACACATGAAGTTCCAATTATACTGATTTATTACTACTGGTGCCTATGCACAGAAATCTACTCAGCTAATAGTTAACACTGTTTTGGTGCTAGATAAGAGCCAAAGGAATTCAAGAAAAGTTGGACTTAGTCCTTGTGTGGCTTTTGACTCAATGCTGATTCCACTTTTGACTCTAGCTCCAGGTTCTGCCACTCCTTCTCCTACTATACTAGACATACTGTAAGCTATCCAGAATCTTTCTGGAATTGGGTCACATTTAAAAATAATAATAATATACAGACCATTAAATCATTGATATGATCCATGCAATTCTTATGGGAGAAAGAAATCTAGTTTCATGTATACTCACTATAGTATAACATCTACCAGAACAGTGGATTCTTTCTGCTATTTCTGTGTCAAAATCTTCATTAGAATGGAAAATGCTCAGGCTAGGTATATATTTGTACAGGGAGACATGTGAGACTGAAAGAACAGTACTATTTGTTGCTTGGGTGTAGAGAGGCCACTTTTCCTATTACAATCTCCTATAGCATTCTTAATATCACAGTATCTCAAGGGACATGTTCATATGGATAAATTTCTTTCAGTGACTTTGTTTACTGTACTCTGTATAATTCACAGGGAACAATGCAGGATTAGTAGACACCATGGAGGTAAATTTCCAGCTTTAAAAGCATTAAAGTGACCAATGCCATTTTTTCCAGAAATAGCTACATAAATGCAGATCTAAGATGCAAACATCCCCACAACCATTAGATGACATCAAGGGATTCAGATTTTTCTGTATCATTTCCCGGCATCTATTGTTTTTCTGGAGTTTTGCAGTACAGATATAGCAGCCTAGCAGCCATACATCATCCAGCCAGGAACACAAAACATCTATTGTTCAGGCATATTATAAGCCCTAACTTCACTGTTTTGTCTTTTGTTACAGGAATACCATGCATGTTTAATCAGATGGCAAAATATTTAATACATATGTCCATATAATCACCCTGAAAAACTTATGAAGTGTTTTAACTTGCAAGTTGTTTCCTTATATCTTTTGTTCCTTCTTTCTCTCTGTATGTGTATGCATATCTAAATCAGCAATGCGATACATCATTAGGTATGTTTCCTTAGCACATTGTGAACATAGGTTAATCCTAATTACAGGTATTGCATGATTAATATTTTGATTGTTCCACAATTCATTTGGAGAACTATATAATTAACACTAATAACACTAAAGCACCATGGCCATGTTATTAGTCTTATTGAACATTTTGTCATTCAGTTAAAATAGTTTTCAGTTGGAGATACAGCTCATCTGCCTGGAACCACAGTGTAGATTTCACATTAACACGATTGAGCGGGTTCAGAGGTATTTGTCAAGGAGAGTACTCCACTCCTCTACTCACAATAGAATTCCTATGCCTCCAGGCTTGAAATTCTGGCCTTGGACAATCTGGAACTGCATTGCCTGTGGTTCGCATAGTACACAAAATTGTCTGCTACATCTTGCCAGTCAACGACTTCTTCAGCTTCAGCCACAATAATACATGAGCAAACAATCGATACAAACTCAAGGTAAACTGCTTCAAACTCGATTGTAGAAAATATGACTTCAGCAACAGAATGGTCAACGCCTGGAATTCTCTACCCGACTCCATTGTTAAGCCTCAAACCCCCACAGCTTCAATCTCAAACTGTCTACCATGGACCTCACCCCATTCTTAAGAGGTCCTTAAAGGGGGCTGGCATAAGTGCACCAGCGTGCATACCGTCCTTGTCTTACTGTCCCTATTTATCTGTATTTACTTCCTTTGTTTATGTTCATACCTATACTTGTTTATTTATATATTTTTATTTATTTTATTTGGTTTGTCAATTGCTTACAAGATAATAGGTACAAGTAAAAACATAGTTATGAATACATGGATACATATAAGAAAAATAAAAGAAACTATAGGACAGGGATTGTAGGCATGTTGGTGCGCTTATGCACACCCCCTACAGACCTCTTAGGAAAGGGATGAGGTCAATAGTAGAAAGTCTAAGGTTATAGTTTTGAGGGTTTGGGGAAGAAACCACAGAGTCAGGTAGAGTATTCCAGACATTGACCACTCTGTTGCTGAAGTCGTATTTCCTGCAATCAAGTTTGGTGCGGTTAACCTTGAGTTTGTATCTATTGTTTGCTCTTGTATTATTATGGTTGAAGCTGAAGTATTCATTGACAGGTAGGACATTGCAATGTATGATTTTATATACTATACTTAGATCGGACCAAAGGCGGCGTAGTTCTAGGTTTTCTAGGTCTAGAATTTCGAGTCTGGTGGGATAAGGTATTCTGCAACGAGTAGAGGAGTGGAGAACTCTTCTTGTGAAATATTTCTGGACTTTCTCAACTGTGTTAATATCAGATACATAATGTGGGTTCCAGACTGAAGAGCTGTATTCGAGTATTGGTCTAGCAAATGTTTTGTATGGTCTAGTTATTAGTGTGATATTATCAGAGAAAAAGCTACGTAAGATTAGGTTAACAACTCTTAACACCTTTTTGGCTATGTAGTTACAGTGGGCTCTAGCACTTAGATCATTAGAGATGAGTACTCCAAGATCTTTGACCGAGTTTGGATCATCAACAAGGTCTCAACTATTCAGCCTGTATTTTATTTTCTGATTATTATTTTTTTGCCAATATGTAAGACAGAGCATTTATTTGTTGAGATCTGAAGTTGCCATTTGTTTGACCATTCTGATACATAGTCAAGGTCTATTTGAAGGGTAGCAGTATTGTCTGTGGTATTGAATAGCTTTACATAGTCAGTGAAGAGAATGCAGTTGCTCTTAATATGAACACAGAGGTCATTTATGTAGAGTATGAAGAGAGTTGGTCCTAAAACACTGCCTTGGGGGACACCACAGTTGACAGGTACAGAATTTGATAGGATGCTCCCAATTTTAACCATTTGTTGCCTGTTTGACAGGAATGCTTCTATCCAGTTATGTAGGTGTCCAGAGATACCATAAGATTTTAGTTTTAGTAGTAGTTTGTTGTGTACCATTGAATCAATGGCTTTACAGAACTCTATATAAATTTCATCTATTGCTTTGCCCTGATTGAGTTGTGTAGTTCATATGTTTTTGCAGTAGAAGAGTTGCAGATTACAGGATAGTTTTTTTCTGAAACCAAATTGTTTATTAGAGAGTAGGTTGTTCGTCTCTAAGTGGAGGGCAATGGATTGGTTAATAATTGATTCCATGACTTTACAGGTGACACAGCATAAAGAGATTGGTCTGTAATTTTCAACTAGGCTGGGGTCTCCCTTTTTGAAGATGGGGATGACCGTGGCTAGTGACCATAGGTTTGGCAAGGTGCTGGTCCTGAAAGATTTTTCAAAGATTATGCTTAGAGGTTCGGCTATGGCAGTGGATAGCTTTTTTAAGAAGTAGGCACATATTTCATCCGGTCCAATAGATAGAGATGGTTTTAGATTGCGTAGTGCTTTTTCAACATTGTCTTCTGTAAAATCAATATGTATCAGGTCATTGTAGTTGTCTGTGGTTCGACTAGGAAATACTGGGCATGATCCAATGCTGTTTACAAATACTGAGCCAAAGAATGTGTTAAAGAGGTTGGCTTTAATGGTGTCATCGTTGCAGTCTTTACCATTAGGTCCTTTCAGGGGTGGGATGGACCTTGAGTCTTTTAGTTTGTTGTTTACAAAATTGTAGAAAGCACGGGTGGAATTTGTGCTTAGAAGGTTTTCCTCTTGTTTAATGTGATAATTAGCGCA